>NW_026521936.1:6180000-6832816 GCF_021234435.1 Artibeus jamaicensis
GCAGCTTAAAAGGCACCTCCGGGCACACCTGTGGGCACCTCAGGTGAGTCACAGATGAGTCACACCACAGAGGGGAACTCCAGCCCCTCCCCTCTGCCAACACCGCCTCCCCAGCACACGGAGCTTTTGGTGCCTGCTGGGGGAGCCTGAGGAGCAACACCATCCATTCCTTAAGTAAAACAAAAAACCTGTAGTGAGAAAAACAAAATCATCAACCTGCAGAGATGCCGAGGAGACAAGGCCAGGCCTGCTGCAGAGGCAGAGTCGCCGGCTTCAGGCGGAGCCTTTCCGAGAAAGGGAGGGTGTGCTTCGGTGCACCCGGCGGGCGCAGCGCAACGCAACCAAGAAAAAGTCCACCAGGGGCGCTCTGGCTGGGAGCCCGCGCGACCCGCCAGTGAGCTGCATTAGCTGTCCACTTGCTCATAACTGGGACTTGAATCATCCCTGGGGTATTTCTCAGAGGCCTCTCGAGTAGCCCCAAATCCCTAATCCCCGGAGGCCCTGTGAATGGGGGCCTGGCCCTCCACCCGCCAGGGGGCCCTGACAGGCTGGGCGCAGGAGGGCTTTGCAGAGGCCTCTTCTGTCCGCGTGCAATTCCCTCCTCTTCAGAAAAGGAAGCGGGAAGAAAGGGCTGGGCTTCGGGCCTTTGATCGCTGGATGAGCACAGGGCTGTGGCCGGCCTCCAGGCTCTCAGGCCAGACAAAGGCGTGGGGCCGCTGCGGCCGGGCGCGCCTGAGCCGGAACAAAACCCCCGGCGGCGGCAGCCTCGCTCAGGCTGCCTGGGAAAGGCCCCCTTGCTGAGGAGGGGCCGCCCTGCCCTTTGATCTCTCCTGGGGCTGCGGCTGCCCCGGGTCAGGGGATTTGACACCGCAGGCCCGGCAGAGGCAAGCAGGTCAGGGACAGGATGGGGGTGACGGATCCCAGGCGAGGCCTGGGGACTGGCCCTCTCCGCGGGGCTGGGCCCGCGCCGCAGGACGCCGGCCCACACTCCTGGTGGAACCTGGGAGGCCAGTCCTGGGCCAGCCAACCCGAGCTGCCGTGAGGACACTGCGCCGCAGGTGTAGCCCCTACAACCCCGGTTCCCTCCCCCGACAGATTAAACGCCGAGGTGGACTCGCAAACACAGAGACTGCGTCGGCCGCGCGCACCACCATCTCCTGCAGCTGCTTTAAGAGAAGGCAGATTCCGTGGGGGAGACAGGCAGAGGGGAGGGGGAGGGTAAGGGGAGCAAACACACGTTCCATCCGACGCGCAAAGTCCCGTTCTGCAGATTCCCAGGGAGAAGGTACATTTGCAGGGACACAGAGGCGCGAGTGGACAGGGGGCTGATGACCTCCCAGTAACACAGTCAGGGCTACGCTATGACCTAAAAAAATGTGTGGAAAGCAGGGGCAGGGGTTTGCGTCCTGCGGGCTGTTTCTCTTTGCTCTTGGCCAGCACGGAACCGGAAGGGGCTTGAAGTGATGTTTGCGAGAGGAAAGCCCCTTCCGCGCCCCCTAGAGGTGCCTGGGGGCAGTGGGACACCGCGCAGGAGCGCCCCCCCCCCCCAGGAGCTCCTGGCCGCAGGGCTTTGGGTGACGCACGCAGGCTCCCCCGTCCTCACGTTTGAGACAACAGCCTCGGTCTTGTCTTCACACATCTGTATTTTTGGGATGAGGATGGGCCCAAAGATACAGATGTCTATTTACTTTTTATTATTTTTTACTTTTAAAAATATTTTATTTCCTTATTTTTAGAGAGGGGAGAATGGAGGGAGGAAGAGAAGAGAGAAACATTGGTCAGTTGCCTCTTGTGCACCCCCAACTGGGGCTCTGGCTCACAACCCAGGCACATGCCCCGACTGGGAATCGAACCGGTGACCTTTTGGTTTACAGGCTAGCACTCAAGCCACCGAGCCACACCAGCGAGGGCCTATTTATTTTTTTAACTGGAGAGAAAAGGAGTATGGAAACAGACTGTCTTGGGCTGCTGCCCCGCGGGGCAGCTGTGCTGAGATCAGCACGGTGACTGGGGCGGAGGATGCTGCCCGGGGCATGAGAGGCACCGCGGGTGGGGGTGTGTGGGGAGACTGACCACTCCGCTCACTGGTGAGGAGGGCCATGGTCCCCCCATCTCGGCGTCTCTGTCCCAAACTGCACAGGACGCGGACGGTGCCACGAGAAGACGGTGCCTCCCAGGCATGACTGGGAGGCGCTGGGTCACGGGATCTGCCGGAGCTTCCCGAGCCTGGGCGCCCAGCCCCTGTGCTCCCCGAGGCACGGGGTCACCCGAGTGAGAGCCCGCTGGCCCCTTTCCCAGGGAATCATGAGCACCTGGTCCCTGGGGAGATGCCCGCGGTGGGCCCAGGGGACAAGTGGGGGGGCACACGGCCTCACTGACAGATGGACACGGGTGCAGTGTCATAGGCGATGAGGTGGCTTAAGTGTGATGGCTTTGCCACCAGAGGTCTCAGGTGAGTGAGTCGAGGATGCACCTGGCAGCACCCAGAATGGCGATAACCGGGAATGTTCACCCAAAACGCGACCAGGAGCCTAGGAGCTGCCCGTCCTCTGTACCGACGCTGCACAGTGCGTCCACCCTGGGGTGAGCCTGGTGCTCAGGCCAGTGGCGAACACTGGGAACAAAGAGGGGACCTCGGGTGTCACCGTGCTGGCTGCCAAGGGCTCTCACAAGGCTCAGAGGCAGGACAACAGCAGCTGATTCTCCCAAGGCCCCTGGCAGCGCGGCCCCAGGTTGCCATAGCAACGTCACCCCCCAGCACGGAGCCACCACCGAGCAGCGCGCACGCTCTCACCTTTGGCCATCTTGTTGAGAACCATGTCAATCAGGATGTAGGTGCCGCTCCTGCCCGCGCCGTCGCTGCCAACAGAAGGGGAGAGGTGAGAAGGCCGCAGGCGCCGCTCGCCCCACGCGGCTGCGCCCACGACAGCTTGCTGCCTCCTGAGTCTGGGGGGCTCGTGCCGGAGCATGACTGTGCGGGGGAGAGAAGGGGAGAGGGTGGGGGAGGGGGAGGAAAAAGGAGGACAAAGAGGAAGAAAGAAAGGAGGAAGGAGGAGGAGGAGGCGGAAAGGGAGCGGGAGGAAGATGAGGAAGAAGAGGATGTGGAGGAGGAGGAAAAAGTGGAGGGGGAGGAAGAAGTGGAGGAGGAGGAGGGACCGGCAGAGCCCCGCCCCAGCCCCCAGCAGCACGAATCAGGCGGTGTGCCTGCAAAGGTTTGCTCCTTTTGTCCTTTTCCCCCTTTGACCAAAAAGGCGGTAAACTTTGTCACAAAAGAACGAAACCAGGGACGCCGGCCCGTGCAGAGCGGACGGCATCAGTGTGCACTGCACCCACATCGTGCTCCCGTGCGGCGGACAACGGGCGTCCACGTGCGTGGCGGGGCGACGACACCAGGCGGAGGCGCACCCGGCTGTCGGCAGGGGGCGCTCACACCCCTCTGCCCCTCACGCCTCCTTTGCCTCCTTTCCCGTCCCTGCATCTGCGCTGCACTCAGAATATCTGCCACCTGGACCCGCGCTGCGGCCACGTTTCGAGCTGGGCCTCGGCAGCCGCACGTGACACGAAATGAGGGTTATTTCTGGGCACATGCAGCCCTAGCGTCAGCTTTTCTGTATGGACGTGTGAGACCATCCCTGTCCCTATGGCTGTGTCCCTGAGGGGTGTTCGTCGCCTGGGCAGGGCTGTTCCCGCCCGGAGCAGCTTCAAACAGAGGGTTTGCATCCACTCTCCCGACTTTAAGGAGGGAACACCAGCCGCCCTGCAAGACCTGGGGGCCTAGGTGTCTGCTGTCTCGGGTTTGGGGGTGGCCAGTGACCCTGAGAAGCCACCGATGAGCCTGGAGGTGGCGCTTTTACGGTCAAGACTCACTGTTCAGCTTTCACTGTTTCCTCAAACAGACTGTGAGGAAGCTGCCGGGGGTGGGGGCGACTAGTCCGCACCGTGCTCCCAGAGCTCGACCTGTGCTCCAGGCGGGGCCCTGCGGAGCCCGGTTCTCTCCCAATCTCCCTGGTGACTCGGGGCCTTGCCTGCCGCGGGGTGTGCTCACTGCTTTTCCACACGCACTTCACACGGACGTTTCGGGGGCGGCCACGGAACCTTCCGAGGAACCGCTGCCTGTCTCAGGCACTTGGGGTGGAATGGGAACCACTCCAGACTCTAAGGAAACCAGGCCGTCTCCACTCTCTCCCTCTTTCATGGATACAGACAGACACATACGAGGTACACAGATGTGTGCACACGTGTACCATGGTACACACACACTCGACAACCCACAGGCTCCAGGTTTGACCTTTGGAGATGTGCCCCCCCCCGCCCCCGCCCCCAGGAAGGGGCATTCTGCGGGACGGCTCTAGGAAATGGAGGAAGTTCGTTACCAAACCGGGGCAAGCCTGAGCCTCGGAGCGAGTCTCTCGGAGTGAGTCTCCCGGAGCAGCTCTGCCGGGGCTGGTGTGGGGTGGCCCAGGGGGCCCCTCCTCCTGCAACCGTGGGTTCTGTCCACCCCACGCCTTTCACACTGCCTGTGCCAGGAGCCAGGCCTCGCTGGGTGTGCTGGTGGCTGAGACAGCGCAGAAGATTGAAAACATTCCCAAGCGCCTGTGCGCCATCCCCACGTGGGGGGCGGTGGGCGTTGAGGAGAGACAGGCGGCAGGTGTAAGCGTTTGGGAGCAGCGCTGGGAGCAGCGAGGTGGCTTGTTGGAGAGAAAAGAGGCTACAGGTGGGGTGTGAGGGCGGAGGGACATGAGGACACCGCCTCCTTTGGCTCAGCAGCCTGGGGAATTCGGTTTGAGGGGTGTCCACCCTCCCAGCGTCCCCAGGCCACACTGCAAAAACAAGAGCTGCCCTGGGCCACACATTCGATACACAGACACTAACAAAAACTGATGAGCAAAAAAAGGTTCCAAGTAATTTACGATTTTGGGTCGGGCCGTATACGGCCCGAGGGCCACAGGTTGGACGCCACTGGGGGCTCTGGCTCCTTCACAGGCACCGGGTGGGTGTCAGTCACCATCAAAGGCACTAGCAAGTGCAGCTTGCGTCCCGAGTGGCAGTTTGTTTGCCGAGGGAGCGCACACGTGTGAATGCACGCGGAGAGTTGTACTTGCCTGCAGTGAACAATTATTGGACAAGAGCGGCCCTTGTAGCACTTGCTTACTTTTCTGAAACAGAAAGAGACACAGAAATTACTGTCGCGCTCCGCGCCCCCTGCCGTGCCAGCCCGAACCGCCGACGAGCCGAGGCGGACACCGCGGCCACGACTGGGCAGGAGCCTGTTCTGACAAAGACAAATCGGAAATGACACACGCGTGTTCAAAGGTTTCTTTCCCCCTTCAATGTTAGGTTATGAGACGGAGCTTTAAAAATGATTCTCACACGTTCACAGTTCTTGTGTCCCTTTGCGAGTATGGACTCGAGGCCTTCGGTCCATGGGCCACCCGTGTGTCCCCCGGGTCCCCTCCTTTCATTCCTACAGTTCATTTTACCCTTTTTTTGGCTGTGGTATGAGTGCTTAGGGTCTGCACTGAATTTTTTGAATCTTGCAATGTCTGCTCCAAATTTCTTACAACCTAGACGTCACATGGAAAGGCAATATTACCATTTTGCCTCCCAGC
Organism: Artibeus jamaicensis; assembly: GCF_021234435.1. NCBI lineage: Eukaryota > Metazoa > Chordata > Mammalia > Chiroptera > Phyllostomidae > Artibeus > Artibeus jamaicensis. The sequence continues at coordinate 6,185,610 of NW_026521936.1, forward strand.
GGCATCTCACGGTGTGCGGGTTTCGGAACGACACCTAACTTCTGGAGAAACCCCCGTTGCCTTCCCGACAAGTCGCCCCATTTCCATAAACCTGGGGACGTGGCAGCCAACCTCACGGTGCAGATTTTACATCGGAACTTATGAAAATTAACAATAAGCAGAGGTCAAGATTTTGGAACCACTCCAAACAGAGGTGGACTTGAAATTCAAGTACCAAATCCAACATTGTTTAAGTCAGTGAAACAAGGAAAACCTGCTTGCAAAGCGCATGCCAGTTGCCAGTGAAACGGTTCTGAGGGAAGAAAACAAAGGGCAACTCTGGTCCTCAGGAGGGAGCCTGTGGCGGGTGTGTGTCTGGGGTGTGTGTCTGAACGTGGGCCATGGAAGACGTGAGGCCAAAGGTGAGAAAGAGTGATGGGTCAGACCACTCTTGTCCCTCGTTCCCAAAACAGGAAGATGTCACGTTTCTGTGCAAAGCTTTGCCTGCCCAACACGGAACAGCTGGGAGTTAAATTCAGTCAACTGGCTACTCAGGTGGAAACCGTGCGAGCTGAGAGGATGGGGTGGAGGGGCAGGGGCTCAGTGGGGTGTTTTCCTGCTTCCCGTAAGCAGTGAACGGACAGGGCTTCTCAGGCCAGGCCTACAGTCCAGGAACAGGCAAGCCACACCCCACACGGGCCACGTGCCCAGCTGCTCCAGGCCGCTTGCCTCAGAAAACACGCGGCATTGAAGGCCTGTGGACCACGCAGAGATGGCTCAGCACTGAGGAGACCCAGGGGTGTGGGTCAGCAAGCTGTGTGGGGCCCCTGCGGCCATGTCTCCATCTCTGCTGCATGATTGTGAGGTCACATTCAGGGCGAATGGCGAGGAAGGTCAAGGGGACTCATTTAAGTCAATGGCACACGTGAGCCAGACGCCTTGACATTCTTGGCCCTTTGGGAGGAAAGCGGGTTGAAAAATAGAGCCACTTCTCCTAACACTTCCCATTCTTGTCCTGGCTGGTATGGCTCAGTGGATTGAGCATTGGCCTGGGAACCAAAGGGTTGCTGGTTCGATTCCCAGTCAGGGCACAGGCCTGGGTTGTGGACCAGGTCCCCAGTAGGGGGCGCATGAGACCAATCACACATTGATGTTACTCTCCCTCTTTTTCCTGCTCTTCCCTTCTGTCTAAATAAAATCTTTAAATGGAATGTAAAGGCACTGTGAGCATTATCTCTGACCAGATGCCAGACCTCAGGGGTGTGCCATGCCTGTGCACATGTATGTCTGCACACGCGTGCACACGTACATGTGTGTATGTGCCGCACTCATGTGTGTGCAGAATCAAGTGAGCTCAACGATCGGACCACGGCCAGGGCGGCGCTATCTCAACAGGCCTCTCACTTCAGACAGAAGGTTTTACTGGAAATCTCTTGGTCGCTGGCTCTTTCCGGTGGGACCCGGCTCAGCCCCCGCCTGCACGGTTTGGCCCGACAGCCCAGGTGCGTTGCTGAGGCCCACACTCAGCTTTTCCACGCTCACACCCTGGTCCGTGACCAGGTTTTGGTCATTTTTCATGAAGGGACCAAGCACAAAAAATAAACGTAAAATGGAGTAAATGTAACCAGATGCTCTTCCTTCAACTGCTGGTTTTGGAAACGCTGGCAGTCCCTTTTTGGAGGGTCAGCGCGTCCGGGCCAAACGCAGTGGGAATGGCCTCCCTGGCTACGGTGGCTTGCAGTGCCCCTCCCGGCCTGCCTTTCCCGCCTCCGTTTCCTGACACATTCTAGAAGTTTCTCCCCCACATCCGGACTGGCTGCCGGGCCGCACTAAACCTGCTCACAAATCAGCCAGGAGACGGCAGGGCACAGCCGAGGGGCTGCGGTGTTGGAAGTTTATTTGCAGAGAACTGTGGGCGTGGTTTATGGTGACACAAAACGCCCACACGGAGAGGTGTGCGCACCACATAGGCGACGGCGGCGCTCATCTGGTCGACCCGAGAGCGCGGCACAGCGTTTGCGGGATGAGCAGCGCCCGCTGCCCCTTCCGTGCTGCCAGGACGGGTAGTAACCAGAGGCCAGGCACACTCAGGGCCGCGACTCGGGTGTCCTGCCGCAGGAGGACGTCACTGAGAAAGAAGGGTTAGTGACACAAGCCAAGCCCCGGGTCCCTGAGTGACGAGGAGCAGCAGGCACAGTCAGAGGTCGTTAGAGGCTCAGAAAGGGGTCCCCGCACTGTCCCCTGCAGTAAAGTCACAGTTTCCAATGATCACTTTTGTGACTATGCAACTGGGCTCATATTACTAGCTGCAACGTCACAAAAATGACACTGGCCACCGCTAATTAGCTGGCAAGGTAAGGGTTTGTCCGTTTTTACAGAGGGCGGCGTCAGTGCCCGCCGGGGCCCGCAGGCAGACGTGAGCAGAGCAGGGAGACGCTGAGAGGAGCTTCTGCGGCAGAGCCCGAGTGTGCGACGCTCGCTTGTTATCTCCAGGTTGAGCAGCTTCTCTTTCAAGTGGAAATGGGCTCCAGAACGTTTCCAGCCTCCGTGCCCGAGGCCCGTGCTGGCTGGGTGAGCGAGGGAGCGGCGCCACCGTTCACACGGAGGTGACCCTGCCGGTGTGGGAGGGTGACCGGGCTCTTCCCGGATTCCGTGCTCTGCACGTGCCTGCTTGGAAAACCCCACGGTGCCCTCCGTGGGCCAGCGTGGCGTGTCCTGAGGGTGCGATTGCTCACAGCCGTACTCCGGTTCCTACGTGGACAGCGACCTGAGCGGACCTGCTGGGAGGACCAAGAGGCTGTAAAACCGCCAGGAGCTCCGCGCTCCCTTTTGTGGAACAGAATCCGCCTGGAGCCCCGTCTCCAGGGACTGGAGGGAACTGGGGAATCCATCTTCGGTCCTGGGGAATCGTCAGCGGGGAGAACTAACTCCACAGGCGGATACAGATACAGAAATGTGCCTCCGTGGACAAGCACAGAGGAGCGCACAGACCGGGCACCGGGGTGACCTCCCTCCGGTGGCCCCGTTCATCTGCCTGTGACAGCCGTTGTGTGAAAACTCTCAGGGGCGATTTTTGGACAGCGTGTCTTCTGACGAGTTTGCATTAAGGAAACGTATGTGATAGTGAAGAAACCAGGAAGCCCCGGAAGGAACGCGGCGTCCCCAGAGTTTGCGGGCACGTCTGGGGTTCTTCGTGTCCTGCCTCCTCAGGGGAGCGGGTGGGGGAGGCGTGGGTCACTGCTGTGCCTGTGACGTGACACCAAGTGCCTGCCTCTCCTTCAGCTCCTTCACGTGCTATGGGGTCCAAAGAGCTGGTCCCCTCAGAGACATGCTTTGCTTTTCAAAGTGGACTAACCAGCAAGAGAAACAGCGCCTTCAGAACCCAGGGCTCCGGTCTGCGTGGGTGCAGACGTCCTGATGTGCAGGCTCAGGGCAGGGAAACGGCTCAGACGCAAACCCCCACGGGCCGCGTGGGGCACGGCTCACAGCGTGTTTGTCCCTGCTCCCTCCGTCCTGTCTCCGGTCGTGATCTGATTTCCTCACTCGGTGGCGTGTCCAGGAGGTGCTTGTAAGAGGCTCTGTGACCCAGAACTCAGCTCTGGGGCAGCTTAGCTGCGCTCTCTCTGCCGGCGCTTACTCACCGACGCTCAGCAACGAAGTGTCCCAACTCTGAAGTACGAGGAACCTTTGCCTTAAACTTTGCTTTTTTTTTTTTTTTTTGCATTGTCACTCACTGTCTTCCTGTGAGTCAGAGTCTAGCGCTGGTTCCAACCGTTCAATAAATGCGCTTTCAGTGGCCGGGGCTTGAATAGAGGACGGGATGTTCGCAAACCGTCAGCTTCAACATCGCACTAAACACACGCACAGCCGTGTGAGACAACACCCAGGGTTTCGGCCGGACGATCGGTGTCGACCCCGGGGCTACGCTTGTGGGCGTCCTTCACTGCCGCTGCCAGACAAGCATCCAGACCAGAAACCCGGGTTTTACTCCTCGGAATCCTGTGAAAGAGAGACTTCGGGACTCTTCCTCACTTGGGGAGTCTTGTGAAAGAGAACGGACATGAAGTCCGGCACAGGGGGTACAGGGACTAGTGTGTAAGAACGGAGCACGGTGCCAGGTGGGTGCCGGACCTGAACTGACAGTAACACTGAACATCGGCTGTGACTGAGAAAAGAAGAACGGCCGCAACTCTGCAGCCAGAAGCCACCTGCTCCCCTCTCCCATTTCGCCGCCTCTAAAACTAGCAACCCTCTGGGGACCGACGTGTGGCTAACGTGGTCTCCCTCCTGCCTGTCCCCCACATAAAATAAACTCAGTCTGTACACAGGACACAGAGGGGCCGCCCCCAGTGGACGTGGCCCAGGCCCAGGGCGCCGGCCCTCCCGTGCCGTGTCCTCACCACGCACACTGTCTGCGAGCGCGCCCCTGGTCCTACCTGCGGAAATCCAGAAGGGACCTCGTGGAGGACGGCACGCCCTGGTCATACCAGCTCAGGAAGTGGAACTGGGTCACCGTGCGCGTCTCGTTGGTTTGAAGGTTCTTCAGGTAGAAGCTCCGCACCAGGAAGTCCTCGCACCAGATATGCTCGGAGACCAGGTTGACCTGGGGCAGGACAGGAGATGGGGACAGACAGGTGTTGGCAATGCAGAGGCCACGGGGCTGCAGCCATGGATGGGCGGGTCGCAGGCGTAAAGGCCCCTCCCACCCTCTGCAGGGGACCAGGGCTGGCAGGAATGGTGGCTTTGTCGGGGTCTGGAATGTCACGTGGGGGCGCAGCAGTCGAGTCGTCAGCAAAGGCCTGTCACCCTTCCAGAGGGATCAGCGCACAGAGCCACACTTTGGGACCCGAGGCAGTGAGTGGGCTCCCCCTTCGGCTTCCGTGTTGTCCCCAGTGGGCAGCACCTGCGCCCGGAGGGAGACCAGGGGCCCCACGCGGGCTCACGCCGGGACTGAGTTTAGTGCAAAGCGGAGCCCAAGGTGGCTGGCTCCACCCTCGACGTGGGTGGAAAACCCAGCAAGAGAAAGGGGCTACCGGCAGGTCCCCTCAACTAGAGACGTCGCTGGGGTCGTGGCAGCCCCCACCAGGTGGGCCCACAGACCAAGAGTGACGGCAGGTCCATTCTTCCTTGACAGCGACCCAACTGGGCCCGGTCTCGGGACCTGGCTGAGTGCACCCCTGTCGGGTCATCTTTTTGTTCTTTGTCTACATTTGGGTGCTTAAAACTTTAAAAATGAGAACTGTGTCCTTGATGGTGTGGCCCAGTGGATTGAGCTCCAGCCTGCCAACCAAAGGGTCGCCGGTTCGATTCCCAGTCAGGGCACATGCCTGGGCTGCGGGCCAGGTCCCCAGTGGGAGGTGTGTGAGAAGCAACCACACACGGGTATTTTTCTCCATCTCTTTTTTTCTCCTTTTCCCTCTCTCTAAAAATAGATAAATAAAATCTTAAAAAGAAAAATAAAAGTGAGAGCCGTGCGGTTCATGCCAGGGTCTGGGGCCCAGTAGGGCAGCCGCGTGGAGGCCCCGGGGGAGCTGGCCACGCAGTGCCGTGCCGTGTCGCGTGTGGGGGCGGCCAGTACCTCGTAGACGTGGTAGAGGTTGGAGCCCTCGTCGGGCCAGTAGTGGTAGCACTGCCGGACGCCGTTCTCCGAGAGGGGGGTCAGCATGACGATGACCACGCAGCCGCTCTCCCACACCATCTGCAGGACAGAATGGCCATGGCCGTGCGTGACCGCGGGTCCCTGCGCGCAGACCTGCCCAGGACTACCGCATCCACAGGGCACGACGTCATGTCCATCAGACACCCGCTGCCCTTCGCGGCCCTGAGCGCCCCGGCCCCGGTTTTGCACGTTCCATGAAGGACGAAAAGGATCCCGTGACAGCCGCGCCTTTAAAACCTCCTCGAGGCCCCAGCGGAAGCTCGTGGGGTGGAGCGTCATTGGGATGCGCCCAGTCGGTGGACTCGACCGGGGTCGGGGAGGGCGGGGCGTGCAGGGGACTCAGCCGCGGTTGCACGGATGGGTGAAACAGCAGGTCGATTTCTGTCTCCCTCCCTTCCTTTCTCTCTAAATCAATCAATAAAATATAAAACCTCTGCCGCTGTCATTCAGACGTCCAACATCCCAGTTTTGCTCTGGGAAGGGCACTTCCCACAAAGACATGCAGAGCAACTCAGGCTGGTGACGCTTGTGTTTCAGGGCGGTCGTCACCCCGCGGGACGAGAGGCGCTTCACGGAAAGCGATGTCTCACCGCGGGAAACCTGCCAACCCTTCTCCAAATGCAGCAGGGCCGTTCTGACGGAAACGCGCCCCCAACTGGGCCAATGCTTCCCATTGGCCACAGGGAAAAACCCCGCGGCCAGCACGCCAACAAACACACGCGAAACTCGGAAGCACGGCTCAGGCACCACGCCCTCCAGCCCGGCTCTCAGGGCCGAGGGAAGCGGGATCCCCGGGGCACCGGGACTTCTTTGGCTCCCAAGTCCCGGCAGGGGCCGCACTCCGCCCAGAGACATTGACAAGCAACTGCAGTCAGGTGTGAACAGAACAAGCGAGCTTCTGCTCTCAAGTGCCCACACGGACGCCCAATTAGGGCCTTGTTATTTGAAGAACCCACATACCTCCCATACAGAATGCCTTCTCTTTAGAGTTTGCGCCCTTGAATCCCCCCACCCTGTTCAAACTATAACATAAAAGTCAGATGCTGAATGACGTTTTTCCTCTTTTAATATTGATTTATGTTCCCACGTGACAGAGCTCGTCGAAACCCTCAGGCATCTCCCGGCGCATCCTTTATATTGGAATTCAACGGAACCTGCTGATGTGTTTATGAAAAAGCTCACGAATAAACTGTGGTTTTCTCCTCTGTGCGAACCAGTGGTGAATCCGAAGCCCTGGTCCGGTGGCCGGGGTCCGGGCTTTGCCATTTTCCGGCTAATGGGCCTGGCAGCTGGAGCCACGAAATGGGCCTTTGGAAGGTGCAGGGCTCATCGAAGCCATTACGAAAATGAGGAGAAACACAGATTTTATGAGTGTAATAAAAACACAATGATCGAGGCCATAAACTAATCACCCAGCACTCTGCCGGGCCGCCCAAGTGTGACATTAGGGAAGCCCCTGCACTTAGGGACGCTTCCAGGCGGGCGGCGCCCTCCCATTCCGGGAGGGGGGGCCGGCTCGCAGAAGATCTGGGGAGGATTAAATCCAAATGAAACTAATTGAAGCAAACCATCCCAAAGGTGCTCTCGGGGACAATATTTCTTTCTAGGTCACTGTGTGTAAACTCGGAGAGGGGAATTTGCTAAATGAGACAAACGGGCAGCCTGCCTGGGCCCCGACATAGGCGTCCGGAGTCCGGGCCCAGCCCCAGCCCACCCTGCCTTCCTCCCAGGGCCCCCCGGCCGGAGCCCAACACTCGGAAGGCACTATCGGAGCAACAAACCGCCGCGAAGTCCCCGCCCTGCTCTGCCAGGACCGGAATGACGACCCAGAGTCCCCTCCTGATCTCCGTGTGGCCCACTGACCAAGGTGGCTTCTGACTCGGAGGAGCTGGTGACCAGAAGTGGCGAAGGCCAGCACTTCCTGTCTGGTCAGATATCAGAGGACACACCCCCCGGGTCATCTGCTGGACGTGGGGCACGTTTATTGAGCCCCTTGTATGTTTGGAGGTGGCTAAAGTGTGGCCGCAGGTGTCCTGCCCCCGACCCCCTCCACGGGGCGCGAAGTGGGCGACTGTCCCCAACAGGAAACGGGGCTTCTTGCAGGGTCAAAGCAAAGCCATCGTCATGGCTGGGTTGCCCGTGGGTTGGAGCACTGTCCCGTGCACCACAAGGTTGTGGGTTCGATCCCCGGTCAGGGTACACATGGGAGGCAACCAATCAATGTTTCTCTCACATCAATATTCAATCTCTCCTTCTTCCTCTCTCTCCAAAATTCATAAACAAACCCTCGGGAGGGTTTTTAAAAGCCGCCAGCATGTCACACATGAGCTGTAGTGTGGGATCCCAAGGACATGGGAGTGGGGCTATGCCAAAGACTCGGAGCCGCCCCAGGTCTCGACCTTCCTTTCCAGGCCCAGCACGGCCTCCAGTGACTCCCGGGCTCCAGGCCGAGTGACAACGACGTCCTCACTGTGCTGCTCAGCAGCCGGGCCGCCACGGACGAGGTGTTCATGGGCTGGGTGGGGAGAAGGGCCCAGGACAGCTGCTCTGAGGGGAGCCAGTTCGTGGGTCTCGGCGGCCAGCAGCGGAGACGTGAGCACGAGGAGATTCAGACCGGAGCCCGCGGGACGGGAAACGCGCACCCTGGCTGCTGCCCGACCCCACAGAACCAGGCTCTGTCTCTGTCCCACGGCCCCAGGCTCCCGTCAAGCCCAGACTTTGGGGCTGGTCACCAGCTCAGTGGAGGGTGGGGGGTCTCCGCCTTCTCTTCTGCGTGTGACTCGAACGCACCTGCCCGGCAGGACGCTGGGCCGGGTGTGGGTGCCCAGAGCAGGGGGTGCTCGGACCTGAGCTTGGCCCTTCCAACAGCCACAGTCTCATAGCAACAGACTCAGGGGTGTCCCCCAGCAATGACTTTCCTCAGGTGAGAAGAAGGACCACTTGCCGTTTCGCTGGAATCTTTGGAAAAGAGAAGCCCACCCGTGTGCGTGTCGAGCGGACTCAGTGCTTGGTGCGAGCTCTGTGCTGCTGGGACCTTCCTACGTGAGCAGCTGGCCCGGGAGGGGTGCTGAGCTGTGGCCAGAGGTGCTCCCCGAGGTCCGGACCACCTCCGGGAGGTCCAACGTGGGGGCAACTCGGCATCCGGTGGGGGGTGGAGCTTGTCCTCAGACCCGCCCTAAAGCCGAAGTTCAACAGGTCTACCCCGTGAGGACGAGTTTGGTCGATGGAACCTGGGGGTGCAGTTGATATTTTTCTGGTCACGTGAAGGCAACCAGACAGGAGAGGCCACACTTGCAGGCGGGACCCGGGTCTCCCACGCACCGGCTGGGGTGAGTCCCGTGATCTCTCGGACAATTGCACACCTTGTCTTCAACGCGGGGCTGTGATACCTGCCAGCTGACACCCCGACAAGGCCAGGAGCTGCGGGCCCATGTGGGGTCCTGCCTGGACTCTCCCTAAGGCCCGGGTGGGACCAGCAGCGTGATCCCTCCTTCAGGTGGAGGTTTGGGGGAGGCCAGTGGGCCCGTGGGGACAGGGGATGTAAGACCACAGGGAGAGGAGCAGCAGGGAACGGGAGTGGTTGTGTGTGTTGGAGTTCAGCTGATCCATCTGTTCACACTCGTGTGCCAGGTTGGGGAAGGGCCCCGACTCCCGCGACCCCAGACCAGGCTCCATGGGTCGGCGGCTGCGCCGGTTCCCGGCGCCCCAGATGCTGCAGGTGCCCCGCCTGCTCATCCACCCGAGTCGCTGCCCCCAGTGACACCTCCCGCTTGGGCCTCTGCCCTCAGCTGGACTCTTGCTGAGGGAGGCCCCCACACGGAGCAGGAGCTTGTCGTGTTCCTGTGAGTGCGCCGCCCTCCAAACTCCATTCCCGCCCAGCCTGGCCGTGGGGGCAGCTGTGGGGGAGACAGTGAGGGAGGCGGGGACCCGCTGGCCCCGACTCGCTGAGTGGCCAAAGTCGGCGCTGGTTCTCAATGTCTGGGCCGCGGTCCAGCCTCTGAAATGCAGCAGAGAGAATCCACCCGGGAGAGAGACTGCCATCTGAGGGCCGTTTTCCCGTCACAGGATGAAACAGTGGCCAAGAGATGCATTTTAATACTACATCCTGGTTCTAGCATTAACTTCTGTTTCCTTACCCAGTCTACCTCGGTGCTCATGGTTAACCTGTCCCGGCGAACGGCAAAAGACTGCCGACTGCGGAAACCTTTGTTTCTCGTCCAGACTCAGCGAGGGCAGGGTTTGACTAGTTCCGAGGCTGACGAGCACCAGGGTGTGACTGTCTTTCCAAAGATGGAGTTGTGAAGTGGCTAGAAAAGTGTCTTTAAATCTCTTGAAGGGATTGTTTTTCGTACTCAGGTTTTGGAAAAGTGATCAACTGTACAAATATTAAAGCCCTCCTATAAGTTTTGAAATCACTTAAGATTTGCTAAAACCTGTAAACAAGCTTGAACTGGCTGAATCGAACCCAAGCCATTACCTGTGGTCAATGTCGGATCTTACTTAGAGAAAAACAAATGAATTAAAAGGAGTCACCTGCCAGAAGTCAGCCACGGTGGCGGGCAGGGGTCCCTGGGTGGCGATGTACGCAGGGTTCCGGGGGTCGTGGTCCATCTGTAGAGAACAGAGTCAGAAAGACGAGCTCACGAACCGGTCGGAAACGAGGGAGTTAAATGTGGGCAGAGTGTTACCACAGGGAACCCTGCCCCGAGGGCCACGTTAACAGACCTGGGGGCAGGCGGCTCCCCTATTCCATCCCCAACCCCCGCTGACTCAACCCACGGAGCTCGTGTCCTGTCCCCGGGCCTGGGCCCCATGTCTGTGGGGCCTCCTGTCCACAGGGAACAGGCACAGCATCAGCGGAAGCAAAGTCCAGTTGGCCGAGGACTGGGTGCTGGTCAGTGAGCCCACTGCACAGGCTGGGCCAGCAGGCGGTGTCTCCAAGGGTGTGCACGGCCCCGGGGCCAGGCAGCACTCGCAGGGCGGGCAGCCTCCGCGCCACCGCGGGGTCAGGGCTCCAGGAAGGAGCTGGCGTTAGGCCTGCGGGTGCTGGGCTGGCGGGAGGCTGCAGAGGGGCACGCTGTGCTCCGAAGATCTTAATTCTGACATTTAACGGAAAGACTGACCAAACAGAAAGGGAGGGAAGGACCGTGAGAACAAAGCCCGGAGAAGCAAACAACGAAACGCACTCCGAGGGCTGGTGGAGGCACAGGCTGTGCCCTGGACGCTGCGCCCCGGCCGTCCTAGAGGACGGACACTCACAGTCGCTGTCCGTCCCCCTCGCTGCCACGTGGCCACAGAGGGAAGGCAGTGAACGTCCTGAGGGTCACAATGGGGAAACGAGTCTTCCGTTCATAACCAGAACTCAGAGGACGACCCCGGTGTCGGCTTCCGCATCCACCCAGAGGAACAGATGACGATTCTGGGTCGGAGCTCGCGGTGCGAGTGGGGAACATCGGCCGCGGAAGAAGCCGTGTGGAGGTTCTGTGCAGCCTTCAGCCGAACCAGGTAAAGCAGACACTGAACTAAATGAAGTTTGATTCCATTTAAGGGGTGGGGTGTCCCACCTGCAGCCTGCGGGCCGCATGCGGCCTGGGATGGCTGTGGATGCGGCCCAACACAAAACTGTGAATTCACTAAAATATGATGAGATTTTTTTGTGACTACATGTCACAATGTATTGAATGTGTGGCCCAAGATGATTCTTCTTCCAGGGTGGCCCAGAGATGCCAACGGGGTGGACACCCCTGACTTAAGGTTTCCAAGGAGGCATGAGTGTAATTACAGGAAATCAAGCCTCTACCGACTCGACCTTCCCCAGGAAGTGTCTCCGGGTGGCTGAGCGCCCAGGGCAGGGGACCCGTCCTGGCCTCTGGTTCCTGGTGGGAACGGCAGCGTCTGCAGCCTCCACCATCTCTGGGCGTAACCTTCCCCTGCTCTTCCTCCTCACTGTTTTCGGTCGTTCCGCAGTTCATGGTTTTATTTGTGCAGGTGCTGGGTGTGCAGAATGAGCTCCGCGGCCGTGGGAGAAGTGAGATCCCACTGCTGGGCCCTGGGGCCCCACGTCTGAGCAACGGGTGGGAGGCAGGGACGTGGACCACACGGCGTCCACACGTCCTTCAACTCCAGGGTTCTGGGATGTTCTCAGAAAAGGTAAAAAGCTTTTGTGCGGAATCCGCTGTCCACACGGCTGAATGACGGCATGAAGACAACAAATGAATGAGGGCGCCAGCAAGGAGCATTCTTAGGGATGCCGCACTGCATGGCTGCAAACACCCTGTGATTTGCCTGAAGCCACGGGACGATTATTGAATAAGCGAGACCAGCTGGTGTTGTCTTTAGAAAGCCTGATGTGCGTCAGAAAACCTAGCGGTGGTTCCCCCAGGCTTCCGCACAAAAGCCATCTTACCCACGAGGCATTTCGGACGACTCTCCCTCTGGGAAGCAGGCCCTCGCTCCCCTTCCCCTGCTCTCCCCCCACAGGCCTGTGTCTCCTTAACACTAAGGGACCTTGAGACTTGCAACCAGGGAAGCAGCGGGCAGCTCGTCCTGGGCTGACCCTCCGAACCGCTCTCCAAGCCCCCTTGTCTGTGACTTCCCAGTGGGCTAAGGTGGCCCAGCCTGGGCTCTCCTGTGGCTTCTCCTGACCTAAGTCCATCTGTCTCTCAGTCCCCAGCTTTGAGAAACTTCCTCTCAAAACCACCCGGACACATGTTGTGACATCTTTCCTGTGCGAAGTCAAGAACCCCCCTTGCCACTGAGACATGCAGGGTCGAGCCCATTGGGACCAGGGCGCCAGGCTCAAGGGGAAGAGCTGGTGGAGGGACTGAGGGGCTGCGGCCCCATCCCTGGGGACCCCCACCCAGGCTGACCCCTGGGATCTGCTGGGAGAGTGAACCTGCCGCCCTCATACCTGCTTGTCTCACAGCTAAAGCAAACTCTACAGGCGCTTCCCTTCAAAACAAGCGAGTAGCCAGCTGCGTTTTGGGGTCCCTTGTCCAGACACCAGGCCTGCATATGGGAACTTCCTGGGAGGTTGCGGCTTCCGTAACCAACGGCAGAGATGCTGACTTAGGAACTGAAGTTATTTTCATATTTCGTTTTTCCTGAGTTGAGATTTGTGTAAGAACAATACTGGCTCCAAACCACGAATACGCACAGAGAGGCACTGGCAGAACCCAGAGTCGGCTCCCGTGTTTGGCCTCTTTCTGCAGCGTCGAGAGCACCTGAGCCGTCATCCTCAGAAGAGTCGCTTTGTGCTGCTCAAATTAGGTAAATGTGCTCACAGTGAAGACTCTAAACCCATTTCCCCCTCAGTGAACCGCAGAATGCAGAGCAGCCTATTTCCGGGTGTCGCCGAAGGCTTCTGACTGGCTCCTGCAACGAGACTGGAGGAGACGCCGCGATGCCCGTGCAGGAAGGCAGGGTCCCCTTCTCTTTCTCCGCCTCCGGTTTAAACGCAAGGGCTACACACCCTCTGCTGCCAGGAGACGTCCCTGGAACGCAGTGGGGACCGAGGACAAATGCAACGGACGTGATCATCATCATTTTTCCTGGCTCTGACCGGAGGCTTTTTGTCCAGCTGCCCCAGGAGCTCCCGGCCACCCTACCTCCCGCTGCTGCAGAAGGAAGGCGTGACGCGGATCTCTCGTTTACTGTTACAATGCAATTAAGAAAGAAAAAAGGAGGAAATGTGGTGTCAAAGAGGACAAACAAGTCCCTGGGAGGGGGCCTGGGACGCTCCGACATCACCAGAGCCCGGGCGTCGCACTGCAGTTCGGGGTCCCTGTGCCCCGAGGGTCCTTGGTGCCGGGCGGTCGGTCAGGGCGGTGCCGTCTCTGCAGCTCGCAGCCTCGGCCACAGGGACCGGACTTCAGCAGGGGCAGCTCAGACACCTGGAACATGGACCCCACCGAACAGGGCCGGGCGCTGGCCTCGACACCGACCTCATGTCCGTCTTCCCGGCCGGACTCTGGCCCTGTCACGGGGTCATCCAGGGACTAGGCACCGACAGAAGAATGAGACTCCTCTCGTCCCCAGATGGCCTGGGCTGCGATCATCACGGCCTTCGTGCAGACATCGAGTCCGGGCCTCCCCAGAAACGGCGCTTCCCCGTGGAGGGAGGGACGGCCCGTCGGTGAGGCTTCCGGTTGACTGTTTGCGGCAGACTGACGGGAAGATGCCCCGCACGCCGCCGTGCGTTCGAGAAAGACTGAGCCACCACTGCGGGGAGCCGGGAGCACGGATGGCATGGGCTTGGAGGCCGGGACGTCCTCGCCTGTGACCGCAGGCCCGAGGCCAGTGCAGCGGGGCAGAGGGGGAGCACCGGGGGACCGTCCGCCCTCTGCACGGTCTTGCTCTGTGTGTGTGACAGGCGTCGGGGGAGGGAGGGGTCCTGACAACACATCCCACAGGCCCGTGGGGAGGAGCGAACCACCACTGTGGACACGGTCGACTGTCAGCAGCTGTTGCTCAAAATCCCGGGGACAGCTCGCCACCAAGGAGTCGGGGGGCTGTTAGACGTGGGGTGCTTTTCACAGGATCAGATATGACCCCCGTCACCCGGAAAGCGCTGCCTCGGGGATCCCAGCCTGGTGCGCCCCACAAGCTCTGGCCTGGACACAAACCGAGATTCCCGTGAGAGCTGTGGACGCCTCCGCTGAGACCAATGTGGAGATGGACTCGCCGTCCACGGCGGGGCCACCCCAGGCCCTGCCCCCGAAGCCCCACCCATCCCTCCCCTCTGCCGGGTTGACACGCCTCCGGCCACAGGCCCGTGTCCTCTTCTCGGGCAGCTCCGGACCCTCTGCTCACGGCTGCAGCCCCTGTGCCCCCCATGCCCCGGACAGGAGGATGGTTGGGGCTGCACACAATGGGGGGCCGGGGGCGGGATGGCTGCTCATGGGGGTCGGACACCTGGGGGTCGAGGGGCTGTGCTGCATCCTCCCAAAAAACCACCCGCAACGTCCACTGGGGCTGAGTGCCGGCGGTCACGGTGACGAGTGCCCCGTGGACTCCAACGTCTCCTGGTCCCCTGAGCCAACTGGGCCCAGTGGGCCTGATGGGCCAGCCAGGTGACGGCAGGTCCCCCGGACTGTGAGCTGCAGGCTGCAGCCCCACAGGGGCCGGGGCCACCGCCCTCCCCCCAGGACGGGCCTGGAGCCTGGTGAGGCTGGATCCTGATTGAGACCAGTGACCTGGTAGAGACTAGTTATCTGATTGAGGCTGGTTGCCTGATAGAGACCAGTTACCTGGGTAAAGCCAGTTATCTGGTAAAGACTAGTTACCTAGGTGAGACTAGTAACCCAGTTGAGACTGGTCACCTGGTTAAGGCTGGTTAGCTGGTTGAGGCTCTTAACCCGGTTGAGAGTAGTTGCCCAGGTGAGACTGGTAACCAGCCCGCTCTCACTATTGGCAGCAGGGCAGGGACGCGAAGGGCTGGTGCCCCGCCCCGCACTCCTACCCCCGCCCCTGCCCGCAGGGGCAGGCACTCACCACGGGGCTGGC
The DNA here is from genome assembly GCF_021234435.1 of Artibeus jamaicensis. Classification (NCBI taxonomy): domain Eukaryota; kingdom Metazoa; phylum Chordata; class Mammalia; order Chiroptera; family Phyllostomidae; genus Artibeus; species Artibeus jamaicensis. Next base: position 6,200,752 of record NW_026521936.1, read on the forward strand.
GTTGATGTAGTCGGAGCCGCTGTGGCTGCTCTCCGCCTTCAGCAGGATCCTGCAGTGGTCGTCTGCAACGAGCCCAGAGCGAGAGTCAGGTCTGTGCACAGCCCGCGCCATGAGGGGCTGGGTTGTGCATAAGGACAGCTGGCTGGGCCCGGCCGCCCGCTGCTCTGCGCTGTCCCTCGCTGTCCCCTAGGGTCTGCCTCGCCCCCTGCAGGTGCGCTGAGAGGCACCGCCCCCTCCCTCCTCCTCCTGTGCTCGGCAGTGCCGGCAACGGGTGTCTGGCCGTGTGGGGACCTGACACTCAGTCCCTCTGGGTACAGCCCGGGTAGGCTCCTCTTCATCTACGTCACGTGCAGACACATGTGCCCGCGCCAATATTCTACAGAGCGTCCACCTTCAAGCGCACGCGGCGTCATACAGTAAATAAACATCGACAGGTGTATTAAGCCATTAGTCCGCCATTCAGCAGAACACGTTTTGTGGTCTGCAGAGGGTTCAGCCCTCTGGTGGCGGGAATTTCATTTGGAAGACGAGTGAGAGACAAAGAGGGGACGGGAGAGATGGGCAGTGGGGCCTGGCCGGCACCAAAGTGCGCCTTCGCCCGGCGACACAGTCTACCTGGCGCTGACCCAGACCTGGCAGTGGGGGCCAAGGACTCGCGGCCGTCACACGGGTTGCCCCTGGGTTTGGTTCTGGAGCCCCCTCCCCTGCTGTGTCTGCACCTCGTTCTCCTATTTTCACCTCCCCGTGGTACAGAGTGATGCGAAAGCCCCGCGGACACAAGGGCTTTGGGCTCCTGCACGGATCTAATCTTGAAACAGTGAGAGGAAGGAAATGGTAGGAACGGCATGGTAGGAAATCGCAGTAAAGTTTGCCAGAAGAAAAAGGCCAACTCTGACACCCCGCCACGCCATAAACACGACCTCGGAAGGCAGTTCTGGAGGAGCTGTCCAGCCTGAGCCGGGACGGCCGCTCCGAAGCAGGCGCCCCCTCTTTGCAGCGCCCGTGGTCTCCGCGGCGCAGAGCCCCGGAATGAACCGGCCCACGGCGGGTCAGGGAGCTTCCGGAGCTTCAGAGTTCCGCGGCCTTCCACTCACCGGCTGGATTTTGTGGCAGGATGTGGATGTTAAAATCAACAGTGAAGTCATTTAGTTTTTAGTATCGGGCCACCTCGAACCTGCTTTTGAAGCAGCTGGAGCCATTCAGTGACGCTGGTTGGGGAGGGTGTCTCACGTGGCCCTGTGCACCGGGCCACGCGCCTGGGCAGGTCTCTGGCCGGCTCCACGGGTCACGTCTGCTGCTCCTTGTTTCTGATGAGATGTGATGGGGTTGGTGTCTGGGCCGTGGTCGCCTTTGTCCTTTGTGACTCGGGTGGAGGGCGGCCTGGCCGCGTGGTGTGGCTCCTTGAGGGCCAACGAGGAAGCTGGAAGTGGAGAGGGCCCCTCCCCCCTCTGTCCTGGGCTTGGCTGACTGGACGCTGTCCCTCGGAGCCTTCAGGAGTACGCACAGCCCCCGGAGCCTGACCGCAGAGCAGGGATTCACAGCCCCCAGGGCACGGGCGGTTCGGACACGGGCCTGCTCTCCAAGGGCCGGGTCACACCTCACTCAGTCCCACGGATCGTGGACATTCAGGTCCTGAGACCAAGTTATTTTCCTCTAAAAAGACCCACAGTAGCTACTAATTAAAAAAAATGCCTTTATCTCCTTTTACTGTTAGGTCATGTTAAGTATTTAGTGCCCTGTTCTGTACAAGAGTCACGACTTCCTGCTCCGTCTGTCTACTTGTCACCTTGCTAAGAGCTCTGTGTCCCTGTCTTTCTGCTCCAGGTGGAAGAGCCCCTTCGGCATTTCCTGGGACGTGGGCCTGGCGGCGCTGAGCTCCCTCGGCTTCCGCGGGATGTGGCGTTATTAACCGATGTTACCCCAATAACTTGAATTTAGAAAGACCTGCAACTGTGGCTGGATTCTCAGTGGGTCCGAGTGTCATCCTGTGAATCAGAAATGTTGTGGGTTCGGTCCCTGGTCGGGGCACATATGGGAGGCCGCCAGTCGATGCTTCTCTCTCACATCGATGTCTCTCTCTGTCATTTCTCTCTCCCTTCCTTTCTCTCTAAAACATATTCTTGGATGAGGATTTAAAAAAAATAGATAAGCCCTGGCTGGTGTAGCTCAGTGGATTGAGGTTTGATTCCCAGTCGGGGCACATGCCTGGGTTGTAGGCCAGTTCCCAGCAGAGGACGCAGGAGAGGCAACCTTACACTGATGTTTCTCTCCCTCTCTCCTTCCCTTCCTCTCTAAAAATAAATAAATAAAATCTTTAAAAGATAAAAATAAAAAATGGATAAAAAACAATCCAAAGCTCTCCAGTTGTCAGTTTTACCAGGGAGGGCGAACACCCCCAAGAACAAACCCGATTAACCTGTGGCGAGCCCCGCCTTCCTGAGCTCCCGAGACTTGCGAGTGTTACCTGCTGCCTTCCTGGAACCCTGTGCACAGATGGAAGAAGGACTGTTCTCCCATTTTAGGTCGGAAACTCTAAGGCCCACAAGGTCCCAATCAATGACATGGCAAAGCCACATGGCCACCAGCTCAGAGCCTCGTTTGAATCCTCAGCCTCCACCTGCCAGCGAGGGGACATCTGGGGCAGTTAGTCAGTGTTCTCAAGTGTCGCATGTGTCCTCCAAGGGGCAGGACAATGACCTCAGACTCACAGGGGTGCCATGACAAACAGCACACAGAGAGCTAGCTCCCTGCAACACCTGGCATGTTGCCAGGGGCCTGGGAACGAGGTCAAGGTTGCAGATCAGACCCACTGGGTCAGAGCCAGCTGAATGGACAAGACTCATCTGTGATGCGTGGTGCTGTCGGGACATGTGAGACAATCTCCACAAACGCTGACAGAAGACAGAGTCGATGGAAGGCGGTTCTAGAATCATCTTCTTCCTGATTACTGTGAAGGCAACGCACCCTGCAGACAGAACAGTGAGGGTCTCTGGAGGCTGCGGCCGCTCGGCCGTTTGTGGGTCCATCCCAGTGTGCAACATTGCCGAGGACTGCTGCCCTCCCCCTGATGGCGATGCACGAGGCTGCCTTTGCCACAACAGCATGCCAGTCTGCGGGGGCCGCTCCCCCATAACCAGTGAAGCGGCCCCCGCGGAGGAGGCGGGTTGGTACGTGAGGCTCCCTCATCCCCACATCGCCAGGGGACGAAGGCCTGGTGTTGCTGGTGGCATCGGCGTCTGTGGAGTGGACGGCGCGGGTGGCGTTTATTCACCCAAGAGGTCCGCCCGCACCGCTCCCGGGCTCTCCCGCTGTCTCCGGTTCCTCTCGGATTCATAGTGAACCATCCGCTGGCCGCAGATGTGTGGGGTGCGTCCGGTGACGGGCCAGTGCCGTGACCTGGAGGGTGAGGGCTCCCCGTCTTTAATGCAGACTCACGCCTGGGACTCGCTGGGCGACCACCAGCTCCTTCTCGGGTTTCACGGCTCCACGGGCGGTCTCCACGCCGCGTCCACGCTGCGAATGCCAGCCCGGAGCTCACCGCCATCCGTCTCCTGGCTGAGACGGTCGGTCTGAGGGTCCCAGCCAAACGCACACAGAAACATCTTTGTCGATTCGACCTTTTTGAGGTTGAGGTAAAGCAATGTATTTTTATATTATGTCTGACTTTTTTAACTTATGGATTTCAGAGAAAGAGAGAGAGGAAGGGAGGGGGAGAAAGAGAGAGAAACTGACTTGTTCCACTCGCTGACCCACCACTAGGATTCTTGCTTGTGCCCTGACTGGGGATTGAACCTGCAACCCTGGGGTGTTGGCCAGGGCCCAGTTTTTAGATTCCGCGTTGGGACTCTGTGCGTCTCTGTAAACCCGGGACCCTGCTGACCGCGGCGAGGTCAGGACTCCGTGCTCTCCAGAGAGAAGGCTGCTCTCCCTCCCTCAGCGATGCGCGGGCAGGCGCTCTGCTGTAGCTGAAGCTTTTTGGAAACTCTTAGCTCGAACGACAAAGATTGTTAAACACTTGAGAAAACAAAAAGCAATGGGATTCTGTTCAGCACCTCCCTGGACCAGAACAGAGAACAGGCTGCACTCGGGCGACCGGGCGACCGAGGCCCTGGACCCAGGTCGCCTCTGACAGTGGGAGCCGGGCGGCCCGCTCCTGGGCCCCTTCCCGCTGTGTCCTCGGCCTCCTTGCAGGAGGGTCTGGGGGCTGCTGGGACGGATCTGCACACACCTAGCGGCTTCAGCAGCACGGATGTGGGCGGCGAGGGGCTGTAGTCCAGCGTCCGAAGCAGATGCGGCCCGGGTGCGGGGGGGGGGGCTGCTTCCTCTGGGGCCTCAGGGGGGCCGGTCCCCGGCTTCTCCCGGCTCCAGGGCCCCTCCTCTGCCTTCCTTGGCGAGTCAGTCCCCACCCTGCATCTCTCTCCATCTTGCATGCATTGCAACACATGTCAGGTGCATCACAAAGGCCCGCAGAGGCAGCATCCGGAGGACACACGTTTGGCAATGTCTTCACCTGGTGTCCAATGGAGGGGGGACCCCAGAGGCTGCAGTGACCATGGGCCATGTAGGAGAGGGACATGCGTGGGGCAGGACAGGCTCAGTCCTGGTGTCCATCTGGCTCATAGGCAGCCAGGAGCCACGCAGGTGCCCTGAGTCGGCGCTGACCCGTCCGGGGCTGCAGGCGATGGCTCGGCACTGGGATCTCTTCATCCATGAGGGGCGTCCGACAGACAGTGTGCGTGTCTCTGTCCTCACATGTCTGGTTCCCCCTCTGAGAGTTTCAGTGGCTCATGTGTGTCCCCTTCTACGTCTCTCTCATCGCAACATGGAATCCAACAGGGTCTGGCTGAGACGCTTCTGAGTGTCCGGGCAGCCTGCTGCTGCGCAGTTGTCCAGCCACGTCGGGAGGAGCCCAGGGCGGGGACTTGGTGGAGGTGGCCGGGGGTGGGCGGGGTGTGTGGGGGTCCTGCTGGGTGAGCTTGGCGATGCCTGTGCCCTGAGGCAGCACTGAGTCTGCAGGTCGCTGCCGTCTTGGGGAGAAGGGGCAGTGAGCACAGGGCTTCTTGGTGAAGATGGGGGGTTCCCGGGGCAGGAGATGGGCGGCTGGTGCGAGTCCCCGCCCTCCCGGGGGGCGGTGAGTCGAGGGTGGGAGCATCTAAGGACCCACCAGACTAGGAACCCAGTCTGGAAGGGACAGGGGGGTGCAGCGGAAGAAGCCAAAGCTGAAAGCTGGCTCTGGTTTCACCGGAGACACTGAGGGACCGTGACTGTGCTGCCCAGTTCTGCACACCCGGAGGGACACAATCCTGGTTATGGGGCATCTGCCGTGGCCTTCAGGGGACTGAGTGTCCCACTGCAGAGCCACCTCGGGCCGGTTCTGCGCCTGGAACAGTGAACTGTGGACAAGGTGGAGCAGGTTGCAGAGAGGGCCCCGACTGGGAGGGTGCGGGTCGGACCTGGTGAGCTTTCCTTCCCAGCGTGGAGAAGGCTGGCGTGTGAACGGAGGCGGCGACGCGTGTTTTGCTGGGAGCAGACCCATCCGTTCACCCCTGACCCGAATGCACGCTCCAGGGACCAGCTCCCCCAGCGACCCCCAGCCCCATCGAGGGAGCTGCCCCTTTGTGGCCCACGGCGGGCCTGGAGTGGGCCGCGGGGCTGGCTTCGCTGACTCCTGGCGCCTGAGCCCAGGGAAGAAAGCGTCTCTTTTGCGCTCTGGCTCTGGTAAGAGGGGACGTCGGTGCAGCCGGGGGCCTCGTCCCCGAGGCCCCAGCCAGTGGACCCCTGGGTGGTGCGGCAGGCGGTGCCCGCTGCCCAGCTTGGCCGCTGAGCATGTGGACAGGAACGCCGTGGCTGGCCGCGTTCCAGCTTCCACCACGGGGGGCGGGGGTGGCGAGGAAAGGCTTGGCCTTCACTATTCACCACTCGGGACTGATCTCCCAGGCAAACACCCCGACTCACGACCCCCCAGGACGGGCAGTGCGAGCTTGCTGCGGGTCTATTTGCCCCAAACTGCCTCCTCTTGTCCCTCCCCCCAGGTCTCTTTGAGGACAGAGGATGCTGGGTTCACTGGGGGTCTCGGTCTGTCAGTAGTCCCTAACACACAGTAGGTGCCAATTGGCCAACTGGACTTTATTTTTCTTTTTGCTTTTCCTCGGGCAACGATTCCGGCCCGACAGCCGGTGGTCAGTGGCACCAGCTGGAAAAACCGCGAGGCTGGAGGTGCTGCCGGAGCTGCCTCCGCTCACCTGCGCCTGCTGCCTGCCTGCACCCCGCTAACTCCCTTGGGCCCTCACTGCTGAGGGTCATGAGGGCGGTGGGGTGACCCCCTCTAGAGACGAAGAGGAGGCTCAGCAAGGTGAAGGAACACATTCTAACCGCCCAGTGGGAGCCAATCAAAGAGCGAGCCCCGGCGTGGGGGTGCCCCAGCGCGGTTCAGGGACTACGCCCTGAACCCCAAAGGAAGCAACTGACTCTGTGATTCCAGGCAGGGGGCGGCCTCACTGGTGACGTCCCTGGGGTCTCAGTGCGACAGGAGATGCTGCAGAGGGGCACGTGGGGTGGGGGGAGGGCTCCCAGCCCTGGGAGGGACGTGGGACCCTGGGATGGAGGCGAGGCCGGCCCCCCTCCCCCCGCCCCCTTCCCCTCCCCCTCCCCCTCCCTCTCCTCCTCTCCCGCCCCGGTGGGTACGTACAGGCCAGCACGGCTGGGCAGCGGTTCTTGGGCACGTTTTCCTCCCTCTGGGCCACGAGCGAGCTGCTGGGCTCCGCCTGGTAGGCGCACAGCGCCTCCCACTCCTTCTCCAGACGGTTCTTGTTCTTCAGGTGGTCCTCCATGTAGGACTGCAAGGGAGACACGGCGTCAGGCCACGTGGACGATGCGGGTCGGGGCCGCCTCCTCCCACCAGGTCTCGCCGGGAGAACACAGGCCGCCAGGCGCACAGATGGCGGCAGAGGGTTGGCCTGTGTTCCACTGGCTCAAAGGTGTTCGCCCTGTGTTCACCGAGGTGCTGAGACAGGCAGAGAGGTCCTGCCATGTGACTGGGGGAAGGGACATGCACGGGGGAGGCCAGACTGGACTGACCAACAGCCTGACCAGAGGCTGTGTCCGGCCGGGAGGAGGCTGGCGGGCTGAAAGCCTGCAGCGCCCAGGGTTTATGCAGGTCGGTGTGGGTCAGGTGTGGGTCAGGCATGGGGGCAACTGAGTCTGAGAGGGGTCCCCAGGGATGAGGGGCGCAGGCTCTGGACATCGGGCAGGGGTGTCGGGAGGCTTGGGAGCAGGGTCTGGGCGTGGCAGCGCAGGAGAACGCCACTCTGTGTCGGAGAAGGGGTGGGCATGTCACAGAGAACAGCCCCCATCCCACGGGGCGGGAGATGGACGGGTGGAGGAAAGAGGCTGAACCAAATGTCCACTCCCCCTCCCCCTGGGAAGGCCCCTCTGTACACAGCCTTTGGCTGACAACCGTTCGCTCAGAGAACCCCACATTGCTGACAGATAGTGTGTTGCAATAACTGTCTGAAGCCCTTCTGCTGGAACCGAACACCACACTTCTTGGAACCATTTCCTGTGTCCACCCGAAATCAAGACTAATTCAGGGAGCCCCTCCAAGAGGAGTGGGGGTCAGGCCCTCCAGAGACCATCCAGGACTCGGCTGAGCACCAAGCGGGTGCCTGGTGGGGCCAGGCGAGGGACCCCAGAGCTGAGGAGGGCGGGCGGCCCCGTCACGCTGCCACCCTGTCACCCTGTGCAGAGAGACGACCGCTGTTTATTGAAGAGACCTCATTTCCTTGGGTGCACAGTGATGAGGTGTGAAGGAGACAGGGCCGCCCCACCCTGGCCCCGGCGTCTGAGCCTCCCCGAGAGCAGGTGGGTGTTTGCCCGTCAGGGACCTCATCCCAGGGCCCGGAGGGTGCACCTGTCTCGGGGGATGGGGGGACTGTCCCTTGTCCCATCTCTGTCTGCACGGAGTCCGTTTTCCTATACCTGGCCTGCTTTTCCGAGTCCACCGGCTGTGGTGCATTTGAGGCGCTGGGCCGCACCGACCTGCACGAAACCCTGAACAGGTGCTGGGGTCGGCAACACATGAAGGCGAAGCCGCAAAACCGAGCCCTTGGACCCTCCCGCCCCAAGGAGGTCTTACTTTCCTGGGCTCTCAAAGACCCCCCCGCCCCGACCCACCCCCCAGCCCCACAGTTGGGGGTCAGCAGAGGTCGGGTCAGTCTGACACGTCCGCTTCGTCCCGGCCCATGTGCAGCCTGCTCAGGGCTCCTTCACACGGCAACCAGTCTGGCATTTCTGGTGCAAAACGTCACCTACTTTGGGCAGCATCGGCGGGGCCCAGACGAGCCCTGGCCCTCGTCCCGACTGCAGGCTACTCCGACTCTGTCCCTGTAAGCCCTCCCCCTCTGCCCCCCTTTGGGCCTGCCCACCTGCTCCCCGGTGTTCACCGCCTGCCTGCTCACTCGGACCCTGCGGTGATGAGTCTGGGCAGACCTCCAGGTTGGTGTCCGTGCACCTCCTCCTCCCAAGTCCGACAGGGCCCTGCCCGTGACCACCCCGTTTGATCTTCCTGCCCCGCCCTGCTGCCCCTGTCCTCTTAGCACGTCCTTCGGGCACATGGAGAATACTGTTGGATGGTAGCTCGTAACCTGGAAATTTCATTCAGTAACTTGAATAGCAGATTTTTAAAAAATCTTATCTTCGGGATGGGTATCCAAACAATTTTGCCTTCAAATCTTCTGAAACTTGGGGGAATTGTCCAAAAACGTGGCCCAGGAATTTGGAACGTTCCGTCTCGGCCTCATTGCTGGTGGCTTCCTTCCTGGGAAGTGGCCCCTTGACAGTTTATGCCAAGCAGGAGGTGCCACATTCTCGCGCCAGCAGTGAGTTCAGAGGACAGTGATGTTCATTCGTCCCCAGTGTCCTGCTTCTCCACGTCTGACTTCCCTCAGAGTCCGGTCTGCACGGCGGGCCCCAGACTCAGGATGAGCGAGCTCCCCAGGCACTCCCTTGGTGCCACTCACAGGGACACACGACGTCCGTGTGTCAGTGTGCAAGGAGATGGGTGTTCCCAGAATCCGGCTTCCCAGTGGGCTTCGAGCTCCCGGTGCTGAGGGACCCATCTGACACCGGCCTGTGTGGCTCCCCACAGCCCTGTCCTGGGCTCTGAACTGGAGCTTTAAGTCTGGGACCGCCGGGGACCGCCAGGGATCACCAGCGCCGTGAACAGCGTCGACGGGAGGTGGCCATGTGAGGGAGTGTCCCGCCCCTCCACAGCCCCACCCCCGCACCCGGGAAACACAGACCCCCGCAGTGCCCGTACTAGGGGCCAGGCGGGCTGATGCGAAGAGCTCGGATAAACCCACTTGGACGCCTCAGCCGGTTCCCGCAGAGCACCAAGGAGCACGGAGAGGCCTGCCTTCCACCGTTCAAGGTGGCTCTCTGCACTCACAGATTTGAGGTGACAAACCCTGCAAGGCGTCCTGTTGAGGGGGGTGGACAGGCACCTTTTCAGAGAGGTCAGCGGGGAAGTTTTATTCCTGCCGACTCTGGACGAGTCCTCGGTGGGAGGGGCCTGACCTTGAATTCTGGCTCTTTCCAAGGACCTATACTCAACAGGCTTGCAGAAGACACGGCCCCACCTCAACCATCCCTGGGGAAAAGGCCCGAGGGGCCGAGGCGTGGGGTTTCCGTGTCAGGAGCCCACACGCTCTGTTACCTTCTGAGCACGCGGCGTTAGCTTTCATGACACGCTCAGGTGCCCCTGCCCGTCTTTGGCTTTTTGACATTTTTCGAGACGTTAACCCGGTCCAAGGACTTTGTCCTTCCAGCTCTGACGTCTTGTCTTCCCTTCTAGCCCACCCGGCCAGACCGTGTGGGTGGGAAAACCGCGGACCGCCTTGGTGTTCAGAACACGGTCTCCATGTGTCGGCGCCCATCCTTGACCGCATCGCCTCACACAGGACCCCCAGACTTCTGGGGCAGAAGCGTCACTGCCACTGTGATATGGACACTGTGAGACGGACACTGTGGGATGGACACTGTGAGACGGACACTGTGTGATGGACACCGTGGGATGGACACTGTGGGATGGACACTGTGAGATGGACACTGCAGTGGACACTGTGAGATGGACACTGTGGGATGGACACTGTGTGATGGAAACTGTGGGATGGACACTGTGAGATGGACACTGTGGGATGGACACTGTGGGATGGACACTGTGAGAGGGACACTGTGTGGTGGACACTGTGAGATGGACACTGTGAGATGGACACCGTGGATGGACACTGCAGTGGACACTGTGAGATGGACACTGTGAGATGGACACCGTGGATGGACACTGCAGTGGACACTGTGAGATGGACACTGTGAGATGGACACTGCAGTGGACACTGTGAGATGGACACTGTGGGATGGACACTGTGAGGTGGACACTGTGAGGTGGACACTGTGAGGTGGACAGTGTGAGGTGGGCTTGTGCGCACCGTGTGCTGATTTGGCCTAAGTGTTTCCTGTACTGTTTTCCCGTCCAACCGTCAGCCCCCCGAGGCCAGGAAAGCGGCTTCCAGGACAGCAGAGCCTTTGGGGTGCTCGGGCTCATTCTGGAATTTGCTAATAGCCACAGAGCACACTGCCTCTTCAGGATAGGACAGCCGCCCCACGAAGCCTTCACGGTGCCCGAGGCGCTTTCCTGGGTGGGAAGGAACTCTGATACATGGAGAAGGAACACGGCACTTGACTCCGAAGGACTCACAGCGACACACACAGAGGTCTGGCCCCCACACAGCGACTTTTCTGCTTTGGGGACAACCGTCCTCTCTTGAGACCCTTCAGTTATTGAGTCATCAAGTGGGAGACGCACGGGTTCATGAAGCTGATTGGCTGAGTTAATAACACAGAGCGTCTAGTTTGTGAGCTGTAAGTTACACAGTGGAACAGATGGTGGTGGTGGCGGGTCTTGGCTCCTAAAAAACTTCTTATTTTTTTTAATCATCACCCCCAAAATATTTTAAATTGATTCTGAAAAGGAGAGAGAGAGAGAGGAGCATCAATCAGGTGCCTCCCCCACATGCCCCACCTGGGGGTCAAACCCGAGACCTTCTGGTCACGTCGTCACAGGATGACGCTCCAAGCAGACCAGCCAGGAGCCAGGGTGGAGGCCTCAGCTTTTCATTAGAAAAAGGAGGGTCTTCTCAATGCTCTTCCACGTCCTGGGAGCCTGCAGTTCTGGGGACATTCACTGCGTCCCCACCAAGGCCAGCCACCCCTGAATCTTGGACACAGAATTCGGGGGGCAGGGACAGGAGAGCCCAGGATACGGAGGGACTGTTGTCAGAAACATAAATAACCGGCAGGGCATTTGGACAAGGTGTCTGCGTCACATCCTGTTTGCAGGGACACTGGTCTCCTAACAACTCCGTCTCCCCGAGTGCGGACGAAGCTGATGCTCAGTCCGGTTGCCCTGCCGAGCCGACTGCCCCACACGGAGGGATTGGGGTGGTTCTGGAACGTTGCCAGGCCTCCTGCTGGTTTCTATGGTTCATTACTGTTTGGAGAGGGAGGTACTTCGGGCCAGCCTTGTGAGGAGGAGCTGCTACGACCGTGAACACAAGCTGCTGACTAATGCAGGTGACCTCTAGTGCAGACGGAGCTTCTGCCTCAGCCCCGAGGTCACGTCGTCACCCGAGACTGGGTTATGGGCACTGTGTACCAGTGTCGACACCCAAGATCAGCCTCCAGGGTCACTAAGAAAACAGCCCCACACATTAATCCCACACCTGGCCACCCTCCGGAGCCAGCAGGGGGTGCTGCAGCCCCATCTCTGCACGCCAGAGTGCCAGGCTTTGGACGCGTGGGAAGGTTGTCCCCAGGGTGCTGGGGTCCCTTAACGGGTCCCAGCTGCCAATGGCGCTCACAAATCCATGCAGAGTGACCGGCTAGAGCGGGGTGCACGGCACGATTTTAGCACCGTTGAAAGTCATAGAGGTCCTGGCTGGTTGCTCAGTGGGTTAGAGTGTCATCCTGATGTGCCAGGGTTGTGGGTTTGATCCCGGGTCAGGGCCAATACAAGAATCAACCAGCGAGTGCACGAATAAGTGGAACAACAGATTGATCTCTCTCTCTCTCTCTCAAATCAATCGATAAAAGTCATAGAAATTATGTGTTAATTTAGCATCTTTTGACCTTAGCAGCATTGGGCTGAGATACTGGATTCGTTGTTATTGAAGAGAATAACAACATCAACTCCATACAAAATGCTCATGTTCGGAGGGACGGCAGACCAGCTGAGCAGGACAAGCTCAGTCCTGTCACGTCGGTCCCTGCGGGCAAAGTGCTCACGTCGGCAAAGCAGGGTATTCGCTGTCTCTGGGGACATTGACGCGTCCTGTGTCTTCTGACGTGAAACAAGAAGATGCTGTTCCTGTAGAGCTTCCTTTCAGGATGGCGCTGCCTGATATCCGCTTCAGCCCGAGAGGAAGAGCATGTTCTGGGGAGTGGGGGTTTCCAAAGACCCGGCTGTCTCCGTCCTCTGTCCCGGGGCCCCTTCCAACGCCACGTCCTTCCATTGACCGGTGTGACCACCACGGCTGCTGCCGTGAAGAGCACACCCTTCTCGCGAGAACAGGAGGTTGGTGCTTTGATCTGGTGGAGTTAGATCAGTGCTGTTGAGAGAGCGAACCGTCTGGGGCTTCTGCTGTCATCAGGGAGATGGTGACTTTTTCTCTAAAAAGACAATGTCACCTGTCCTCATGAATGCATTAAAGGGAAGTGCTCGAGTTAACTGTTTGAACTCCAACATCAGGATGTCTGAATTCCAAGGGAAAGTCACAGGAGGCGGGAGGAGAAGCCAGGTGGGCTCCGCGGTCTCGGCTGAGCACCTGCACACCCAGAGACCGCACACGCCAGCTAAAGGCATCTGGGGCGCCGACAGGCTGGTACAACTGCGGCATTTGTTAGAAATACCTTGCAGCTGGTGTGTTCAGATGTCTGAACTCCAGAGTGGTGGGTTGAAACCCTGGGACAGACAGATGAGCCCAAACGGTCGGAGGGCAGGTTTGCTATTTCTCTGCTTAGGGAAGACTGTGTTTAGAGTACCTCCTGAGGACAACAAAAAATAACGACCACGTGAAACTGAGCCCAGCGCCCATCCGTTTGTCCCCGAGCACCTGCCCATGGCCCTCCTTTCACAGGACAGCCGGGCTTCCTGGGGAGTGGAACACGCGTCGCTTTGCTTTGCTCTGCAGACCAGGAACTCAAAATGCAGAGCAGATAGAAACTTAAAAAAAAAAAAAAAAAAAAAGCCAAAACTTCAGGCTGGGAAAGGCCAACTGGAGGGTGCTCCCTGCAACCTCACCAGGGCGTTTGCTTGGGAAAAGCAAGCCATTTAGAGAAGCCTGGAGAGGTACTGAGAGGACCCGGGAAATCGGGAAGAGTTAGGGGAAGACCACGTGGTCTTTTCTTCTCACGGTTTGGACCTTGCTCCCAGGGCTCATGCTTCTGAGGAAGAGCTTCCCGGGCCCACGTGCACCCTGTCCAGGGAGCGGCCGGCTCCCCTCATCCTGGGGACACGGGGAGTGGTGAGAACGAGGACGACGATGGCAAGAGCAGCAACCTGGCCCCACAGTCGGCTCCGCCAACGGATGTGAGCCAACACCACTTCCTCCAGACTCCCCTCCACTGCTTATTTGCGAGTCGAGTGATGTCGAAGACCAAGCAGGAGCTTCGCAGGCCGGCGTGGCCTGAACACTGTCCTCTGACTGTCTCGTCCTGAGTGAGAATCCTACCCCCACCCCTCAGGCTGTCACCAGCAGACTCAATGTTTACAATGCTTTTGTAATTGAGAAACACAACAAAGCCGAATGGAGAACACACCCGGGCACTCTAAAGCAAACGGGTTTTCAAGGCTTCTGCTGGGCAGGGCTCTGGTGGCGACTCCACTTCCCTTGGTGAGAGACGGGGCCCGAGCGTCCCTTGGACGCGCACAGAAAGGCACCTCTTCACACAGGTGACTCAGGAGGTCGGGGAGCTAACTTCACTGATTGGAAGCCCCTGTCCCTGTGCTTGTTTTACAGTTTGGGTTTGTGTTGATAGAAGGGTCTTCAGCAGAAACCGAGTGCCCCCACCACACTACCTGCGGTCAGCGAATGGTCAGCCTAGTGTGGGGCGACGGGGGTGAGCGGTCTGTGCACGGAGGGCAGAGAGCCGCTCAGACAGAGCCCCAGGGCCCGAGCTCACGTGGCCTGTCAATCCGCTGTGACTTCCACTCACTTTTACCCCATGGATTTACAGGAAATCAGTGAGGAGGGCTCCCAACTGCAGCCGGACGGAGAACGTCAAAGCCCCACACGCTCTGCCCCAGCAACATGTTAATCAGTAACTCGCAGGGCAAGGGATTCCGTCCTCACCACCTGCTCTTAGGAAGTGGGAGGAAGGCCGATGGGCCCTGGCTGGGCGTGGGGGGAGGGGACTGCAGTGGGGAGGAGGGGAAAAGCTCTTTGATGGCCGTGATGGCCGCGGCAGCCGCAATGGCAGCACCTGCCGGCTCCCGGCGAAGCTCGAGTTCCAAGTGAACGACATTTTTGTCAGAATCCACAGATCTGATCGAACATCTTAAAAATTAAGGTTGTGTGAACATGGGTGAAGTATAAAGATGAACGCTTAGAAGCAATGAAAATAACGGTGGGAATGCCATGTTTTCCTTCTTCGGACAACTGTTAATATTCAAATTTAGAGCGAAGGCGGCTCGCTGGGCGTGGCCAGCAGAGCCCTGGGCCTCCTGCGGATTGGGGAGAGCTGCGGGATCACCGGGTCCTGCTTCCGTGCTGGTTTCACTCACGTACTAGTTCACCCGCCTGGTTTTACCAAGTGTCTCCTGTGTGCCAGGGGCTGCGGGACCCGCCCTCCCCAGCCGAGCTCTGCGTCTGAGGACCGGTGCGTACAGGTGGGAACTGTGATTGGGACAGATGGCCTCACACGGCTGCATCAGAGAGAAGACGCTGTGGTGCCAGTGCCAAAGGGACCGGGGACAGGGGATTGCGCAGCACCTCTGGACAGATGGGGAGGGGCTCCCAGTGCAGAGGAGGGTGGGGCCTACAGGGGAGTGGGGGCAAGGGCTGGGCGGGACAGGGGCCACAGCTCTTGGGGACAATAGTCGTGCTTGTTGGGGACTCTCACGGTTTTTAAAAAAATCATTTGCATTATTGGGCCCTGCATGGTGGTTCAGTTGGTTGGACCATCGCCCCCCTCAAGGGTTGCAGGTTCGATCCCTGGTTCAGGGTGGGTGGGCGCAGGAGGTAACCGATCTGTTTCTCTCTCATATGATGTTTCTCTCTCTACCTTTCACTCTGAAATCAGTAAACACATCCTCGGGTGCGGATTAAAAAGTTACAGGACCGGGGTAACACTGGTTAATAACACCCTGTACACGCAGGGGCAGCTTTACTATGGACACCCGCACACTCTGTTGTGCGCTCACCTCCCGAGTCCAGTCGCCTGTAAGGGGGGCTCCGTTTAAGAGCGAAGGGAGGCTGCGGGGAGTTTTAAGCCAAAGAGGCAGGTGATGATCAAGACACTTATATTTTAAAAGGTCACTGGCCCCAGGCGGGATCGATGGCACCGGCTGGGACCATCCCCACAAAGCCCAGCAGCCGAGGTCGGGGGACAGAGTGGAGCTGAGGGGAGGGGGTTCATTTATACGTAATCAGCTCCCCTGTCATCCGGCCTGCTCCCCCCGCATGCGCCTCCACTGCTGCAGCCCTTCAGTTTGCAGACATCCCGCGGTCGCCCCAACTCCTGCCCCACACAAGCACAGTGAGGAGCCATCTCAACCGTGCCCAGTTCCCCGCGGAGGGCAGAGTCTGCGTGGACACTGTGGACACTGGTAAAGCACGCTGTGCGGCCTCACTCAGGCCAGCAGCTTTTGTTAGGTGGCCCGAGCGCTCAGACACGCGGTCACTGTCATCTGAGCCACCGTGCAAAATCTCACAGGAGGTAAGTTTGCCCCAAGTGCCGTGGAAAACTAACAGCAGCAGCTTGACCCTGAACAACAGAGGCGGCCGGGGGCGCTGTCATAGACTCGTACGCGGATAAGGCAGCTGGAAATGTGGGGTGGGCGAGCGTCCGAGCGTCCACAGTGAGCACACGGCCTGTCGGGAGCGCAGTCCTGGCGGCTCACGGCCCGCTGGGGGGGGCCCGGCCTGCACTAGCCCTGCACCCCGCCCGGCCTGGGCAGGGAGTCACCACAAGGTCACAGCTGGGTCCCAGGGACGCGTGAGGAGCCCAGGCTGCAGGAGGCTCCGTGTGCTGAGGCACAATTAGACGGAAACCGACCAGACATCATGCTTGAGAGGACAAAAATTAGAAAAATTTTTTCAATCCTTGTCTGAGGATATGTTTTATTGATTTTTTTAAGAGAGAGAGAGGAAGGGGGAGAGAGAAGCATCGTTTTGAAAGAGAAACATGGATTGGCTGCCCCAACGGGGGATGGAACTCCAAACCCAGTCCCTGACCAGGAATTGAACCTGCAACCTTTTGGTGCACGAGACAACATTTCAACCAACTGAGCTACCTGGCCAGGGCTTAAATTTTTATATATTGATTTTTATAGAGACAGAGAGAAGGGAGGGGAGGGGTGAGAGAGAGTCACTGATTTATTGTTGCACCTACTTCTGTACCCATTGGTTGGGTCTTGTATGGACCCTGACCGGGGATCGAACCTGCCACCTTGGTATAATACATCGGGACGACCTCCAACCAATTGAGCTACTTGGCCAGGGCAGAAAACAAGACTTTTTAAAAGCGAAAGGGGGTATTTGCATTGTATTATTACCACCTCATCGAGTGCCATGTGGTGGGAACTCAAAACCTGGGGAGGACCCAGGGCAGAGCCCCAGACCCAGCCACGGCACCAGCAGCCCGCGGCCCCAGCCAGCTGTGGCCTGGAACATACACGCACTGTCCCTAGATGTGCCCAACCCTCCCAGGTCAAGCTTCCGAAGCTTCTAGAAACCAGGACGTTGCCTCGCCCCTGTTCACAGTGACATGACGCTCTAACCAGAGGCAGCTGTAACTTGGCATTTAGTCCCCACCCTCAACGCCGTGGGAAAAATCAGGACAAAGAAGTAAATGAAAGCTGCGCTTCGAGGCACTCCCCAAACGCCCCCTGGGTCTCTCCACTGTCGGATGAACGGAGAGCCCAGCACAGCCCAGGTGGTCGGTAACTATCTGTGTGTCCTCTGTGTCCAACATAAGGGTTAAGGTGGCCGTCAGGGCCACTGGAGACACAGGTGACAAACTGTCACGTCAGTGACACCACGTGGAACCTTTTTGGACAAATGGATACCAGGGCTTCATTTAGCGGTTTTCTTTAACAATATTTGTTAACATCCTCACCCGAGGATATATTTACTGATTTTGAGAGAGAGAGGGAAATGTCGATCAGTTGTCTCTCAAACATGCCACAATCGGGGGTCACACCTGCAACCTGGGACCCAGAGAACCCACGGGAATTTGGTTTCCGGGGCGATGCTGCAAGCCAGGGAGCCACCCGGCCACGGCTACTGTCCAGCCTTAAACAAGTGCCCAGAAGAGGCAGAAGGCAGATTTCTATGCCAATAAGCAAATTTGAACTTCCTCTGGAATATTCCTGCGCATCCATCCACACTTTTCTTCAGCCTTGGCCGTCAGACTCCGTCGCCTATTCCTGCGCATCCATCCACACTTTTCTTCAGCCTTGGCCGTCAGACTCCGTCGCCTCCGCTGGCTTCCTGGGAATCCACACGGCCCACTCCCGGGACGCAGAGCAGCCCCGGAGCCCATAAAATATTCATTCCCTTTCGGGGATATTTGCGCCCTGCCGGCGAACGTGGACACATTCGTACGGAGGATCAGAAAATGGCCGTTTTAATGGCAAACGCTCTCTCCAAACCTCTCTTTCCACTACGCATTTTCTTCAGAGTTATTTTCATTAGGAAGATGAACAATTTCCGCATTAGCTGCTAATCCCCTTTCATTTAAAAGTCTGCTGATAAAATTCTTTGCTTGTCATTCAAAGAGCGGGGAATAATTATAGACTGGAGGCTTCCATCCCGGCTTCATTAATGGCAAATTGCGCGGACGTCGGCAGCATAAGTCAGCTTTGATCCATCTCAAAACGCAATCTCCATAGCTTCCCCGGGCTACGTACAATTAATTATACAGTTAATAAGGGAAATATGTTAATGAAAGGACCACCGGTCACCCGACCACCTGCCTTCAGCCAGCACGTTTTGTAACAGGGCCCACAGACAATGAAGAGCCCATGGTTACTGACAAGGTGGCAATTTTACTTCTTTTTTTAAAAAATTATTTATTTATTTTTAGAGAGAAGGGAAAGGAAGGAGAGAGGGAAAGGAACATCGATGTGTGGTTGCTTCTCACACGCCCCCCACTGGGGACCCCGCCTACAGCCCAGGCCTGTGCCCTGACTGGGAATCGAACCCGTGACCCTTTGGTTCATAGGCTGGCCCTCCATTCATTGAACCACAGCAGCCAGGGCAGGTGGCAGTTTTGAGTATCAGTCTGCAGCTACGTCAGTTAGTGCAAGTCTGAAGGAAACTGCATTGGGTTTTGTGACATTTCACCTGACCTCTGCCTTTTGAAAGTTCAAGCCACCCCCGGCACCTAAACTCCTGAACTGGCCGAGTCTCGATCAGAATGTTGTTGTGCGTGAGGTGTTCAGGTGCAGCCAGTGACACAGTCGTCCGCACAGACGAGACACAGCGGGGAGCCACGCGGAAGATGAGGAGGTAAAGCCAATCCTCTCTGTGGGCTGACCAGCGCCCCCTGCTGCCCGCACCGTCTCCCTGTCCCTCTGTGCTCGGCAGTAACGAACCCTCTTGCTCCACTGGTCTTGTGGAGTTGCTCACTAACTTCCAGCACAGAAGCTACTGCTGACCTTTATGGGGAAAGTGACCGTTTCCGAGACTCTGATGTGGAAGAGACGCCCGATGGGATGGGTGTGACTGGCCAGAGCTCCGTTTCCATCGACTTTTCATAGATTATCTTTGCACACATTTGTTGTGCAGCCAATTTTATTAATATCAATTCATGCAGTGTCCCTATTCGAGGGGAAAGTAGGAATTTGATTCTGGCCTCAACCACCTGAAGCCAGAGTGCCTCAGAAAGGGCTTTGGTGTGCAGCCACCTTGGACTCCAGGGAGTGGACAGGAAAGACTGGGGTGCAGCAGGGAGGGTCGTGGGAGTGCAGCCCCAAAGCACCAAACCCTTGTCTCTAAGACATCAACAAATTCCGGGAGAAAAATACAACCCCCCCCACCAAGGAAGAGCAGCTGTCCCTCCCACCCCGGCGGTGGAGGGCCTGGTGGGGCAGGTGAAATTTGACGTTGTATGTGTACCACTGATTCGTGTGTTAACCAGCCATCCGCCCACCCCTCCCCCACAGACTGTCACCCACCAAATTTGACCAGTCGATCCCCAGCCACCATCACGGGAACAGATTCTCTCAAAATTCCCAACACCTTCGCCGTCCCTATATGACAGGAGAGGCCCAGGGAAGACACTTTCCTCTTGGTGACGATGACGCCAGGCCTTCTAACCGGGAAGCTTTCAGGGGAAGGCAAGGGGCGGGCGGTTGCCCGGCAACACAGGCAGCTTCTCGCTATTGTCAAGCGGGGATCTTTTCTTAGCAGCAGCCTTTTATGTTCCGGGCGGCGACGTGCTCATTATGATTTTCTGATGAAGTTTTTAGGGGGAATAAAGAATTCCCGCGAGTGTGGTGAGGTTACCTAGGACAGCGGCGTAGACGGGCATTTTCTCTCGCGAATCCCGATGGGAAACGCTGGCTGCCAAACACATTAGAAAATATTTGCAGAAATTCTAAAAGCGCTCACTGGAATTAGAGTAGGTTGGTTTTTAATTTCCTGAAACCGGCGGGCTGTGTGCTCACGAGCAGTAAGGCGAGAATGGGGGTGGGGGAACGTCGCGGACACTGGAGGAGCTCCCACAAGACTCAGAAATGTGTCTTCTCTCTGCCAACAGACTTGGTGAGAGGGGAGGAAGTTCAGAGGTCGGAGCTTGTGTTCCCAGACCTTCCTGTCAGCAGCAAAACAGCGAAAATGCCCGTGGAGCCCTGGCTGGTATGGCTCAGCGGGTTAGGCGTCACACGGAAAAGCAACGGTGGCCGGTTCAATTCCGTCAGGGCACAGGCCTGGGTGGCCGGCCAGGTCCCTGGTTGCAGCACGTACAAGAGGCAGCCGATCAATGTTTCTCTCTCACACTGATGTTTCTCTCCCTGTCCTACTCCCTCCCTTCCCTTCCTTCTAAAATGAATAAGTAAAATGTTTTAATAAATGCCAGTGGCGAAAGGAAAAACTTGGATTTGAGTGCCAGCCACAGTAACCAAGGGCTTGCCGGCGAACCTCCCTCCTTCAGTTGCTTTGAAATGAGGCTGATGTAGAACATGAACCTCACTTTGAAGTTGAGCTTGAAAGGAGGGGAGAGAGCTGATCCATCAAAACTATTTTCACCTCTGAGGGTGAAAAGTTAGAGATAAGACAAGCACGTATTTTTCTTCATTTTCATCACTTTTCTTCGTTCTCCAGTCAGTTACGTGGTGGACTGCCCAAATGACAGGCCCCCATGTTTCTGAGGGTTGATGGGTGATGGGGGGGACCACGGATCATCGTGCCCTGGGCTCCTCTGGGCTGGCCCCATGCAGCCACAGAGCCCGGAGCCTGCCCCTCCCCACTGGGGCCTTCACTGTCACTGAAATCTCATGCCACCTGGAATTTCTCCACCTCCACTGGCTGTCAGCATGTAGGGTCCACTCAGTTGCCCACCTGCCTGCTGACCGGAGCTCACTTTGGACACCCAGGTGTGCGGGTGGCTCCTGAAGTGAGGTAAGCCCCTGACGCAGGCAGAATGGGGGGAGGGGCCAGCTGCGTGAGGTCGCTGCCTGGCCCTTTTTGAGGTCTGCAGCCACCTGTGAGGGTCTTTGTTTTACTGCGCAGGACCCAAAGTTGGCTCTGAGATGTGCTCCTTGAGGTTGTATGGAGTGGACTTATGTTCCCAGAGACGTGAAGAATGTCGTGACCTGAAGATGCACAGATCCTCGGGGGCGGGGTGAGGCCTTGGCCTTCGCTGGCCATTCCGGAGGTGGGAGCTGGGTGTGGGACCTCACTTACAACAGATGACCATGCTCTTGGTGGAAGAGTCGGTGGGGGACACGGCAAAGCAAATCCATCTCCACACGCACTCAAACAGGAAGTGCCTGGATCGCCCCACGCCCTCTGGTGGAGGAGAACCAGGCACCTGGGGGGAGGCTGGCGTACTTTATGAACCATCTGCTCTTTTCTGGAATTGACAGAAGACAGGAATCTTCCTGTTCGGAAATCACCGGGAGATGGGGGCCAAAATAAAAACAAAATCAGTCCAGCACGCGGCCCAGGGACATCCCGGAACAAGCGGCGGGATTCAGAAGGCAACAGCAGGAGACAGGCTTCACGAGAGTGGGGGCATGGAAGACGAGAATGCAGCATTTTTATAGGGAACAGAGAAGAGGAACCAGAATTTGATTCTCGGCTAATCTGTTATGAGTGTGAGGATGGATTGAAGACATTCTCAGACAAAGGCGGGGCACTTTCTGATGGAAAGGAGGACATACAGGGTCTGGCAGAAGTCACACCTGCGTGAGTGTGGTCAGTGGGGTAAGAATACGGGGGTAATAATTTATAGCTTTAATGTGAACGCTTCACCTAAAATGTCACACGGTATGATATTGTTACGTTACAGAATTACGCACTTATGATTTTGTAATAAGAGAGTTTGTGGTAAAAAGGGCACTATTGGTGCTGGACCCTGTATGTCAGGAGAAAAATTTTTCACTCCAAATGAAGAATTGGGAAGTGAGGAGAAGTGAAGGAAAAGGGAAACTCCTGTTAGAACGAGAGTTGACGTGAATGAGTGCCGACTTCACGAACGGTCAACTTAAAGGTTTAGAACAAGGGAACCCAGAACCCTGCTCAGCAGCAACCTGTGGGTCGGAGGGAGGCAGCGGAGGCCAGAGGCTGGGTCCTGGGTTTACCCGGGAACCGGGCAGAGATGTTCACCTCAGTCTCGTTAGAGATCTCATTGCTGAAATCGTCTGCGTGCTTATTTAACTGCTGAGCGAGGGGGAAAGAGGAAGTAAGACAGCTCAGCCTTCGCAGCACAAGTCGGGAGACAACACAGACTGTCACACGGGCGTGTCTCCCACGCAATGCGAGGGGATGTGGGCCACATGGTGGAGAACTCTGGTCACGGGAAATGTGGTTTTGAAAAGACGGCGGATTCTCGCCTGGCTGGTGTGGCTCAGTGGGCTGAGCACCGGCCTGCGAACCAAAGGGTCACGGGTTGGATTCCCAGTCAGAGCATATGTCTGGGGTGTGGGCCAGGTCCCCAGTAGGAGGTGCGTGAGAGATGACCACGCATCGATGTTTCTCTCCCTCTTTCTCCTTCCCTTTTACCTCTCTCTAAAAATAAAATGGATAAATAACTTTTTTAAAGAAAGGAAAATATGCCAGATTTAGGGCTCGGACTCCAGACTTGCTCGCTTTATAGACTGCTGGACAGATGCCTCCTTTGAGGGTGAGGGTGGAGGGGCGGGGCCCGGCTGCTCCCCGATCGATCGCTGTGTGCAGGCAGGCAGAGGCCCCGCACAGGCAGTGCCTCACGGAAGTGACTGGGCCTCTGCAGAGTGTGAGGAGCCGTGAGCAGCAGGAGGCGGGTGCTGGCTGGCTCCCTCCGGAGCGCCTTTCAGTGGCAGGTGTGACCAGGCCTTGGGGACAGTTGCCGGGGGAGAAAGTTGGTGGATGGGAAAGGGTCTGGAGGGACTCAGCAGGCTCCAGAAAAGCTGCCGGAGCCTTGGGCATTATGGTCTGTGCCCCGGGTTAGGCTCCTGGCCGCGGATGTGAGAAGTGAGGTCGGGTTCACCTGTGTGGCTCCCACCAACCGCCCACGCTGGTTCCTGGGTGATTCTCATGCCGGCACTTTCCCGTCACCCTGACTCGGTTGTCCTGGCCCCACCTTCCTGCTCTGGAGGTTCAGTGCAGCCCTGGGCCCCCGACATGAACCCATGTGACGTGGCGAGTGAAAGCTTCGCTCGGCCGCCCGCGGCAGAAAGACACCGCCTGCTCCATGACACGTGGGGCTGGGCATCTCCTTTGAGGCGCGTGGGGAGTTTCACTGCCAGGAGGAGGCCCCTGGTGCAAAGGTCGGGCGGCGAGAAGCGGCCTCGGGGGAGCAGGGGGTGGACACCTGGGCCGGGCCCTGTGTCTGGCAGAGCAGGTGGCGTGGCGATGGGAACTTGCATGCTCCTGGCCCGGCGTTAGCGTGGGTGCAGGCCGGGAGGAGGCCGTGGCGCTAACCCTTCAGGGGCCTGTCACCCTTGTGGTGACGATGGAGGTCAGCCATCTCCGAGCAGGGCCAGCGAGGGCGGGTGAGGAAGTGGTAACGCCGTCTTCTCAGACAGACGAGGGGCTGGGTTTCCAGGACAGGGAACCTCGGGGAAGGGCAGGCCCCCCGACAGACATGCTTTGGCACCACGGTGACTCACCACCCCTGGGAAGAGGCCGGCACACTTCTGCGAGGAGCAGAGCTGGCCGGGCGGCCGACTCACGCTGTGGGTAAGAGTAAACACGCACCAGCCAGGCCAGGCCAGTGGGAGAGCACGCGGCCCAGGGGTGGGTGGGATCCAGGCGCAAGTGTGGAGATGGGAAGGCCCCTAAGTGAGACTCGGGCCGATGGGCCCATGCTGTGGAGCGGCTGCGCGTCCTGTGGTGGGAGGTGTGCGGGTCTGAGGTGGTCCTGAGCCAGCGTCCCCGTCTCCCGGGACCACCCTGCTCCACCCCGAGGGCCTGCTAGGCCCTCTGCTGTGTCAGTGTGGTCCCCTGAGACAGCGGGTGCCTCCGGCACTGCTCCGCCCCGTGGTGGCCTCCTCGCCTAGCCTCCCCGTCTGCACTGGTGGAACGGCCTCAGCGTGGCTCCTGTTCACCGATTCCTGGGAGAGCGGCCGCCACACGAGTGCTCACTGACGCTCAGGGTCTCCTCAGTGTCACGCATTCCAGGAGGGAAGGGCATTCTCACCGTCCACGGGGGTGAAGGTGCCGGGCTTTCAGCCCCGAGACCTCAGTGCCTCCAGGCCTCGTCCACCTGCCGGGGGCTCCTGGAACAGGGTCACGACGCCCCTGCCTGCGGTTACCTGGTGCTCTGCCTGGCTGCCAGGAGGACGGCCCAGCTCCATCGGGCTGGTGTCATCAGTGGTTCTGTTGCCTGTGCAGGGTCTGTGCCCGCTTGTCACCCAGGCACAGCCTCGCTGGCTGCCTGGCCCCTTTCCAAGGGAGGAGAGTTCATTTCCAGGTCCTGTTACCACAGCTTTCTGGCACGGACGCACGGCACATGACTGACCATACCTGCACCAGGACAGGGTGAAGAAGGGCCCCTTGCCAGGCCCGCCCCTGACAGGGCGCTCTGGGAAGTCGGGTAACCTCCTCCGCCCCTTACTCCTGTAAAAACGCCTCTGTCCTTAGCTACGGAAACATCCCCATGTCACACACTGGTGACAGGCTTTGGCGACGGCTGCATTTTCCAGGCTTGGCCACCCCCCGCCCCCCCTGCTGAGGGGGCCCTGCCCCCGTCGTCCCAGCGAGAGCAGCTTTGCTGGTGATTCCATCACATCTTCAGGGTAAACGGCTGGCCTGCACGATGCTCCAGGCAGCAGCTGGACAGTGTGGGTCACCTGCTGGTCTGAGTCCCCAGCGTGTAGCTCAGGGAAGGTGCCTCATTGGCTGGCTGGTCACCACAGGGCTTCAGATTGCTGTGAATTATCATCTTCAGGGTCTTAATGCATCAGGTGGCCAGGAGGTTGGATGTAACTGGGGCCTCGTCCACGCGCATGGGCCCCGGTTCCAGAGCCTGAGAGATGGGCTGTTTCACGCGTGTCAAGAGGGTGAGAAGTTTGACAAGTTTTGCAACGATGTTACATGGGGCCCACGTTCCAGGGAAAAGGCCGGGTGGAGAGCGGTGGGGGGGACGCAGCCCCTGAACCTGTATGCAAGGTGGACGGAGGGCAGACAGTCAGGACTCCCGAGTGAGGGCGAACCCTCGAGGCCCGGCACTCACTCCAGTCTGTGTGGCTGCAGCCACCGGCCATGACCTCCCGCCTTTGGCCCATGGGGATGTGTCTTCCGACCTCCCACTCACACAAAGCACAGGCTGGAGAGGAAGACCCTCGGGTCAGCACGCAGGGCATCCAGGGAACGGCAAGTGCACACTTCATGGCTACATCACGGCCCGGGGAAACGCCGCGTCAGACTTTCAGTGCTGGTGACCTCCGGCGGTGGCACCTGGGGCGAGGTCTGCAATGCTGTGACCATGCAGGGGCTCACCACTGCCGTGTTTTACACGCTTCCTTGGAGATTTAACTACCGCCTTTGCTTTCCCGGTATGAGCTCCAAAGTGCACTTTTATGTGAAAAACATGTTTCCACATCCTGCCTGGATCTGAGACACCATCAGACTGTACCCCAGGACCTGGCTGATGTGGCTCAGTGGACTGAGCACTGGCCTGTGAACTGAAAGGTCGCCAGTTCCATTCCCAGCTGGGGCACGTGCCTGGGCTGCCCGTTAGGTTCCCAGTAGGGGGCGCTTGAGAGGCAACCGCACATGGATGTTTCTCTCCTGTCTTTCTCCCTCTGTTCCCCTCTCTAAAATTTTTGTAAAGACCTGTAACTTGTGTCTTGAAATGTAAAAACACCAGGAGACAACAGAAGCTCTCTGGATGCACCTGCCCCCTGAGCCAACTTGTGGGATGCACATGTTTGTCCCCGACTCAGAGTCTCACTCAATGTCTGAACTGGTTGAGTCTCCTCTTCTCAAAGGGATGGATGTGGTTGAAATGATGGCGTTGTTTCGCTATCCAGCCAACGATGTGACATCAGGAGGAGCGTGACAAGCAGGTGGCCTTGTCATGGGTGTCCTCCTGCCCAGGGTGGCCCAATGACTGGGAATGGAGGGCAAACCTGTGCTGTCCCATCCTAGGTTCTCCCAGGCTGTCCGTCTGCATCTGGTCCGGAAGGGTCTGACGTGACACACTTCCTGCCCCTTGGACTCGGGCACCAGAAGGCTGATGGCCCTGGGGCATCCCAGCCCCACTGGGGTCCCCGGGGCGACCTGGACTCCATCTCAGGGCTCTGCAGTCAGACTTCAGAACGAAAACATGGTTTCCTGGCTGCTCCAGGCTGAAGGTCTTTGTCCCCCAATTCATAGGTTGAGACCTAACCCCTGAGTGACGGCATCTGATGGGGGGCCCTTTGGGGTGATTCTGTTGTGGGGTGCAGCCTTACCATAGGATTGGCACCCCAAGAAAGGGACCCACAGAGCCCCTTACCCCTCCCACCATGGGAGTGCAGTGGGAAGGCGCGCCCTCTGGATTCCGGCTCTGCTGGCGCCTGGACCCTGGGCTGCCGGTCCCCCAGGACAGTGAGACCCTAATGTCCACGGTTGTGTTTTGGCAGCCAGACAAACCGTGGCCCTGGTGGGTCAGTTTCAGTCCACCGTCTGTGCTGCTTTCAAACCGGTCAGGGAAGCTCGTGCAGAGAGTGAACTTTGGAGCAACACAGCCACCTACAGCCTCCACACCAAGTTCTGGGGAAGGGGGAGCCAGGGGGGGTCCCCCAACTGGGAGGGTATGTTCCCAGCCAGGGCACATGCCTGGGTTGCAGGCCAGTTCCCAGCAGGGGACACATGAGAAGCAACCACACATTAATATTTCTCTCCTCTTCTTCCTTTCCCCTCTAAAGATAAACAAAACAAAACAAAACAAAACAAAACAAAACAAAACAAAACAAAACAAAACAAAACAAAACTCGGACGCAGAGACGCAGCAAGGCCGGTGGGGTGGATGGGAGCAGGCTGCTCTGTGCCAAGGCCCACTGCCGCCAGGCCTCTCCCTGGGGCTGGCTCCCTGCCTTCGTCCACCCAGCGTCACTGTGAGCTGTACACACAGCGCGCGAGCGACACGGATTTACCCAGACAGCGCTGAACAGACACGGGGGAGGGGTCAGCACCGTCTCCGAGTCAGAGATAAAGGAAAGCGGGGTGCACTGTGGGTGCTGATCCACGTCCTCCCGGCCTCTGACCCCGGCAGAACCTCCCCGATCAGGGGGTCGGGGTGGCACTCGGGGCAGGAGAATGGGTGGCCCCAGGTGCACGCTGGCCATTCGCGCTTGGGGACGCAGCGGCAGAACCCTGACTTCGGGGCCAGGCCCAGGTTCCGTCACTGAGCCATTGCTGTTGTCAGCGACAGGCTGTGCAGCGGCCGTTCGTGGGCGTGGGGGCGGGGCAGCAGTGCGGCTGCGCAGGTGCAGGCTTGGGCGCGGGCCTTACCAGGACCATGTGGCCGGTGGAGATGTCCATGTTGGGTGGCACGGGCTCCTCGGACCAGGATGAGGTGCTGCTCCGCGCGGACGGGCTGGGCAGCGGCCCGTCGCTGAGCTGGGAGGACACGCTGTTGACGCGGGAGGCACGGGGGGCCTCTGGGCGGTCAGACGTGCGCACGGCCATGCGCTGCCGGCACAGCTCCTGGAAGACAGGGGGCACGGGGGTCAGCGCCGGCCCTCCCTTGGCCTCCGGCTCCTTGGCCCCTACCTGCTCAACCCCAGAGTCCCCGTGCGGGCGGGCGATTCGCCCTGCGGCCTGACACACAGATACAAAGGCCCGACACACTGGTCCGGACTCTGCGGTCACACGCAGGGCGGCTCGGAGTGCGCCCCCTGCTGGCCTAGTTCTGCACCTTCCCTGTCCTGCTCGAACAGGCTGTGGAGTGGGGGAGGGGTTCGCACTGTTACTGAAATCCGGGAACTGGCACCACACTCGGGGTGTTCAGGCAAATACCCCTTTTTTGTTCTTCCATTTCCCCCCAAATAACGCCCGCACAGGAGACAACGCACGGAAGCTTATGTGGGAGGAAAGCAGGTAGTTGATGGAAGGGTTTGCTTCTCTGACAAGACACCCAAAGGCAACAGGTCTGGCCTTGAGGAGCGGTCACGGGGTGCTACGGTCAGGTCCCTGAGTGTCCTCGGCCTCGTCCACCAGTGGCACTCACACCTGCCGTGGCCGGGGCACGTGGCCCTGAGCCCTGTCCTGCAGGGCCTGGGGACGCACCCTACACCGCCCCTCCGCCCGGCTCCAGCAGCTGCTTGCGGAGGATGACTCTGGGCCTCCGGGGACAGAGGGCAGGAGGTGATGACCTTGTACAGAGGGCAGGTGTCTGCGGCCAGAGGGAAAACCGGGAGAAATGAAGCCCGCCACACTCTGCTGCCTCCCTGCCCACACCCGAGGGCTCGGGGCTCACAGAGGCCGTTCCACAAGCAGTGTGTGTGTGAAGAGTCTGCCCAGGCTCTCAGGAGCCTCAGAGACGCAAACGTGGAGGCCCAGACACAGCGGTGACTTCAGTGCGGAGAGGGACACTAGAGACCACCTGCCTATCTCGTACTTTTCCCTGCTGGAAGAGGACGTTGCCTGGCCTGCGGGGGGCCCTGAGGGGTCGGGCCCTTTGGGCAGCTGTCACATGCAGGTAAGAGGGGCCTCAGCCCAGCTGGGTGGCTCCGTGGGTTGGAGCGTTGTCCTGTGCACCAAAAGTTTGTGGGTTTGGTTCCTGGTCAGGGTGCGTATGGCAGGCAGCCGATCAATGTCTCTCTCAAATCCATAAAATGTATCTTCGTGTGAAGATTAGAAAAACGCTGTTGCTCTGCTGAGATGGATGCTTCATTCCCCAGGGACTGCCCTTCCATCTCTTGTGGTAAACGACTTGGGGTCTTGAGATCCTGCAGGCCCCTCCCCCGGAGCAGCCTCAGTGAGGACAATGCATGTCCTCCTGGGAGGTGGGCGTGGGAGCCCTCGCTGTCACAGGAGAAGGAAACCTGTGGTTGGGGCGGAGAGAACTGGCCGGAGGCAGCCTCAGGTCTGCTCCACCCACAGGGTGGGTGGTGAACTTGGCCGTGCCCCCGGTAGGTGTCCCGGGAGAGGGGGGCACCCACTCAGGCACAGCGAGCTGGGTCCTCATGCTGGGCCAGGCACCCAGCGAGTCCCTGGTTTGCAGACAGGAGCAGAGGACCCTAGGAGTCCCAGCCTGGGGAAGTTGGGACCCGGTCAGGCCCCGCCTCCTGCCCCCGAGGGCTCTGAGGGCCAGGTTGAACCCTGATGGATGACCCTCATTTTCAGCAAGGAGAATCCCCCCACCAGGGACAGGGTTTGTGACAGTCCCCTGGATGTAATCGCTCAGTCATGAGCAACTCCAACCTCTGAAACTGGTACCCCATGATTTAAAGACACTGAATGCCATCTTGTTTGCCAGGAGAGGGAAACTGCCAGGCCTGCACCTGGTAGGCACGGACTCCCCGCCATGGAAACACAGACGCCAGCCCTGTGGCCCTCGGGCCTGCTGCCGGCACACACACACCGAGCCAGCACCGCTGCCGGGCACCGGCCGTCCCTGCCCCTGCCTCCGGGGCAGCACCCCTCTCAGTATTTGGTGCCCCATCTGCTCCAGCTGAGGCAGCCCACACTGCCAGACTAAGAAAACGGGGCGCCCCCCACATGGGGTCCCTCCGCCACCGTGTCTGTGCAGCCGCCTGCCTCCCTGCTGTGCACCCAGCTGGCCCTGGGCTCTCTCTGCAGAGCCTCTGAGAGTTTTATTCTGCCTCAGACCACGTTCTGCAAAATTAGCTGAATAGGATTCCGGGGGCAGAGATCCATCCACGCACACAATGCAAATGTCTCCCTTCTCAAACCTCTGTCTGATGTGGGGAGTATGCAGGGTGGGGGCCATTCTGGAGAAAAGACCTGTCACCCCCAAATTCTGCCAGGAGAAAAGCCGAGACTACAAAGACTTCGGACACCCTCTCTGCACCTTTCGAGGGGCAGTCGGAGCGGAGCAGCAGCCGCCTGAGCCCGCACACAAAGGGCGGGCTGCCAGTTCTTTGGGGACCGTAATTAGTGGTCAGGGGGCCAGGCCGAGGACAGGCACAAAGCCCCGGAGAAAGAGAAATGGTTCATTAGGCCGCCGGGAGGGGCGAAGGCCAATTAGTTTGCAGATGGGACAAAACACGGAGACTCTGGCCAGGGCCGGCCTCCCTGGGTGGGGGGGCACCTTGGAGCCCTGCAGATCCGACAAGACCTGGCGCACAGCCTCGGGCAGCCTGTGTGTGTGGTCAGGGAAGCCGGGCCCTCAGAGGTGAATGCAAGCAGAGGAGGAGAGAGTCCCAACCCACAGACGCGCTGGCTGGGCTCCCCTGGCGGTGGAGGAATGGGGGTCCATTGGAGTTTTATTCGCTCCTTTGTGTTTTCTGGACGGAGTATGTCTTGCTCTCGGGGTGAGAACCACCGACACAGGGCGGGTGTTGAGTGTGACTGAGAGGACTGTTTAGCGGGCACGTGTGGGGGTGGCGGGGGAGAACCGGTCCCTGCGGTCAGTGTCTGTGTGACCCCCCACCTGGGCCCCGAGCAGGTTTATTCAGGCCACTTTGTCATAGGAGCTGGTGTGGTGGAGAAGGAGCTGCTCTGGGTCTTGGCCAGTGCGGTCGGCTGTGGGCGGGCTGCACTGGGTCAGCGAGGCGGCCGCACTCAGGCATCCTCTCCATGAACAGCACATCTGAGGGTGTTGCCAGAGGACAGGGCAGGTGGGGTGCCTGTCGAGGGACATGTCTGTGTCCTGGGCCCTGTGTGCATTGGGAGGAGAGATGGGGGCGGGGCTGTGCTGTCTCGGTAGGAAACAGGGGCCCTCCGTCCTCCTGTTATAGGGTCCAAAGCCACAGAGTCCACGGGGTCCTGTCCTCGGGGTGGGGGCTCCGTTCACAGCGCCCCTCACTGTGCATGTCCTGAGTTCCAGCCTCACCTCCTCCTATGGGCTTTTCAGGGACACTTGGATGACATTTACATCTGGGGGGCAACACATGCATGCATGTGCATGGATGCATGTGCACACGCACACCCACATGGGATGGCCGACTGCTAGGCCTGTCGAGAATGTGTGCAGGACCGTCACCCCTTCTGACCTCTGCCCAGAGGCCTGTGTGGGTGCCACGTCCCTGCCTCACGCCTGACAGCCACTGTGCCGCCACTGCCACCCGCTGTGGACCGCGCCACACCCGCTTCATCAGAACCTCATTGAACAGCTCTGGTGACACACTCAGGGTGCGGAGCTGTGGTCAGCGAGGGCTCCCCATCCTGCAAGATGTGCTCTCGCAGGAAAACTCAGCGACACAGACGCACGGCAATGAAGAGGAGTAGAAACCACTTCCTGCACTTCCAAGCCCAGGTCAGTCTGAGAGCTCTGCAGTCTGAAGACAGGGGCTGCCTCTCGCACCCCAGGGGCTTGCTCTGCAGCCGCCCTGCACCCCGCCACTGGCCCTGACAACTGAGGGCCTGGCCTGTCCCTGGCGGCGGTCACCTTAGCTGCACTGTGAACCTGAGGACAAAGGTCATTTTTGTCTGTTTCCATCTTCGTTGGTGTCCAGCACAGATCGCAGGCTTCTAGAAGTGCTCGCTCACTGTGCACATCCCCGGGGCAGCCCTGGGCCCCGGTGTCCCCACGGGGTCACCAGCACTTAGGCTGTGCTGTCTGGGGAGTCGGAACCCGGCCCTGCTGCCCACGGCTCGGGCTCTGTCCTCCGACAAGGTCCTGGCTGCTCCTGGTCATCTGGGACTCCCCCCTACACCTGCCGATGACTCCGAAGGCTCAAGGCATCCTTCTGCCCAAGCTCAAGGAGCACGAGAGACCGACAGTCTCCCCAAGGGTGCAGCCGACGTTCTCCTGAAGGGGGCTCCGAAGGACAGTGACTCAGCTCAGCTCCACGCACAGTGCGCCTGATGTATTGGCTGTGCCAGCTAAGGACCAGGGCCACGCACCCTCGTCACTCCTAAGGTTCATGTGGAACGAGGGGACGAAGCCAGGACAGAGTTGTCACACAGACACAGGGAGGGATGGTGGGGTCCCCATGGGCACCGTCCTTCTCGAGACTCGCGCTGACTAGGGTTCTGTGGTGGTCTGCGGCACCAGAGCCGAGAGGGGGGCTTTCCGGCGCACAAGGAGGACCTGGGATCAGCAGTCCTGCCAAACTTCCGGCTGGTTCCTGCAGAAGGTCTCGCCACGGCAGGTGCTCCAGCCAGGCTCCACCAATGAGACCCCAACCTCCCAGCCCTTGAGGCTGATGACACCCTTGGAATTCAGCCTCAAGGGTTCCTGCAAAGTCAACGACGGCTTCCAAGTTCAGGGATTCAGCTCCCATGTTCCGAGTGGAGGCGTGGCTCTGCTTTTCAGGATGGCAGCTGAGTCAGCTGGGAACACTCTGCCGCCTCCTCGGAGTCACCTGCCGGGCCAGGACCTCGAAGGAGCAGCTGTTTGCACCGGAAACTTCCATCCCCTCCCTGGTTTCCTTTTTGCTCAAAAGATAATGAATCATCATTGTCATCATCCCTTCTGTGGACACCCACAGCGCCCACATCTCCCTGCTGCTGCTGAGGCGCCTGTGGTTCTGGGTGCGGGTGGGTCATGGGCCGCATCTGCAGAGAGCTCTCACGTTGATCTATCTCGAGTTCAGTGTGTGGATTGGATCCATCGAGTACTTGAAGGGCCCTCGCTGGGTGCTGTGGGGGGACCCCCAGGAGGACCGGACAGGCAGGGCCAAGGGAGCTCTGCACCAGGTCTACCTCGGCCCATGCCAGTGAGCAGGTGACGCTGCACCAAGTGCAGTGATGGAGACGTGGTGCCCGGTTTGAAGGGTAAGACAAGGGCAGAAGGAAAAGGGCCCTGGAGTTTGGGGCCACAGGGTGGACCCAGCAGGCAGAGGCTCATGGACGGTGTGGGGTCGCGCCAGCTGGCAGATGGGACGAGCAGGGTGGGAGGGCTTCCGGCGTGGGGGGCTGCGGCGCACAAAATGCAGAGATGGAAAAGCACAAGGGCCGATCCAGGCCTGCGAGGACGCAGCCAGCAGCACAAAAGGTATTCAGGTCTTTTTATTCTGCAGCCGAGGCCTAATTAAGGCAAAGGGCAGGGCCAGAGGGTGGGGGCGGAGGGCTGGACAGAGGGGGGATGCGGTGGGGGATACGGGGGGGTGGGGTGGGGCGAGGGCCCCAAGCAGCTGCTTCTGCGTTTCCAGCAGACGCACGTCATCCTGGGGCCCAGTTATTCTGTCCGCAGCGGGTCTGAATGGCGGCCCAGCTGCCCGGAGCCTGCAGGTTCTGAGGGCATCCAGCAGGACTCGGGAGCTGGCCAGCGGGGGGCCACGGACATGGGCAGGTCACTCTCAGTGAAATAAAGGCCTCTGGCTCCTAAGGCCTGTGAGAGTCTCTGAACATCTGTCACCGCCCCTCGCCCCTGGGGGAAGGGACTAGACGCTGACCCTGGACAGGGAGCCCCAGGAGTGAAACCAGCAACATGGGTGTCCTGGGCTTCGGAAGGGGGACTGCAGAATGTGAGCTTCAAGAGGCTGGGCGGACTTGCTGGGGACAGGATCCCAGAGCCACCAGACACGTAGGACATGGCTGGTGGAGGGTGGCGGGGAGACAGCGGCCCCTGCTTTGCTCTGCTGCCTCCCTGGGCGTCCATCCGACACCTGTAGACCCCGATGTGCTGGAAACTCCACCTCTAGAAGCAGGGGTGGGGGGCGGCTGCTGGGAGGAGGAAATCCAGGGTCGGAGGTCAGAGAACAAACAGTTCAAAAGTGACCAGCAGGGGAATCTGGGTGCCTCCTGGTTCACATCCACATTTTGGGGGCCCTGGGCCCCCCATTATCCTCTCTGAATGTGGAGAAGCAAGCTGGGAAGGGCGGCCCAGAGCCGGCAGCTGGCAGATGGGGTGGCTTACTGCGCAGGCTTCCCTTCCTTGTTTAGGAACAAACACAACGGCCGTCCCCTCCCACACAAGGGCGCCCCTGGTGGAAGTCTGCGTTTGGAGGGTTCACGAAAGGTGGGATCCAGGGAGTCCTCCTTTAGTGGTTATTTGTCCATCTCAGTGTCTTCACGAATAGTAACAGTGACGAGATGCTCACCTGGAGAACACGTCCAGCCCCACACACGATCGGAGGACTTAAGACTGGCCAGCCCTAAGCTGATGCCAACGTCCTGTGGGTATTCACAGTCCCGGAAATCACCACGCGGACTTTCAAAATCGACTTGTGATTACACATCAGGAAGTTGATCCAGGTCTAGCCCCGAGCTTCGTGTCCACGTTCCTCAGGCCCGGCTCAGACCCAGGGCCTCGGACAACTTGGCCTTGCTCGCTGCCCAGTCACCCGCGGGCCTCCCTCTGCCTGCTCCCCCGAGGAGCAGGCGCACGCCGGAGCAGACGCCTGATGCCGCTGTTGCACTGCTGCCATTCAAAGTCCTAGAGAAAGTCCACTTTTCCGAAACTGACCCCATGCGAACGGGAGATGGTCTGTCTGCCTGTCTTGTGCTTCTGATCCAGGGAGAGCCTGCCGAACCTCCCTCCGGGTTCTCCCAAGGCGGGGACCCCTGGAGAGCACAGTGTTTCAGCAATAAAGTCTAAGAACAGTTCATTAATGGGGGAGAGAAACCCCATCGCGGAGCTTTTCTACTGTAACAAGAAAGCCGGGACGGTAGGAGGGGTAGGATGCAGCCCACACTGACCCACACAGGGAGCAGCGGCCCTGCCTGGCTCCCGACACCCCGACCGGGCTTGACCCCCTCTGGATCGGCGCAAACCTCCGCTCCTAGAACACGGTTTTGTCCGTCCCCTGGGACCCGGGCCAGTGGCTCCCAGGGGCTCCATCTCCTCTGCTTCCTGCCCTCTGAGTCCCTCGCTCACCTCCTCTGGGAAGCCCCCCCGACCACTCCAGCTCCCTGTGGGCCATGCACTGCTCGTCTCGACCACGCACATCCCCAGGGACACTCTCAGGTGAAATCAAGTGCTCTCCTGTCCCCACCATGTCACCAATGGATTCTATCCTTGGAGGAAAGGAGCTTTCTGGGAAGAGGCTGGCCGGGCCAGCTCCGAGGTCAGCCGCCCAGCCTGTCCAAGGCTCTTGCAAGGGCCACGTGCATGTGGACGCTGTCCCCTGCAGCCACAGCCCTGGGGACCCAGGCAGACTTGGGCAGGTCCTCAGGCACAACTCACACCCGGAGCCGCTGCCCCTGGGGTGGGGAGGAGGGAGGACAGGTTGGAAGCGCTGAGAGCCACAGAGGACTCCAGACTGAAGGAACGCAGGGGTCAACGTCAAGTGGTGTCAAGGTCAGTCTCCTCTCTGGCAGGCGGGTGGCCACACCCATGGGACCTCTCTGCGCCTGGGGTCTCTCCCACACTGGGCTCCTGCGCTGGGTCTGCTGGCCCAGGCTTGTGTCCTTGAACGTCCCTCGTTGGACACTTGGGAGCCACTGCCACCTGCCTGATGCTCCTGGGTCAGGTGGAGCGCTGGCCCTTTGTAAGCCTTCCCCTCCCTGTGCACCCCGGCCTGTGGGCCCCAACGCCCGGCTCCCACCCCCGATCTGTCCCTCCTGCCCTCTCGCCCTCATTTACGCCCCAGTATGTGTCCTGCCGAGTGTGGGGCCTGGCTCCTCCCGACAGGCATTGCAGAGCAGGCAGCGTCGCAGCCAGAGGGTCCCATCTCCACCAGTAAACCCCTCCAAGCGCCTGCGACCACCACAGACAGCGCATCCTCAGACAAAACTGAGAGCAGAGATGCCTGGACAATTCCATGACCTTGACTGACCTTCAGGGGCTTGGGCGACTGCACAGAGCTCTGTCTTTCCATGTTGTGGGTGGGAAAGCCGGGTGCAGGGAGAGACTTCACCCCTGCTCTGGGCTGGAAAGTATGACAGGGCCTTTGTCCCGTGAGTTCATGTTGGGAAAGGGGGGGAACTGAAACAGTGGTGGGCCCAGCAGGGGGAGAGAAGACTAGACAGGCCCTGGCTGGTGTGGCTCAGTGGATCGAGCACTGGACTGTGAACCAAAGGGTTGCTGGTTCAATTCCCAGTCAGGGCACAGGCCTGGGTTGTGGGCCAGGTCCCCAGTAGGGGGTGCACAAGAGGCAACCACACACTGATGTTGCTCTCCCTCTCTTTCTCCTTCCCTTCCCCTCTCTAAAAATAAATGAAAATAAGATCTTTAAAAACCATTTAAAGAAAAGAAGGCCGGACGGAATGGAGGAGAGGCTGGATGCCCCCTCCCCCATGGGACTTCCTCCCAGCGGCCGGGAGAAGCCCGCTGTCAGAGGATGCACCTGCTCCGAGCACAGACTCTCTGGGTGCAGGGACCCACTCTGGACCCCAGTGGGGTTCTTCCCACTGTCCCTGCAGCCCAGCTCCTGCCCCACAATGAGCCCCCCACGGTGTCCCTACCGGCGTCCCACCTGGCTTACTAGCCCATCCTTACTAAGTCTGTCCGCGGTATGGACGCCCAGTGCCTGGTCCTCCTCCCGCTGGGAGCATCCTCCCCTCGTTCTCCGTTGCCCAAAGGTCTGACCCCTGACCTTTGGAGGGCCTCCCTGCCCCCTGCAGGGTTATACAGTTGCCCGTAATCATGGGTGAGCGGGGCTGCTTAACTCATGCTTTGAGAGGTCCTCGAGGAATCACAAGCTGAGCAGAAAAACCTGTGACTTTCCCGAAATCTGCCACAGCGCAGGGGTCACTTCAGGGGGGGAGGGTGTCAGAGTGAAAACAGGGTTTGCTAACGGTGGCAAAAACGGGAACAAAACATCGTAACAGACGCAGAGCAAGCTGCAGCTCTGGCCCCAGATTCACCAGCTCGACGCCCGGTCTCTGGTTTCCCGAACAGCTCGCAGAGGCCTGTTACTTTGCTGTGAGCTTGATCTCTCCGGTCCCTGACCAGGGAGGTCGCGCTACCCTCCGTGCTCTGTCTTCGCGTTCGGCTATCCCCTTGTCAACAGTCACAGACTCCCGCCCCCTGTCCAGCGCTGTTCCCATGTCCCTGGAGCTATTTTTGAGGAAACACGTGGCATAGAAACCAGAGAACAGCCTTCTGGTCACTCACTGCTCTTGGAAGCTGCATGTGTGAAAATTTAGGGTTGATGAGAAAAATGCACTACAAATGCACCCCTTCCAGAAAAAGATTCTGACTCAGCGTGGAAGGGTGTGGAGAAGACTCCCGTGAGCAGGCCCAGCTGAGCCGCTGGCCCTGAGGCTCGCCGTCTGAACAGCGCTGTGCAGACACGGGCTCGGGGGCGCCTGGTTCTTCGCTCGCCTTGTGGCCCCGTCTGCATGTCCCTGAGAAGCACGGCACCGAGTTGGCAGTGACCTTGGCCTGTGTCTGGGGTCTCGAGAACAGGAAGACCACGGCAAAACCACGCCCTGCGGAGCTCCTTTCAATTTCACAAAACAGAACAGCCGCACTCACAAAACCGCTTCGGTACCTGAACGTTTCCGGAGAAGTCTACCTACGAACCCAGGGGCCCTTGGCCACGTCTGCCCAGGACGGACTAGAGACATGGCACTCTCGTGACTGGTCAGAGCACGAGGACATGTCCTTCCACAGTATTTTTGGGCGGCCTTCCGCTTCTGTTTTACTATTATTACTATTTATTATATGTTTTTAAATCCTCACCTGAGGATATGTTAATTGATTTCAGAGAGAGAAGAAGGGGGAGGGAGGAGAAGGGAGAGAGAAACACCGATCAGTTGTTTCCATGACCCAACCAGGGACTGAACCTGCAGCCCAGGCCTGCGCCCTGACTGGGAATTGAACCCACAACCTCATGGTGCACAGGATGATGCTCCAACCCAATGGAGCCACCCGGCCAGGGCCACCCTTCCATTTTTGAAGGGTAGATTTGCTTATTGAATATTTGCAAAAGAGATGGTTTGGGGCAGAAAGTTGACACATAACGCACAGCAGAGCCACTCTGAGCTCTGTTGCTGACAGAATGAGAGCTACTTCAGAACTCCCGGTGCCGACAGCCCCAGGCAACGCCACCGCCTCCCACCTAGATCGGGACGTTGGGTCCTCTCACGGTTCCTGTGGCCTGTGGCCACACCGGCCGCCTAGCAGAGGTGGCTCCCTTCGTCCGGAGCCCTGGAGGAAAGCCAGCCGCCACAGGTCCTGCTTGGAGGGGCGCAGCTGGCCCCACCTGGAGGTGAGAAGTCAGGCACACCCAGGCTCTCGGGAGTGTGGGCCTGGGCCAGGGAGCCCTGAGCACGGGGCGTGGCGAGAGTCGCCACCACGGCTCACGGGGTGTGGACCTGGGGCCTCCGAGGAAAAAGACCAGCTGGCTGTTGTGAGGTGCAGCCTCAGAAGAGAACCTAGGGATACCCAGCAGGAGGCTGTGCCCTTGGGGGACGGGGGCAGAATCCCAAAGCCGCTGCGATCCGCGATTGAAGCCCCAGAGAACCGGGTGCCACTTTCAGGGACTCGAGGGAGCAGCAGTGAGAGCACCTCCAACCGCCACGGGTGCCCCTCAGCCGGTTCCACCCACTCGCGCCACAGACGTAGGACGCCCGAGTGTGGACACGTGTGACGTGCACGGAATACCACACACCACCGCTCTTCGGGGCCTGTGCATCACCCGAGAGAGTGTGTATGAATACACACACGTGTGGACACACAGGCACGGTGGACCCTCGAGTGGAGGTTCGAGCTGCAGGTGCACCTCTCCGTGAGTGTTCCAACAACAAACTCTGGCCCTGCGCCTTCTCTCCCTCCGGGTCCCCCCCTCCCCCCGCTCTCGCTGGCTCGCCAGTGAGGCAGCAGCACCTGACGCTCGCGACTTACGAGCCCTGTGCTGACCGCCCGCTCCAGTCAGGTCCACGGGCAGGCGATCTGTAGTTAAGGCTTTGGGGACTTGAACCTGAAACACGGATTTCCATCTGCAGGGGCTCGGAGGCCTCCTTCAAGGGCCAGTTGTATACGAAAGGACAAGCTACTTTGGGGGAAAAAGGACGAAAGCAAAGACATTGGCTTTTTAGACCATGAAGTACAAATTTAACCCGAGTATAGTGTGTTTTATGTATTTAGGGAAAAATAGTTACTGAAATAATGGTGGAAAGTTTGGAGCGTCTGTTCGTCAAAAACGGCCTTTGAAAACAGGTTTCGCCTCTTCTGAACGTCAGCGTGTCCCGTTCTTTGAGGCTGGGACGCATCACGCTTCACTGGATTATCTGGTGACATCTTCTAAGTGTCAGGGTGGAAGAGTCTCTCACGAAAGGTTTGATTTTCCAATAGGCAAAGCCAACAAAACAGCTCGCCTGAACGGGCAGCCTCGGGAAGCTGTCTATAAATAGTTCTATTTTGAGGAAGAAAAGAAAAAAACGCTCCAACGTGACCGCATTAGATTCAAATGCAAAATACAGTTGGCGCTTGAACCACCCCAGGGGTCAGGGATGCTGACCCCTGCCTCGCCCTGCCTGGTCAAAAGTCCTCGTGTGCTTTTGACTTCCCCAGACTGAGCTGGGCCGTCCCTGAGAGTCTGTGAGGAGGGGTGCCAGCCCCCACCCCAGTGCCAATGCCCAGGGAGCTCCGGTCCCTCACGTGAAATGAGCTGGCATGGGGCATGTGGGCGGCCTCCGAGTCGGTGGGTCCCCAACCTGGAACCACAGACGCTGCTCTCCATCATGGCTGGTAACTCTGCAGATCCGCAGCTTGGGGTGTGGAGAGCGGACGGTGTGAGTGGACCTGAGCAGTCCAAGGGCCAGCTCTGTGTGCTGCTTTGAAACAGTTTTGTTTTTTAATCCTCACCCAGGACACTCTCCCGTTGCTTTGAGAGAGAGAGAGAGAGAGAGATATCTGTGCAAGAGAAGCATCGACTGGTCCCCACCCTGACTGGGAATTGAACCACATTGGGGTCAATGCTCCAACCCACTGAGCCCAGTGGCCAGGGCAAGTAAATGCACTTGTCCCTCAGGATTGCTGTGAAGCCCTCAACCACGAGCCCTGAGGGTCCTGTGCAGACTGTCTGTGACCTCAGGGGCAAAGCCCCTGGAAGATGCTGGTATAGGTGACAGGGGCTGATGCTCTAACGGGTCAACTCAGCCTCCACCGAAGTGTCTGTGGGGCTGCCACAGTGCAGTTTATGGGGATACGTGGGCCCCCCCTCTAGGAAGCAGGGGGCCATACATGCGGAGGTGGCCGGTGCCCCCACCAAAACAGCTGTGAGTGCCCCTGGCCTGGACGCTCTAGTGGGACCCCTGAGCTGCTGGCTCCTTCCTTAAAGGGTCACTTTGCACATGGACAGCACCCAGCGGTTCTCTCCCTCCTCGGACACTCGCGTGCGCCCTAACTCACATGCCATCCTGTCCTCTTTCAGAGACGAATTGAGTGATTCCGTTGTGTCCCCATGAAGGAAAGCAGAAGGTCAGGCTGTTGGGTTTTCCTTGTGGCGGGTGAGGAGATCTGTCTTCAAGCTCTTCCATCGCACAGAATGGGCCGAGAGCAGCTGTTCGGCCACTTAAAAATAAATGGAGCCCTGGCGCCCTGAGACCCCTTTTCCTGGAATTGTCGGTGTAGCTTTGCCACATTTAAAAAACCTCCCAGCCCTGGCCGCTGTGTCTCAGGGACTGAGCGCCGGCCTGCTCCATGTATACACAGGGTTCCCACAGTCGGCCCTCTGCCTCCCGGAGGTTTCGAATCTATGGGTTCGATGAACTGTGGATAGAAAGCACTATTTTTGGTTCGTGTTTGGGAGTCCACGGTTGCAGGCGGTGTGCACTGTGCTAGGCCATTTCCTGTAAGGAACTTGGTGAACATCTGTGGACATCGGCATCAGAACCAATCCCCTGTGGCTGAAGTTTCAGGGGAGTCAAAGTTAGGCATGGAGTCTGGACTGCGGGGGCCAGGTGCCCCATCCCTGTGTTGCTCAAGGGTTGACTGTACACGATTGTGAGTCCTTCACACGCGACTTGGCTAAACTGAGAGCAGAAAATCATGGGGTCCCCCACTGGCTGCGGGTCCTACTCAGCTGAAGCACATCGAAAGGGCGCCGGCAGCTTGGCCCTGTGTCTTCTCCCGGAACACGGCCCCCTTCAAGGGGGCAAAGTGCCACACTCAGGCAAGGGGGCTCCTGACGGTGTTTGGTTGTGATTTCAAAACTGAGCCCCCAAAACTTGTGCGGTGATTTCATTTCTAAATTTTCCTAGATCATATTTTTAAAGGAAAATTTTTTTCTTTTTTTTTCTTTTTATTAATCTTAATCTGGATTGAAGAAAAGTACACATTTCATTTATTGTCTGGATTACAGATTCTTATTAAACAAACCAGAGCTCATTATAAAATCAATATCAACTTAACCACCTGCCCCCAGGAGGGGCAGCAGAAAGGTCACCCCAAGAAACTCAAACAGTTTTCCTGCTGAAAGGGCATGATTTTAATTTCAGATACTATTAATTAGAGCTGTCACCGGGACGGTGTTTTTCCCTGTTAATTATGACAAACTCAGTTCCGACTATGCACTTTTTGGTCAAAATCAGCCATTTCTGCATGCGAGTCCAAGCTTCCCATTCTATCAATATTTCATTCCTGAATTTCAAAGTGCATCAAAGGGTGCGTGTGTGCTTCCTCACACCTGCCCCTTGTGCTCTGGCGCCTGCACTCGGGAGGGAGCTGGTGGGATCATTTATTTATGTCCCACACAGGCGTGGCCCCGAGGACCCAGCCTCCGCTGTGGACGGGCGCACCCCATAGAATGTTGGGGTGAATTCTCAGTAGTTTCTGCGATGTTTTTCTTGGGCTCCTTCTTCAAACGCAGTGTTTCCTTAGCTTTAAAGTGAGACGTCAGCGACTGCGATGCCGTCTCCCAGACGTTTGAAGTTGCCATTTCTTTACGAGGAAGAGGTCGCCATGACCCCTCTGGGAACACAGCGGTGTTCTCCTCGCAGAGACGGTGCCGGGCATCTGGACTCGGGGCAGACACGCTGTCTGCTGGTCTGTTTTCAGCGCAGAGGTTGGGTGACTCCGTTCTGCTCCTTGAGGAGACCCCCAGGGCCAGGGCAGCTGGACAGAGCTCCCGGAGGGGGCCTGGCCGGACCCCTGGGAGTGTTCTCTGGGAAGAGCCTGTGTGACTCCGGCGATAGAAGAATCATAGCAACCAGCTCGCACAGGGTTGTAAAGTCCGACGTGCTGTCTCCTAGACATATTACGTGTCCTCGTCATGTGATCGGAGGAAAGGCCCCCCCTCGTCCAATGGGAGGAAGTCTTTGACAAGTGTATCTTGATTAGGCTTTGAGAACGATGATGAAGTGAATTATTTTACTTTCCCACGAGGGGTGCATACTGGGAGTGAAATAATATTTTGTGTTAAGAGGGACCAGACGCCCTAACTCACTGCTCTTGCCTGGAGGGCTTAGCTCATCACAGGCCACGTCTGTGCCTGGGGTGGACACCCCGCATCTTCCAGGGGCCTGTGAGTGGGTTCGGTTTCTGCCTTCTTGGTCTGGACTGGCCTTCCTGGGCCTGGTCCTCCCTGGTCTCCCCTCACCCGCCCACAGGCCACCGTTGCCATGGAGATGCGTGGGTTTGCTGCCCTGCTCAGCACCACATTCCAATTGATCCAAATAGGAGCGGAGGAGCCAACCACTTGGGCCAAGGGTCTCTTCACAGATGACACCCGGGAAGTCGCTGATTTAAGGAACATCCTGAAACACCCCACAACCAGAAAGCCTTGCAGGCTGGCATTTTTCATCACGAGTTGCCGAACGGAGAGAGAGAACAGATAGCCCCTCCCCCCCTTTCCAATTAGCACCCCACTGCGGTGCCCGCAGAGACACAGCTGAGCGTCGCGCTGGAGTCAACGCTGTGGAGTTCCACACTGTGGCCAGGAAGGAACCCAGACCTGGCAGAGTGGGGAGTGCTGGGGTGCGGGAGGGTCCAGTGGCCGGGAGACCACCTGTCTGCCCCCCGGAGGCCAGGGAGGCCAGGTGACAGAGCCGTCTCCTTTACCTGGTAGGCCGCGGTGGCATCGGGGCCTGGGTCGCCGGCCAGGCCCGCGAGCTTCTCCTTGAGCCGCGAGTGCGAACTGTGGCGCAGGCAGTAGATGAGACCTGAGGCCAGGAGAACGCCCGCGATGGCGGCCACGGAGAGCAGGGTGAGCGCGACGAACTTGGTGGAGTCCTCGTGCTCCGCGCGCTGCGGCAGGAGCTTCAGTTTGCTTTTCTGCGGAACAGGAGAGAGGGGCCAGTTAGTGCCGAAATCCAGGCTCCTTCCCGCGCCCGCCCCTGCCAGACGCGCCACTCCACGCGCAAAGCGCAGTCGCCCTGCGCGCGCCTCGCGCCCTCCACGCGGCGAGCACTTAGCTCTGAGCGGCTCGCCGAGGGCAGCGGCGACGTTTTCCAGGAGTGAGAGGCCCGCTCTTTTTCCCTTAACGGTGGCGATTGTTCAAACTTAACAGCACGTAGTATTTGATGCCTTAAGTGAGGCCAGGCGCCCATACTTTCTTTTTTTCAACAGGTGGGAGGGTATGCGGCTTAAGCCAGAGCTCGCACCACCAGTTGGGGGGTGGAAGGAGCCCCGAAGTCTGGGACGCGCACAGCGCTGCGACAGGGCGGGGCCTAGTCTTAGGTGCCCTAAGGATAGTCAGGGTGTGGCCCTGGGGCCGCCACACCAGGTCTCCCCACTGGCGTCACCCTGCAGACTCGGCCCTCGGCAGTGCCTGCGGACTCGGCTCCAGCACTTTCCCTTCAAGGGCCCCCAGGGCTTTGGAAACACGGGTGGGCACAGGGGCACACTTCTCAGGGTGTCCAGAAGAGTAAGGAGCAGGTGGCCATCCAACTCTCCTTGTTTTCTGGGGTGGAGTTGGGTGGGGGTGGGTGGTCCTATCGGCGCATTTCACTGGTCTCCACGCGCGAAACGGGGCCTGGAGCGCTCCCTTATCAGCTGTGTGGTCCGGTGAGGCTTACTAGCGACAATTAAAAGAGCCACAGCAAGCAGGAGAGTACGCCGTGCCCAGGGGCCACCGGCCTGCGGGGCTGCGCTCCAGACCCGGCGGCTGCGAGGACAACAATTAGCCACTCTGCCTAATTCCGCGTGGTCACAAAGTGGATACCCCCGCCCCCAGGAATGCCCGGCCGGCCCAGGCATTGTAGCTCCTGTATTGGTAACTTTCTACTTCGTGTTCGGCCCCCAGCTCTCCCTTCGCTCAGTCTCCGAGCCAACACAGGGCCTCCGACGTCAGGCCGGGCCATTTTGTCTTGTAATCATAAAGGCCACCAGAGC
Organism: Artibeus jamaicensis; assembly: GCF_021234435.1. NCBI lineage: Eukaryota > Metazoa > Chordata > Mammalia > Chiroptera > Phyllostomidae > Artibeus > Artibeus jamaicensis. The sequence goes on from NW_026521936.1 coordinate 6,244,951, forward strand.
AATTATCGCCAGTCTTGACTGGAAAAGCTGGTCATTAATTAGCCTTCTTTTGCCTTCGGGGCCGAGGATTAGCCGGTGCCGGAGCTGAGTTAATGAAAACGCAGGTTAAATGAGAAAAGACGCCGCGTTTTCCTGCCTGGATGTGCGGCGGCGAGGACCGCGAGGGTCCAGGCTGCCGGAGGCGGCGGGGGCCCAGCGAGCTGAGCGGTGGGGCAGGTGTAGCCACACCGGGGTCCCGGCTGGCTGTCGCCTCGGCGTGGGGGGATCCCCCGAGACCCCTCCCCATCCCGGTCCCTCCCTCCCAGCCACCCAGAGGCTTCCAGAAAGAGCTCAAAGGCAGCAGGCACCCTTGCCCCCGCCGCCTCGGCTCCCTCCGCGTCCCGTTCGCACACCGCGCGCGGGCACAGCCAAAACCACAAGAATAACCGCAGGGACCGGACCCGAAGCCGCGAAGCCTCCGCGGGCGCTGGGGGGTCGCGCCCTTCGGAGGCAGCAGATGAAAAGGCAGTGACCTCCTCTCCTGGCGGAGGGCCCGGAGTGCGCGCGGCAGGTTTGCCTGCCCCAGCCCGGCACGCTCTCCGAGAGCGTGCGCCACCCCGCAATCATGGTGCGCCACCCCGCCCCGCCATCCGAGCTTCCAGAGGGACCGCGGAGCCGCGGCAGACGGAGCGCAACGACAACAAAGGAGGCGGCGACAGAGGGAGCGGCACCCGCTGCTCCCTGCTCACGGAGCACGCTCCCGCCCCTGCGCAGACCTCTGGAGGTGCCCGGGCTCCCACCCAGCGGTCCCGCCCAGGCGTCGGGAGGACCTCGCGGGCCCAGGTGGCTGGTTGAGCAAGGGAAAGGGACTTCCCGAACATTCTTGCCCAGCTCCGTGCGGCGCAGTGGCGCTCGGCAACCGGCCTGGACCCAAGGGACGTGCAGTGTTCGAAGTGCGGCTGACGCATCACCGCGTCCTGGACCGTCGGCGGTCGCCTGCGCGCGCAGGCGATAAAGGCCAGGAACCCGCCGCCACGCCGGGCTGTGGGCCCGGGGCGGCCGCCGGCTCGCAGTGTAAGGGGCACAGATGCGCTCCCGCTGTCGTTGGGCTCTAGGCGAGGCCACGAACACGCAGGGGCCGCACAGGGGACACACTCTGGGCCAGGGGCGCCCCCGAGGCCGCGCCGAATCTCTTTTCCAGGAGGCAGGTTGGCCGGCCCTTGTCATGGGAGACCGAGGGCCACCTGGAGCCACACGCCCTGGGCCGCGGGGGCGCTGAGAGGAGCCTGCTGGGCTGCTCTTCACCGGGGCGCTTGGAATTTACTCAAAGGCCAAAGAAAAAATGTCGAGGAGAGTGACCGCCCAGAGAGCTCAGGCCTCCCACCCGGGCGTCTTCCCTCCCCCCAGCTGCAGACCCCCGGCGAGTTGCTCCCGGAGTAGAAACGTGGCGGGAAGGAAGAGGAGGAGACTCCACACCTATGCAGGCCCCCACCGCCCAGCCTGGACCTGAGCTGTCTCCGCAGAGAGGGGCGATAGTGGTTCCCAGGGTGGGTGGCAGTCACCCAGGATTAGGGGGAGGGGCAGTTGTCTGCAGACTTCCGACGCTGGGTCTGCGGTGGGAGGAGGTGGGCTGGGCAGGGGTGGGGAGCAGTTGGTGAGGGGCAGGGCCACGTTGGGCTGAGGGACCCACCGGGTTCCACCAGTCTGACTAAGAGGAGGGACTCGGAACCCCGGCGGGGACACCTCAGGGGACCCAGAAGTCACCCCAGTGGCCCAGTGGCCAGCCCAGCGCTGCACCCCGCCTCAGGACCTAGGAGGTGCTGCCCGCTGACAGTTGGGTGCTAAGAATCCCGGAAGAAACGATCGACAGAAATCCTCTTTTTAAAAATTAAAGAGCAGGAGCTCCCCTCCTTGGCACAGTTATTGAGTTTAGATAACTTTATGATTATTTTATTTCTTTTCATAGAGTTTAAAAAAAACCACCAAACTTCAAACTCCTACTAATCCGGAGCTTGAAGAGAAAGAGGTGAGTCTGTTAACAGCTTAAAAGTGAGTTTCCCTCTCCTGCACCCCTAGGTGTGAGGTGGGCGGGCCTCCGGCCCCTCCCCCTGGGGTCCCTGCTTCCCAGGCCCCAGCCACCAGAACTACAGGTGTTTCCCGGCGGAGCGCTGAGCCCTGCGGAGCACCCACGACTAATTAGAGGCTTCTTGCCAGTCTTGACTTGAAATTAAAAAAAATAATGTTTAAATATTTATGACTTTGACATTTACAGTCAGGCCTTTAAAAGTGGGCACCTCCTGTCTGCCACAGCCAGCCCCCCTCCCGGAGGGGCGCGGGGTGTTTGGGGACCCTGGGTGCAGGGGACACACGGACAAGCACTTAATGCTAACTTTTTGGATGCAGGACAAGGGTGACGTCGCAAAGAATCAGGAATGCTTAAGTCAACCAAGCGTCAGGGCAGGCGGGTCTGGGGAGGGACCCGGAGTGCAAAGCGCTCGCTCCGTCTGCTCCGCCGCCTGCAGCAGCGGCTCCTTGAACTCGGAGGGTGAAGTATCGCAGAAGCGGTGACTCAAAATAAATGTGACCCGAGAGACACAGTAGGTTGCTCTTAGAAATCAGACTCTGCAGATAGCGTCCTGACCTATTTAAACCATTTTGATCTGTGCTTATGAGTGAAGGTACATGAGCTTCCCTTATATTATTATTTGAGCCATTTATGGTAAAATGTCTCTAAAAAAAGTTTGACCTGTCCATCTGGTGGGTTTAAATGAAGGAAGACAGATTAAACAAAAAAAGAAAGAACGTTCTATACCCAAACTTGATGGCGAGAACTGAAGCAGCCCCAGGAGCAGGAAACTGGACCCTGGCGGTCGGTGACAGGTAGGGGGGTAGAATGCTCACCCACGGCCCTGCTGTAAGCAGTTAACAAGGCCGATTCCGGATCTAATTAACTGACTTCAATTTTGAATCACACTTGTAAAAAAACCCCGAGACTGATGGACACAGGCATTCAATTTCAATAAGATTAAACTTCTAATATCCTAGAACGTTTCACTTGTACCATTTCTAAGGAAGCCTCTTCTCAGACTCAGCTTTACTCTGTGCCTCTAGAAAAGTGCACTTCCCAGGAGATCCAGTTTTGGAGACTGCTGGTGAATTGCGATTACAAGTCTGGTTTTGGTCTCTCAGATGCACCATCTTAGAATTATTTGGAAATTTCATGTTGAATTCACTAAAATATATTTTCTAAAATATAGTAACTATGACTTCCAGGCTGGTCAAAAATTTTAAAGTGTGATCAGCCCATGGGGGGTGACCCACTGAGAAAATATGGGAGGGGGGATGTCTTAAAATATTTTAAAAGTATTTTTGAGAGCTGCTAGCTATTTTAAATTTGGAATTCGCCACAGAATTCTAATAAATGAGAGAAGCCAGGCGGAAATAATCACGTATTAATTCTCTGCATTACAAAATCTTTTCAGAAGCTATTATCAGAGCAAGAGGCGCTGCGGCCTGGATTCCGGGTGGGGGAGACCCTTTGTGCGGCTGAACGCTATTGTTCGTCTGCAGATGAAATTGTACTTGCTAATCTGCCATTCAAGCAGTCAAAAAAAAAAAAAAAGAAAGAAAGAAAGAAAAGAAAGAAAGAGAAAAAGCCTATCTGGGCAAAGGAAAAGAATTTCCAAGGAATAATTATTCTTAAATATAAACTTTAAATGAAAATGGGAGGGATACACTTTTTAACATAGGCTATTTATTGAGGAGTTTTTTTTTTCAGGCGCAGACAGAAAAGTAAATATACAAAAGATAACAAATGGACCATTTGCCATCTTTTAGCACTCCTAGGACACCAGTGTGGGGGAAATACTCTGTTTGAAGATATCAGGGGAGATGTGAGGTATTTACGTTTAAAGGGGGAAAAAACACCCTCGTGCGAACTAATTGTTAGCAGAGCTTGACGAACAGCGAGCGACCCGGGCCGGGGAGAAGGAGCAGGGCCCGCTGAGAACAGCCCGAAGCGCAGGGGCCCCGGGGAAGGACCGCCCCGCGTCTTCCATTCGCGGTCGGCGGGCGTTTTTATGGCTCCCAGACGCGGACTCGGCCAATGCGCGCGGCGCGCCCGCCCGCTCCTGACCGTATATTTTGGCAACACATTCAGTCCCGGAGGCCTGCCGCCACCACGCACACGCGCGCCTCTCACACTTCCCCGGCCTTGAAGGGGGAGTTCTCTCGCGGTCGCCAAAACCTCCTACCCCGGGGGTGTTCGCTTCGCGTCCTCGCGGAGGCCAAGGCCGGCCCTAAGGACGCGCCTGCCGGCCTGCGTCCTGGACCAGGACCCGCTGGGGCGCCGCTGGGAGGCCTCTTTGGGCCTCCACCCCCTGTCCCCTCCAGGCTTCGGGCTTCCTCGCCTGCCAGTCCCGCCCCCGGACTTGGTTCTGAGATCCCGCAGAGGTATGAAGAGTCCGACCGCGGCGCCGGCACAAAGGGCCGAGAGTGCCTGGGAGCCGCGGGTATCCACAGCACCAAGCGGTCCCGAGGCTCCTGGACCCCTTCTCTGTGGGCACAAAGCCGAAGCCCGGCCTCCCGCTCCACAAAGCACGCCGGCCAGGGCCGCGGGTCAATGTCCCCAACGATTCCTGCGTCCCCCCAGGACCCCCGAGGTCGCGCTGGCCCAGGTCCCACCGCCTCTGCTGCGCTACCCCGGAATGATCGCCTCTCCTCCAGAGCCCAGCCGGGAGCACTCGGCTGGGTGGGGGCACTACCTCCTGCGTGGATGAAACTCTCTGCCGCGCACAGACCTTCACCTCCTAGGACTTCGGTTCGAGTCTAAATTGAGAGAAGGCTGGCTCGGCGAAGGCCGCTCGGACACCTCGGGCCTTAACCCAGGCGGGGAGGAGTTTCGCCGGCCGTGTGGGGTTGTGTTCGGACTTAGCAACTGGAATGAGAGCAGCAGGAGGATGTGCGGCCCGGACGGCAGGGCCGGAGAGGGAGCAGGGTGGTCCGCGCTGTTCGCGCAGCGTGGAGGAGTGGGGTGGGTGCTCCTGATCCCCCTCTGTGCGCGAGCGCTCGTGGGGGTGAGTGGGCATTGGCGGCTGTCACAGAGACCCCCACCCCCAGCGGTCAGGCGTGGAGCACCGCCAGCTCCTCGCACTAAGGACACAAAAGGGCGGGAGACCCTCTCGGGCTCTAAGAGCTCATTCTGCTGAGGATTCGCGGGCATCTGAGGTCTGCGTGCCGGCCTCGAGGGAGGCTGCTCTAAAAGCTAGGGCAAGAGCCGGCCACAGCCAGAGCCTCACCGGCGGTTAGGGTTACAGACCGGAGGAAATGAAGTCCCTCCTTCAAACAGGACGCGCCAGAACTTTCTCTTTCTGGCGAGCACGCGGCGGCCCCACCTGGGGGGGAGGGGGGAGAAAGTGCAGGTTCTGCTTTGGGGAGGAGAGAAGGCCTCTGGCTCTGAGGAGTTTCTCCAGCAGGCTAGGGGGCTCAGCAGGTCTGCAGCCTCACTCGGGGCCCCACCTGCCCTCCAAGGAACGTTCCTCCCCGAGCGCGCATCCGGTGTCCTCCAACAGACTCACCGGGCGCACGGAGGCCGCTCTGGGACCCAGTTAGGAAGGCAAAGTGCACCTGACATGGTCTGGAAGGAAAGTGCCTCCACGTTGGCTCCTCTCCATCCCGTCTACTCATCCCTGCTCTTCCTCCCTCTCCTCCCACATTCCGTCCCACCTGCTCCCCCACCTCACCCCGCAACCCTCCTTCTTGGTGGCCTGGAAGTGCCCCAGTCATTGGCTAAGGACACGAAGAGGAAAGCACTCTCGGAGAAGTCCCCGAGGCAAGGTCCTCAGCCAATTCCGCGCTGTCTCCTCCTGGCACTGGGGGCTCAGACAGCTGCCACCCCTTCAAGCTCTGCACCCAGTAAGAGCTGCCACCGACCGCATTGCCCTGGGACGCGGGCCCCAACCCGCCAGGGGAATGAGCTTCGAGGCAGACCTGCCCTGCCAGCCGGAGCCTCGGACAGGCAGCCTGCCGCCAGTCAGCGCTGGCTCCTGGACCGGACTCTCGGATACCTAGGTCCCCTACCCAAGTCCCCCTCTCCCATGAGCACCCTCTACCTTCCCATGCCCCCTTTCTGCACCCTGTGCCACCTATGCACCTGGCAATGCCCTCGGTGGGCCCCTCCTGCTCCCTCCCTCCCACCCCGACTCCAGCCCCTCTCCCTTCTCTACAGCCCACCAGTGCCTGCACCCGGGCCGGGCATCCTCGGTTACCTGCAGGGGGGCCAGTGACAGGCGCCCAAGCCAGAAGAGGGTGGGGTGTGCTCGGGCTCCAGCGGCCTTGGGGCGCGGTGGCCTCCGGCGGTAGCCGCGCCATCACCCGGGCCAGCGGTTTCCCTGCGCAGGAGCCAGAGGCAAGCGGGGCCATTTTGCCTCTGACCACAAACTTCTCGGGGGGCTGGCGGAGACAAAGGTGCGGAGCGCTGGGGCTCTTGAAGCGGCGGTGGCACCGGCTCCGAGCCCGCGGGCGCTCGCAGCTGTGCGCTGCCCGTAGCTCTGCGGGCTCCGCCCAGGCCGGGCCCCGGGGCGAAGTACTTGGGGCTGGGGAGCGGTAAGGACGACTCAGGGCTCGGCGCGGGACGCGGGACAGTCCCCACAGGGCCACCGGCCGCGCGCGCAGCTCCATCCAGCGCGGCCGCCGCGCCCCGCCTTATATCCGGCCCCGCGCGCACCCGGCCGGCGGCGGCGCGGCTCGCGGCCCAGCCACCGGTTGCTATAGCGATATCCCCCCCCCCACATGTTGCTGACAGCAATTGGCTAAGGGGCCGCGGCTCTCCGTACACCCTCTCCCGCCCGAGACGACGAATGGACATGGGCTGTGTCAGTCATTTGTACGGCGCGGCAGCCCGGCTTCGCCTTTTCTTTCTTCCCAGCCCTTCTCCCTGTCGTCGTTCGAGTCGCACTTCACACTGGGCAAGTTCAGGGTAGCGCTGCAGGGTGGGGTGGGGGGAGAGGGGACCTGACGAGAAACGTCACCCGGCGCGGCCCTGCTGTGGCCTCCGCTTGGGAGGGGTGGGGCTGTCGCAACTCTTTGCAATAGAAGAACCCACGCAAATCCTTCTTGCAAGTTAGGGTTTCCACTTCCCGTGGCGGCCTTTTGCTCCCTCTCCAAAGTGAAGGAGGCAATTACGCAGGGCACATCGGCGAGTGGACGCGCCCCTCCCCCCTCAAGTCCCGCTCCAGTTTTCGAGTCTCAAATGAGTGCATAAAGCGCCTGGTCGACGACGAAGAAACTACTGAGAACTTCGCCGCCCCCAATGGGTCCAGGCAAACTGGGGGCCGAAGCCCAAACGCCGGACTGGGGCAGCGGCTGGAACGGAGGCCTCGAGCTTCGCGCTCCCGGCCCCATGTCCAAGGCCTGGCCCGGAACCCTCTTGTCCTGCGGGCGGAGACGTAGCCAGGGGCACAGGGCCTTGCTCTACGTCGCTCCCACTGCCTCCAGTTCCCCTAGCCCCAAGCGGGCCTGGGCCTGGAGTTGGGCAGGCGGCGCGCACCGGAGACCAGGGGTCGCCCGCCTGTCATTGGTTTCCCGTGGCCTCTGCGCCTCGCCGCAGGCCGCCCTCTCCTGGCCCTTTCCCTTACACTGTCCCTCCCCAAGCCCCAGACCCCGGGTCGCGGCCACAGGTGGGGGCGCCCCTGGTAAGTGGAGAGCTGAAACCCCACATCTGTGTGCACAATGCGCCCTCTAAGGCCCACAGCTGCAGGAACAAGGGGAAGAAAGAAAGGAGTGGGGGGGTCTTGTCACATGCGGATGACAGTCTGCGTGAGGCTCTTTAGTTTCTCCTTTTCTGGAAGCCCTGGCGCCCTCCTCCCAGCCCCCTCCCCACCGCCTCCCCATTGTTCCTGCGCGCGGGACAGCTGGAGACGAAGGCCCCTCCTAACCTGACGCCCCCCCCCCCCCCCCCCCCCCCGCCTCCGCTCCCTCCTCCCTTCTACTCGCCTCTGCCCGGGACCTGCCCCAAGCCCAGGGCCTCGCCTTCGCGCCTCGCTCCTGCAAAACGAGGCCTTGCAACTCGGGTCCGGGGCTCAGGGGACAGGTCGTCACCAGACGTGTGTCGAGTGCCTGAGCAGAGCTCCCTGCGTCTAAAGTGTCCTGAGGACTTGCTTCGTCTCACCAAAGACCTAGGCCGCGGTTTCCTTTCAGTCGGTATTGATGGGGGTCAGCGCCTCAGAGCCCCGGCTCCTGGAGGCCTGATGGGCCCGAGCTTGCAGGCAGGAGGCCTGCGTATAGCTTCGCCCGGCTTTGAGAAGCGCGAAGGGGTAACCGAGTTCCGGGGAGGCCAAAGTGGGGACCTGCGGCTTTTCTGGGGTCACCCCCACCCCGTAAAGGACCCCGCCCCACGCGCCCAGTAGGCAGGGGGGTGGGGGGAAAGGAAAGCGCGGAGGCGCCCTGCGCCCTTCACCAGGAAGGGCCTGTGGACCCTGCAAATCCTCTCGGGGCTCGGCGCCGCGGCCCTCTCCTCTGCCCTCCCTCTTGGCCTCCCGGGAGCGTCCTGCGCTGCCCCGGGGCCTGCTGCCGCCCTCTGAGGGACCTCCTCCAGCAAAGATCGAGTGGCGATGGTTCTGGTCCCTCCCTGCTGCCCTCCTCGGGGCTGGAGTACCCTGGGCGGGGAAAGAGGAGAGGAGGGGTAGTGGCGCGCGGGCAGGGGGCGTGTGTGTGGGGACGGGGCTCTGGAGCCCCCGCGGGGCGACGGGGGAGGACGGCGGAGAGAGGAGGCAGGGCGGGGAGCAAGGCCTGGAGGAGGGGACCTGCCGCCCTCATCCTCGCTAGTAACCGGCCTCTCCATAGCAACGGCCTGCGCGCGCCTGTGTGTGTGCGCTCTCGCCTGAGCGCGCGCGCGGTGGGGGTTCCTGAGCCTCCCCAGCCCAGGGTGTGGATGGGGGTTGCAGAAGTCTTGGGTCCGAGAGTAGGGAAGTCCCCTCCAGGAACGCGGGCCGGCCTGAGATGCTGGGGAGGCCGAGCGGGACCTGAGGGTGGGGTGCGGGTGGGGGACGCGCCTCGGCCCTGCGCTCGGCCGTAGGGGCACCGAGCCCTTGAGGCCGGGGCCCACCTGCAGCTGTTGCAGGGCCCTGGGACCTCGAGGGAGTAGCCAGCGCCGGCCGCTGCAACTGCGCCTCCCTCCCAGGCTGGCGGAGAGCCCGAGTCAGAAGTATCTGGGGTCGGCGCAGGGGCACGAGCGGCGGATGGGCGCGTGGGGCTGGAGTCCGCAGCCCGGACTCCTACACTGCCTCCGGGAGTGCCCCGCCTGCCTCACTCCCGCGGAGGGGAACCGGGACAAGCTCCCAACGGCGGCGGCGCGCCTGGGAGCCGGCGTGGGGCCAGGCCAGTTCCGAAGATGCGACCTAGGCTAGCGGCCACCCTCCAAGCTCTCACACCGCGTGCTCCGCCTCATCGCTTTCTAGTCTCCGCCGGCAGGAGCCGCCCGCAGGTGTGAGCGCCCTACCCAGCCAGGCAGGGACCCGCCCGCGGGGCGCCCCGTTGCCTGTGGCCGGCTGCTGGGCCAGCCCCTCAGTCATCAAGGGGGCGTGGAGTCCCCTGGGCCCGGGAGTCTTGGGGCAACCCCAGAGAAAGCTGGAGCGCAGAGCTCCTGGGCCATGCTGGGGCCAGAGAGACTGTTTTGCGTCCCATGGTGTGGATAGGTCAGTAAATCGATAAAAAGGCCACTTTTTTGTAGCTAGTTCTCCCGTTGTCCCCAAGGATTTCCCGTTTCCAACGTGGAAGCCCCACACGCCTAATTTAATCTCCAGGGAACGACCCGCCTGCCCTTCCGTTAGTGCGTTCTGGAAGGATGGGTGGGGGTCTGCGCGATTTAAGTTTGATGTGGGGGCCTTGTCAACGGTTCCGCGGGCCTTGACCTGTTCCGCTGGAGTGGGAGATGGTTTGGTCAGTGTGCTCTCCGTGGGCTGCGTGTTTCCTCCGCCCCCCCCCCCCCCCCCCCCCCCAGTTTGCCGGGCTTCAGCCTGGCGGTGGGGGCGGAGGGCTCAGAGCTTAAACCAGAGGATTCACCGCCCAGGCAGCCGCTGGGAGAACCCATTTGTCGCGCTGCCCCTTTTATTTTCTGTTTCAGAGACGGAGGAATCCATCCACCAGGTTCTCACTCTGCTTTCCTTTGTTTTAAAATCCTTTCTTAGATCCAGGGCAGCGAAAGCATGGCCTACCTTTTTAATTTTTTAAAACACTTCAGGAAAGCACCTTGGCCACAACGCAGAACTAGGGTTCAGCTCGCACCTTGGGGAATGGGCGGCAGAGGACCACCAGGTTCTTTTTCCCGTCACCAGAGCTTAGACTTCAGTCAACAGTTCAGTGTACGTGTGAATGGCGTTTTCAGAGCGAACTTTGAAGCGGGGCCCCAATGGCAGATCATCCCCATGTGATGAATTAGAATATTTCCCGTGCAGAAGTTAGGGCTGTCTGGCTAATGAAGAGGAAATACAGCCCGTGTGAATTCCCCCAGGCCTGCGGACTGTCTAAACAATGAAAACTGCTCGACATGATTTGTTGGTCCTGCTAATGCTTCCTTCCCCGTGCGGCTCACGCGGGTTCTGTGTGAAACCTAATGTTCTGTGTTAAAACTCTCGTCCTCAGTTTGGGGAGCGCCCAACTGTTGTAGATGGCATAGGCAAGTGGTTAGAATACATTTCCAACCCACTAAATTATCAAATAAAATGTGTGTGTGTGTTTAAATAGGGAACACCGTCATGGGAAACATGGGTATTTTAAAGCCTAAGAACACCCATTTCAAGAATTTTAAATGACATGGCAAAACGATAAAAACAGGTTTATGGGATACTTGCTTGATTTCAGGAAATCTAAACCAACTTAAAAATAAAACAGAAGCATAATAATGGCACATACATGATATCGAACACACTTCTGATGAAGAACGCGTTTCATGAGTAAACTCATGGAAATGGGTTTAGATGATGAACGTGGTTTTGGATACACTTGCACGCTGTAGGGATGTATATTATATTTCCATACATCTGTAACGTTAAAGAAAAGAGCGCCTGGTATCACGGGGAGGTTTGAAAAGCAAGACGTTTTGGTTGGTCAGCCTCCTGGTGCAACACGGTGCCGGCACCAAGGTGGCTGTGGGAAGGCAGCTGGGCGGAGAGGCCTGAACCGGAGTTCGTCCACCGTCAGTGAACAGCTACTTTTTCATGGACGCGTTGGAAGAGCACTGGGCACTCTCAACCGTCCTTCCTGGTGGCGGGCTGGCCGGCTGCGGGCTCCTCAGCCCCCACATGGCTGCCCTGCAGGAAGGGCAGGGTCCGGGCGCGGGCCCGGCCACGGTGAGGTTTCTCTTGATACCAGCTTTAAGATGCTGCTCTAAAATCGTTGCCCTCGCTTTAAAATGGAGAGGCATTGAGAAATGGTGAAATGCTTGGTTCAAATTTGACTTTGTCTCAAGAGAAGTGTGAATTATTCACTTGAAACAAACAAAAAAAGATGTCGGTTTCTCGTCTTGAAAAATAATGACCAACATAACTCAGATTTTAGTATGGGTCCTTATGTTGGCTCATACTCAGATCTGTGTACGTTTGAAACCCCAAAACAGGTTCTACTATGAAACAAAGTTGACGCCCCTTCCGATGGCTTCATATGGTCGCCGAAACCCCCTTATTAGCCACAACAGGCACAATTCAGCCAGAATTTATGCTGGGAGGCTCTGTTAGCAGGCAGAGCTGCAGTGTCGTCTCCAGATTCTGGAGCCGAGAAGATAGGAGACTGGTTACCTTCAGCCCACGCCCCTGCAGGGACCTGGCCTTCCCTACTCACAAAATAGAGCCATCAAAGTGCACGTCGAAAAGGCAACCTTCAGCACTGTGTCTGTAGTGTGTGTTCACCAGACTGAGCTCAGATTCCTTAGTGGGACTGTTAGGAAGAAAGGCTCATTCCCGCATGAAAATGGCTACAGGTGCCCATCTCTTCAGAGGAGAGGGACCACATGCCCCGGGGGAACATGCGGGTCCTTCTGTCTTTCTTTGGAGAGCCCTTTCCGATGTTCTGTCACACACAACAGACCCATTACAGTTGTTTGGAGATGGTTTTTCTCTTCACTTGCCTTGGAGTTCAGAACAACCACGAAGGTGAATGGCCATTTGACAATTACATGATTCTACTCTGTAGCATGCACATCTACTTTTACGGAAAAAAAAAATGCCGACGGGTGCTCTGACGCCGGAAAACAGGCTGAGGTGAGAGGACGGAGCGGCGGGGCCCGACAGAGTCCCTACGACTTTATGCTGTCCTGCCCCTTCCCCACCGTCCCCATGTCCCCTCTGCTCCCACCCTGCCAGACGGTTGGCCGGCTGACCTTGGGGGCAGAGGGCTTGGCCCCCCACTTTGGCCCGCACCTTTTTGGAGGAAGGGTGCCTGCAGGACCCCAGGAGGGGCTGAACTGCTGTTTCCAGCTCCTGCTGTTTTGGAGCAGGATGGTCCTGGGAGGGAACTGGCCACGGAACACTCTGTGTCGTTACAGAGACTGTGACCATGTCACAGAAAGCCTGGAAAACAGACACACACAAAATATCATGGGCCCGGCCTGTGGCGCAGTGACTGGTGCGCCAGGGATGTGCTGTGTGGCAGGTGGCCGGCGTGTGGGCTGGACGTGGTGACTCAGCTCCAGAGGGGGGGGCAGGCTGTGGCAGGGTGGATGGAGCCCCTCCCAGCACAGGTCACCAGTGTTTCTCACTCTGAGGGACGCAACACCGGGAGGGAGGTCGCTGCTCTTGGAGAGACCCAGGTGTGGGGAGTGGATGCCTCGGGCCACAGGCCCTGCTGGGAGGTGGCAGCCTGGGCACACCCCTGGCCACATTCAGGGACCGAAGGACAGTGATGCTTGGATGGCTCTGCTCGCTAGCGCTTCTCGGGGAAGTGCAGGGGCAGGTAGTTAGGAGTGTGGTGCGTGGAGGCACGCTGGGTTTGCCGTGCGTCACTGTGTTCGTGCTGGTGGCCTTCAAACAGAGCGGGCTCCTTTAGGGTCCTGGGTGTGCCAGCAGGCCTGAGAGCAGCTCTTCCATGACGGGATGAGGACCATGCTGCCGGCTGGCTCTGTGCAGAGGCCCAGGCCAGGGCGGAGCCTGACTGTCCTCATCCAGCCCAACAGCCCTGTATGGCAGGAACAGTGACACACATCCCTGCTTCTGGATGGCAGGCTGAGCACGAGCTATGTAACTTGCTGGAAGTCTCTTGACTGGGGTCAAGGGCAGGATTCCAGCTGGGGGCGTGTGGCCCCAAAGCTTTCTTCACCAGCCCCTATACCAGGTGCCTCACCCAGCCCATGTCTGACGGAATGTGGGAAAATCCAGCCAACGCTGAATCATTTGCTTGCATCCTGGGCACGTGACTGTGTCCTCACTCCATGCAGTCCAGCTTCTGCTGCTTCTGCTGCTTCTGCTGCCTCTGTGCCCACGTGGTGAATGCTGGGGGCTCCTTGGACATGCAAGCTCAGGGGCGCCACGCAGCGGCAGCAGCAGCAGCGATCCTGACGATGGTCGTTGGTGACAGAGCTGAGTTGGTGTCCCGAGTCCCGAATGTCGACTGCAGCAGGGTTGGGATTCAGCTGCACAAGCAGCTCCTTACAAGACTTGGAAAACGAGTCACAGGAAGAGATTTAATCCCTTCAGTTGTGTTTCTCCTCACAGTTTTCTGATTCCAGCAAACGTCACCGAAAAGATGGTGCCACTGCAGTGCTCATGAAGTCACGTTTGCTCCTCAGGAGCGGAGGGAATCAGCCCATCCGAATCGCCCCCCATCCCCACCCCACTCGGAGGGGCCGTTTGCCTTTGGTGCTTTTCCACCTGGACAGATCCCTTCTCCTCGTCGGCTTCCCTAACCACCCCACCCCCACCTGAAATGGTTTTCCTCAACCTGCTCCCCAACCCAGTGCCCCTGAGCCTCCATTCCTGCGGGACTCAGGGCTGCGTCGACAGGCCCTTCCTGCCATCGGTCTGGAGCATTGCAGAGTGGTCCCTCCTCTGCCCCTGGGAGTGCCGTGACCACCCAGGGGGCTGGGACCCCTGTTGAGCGTTAGGGGCTGTTTGCCAGGCAGAGCTGCTTGCAGGGTTGACAAGCATGGGCGCAAGGCTCAAAATGAACAACAAAGCGTGTGACCACAGAGACATGGGCATGCTTGCCACAGAGGGTGCAGAGTTCCAGCCCTTTCCTTCCCCAGGAAACTGGCCTCAGACGTTTGGAAGCCCTTGCTGGCCACGGAAGGTGCCCGATGCCTCCTGTCGGCAGGTCAGCACCACAGCAGAGCCCACGGCAGGCCACCAGAGCAACTATCATCAAAGACAAGAGGCGGCGAGTGTTGGCGAGGACGCGGAGGGAAGGGAACACCGGCACCTGGCCTGTGCCCACCCTCCCGCCTCCTCTGCCACTGCCCCGCCTGCCTGTCCCTGAGCCCCCAGGTGTCCCTAGGCCCGGCAGGGGCCCTTCCCCTCGGGCACAGGGTGGCCCTGCCCCTGCGGCCCCTACGGCCCTGCTCTGTCTGTCCTCTCCGCTGGGACGCGTCACCCCACAATCCGGGTCCCTCACTCGATCTGTGTCTGAGGCCCACGTGTGCTCTGGGGCACCACCTGGTACCCATGAGCCATCTCATAAATGTCCTGCAAGAACACCAGCCCCTCGGAGGGGACCCTGTTCCCCAGACCCACACCGTGGCCCAGGCGAGAGCGGAGCCGGCACGGAGAAGGGCAGCGGTGCCGTTCCTGCCGGAGGGTTCCTGTGACGCCCAGGGTCCGCTGGAGGCGCTGACGGCAGGAGGCTGCTGTGAAGCTGAAGGGCCCCTGAGGTCCCTGGGAGGGAAGCTTGGGCGAGTCTCCGCTGCACAGAGACGGGTGCGGCAGCCCCCCCCCCCCGGACGCTGTGCACTTGCCCCTGGAGGGCTCTCCTGAGCCTGCGGCTGGGTGGACGAGCGGGGAGGGTCTGTCAGCCTGTGACACGGCGTCCTCGGTTCCTTGGACAACACAGCCTCATTCACATTGGCCACGCCTTGGACAAGTTCACGCCTCATTCACATTGGATTTTAGAAACACGACGTCTTAACACATTTGTACCGAACTGAGAGGTTACGCTCTTATCTTATCCCCAGAAAAGCTTTGGAAGAAGTGAGAAGAAAAAGAAGCTCGGATTTAAATTGGGCTCAGCACACGCCGGTCTGCCCTGCTCCTCGGGTTGGCGGCCGGCTTTCTGAGGGCAAGGTCTTACCTGGGGGAAGGATTTGCATAGACCGTGTCACCTGCCTCTTGTAGGAGGTCAGTGAAGTCGGAACAGACGGAGCGGCGGCTGCCTGCCCGGACACGCGGAGCCCCCAGGTCGGACGTCCGGAGCCCCTGAACCCGGTGGTGGGCGCTCCTCCAGGGGCCCTGGTGGGGTGACCCTGTCACCACTTCACTCTTACATGTTTTCTGGTGACAAGACAGCTCAGCCTGGTGGGGGGTGTGCCCACCCTGGGTGGGGACGTGGCACAACCGTGACACACTGAGTCCCGTCTCAGGTGACCCCTGAGGCCGTCCCAGACTTGGACAATGGGACTCCGGGTTGTCGCTGGCCCTCGGGACCCAGGCAGTGACACCAGGAAAGGAAGGTGACCCGGGGGGAAAATGTAAGACATGGAAAGTCAGTAATCTCTTCGAGACACAGACTGCGTCGGGGCAGAAGCTTCATTAAATGCCAGCGTGTTTTACACACCCACTTTGACCTTTCTTTACTTACGGGAATAAGGGACCAAGGACACGAGCCCCCAGGGCCCTGATCTGTGCTGGGTGGCACACAGGCGCCCGAGCAGGTCTCCCAAGATGGGGCCAGGTGCGCGGGTCAGCCCAGGGGTGGGGGCTGGGTGCCTGCTGGGACCCCTGTTCTCCCCCCACTGCCTCCTGTGCTGGAGTTCCTGGAGGGACGGGACAGAATGGCTCCAAGGGCTGAGCTGGAAGGCCTGAGGGCGGGGGCCCCGCACACTGAGAGCTCTAAGCTGGAGGAGAGCCAGAGCCTCCGGGCTGGAGGGGGAGCAGGCTCAGCGGGTGGGAGGGCCGGGGCGGGCAGGGTGGTGTCACCTGCAGTGTCACAGATGGTCTCCTGCAGGGCCCCGGGGCTGGCGGCAGAGCGGCCGGCCTGGGTGTGCAGCCTCCAGGGCTGTACCCAGTGGGGCCGCCGCAGCCTGGGACCCAGGCTGGCTCCTCAGGGGCCATCTGACCTCCTGGGTCACCTGTCCTTTCACTGGGCTGGTGTGAGGATGGCTCCTCTGAACACCGAGCACAGGGCCTGGTGGCCTGTCACCACTCTCGGAACGCTTCCTGTTTGGGGAAGCGGCCACATGGCGCACGTCCACGGGCTGCATTGGGCCCAGCGCCCAGCCTGGGTCTGGGGCCGTGTGGCTGCCAGGGTCCCATTGCCGTGGCCTCCAAACCCTCCCACTTCGCAGGGCGCGGCAGGTCGTCCGACCTGGGGACAGTGGTGAGGGTGGCACCGACCTGGCTGCAGTGGCTGTGGCAGTGATGGGGCCTACAGGGTAGCTCTACAGCTGTGCCTGTGGCCAATGGCAGGCAGAGTCGGCCACCAGATTGCTGCTCCCTGGGCACCACACGACCCCGCTGTCCCCTAGCCCTGCCAATGCGCCCTGCAGATCTGCACCCATGAGGGCGAGGCCCCGATTGCAGCTGCTCCCATGACCGTCCAGCAGACCGACCCTCACCCCTGAGCATCTCTCTCTCTTTCCCCCCTTCTGCTCGGGGCCTGGCCCTGAGTTCCGACCTCTGTCATTTCCACCAGCCTCCAGGTGGAACCTGGAGGTGACCCTGTCAGGTGACCCTGTGTCTGGCGTCTTCCTCCCCGACCTCAACCTGCCTGTGGCCCAGGAGCCAGCCTGCCCCCACTGCACCGGCTGCTCCGAGACCCACCTGTGGATGGCAGGCCTCTCCCCACAAACACACTGGGCTGTGAAAACGAACAAAACCAGCAGGAACCTCCACGCCACCTGTCGGACCCCCGTTCCCCTGAACCGGCCTTCCCGGCAGGGTGTGCGACCCTTCTCCTGACCCTGCAAACGCTCTGCTTGGCATCCTCTGAGCTTCACTGCTCAGAGCCGGAGGGCTGCCTTGGGTCCCCGGACATAAGAACGGAAACGGCCTGGCTGTCCTGTGGCTCCGTCTGCGACACGGCGCGCTCCCTCCTTCAGCTCGCACCTGCCCCATCCCATTGTTTCAGGCCAGCTGTTCCAGTCCTGGGCTGATCCACGGCTCCCCACCCGGCCTCCTCCTCCTCCCCAGCCTTCCCAGGTTCAGGCAAGTCTCCAAGGTCTCCCTAACAAGCAAGTCTGTTCTCGTAAAGTTTTGAGCGAAAACCCCTCAGTGGGCTTGTCCCTGCACTTAAACATGACCTTGACCCCAGACCCTGAGTTGACCTTGAGGCTGCCCTGGCCTGGCCTCTGGGCTGAGGTGGCCCCACCTCAAAGTTCATGTCCTATTGAAATAAGACTCCACTTGCCGGTTCCCCTAACACACAGTGCTGACTTGGGACTTCGTTCACTTCCGTGACCACCATGGGCGTCTTGCCCAGAAACCTATGGCCCAGGATGGGTAACTACCCCCCCAGCCACGACCTGGTCCACCCCTGCCCCCATGTGGGGTTTGCCCTGGGCTCTCAGGAGGCCCCTCCTGCCCCTCCACGCTGAGTAAAGGCCCTGGCAGGGGACGGTCACCCTGTGTACCCCTGCTTTTCTGCGAACACGTGGCCACTGCGACAGTGCCCCACGCGTGAAGGACGAGCGCAGACTCCCTGGCGGGATGGCCGAGGCTGTTAGCATCACCTCTGTGGGGACAGAGACACGGTCACTGATGCCGGTATGTCAGGCCCACGGCACGGCAGTGGGCTCGCCGTGCGTGTCAGCAGTGGGGGCGCAGGGTTCCATCTGTGACGGGTGCAACCACCCCCCCTCCGCCTGGGGGGGCCTGACCAGGAGCAGGAGACAAGCTTCACAGCGATGCCGGTGCCTGGGTTCACAGGAGGCCGACAGCCTTCCAGCCTGTCAAGTCCTGGCCACTGGCAGATATTCTAGCGCCATCCAGTGACTGCCCAGGGATAGAGCTGAGACTCCCTGCACGAGTGACTGTCCATTCTCCCCTCTGCTCCTCACTGTTGCCTGGGATACAGCCACGTTCACCTGGTTTGCCATGGTAACAGGAGGCTGTCATGTTAACCTAGAGCCCCAGGGGCTGCTGGGCCGGCTGGGGACCCGCAGGGTGGTGGGTGCATCTGTCGGACACCCTCGGTGTCTCTTACGCTGGGAACCCAGGCGGGCGGTAGGGGCAGATGCTTCCTCAGCTCATCTGTTTGTCCCAACAGTGGCAGCCAGGAGAATTCCCCAAACAGCTGGGTCACAGTGACTCTGGCGATTTGGGGGCCGGGACAGTGTCAACAACGAGCAGAGCCCCATCCGTGGTCTGAGAGGGAAGGTGGATACGGTGCTGGAGGGGAGCACATGGGCTTCGCCTCGATGCAGACGCTCAGGCCCGGCCCCGGGGGGGGGGGGTCGTCCTGGGGAAGCAGTGGCGTCCAGGCAGCTGGGCCAGACCTGGTGCCTGCTGACCCTGCATCTCCGGTTGCAGCCCCTGCATCTCGGTTGCAGCCTCTGCTTGCCAGGAGTGTCTCAGGTTGGGTGGTAAACCCGTGACCCCACTAAGTGCAGAGTGACCAGTGGCCCCACTAAGTGTGGAGGGCCTCTCCTGGTCAGAGCGGGCCTCCCCTTGGCCAGGGGAGGGGCCCTCAGCCGGAAGTCCAGCATGTCCCAGGCTGGAGCCTGGACCTCGCTGTCTGAGACAGAACCATGGACTAGACGGTGTTCCCTGAGTCCCCATGTTGATGCCCTAATGGCCAGTGTGACTGTGCTCTAAGGTAATTAGGGTTCGAAGTCCCCAGGGTGGGCCCGATCGGCGAGGACCAGTGTCCCTGTGAGAAGAGGGGAGATGTGGGGCCGGGCGAGCATCGGGCCCGTGCATGAGGCCCTGCTTCAGGGCAGCAAGCTGAGGGAGACGGACTGCAGTTGGGCTCCGAGCAGGGAGGCAGGTCCAACCCTTCGGGCCGCGTGGGGCCTTCCCAGTCCCTGTTCTCACGCACAGGGCGCTGGTTTTCATGATGGGTACAGCCCCTCCCCCCCTCTGAGAGGGAAAACAGAGCGGATGGAATCCTACCAGAGCCAGGCTGCATACGCCAGCCAGCCGTGGGGCTAGGGAGCTGGGAAGCGCCGTGTCCCTTGGCTCACAGGAGCTGCCCCACCCTGCTGGTGGCGGGGAGAGGTGACATTTTCAGAGGGTGGAAGGAGGTGGCTGTGGCTTCCGATGCCCTTTGCAGAAGGCTCCCAGGGGGGCTCATCTCCTCAACAAGGAAAACCCCCCACAAGCAAGACCCGGCGTCTTGGACAAACATGGCTAGGGCGGCTGTGGTCCCAGCTGCAGGCTGCTGCTCAGTCACTGACAAGTTACTGTGACGGGCACTTCCCGTGGCCCTGGCACACGTTTCACATCTCTCGTCTCTTGCCCGGTTTGTGTTTGGACACTCTCCTCACTGGACGGCCTGACGAGACTGCCCCCCCCCCCCCGCCCCTGTGTCTGCCAGGTGGACCCCTCGCTGGCGAGCGCCTGCCACAGGCCTCTGGCCTCCTTCCACCCCTGCTGCCTTCCCTTCCCCGTCCAGGCCCATGGTCCGCGGAAGGGGGCAGGAGGAAGCTGGTGTAGCCCCGAGGCTGGGGGCTACATCAGCACCGCTTTGAGGCGCATTTTCAGCTTCCTGGTGCCCTGGCTGAGGAACTGGCCGCAGTCTACAGTGCAGACCCTCTCCGAGTGCCACATAGGTGACACAGAAGGCCCAGTGCGGACATGCCCAGGATGTGGGGACATCGCACACTAGTCTCTGAGCACTGCCCCCCCCCCAGCAGCTGTGGCGCAGGGGGCTCAGCAGGCCTGCAGCCTCAGGGACGGGGCTCAGGGGACACACAGATGAGGACAGGGGCCCTGCTCCCTCCACCCCCAAGGACGGCGGCCTCAGACAGGGCGCGGCTTCCACGCTCCCTCCTCCCCAGAATGCAGCAGCGGCTGCTTTAAATTTTCATTTCATGATGAATGCTTTCACATTCGTATTCTTATTTCTATTCTTATTCTTAAATCCTCACCCAAGGATATGGGTTTTTTTTTTTTTTTTTTTAGAGAGAGAGGAAGGCAGAAAAACATCGCTTGGTTGCCTCCCCCAAGCGCCCTGACTGGGGATTGAACTTGAAACCTTTTGGTGCTCGGGATGGTGCTCCAACCCACAGAGCTGCCCGGCCAGGGCTGTGCTTCCACTTTTAAACAATATGAAGTTCTGTTAACATTGCTGAAGCACTGTGTTTCTTCAAACAATAACCTCTTGTTTATTGGACTGATGAGAATAAGGATTTCGGAGCCAGCCAACTTTCAGCGGCAAATGGTTCACTCACCACGGGCCCCAGCAAAGCTGATGCTCACAGTCTGAACCCCCGTGTGCCCTGACCAGGGTGGGGGCTCTCTGCAGAGAATGGGGCCCCAGGGTTGGGCCAGGAGCCAGCTGCCCCATGAAGTTTGTCAACACAGCAGTAGTGAAATGACAGGGACAGAGGCCAGGGACTCACGGGCAGAACTCGGGGTTCAAGGAAGAGCCCCATGTCCCTCGCCAGCATCCCCCTACTCTGAGTCCCACACATGATGAAGCAGTTCCCCAGGTGGCCAAGCGGGGTTGGTTCAGGAGACCTGGTGCTGCGTCCCTCCTGGGCTGAGGGCGTCCACACCGGCTCACAGTAAATGCAGTGATTTGACTGTTAGAGTCGAGGTCTGGACGTGAGTCCTCGTGGGAGTGGCAGAGCCCTGGGATGCTTCTGGAGTGGGGTGGGGCTTCATCTGCTTCGATTAAACGAAGGGGCAAGGACACTAGACTCTACCACACTCTCAAGTCCAGAGATGGCTGTCGGATGGGCCTCTGTGTCCCTGGGGGTCGGAGGCAGGAGGGAGTGAAGGCAGAGAGAGGGGAGCCCAGGGGAGGGACCCCCCAGGCACTGAATTTCAGGGCTGTTCTCTGCAGCCTGCGGCTGAGAAAGCGTCCTCCCCACTCCAGGGGCCGAGAGCACATCACACAGAGTCTCCACTCCCTGTCCCCACACAGTGAGTGACTTGCTCAGGGTCCTACTGCAGATCTGTGATGTCCCTGAGGTTACAGCCACCTCCCAGTGCTGTCAGCTGGAAGCTCCATTTCCCCGAAATGCCTGAATCCCAGCCTCTCAGCACAGATACCAGCAGCGGTGGCTGTGATGATGGCCTGACCTGCCTGGGGTGGCCGAGACGAGGATGCTGGCCTCCAGTCCTGGTCACCCCACTTCCTGGTGCCAGCACTCAGGCGCCTCTCGGGCACCAGCTGTCCCGTCACCTCCCTGGAGGATCTGCGATTCATCCTAGTCTTTCGTTAGGGAGGGAACACGGGACCCTGTAAAGAGTTTCCAGTTCCAGCTTCCTCGTCTCTCTTCCTCGCTCACACGAGAGAAACGCTGGGCCGGCCAAAAAGCCCGTGTAGTTGTGTCTGCACGATGGCTCTCGTTGTGCTCCCTTGTCTGTAACTCCATCAGAAACAATCTTGTTAGATGTGTTGTGACAGCTGTCCTGTCGGTGTGCATTTAAGAAGGAACTCATCAAAACCGGTGACTATTTGTGCAGCCGTTTTAATTTTGAAGATGGAAGAAGATACACAACATCTTCGGCATGTTACACTTCATTATTTCAAGGAAGGTAAAAATGCAACTGAAGTGCAAAAAAAAGCTTCGTGCGGTGTGTGGAGCAGGTGCTGCGACTGATCGAGCGTGGCCAAGGTGGTCGGTGCACTTTCGTGCTGGAGATTTCTCACTGGACGGTGCTCCACGGTGGGTAGGCCAGCCGATGTCGACAGCGATCAAACCGAGGCATTCATTGAGAACAATCAGCATTCTACCACGCGGGAGACAGCCGACACACTCAAAATATCTTAATCAATAGTTACTGGTGAACGTGAAAACTGTGGGTTTTTTTCTACAGACAAGACGAAAGGGCCTTTGGCCAGCTCCGTATTTCCTGGGTGACTGTGCTGGGTTCCTAAACCCGTGTTCTGGTCCAGCAGAAGGAGGAGGGGCTCCCTCCGGCCTGCCGCCAGTCTCTGCAGGGATGCCGTGGTGGCAGGGGAAGCGTCTGCTGCGCCCAGTCACTTTCTGAGTCACAACGCTGACCACACTCGGAGGAGCTACTGTTGGACCGCGTCTGGGGGCCTTTGAGTCCCTGTCTCTGTGCAGGGCCCCAGTGCAGCCAGCACTCACGGACGAGGACAGACGGAGGGTGTCCCCCCAGGGGACGGGGTCTGGCTGGGGTCAGGGCAGCTTCCCAGACTCTGACCTCGAAACCCACGTAGAGAGAGGAGGTGGGCGCCGGGGGTCCCCGCCCTCCGGTCTGCCGTGGGGAAGCTGAGGCCGGAAAGGAGTTCTCGCTGGAAGGAACAAGCAACAAGCGGCTCTTCTGCACACAAGCCCTGGGCCCCGCTTCACTGTGGAAAGTCGAAGCTGGTCACTTGTTCAAAACACAGAGCGAGGACCTGTGGCCTCGCCAGGGGACGGGAGCTGGTAGCGTTCGCACTGGACAAGGTAGCAGAAGCCTGCACTCTCCCCATTTAACGGTGAGGGGCGCTTGTGAACACGCAGGCTAGACTAAGAGGCGGGACGAGAAAGTTCACCCAGCAACACGTGCAGGATCAGGTTGAGTGACCTCCTCGGTCCTCACCCCCGTGACAGGCTCAGCCGAGCGGCAGTGGACCCCTGCCTGCCACATGGTCCCCGTCCCGGCACTGCCCAGCGCTGTCCAGCGCCTTGGTGTCACCCAGCCTTCCTGTGGTGCCCCTCCCACCTTCCTGTGGGCTGAGCTCACCCCAAGCTCTCCTGGGCGCCCATGGGAGGACCCCTGAGGTGGGCTGAGCCCAGGTGCTGCTCCCTGAGGAATGGGGTCTGGGACTGAGAGGCCGGGAGGCACCGTGAGGGATGCAGCCCAGCACCCTGCAGGGGGCGATGGGGACACAGGGACCCATGGGTACATGGGGTTCTGACTGAGGCCCGGGGGGACGGTGGCCATCAGCTCCCTGCTGGGGTCCTTCTGCTACATCCCTTGGTGCCCGAGGTTGTCATAGCCCACGCCCCTGCTCGGTGGGGGTCTGTCCCCCTGAGCTGGCCCCTTTAGGACCTGAATGTCTCTCCTCCAAGTGGAGTGGGGACAGCAGGTCTGCAGGCAGAGTGGTGGGTGCTGAGGGGAGGTGAGCACCCATGGGAGAGCTGACTGTCTCGTGGTCCTTCCTGGGCCCTGTGAGTCACTGATGTGGCCACGTCATGAAAGCACCAGGCAAGTCCCTGAGCACACACTCCTTCCACACGCCTGGTGGGTCCCCCAGGAGCTGGGGCTGGGGTGTCTGCAGGGCAGGTGCAGCACTGGGTGGGTGTGCAAGACCTGGGTGTGGAATTTGGGGCTGGCTCTGCTGCTCCCAGGCCACCCCCATGGACAGGGCCGGGCGCTGCAAGGCCCAAGGCATTGTGGGTGAATTTCAGGGGGCACTTTGGGGGTGATTAAAGGGTGACAAGTCCAGGCACATCTGTGCATGGGGGCAGGTGGTGGGGTGACAGGCACCCCCACTTCCAGGGAGGCTCAACCCTGTGGGCAGTGGTTGAGGTTCGGACTCCCTGTGTCCCTGTGGCTGGCTGCTGGCTGGCTGCTGATTTATGTCTCTAATGTGCCTGGTTGGGCCAGCTGGACACATAGAGAAAAGTGTGAGTTTGGGGGGCAGCCAGACCCCAGTTCCCCTCCCTCACGTGTTAGGTGGCCTTGGCCAAACCACCCACTGGCCCCCATAGGCCCCAGTGCTGCCGAGGATGGTGGTCTTTGGTCACGTGGAAAGCGCACCCTGGTCCTCCGAAGGGCTCCTGCCGGTTCCCTGCCCCCCACCCCGCCACAGCATCATCCGAGTGCAGGGCAGGATGTTCACACCGCTGCTCCCAGGTGAGGCTGGCTTCCGGCCCCTGGACAAGAATCACCTGCCAAGTAAGCTGGGTCCCCTCCTGAGCCCTGGGCCCAAGACCAGTGACAGGATGGGGGGAGGGCCTGGACTTCCCCCTTTGGCCAGAACACACCCCACTTCCTCTGTGTTGATTGGGGTGTCTGTTTCTTCTGAATGCAGGTTTTGACAGCTCGAGACACACTGAGAGCACCACAGCCTGGCTTTTGGTTGCTCCTCACCCAGGCACCTGTGCACCTGTCCCTGGGCAGAGCTTCGAGTGCCAGGGGCTGGAACCCCTGGGCAGAAGCGGCCGAGATGTGAGGTTTCTCACAACCAGAGACTCAGGGGGCTCTGAGTGGGGTCTGCTCATCCCCTGGACAGGACTGTGACCAGCTTACCCTCGGGCAGCGGGGTGTTCTAGCCAGGTCTCTGTCTGCATGGAAGGGGTTACTGAGCCTGCAGCCCCATAAAGAAATCCTGGCTCATAAGTGCCTGACCCCCCTCTGGGCAAAATCCTCACCCTGCCTGCTGGCCGGGGTCCCTGCCTGCCTCCTGTCCCCACTAATGGGCCGGGGGTCCGCGCAGCGGCGTTGAGAATTGATTTCTTTCTCAGCTACAAATTACAAATGAAGACATCCTGTTGTGCAAGGGGCTGGCGGGGGTGGGGGGTGGGGTGGGCAGGCACCAGGGCGGCCAGGGCAGGGGCTGGTTCCACTCAGTGTGAGCTGCACCCAGGGCGGCGGGGTGGGGGGGTTGGTCAGCGAGGGAGGAGGATCTATCCGGGGGGCCTGAGGCAGTGGTGGCGGGGTTGTTTCTGAATGAGAGCACCGAGCATTTAAATTAAACGTCAGATACAATTTGGCACTGGGGCGTCAGGCGCAGGGGTGTGTGGTGCTCCTGAGCAGTAATTGCCAAGCTGCGGCCCCGATGGGGGGGGGGCTTTGCAAAGGTGACAACCGGGTGGCTGCAGAAACAGATGAGAACGCATGGGGGAGGGCGCCTCCCTCCTCTCCCCCAGGTGACTGTCTAATCGAGGCACTTGGGGCGACTGACAGGGTGGGGGGCAGCCCGCCTGCTCCGCATCGCCCAAGGCAGGTGGGGTCAGGGGGCTCACTGTAACGTGCCCCCATGCCCTTCTAAACCGAGAGGGGCCTGCTGAGGGGGGTGCTGGACGCCCCCATGACCCGGCGCCACCACTGGGGCCACCTGGCCTCCGGTTTCTCCTGCCTGGCCCTTCAGGGCCACCAAAGCAAAGTGGGGGGCTGGGTGTCCCCAGCATGGCAAAGACTGTGGGGAGGGGCCCCAAGGCTGCTCTCATGCATGGAGACTCCCCTGAACCCTGCTGCCTTGCAGTGGGGGGACCCAGCCTTTGGAATTGGGAGGAATCTGTAAGAGCTGGAGACATGACTTGTGAGCAGTGGGGGGTCCAGGCCCAATGACATGGGGACAGGCAGCAACTCCCTAGAGGTGGCTCTGCATGGTGGGGGCCCTCAGATGTCCCACATTTCCTGCCTGCCCCTGCATTTCCCCCGAGACAGCGTGCCTGACCCGATGTGTTGTTACAGTGCATTTGCAGTCCAGAGAGAGGCAGTTAAAAAAGTAAATGTAAAAATATCATCCACACACACAAAATCACTTGGAAATGGTGAATAGTGATTTCCTTAAAATTTAAACACATTAAAAAAATTCACTTATTTATTTTTAGAGAGGGGAAGGGAGGGAGAAAGGGAGAGAAACATCCATGTGTGGTTGCCTCTTGAGCGCCTCCTACTGGGGATCTGGCTCACAACCCAGGCATGTGCCCTGACTGGGAATCCAACTGGTGACCCTTTGATTCACAGGCCTTGCTCAATCCACTGAGCTGCACCAGCAGGGGCACAATTTAACACACAACTTCTGCTCTCCTCTGTCTGCGGGGGTGCAGTTTCCACTTTTCACAGCGTGTCTTGTCTTTGGGTGACTAGAGCTGGCGCTCGGCGCACACTGCCCGTGCCACCCACCGAGGTCTGCAGAGCAGGGTGCACTGGGAGAACTTCCTCCGTGACCCGAGCTCCCCAAGTCAGATGTTTCTGGCACCTCGGCCCCATTTGTCAGCACCCAATTACTGTCCCCATTGTGTGCCTCCACTGGGCGTGAGGGCCTGTGTGCCAGTCAGCACACACAAAAATGGCCGTGATGTTCACATAATTTTTCACGACCGTCTTCATTAACCAGAGCAAGAGGGAGGAAGGGCTTGCTGGTGCCCCATCATCGTCATGGCAACGCTCCGAGAGCTGGCTGCCCAGCGTCCGCCCAGAGGCAGGCTCAATGCCCTCATTATTCCGCCCCCGCGTGCCGCACCCGTGCCCGGGGGAGATGCGACGCCTGGGCGGCGATTTATCCCCCAAGATCCCTCTTGACAGCCTGGCACTGCGTCTGGGCTGACGGCCGGGCTGATTTCACAGTTTAATTACTGCTAATCTGAAGGGGGCAGAGCTAATGAGCTGCCAGCGGTCCCGGCAAGGGCGCTGCTATGGGGAGCCCCAGGCGCCCTGTGCCCCAGGCCCCACGCTTCCCCCACCCACAGCTCTGTTGGGTTTTGGGTGTCACGAGATGACTCAGCAAACATGGAATCAGGAGGTCGCAGAGCCAACAGTTCTACCGTGTGTCCTGACAACGCCCGGAAGTGGGCCTGAACCCCGAGTGCCTGGGAATTGTGCCACCACGAGCCCCACGAGGGCCTTTATGAGGCCAGCCTGGCCCCGCTAGACCCCGACCTTCAGCTATCTCTGGGCAGGAGAGCCGGGTTCCGTGAATGCCGCTGCCCTCAGCAGCTCCCCTCCGATTTCCACCTCCCTGGAGGGGTCCCCTCCTAGGGCTGTGTGCAGAGCTCGTAGGGCGGTCCGGGTCCAGCCTGCCCTCACCCCCACCTCGTCCCCTCCTTTGGACTGTGCGACTTACATTCTCGCTGCCATACCGACCGGCGCCAGGACCCTGTGGAGGCCCCCACCGGTCTCCCTGCCCTCCAGCATCTCCCTGCAGTGTTTTTTTGCTGCTCTCTGGGTGAAGCCTCGCACCCCACCTGGGCCCTGAGAGGCGCTCAGCCCTGCAAAGCCTTTCAGCCCCAGCCCCCAGTGTCGTCGTGATTCCTGGGCCTCGCTGGCCATCCATTCGGGGTGGGCCGAGGGTCCCTCCCAACGTCTCCTGTCCAGGCCGCCATCAGCCACCCCTCCCAGCACCTCCTGTCCCCGTGGGAGCTCAGCAATCAGTCCAGGGGAATATCCGCAACATCAGAGAGTCCAGGCGGAAGGTCAGAGGGCAGTCTGTCAGGCCTGCTGCCCATTGATGTCAGCTCTGAACTTGACCTGAGCTTCCGGGAGCCCAGAGCAGACCCGGGAAACAACCGCCTCCTGACTCACAAGTCCTGCGGGAGAAGTGCAGCTCGACCAGACTCAAGGCTCAGTCCTCAGCAGTTGACAGCGGGGACCCCTCAGAAGGAGTGAGGACAGGAGGACGCGGCGTGCAGGTGGGGCCCCACAGCTGTCCCCACGTCTGACTGGGGCCCGAAGTCTGCACGTAAGGTCATTGAGAAAACCACCATGCAGCACCTCACCTACGTGCAGAGCGTGTTTCTGACACAGAGCGTCCGGGCAGTGGGTAAGACTCTGTGTCCTGTGCCCACAGGGTGGGGGGTGGGGCCGTGTGGACAATCTGTTCCCACTATGACACAACTGTGCGCCCGATGACCCTGCCCACGGGCAGCTCCTCGGCCCGAGGCGCCTGCTACTCCGTGGCCATGTGACTGGCCACAGTGGGAACTTTCTGCAGGGGCCCCTGAGCGGCTCCTGGATGCGAGGCCTGGGGCTCCATCCCCTGATGCAGGAAAGAGCTAATGACACTGAGACACACCTTTGAGCCTTGAGTTACTCCGAGCTGCGCGGCCCCAGACTGGTGGCCAGGCTCCCTCTGAATAGCACCCTGGGCCCGTTTAACCGCGTGCGGAATAGTCTTGTTAATGGGAACTGTGCGATGCGAGGGGCCCCAGCCTCCAGCAGATGCCCACTGGGCCGACCATCGTACCTATGAGAACTTTTCAAAAAAACGCCTCCAAGACCAAGACCTGCAGGTGCAGGCCCTCTCACCCCACGTGCAGCCACGACTCAGACCTCTGGCTCAGACGCCTTCCTACAGGGTCTCTCAGACCACACCATGGCAGGTCGTCCCCGTTCTGTCTCCACTCTGGGCCCCCGAGGCCGGGCAAGGCCCTGCCTTGGCCCTGGTAGGACAGTGAAGCCGAGAGTGCTCACGCCGTCCACGGGACCAGAGACGGGCTGAGCTGTGGGCATGTTTCCTCTGTGTCCCTTCCTGGGTGGCTCCCCACCAGCAGGCATGTGCATGCAGGTGGGGTTGAACTTGACCCCCTGCTCCGTGGATGCTGACGCTGCTGAAGTTGCAGATGCTCATGGGGATGTGGAGGGGAAAGACCCTGAGGTGGACATTTCAGTTTTGAAGAGGGTCCCAGACGCGCATTTTTGCTTTCTCCCCATTTGCCTCTCTGAACAAGAGACGCTCCTGGAATCCTACTGAGCGCGCAGTAGGGCTGCGACGGGTTTGCGACTGTGTGAACTTCTGTTGCCCCACATGGGCTGTCTGTGTTGGGGGACCTGGGCCCTAATTTTTGATACAAAGTTACAATTGGGGGAAGATGTGACCATGCGTTCTGGGTTCCCCAAAGACCCAGAGATGCATCACAGTGAGACGGTCGGGGGATGGTGATGGCGGAAAGTTAGCCGCTTGTTGAGCAAGAGGCTGAAGTGGAGAAGATCCCCCTTGTGCCAGGGCAGCTGCTAGCAGACGGGGGCCCATTCACTGGGGAGGGGAGTGTCTTTGAAGAACGCGGCGAAACGTCACCAAGACAGCGAAGCAAGTACTTTGCCTACTGCTCAGGGAAGTGGTTACACCCCGATCGGGAGACTAAGTGGTGGAAGCCAGTCTGTGATAAAGTGACATCTCACTTCAATAGTTTCAAGTGTGGGTCCTGAGTGTGAGCATGTAAGTGTGCGTGAGTGTCTGAGAGCATGTGAGTGTATGAGTGTGTGTGAGCACGTGTACGACTTCTGTTTGGAACACAGACATGAAGTCCGGCCATGGTTAATATAATGAGGACGGTTTGCGTGGCATGGGTGTGACATGGCAGTCAAGGAGAGTGGACTGGAATGCGCATATGTGAATAGTGATGACTTCACTGTACTAGTCAGTGGGGGTGGTAGATGCCATTGAGTGAGGTTACTGTGTGGTTGGCACATTCAAAATGACTGAGTAGAGCAACAAAACTGCATCCAATTTTGTGTTAAGCTTGAATATCCTCCGTGGAAACTATTTTCATGATTCAGAAGGACACAGTTGTGGGCAACTGGTGATTGGCAGCTTCATCACAACAACACGCCTGCTCATGCACCATGTCTCCTGAAGAGTTTTTTGGTGAAACGTCAAACCACCCAGGTAACTCAGCCCCCCTACAACCTAGATTGGGCACCTGCGACTTCTGGCTTTTCCCAAAGCTAAAGTCACCTTTGAAAGGGAAGAGATTTCAGACCATCGATGAGATGCAGGAAAATACAACAGGGCAGCCGATGGCAATAGGGAGAACTGTGTGAGGTCCCAAGGTGCCTACTTTGAAGGGGACTGAGACGTCACTGTCCCGTGTGCAATGTTTCTTGTATCTTGTGTCTTCTTCTGTAAATGTGTCTGTTTTTCCTAGTACATGGCTGGATACCTCTGGACAGACCTCGTGTGAATGTATTCATGTGTGAACATGTGTGAGCCTGCACGTGTGAGCGTGCATGGGTATGAGTGTAAATGTGTGCACGTGTGTGACTTGATCACTTGGCTCTAAAAGTCATCTGGATTCAGGTCTGGGAAGAAGGAGGTTTAGGAGCCCAGATACTGGGGGACAGAGGACCAGTGCTGTCCTGAGTGGATCTCAAGTATCTACTGAGAAAGGTCCAAGGGGCATCAGGCTGGCCGGAGAACAAGTGTCACCCGGCGGACGGAAGGGGGCGTCAGAGCTGATCACACACACACACACACACACAGCATGGAGTGAGTGAGGGCCCCTCCCCCAAACGTAGAGGGCAGATTGTCCACAAAACACAACTGGGCCGAGAGGCGCCCTGGACCCAGAGAACGAAGCACAATTCCTGCCAGACTCCACATTAAAACCAGGTGGGTCAGACCTAGACATAAAAATCAATGGCCTGACAGTGATTAGAAAAAATGCAAATTCCTGTTTATCTTAAGGCTAGGTCCTCATGAAACGTAATTTTAAAACCCAGGTTTCTTAAAAGGTAAATATTTACAATATACAAATGGCTCTTACAAATCAGTAAGGAAAAAACAAAAGAAAAACGAGCACAGAATCAGGTAAATTGTAGAGGACATGCAAGTGGAAATAAGGACATGAAAATATGTTTGACTGTAACAATTTCAAATAAAACATTAATATTTTGCCTATAACTTTGGCAAAAGTCAAAAAGCTTGATGATATCTTTTTTTTCCACATACTGCTATTACTTGCATAAATTGGTAAACCCTTTTGGAGTGTAATTTGGCAATAAAAATGCACATACTCTATGAGCAAAGAATCCCATTTCTGGTAATCTAATTGACAAAAATTAGGGCGTGAATGCATAGATTCATGCAGGAGTGACAGCCCCAGCCCAGTCTGCAACGGCAAACAGACGCAGGGGAGGCGGGCCTGGGTGAGGACGCCTCAGCGCTTTCAGTCACGGAAAGACACCCACGCCGAGTGGCTTTGTTGTTAAGTGTTTTAATCCAGTGAGTTTCGGCGTTTTTCCTCTCATGGCACATACGAACTAATTATTATGGTTCTGCGGCACAGCAAAAAATGGGTGATCTATTTTGGCCAATCTGACTGGAAAATAGGTATAATTTGGATTCATTCACATCGGACGGCTACTGCTGTGTGGGCTGTTGTCGTTTTTCATTTGTTTGATGCTTTGTTTGACAGGCCGTGCCCAGGACTAAATAGTCAGGTGGTGTTGCATGTTTTAAACACTCCTGTGGCACACCGGGTGAAAGCTGCTGGTTTCGTATAAGTCATGGAACAGTAGTGAACTCCCAGCTTCACGTGTGAACAGAGAGCGGAGCCAAGTCCAACAAGGAGTAGTGAGGAGGATGCACGTGGGCGTGGGGCTGGGCGCCCAGGCCCTCAGCCCCCGGGGGGTTGGGGAGCTCGTGTGTGAGACCCCTCAGCCGTTGAGTACTTCTTGGAGCATGGCCGTGAGGCAGGTGGGAGGGCTGTGCTGATGGTCTCTTTCTCCTTCTGTTTGTGCTCTCCTGTGTTGTTGGAATGAGGACCAGCTCGCTGGCTGGCCGGCTCTGGGTGGTGAAGACAGACACCAGCTGAGCGGTGTGGATGGGGAGGGCTCCTGTGAGGGAGCAGGGAGTGTGGGGAGACACGGCCTGTCTTCGTGGAGCAGCTGGGGCAGCCCTCAGCGCGGACAGAGGTGAGCCTGGGCCGGTGGCACCCAGGTGTCCACGTGCTAGGGCCCAGACCACGGTCCACGGGGGCGCGCCCAAGGACCCACTCCCCACCCCACCCGTCTCCACCGCCGATCCCCAGGCACAGGCTTCACTTATTTCCCTAGAATCCTCCTCTGAACCAAGAGGGGAAGCCAGAATTTGAGTTGGGGAACAAAGACAGGTTCAGCTATAACTTTGCTCACAGCTTCCCCCATTCTTGCTTTGATCATGCCGAAAAACCCAAGTTGTTATTCTAGGAGTTTCTGCTGCTGGACCACCTTTGGACCTTCAGCACAGGTGGGGTTTCCCCGGGGTGGAGCCAGGGTCAGCCAGGGTCTCCCTGCCCCCCATCCAGGGCAGCGGTGCCATCTCTGCTCCTCCCCAGCCTGCGGAGGCCACCTCCTGGCAGGACCTCGGACAGTGCCCAGGCCCCCAGGAGCATCCAGGGCAGTTTCTAGTGAACCGCCATACCCCTGGGGAAAGTGCCCGACGCAGGGCCCTCTGGAGCTTCGGTGACTACGTGCCCGTGGGCACCGCTGATGCTTGAGCTTCACATTTTAAAGTGCTGCCCATGCTTTCCCGTGAGATCGATGAACACTGCCTTTAACTTTGGAGCGCGCCGGGCGGATCGATGTCCCCGCCACGCTCAAGCGGCCGTGGTGTTGTTTAAAACCCATCTCTTTCTTAATGCGGAGGCTGGGGAACTCGCTTGTGGATTAATCAACAGCGATGAGCTTAAATAAATGAGATAAATTTTCTATAGATCTCCCAGTGCTTTTTGCCTTAAATGAAGGGAATCCATGAGGCTGGGGTGCGGGTGGGGTGGCTGGGTCCAGCCTGCATTCTCGGGGGGCTAGGTCTGCACTTAGAGTGAATGTCATGGGCTCACAAAGCAGCAGAGTTTTCTAGAGAAGATCAGAGAAGCTCACGTGAGACCGCAGCCATGAACATCCACACCGAGGACGAAGGGGGTGATGGTTTATCTGGGGCTCCACGGCTCCCCACAGTGCGGGTGCTGTACACGTTTGTGCATCTGGAGGTGGGATTTCACTCTGGAATCATTCAAGTGCAGGGCTGTTGCAGAAACACAGAGACTCAGGGCAGGAAGGGGTCTGGAGGGCCGCCCAGTTCCACTCATCTGTTTCTAGTTCCTTTTGGCTGGCCTGAGGTCGGCTCCACTCGAAAATCTCATGACCTCCTCTCTGGTCCTGTAAGGTCCTCTCCTCTCTGGTCCTCTCCTCTCTGGTCCTCTCTGGACTGCACAGTGGCTTCTGTGTTAGCTTTAAATATCTGGTGAGCAGCCCTGGGCCTCGGGGACACAGGTCCATGGGAGCCCTGGGGCCCAGCATCGGGGCCCCAGAAGGTCTCCGAGGGCTGTACTCTGAATGCCCCTCGGGGCTGGGTCTTGCTCACCTGCAGTCTAACCTCTCCCTCTGGCCCCAAGGGCTGCTGGACGCACCGGACCCCATGCAGCTCTCTCCTGCCTTGAGTCCTCTGTGAAGCTCACAGTTTGCATACCTTCCGGCTTCCATCCACTAGGTCTGAGAGCCACGTGCTTCGGTGCCCAGCAAGTCCTGGCAACCAGTGCCCACTGCTCCCAGCTGGCCCTCTGGTCCCCAGCAAGGCCAAGGCCAGAGCCCTCTTGGTCTTTGCGTTTTCCTGGCCTGATCTCTCCCAGGTGGGCTTCTTCACTCTTGGCTTGCCCACTGCCTCTCTGAGGTTGCCGCCCCCAGCCAGCATCACTCTGCGTAGAAAGTTCCTTTGTCTTGCTACTCACTCACAGCCTAAGCTCCATCACCGGATAGTCTCCCCACGGTGCTCCTTCCCTTGCCCCCGCCCGAGAACGCACCGAGCAGCTCTGCAAAGTGCTGCTGAGCAGGAGCCGCCTCTGGGTGTCTGGACCCTGCACTGCGCCCCCAGAAACGCCCTGCTGGAGGCGCTCTGTGGAAGGAGACTTCGGTTTTCCTCCTCTCGTACTTTGTTCGTTTAGAGGTTAACTGATACCGAGTTAGCAAGAGAGGCTGTTCAGGGGGCATTGATGCGATTGCATGTCCGATCTGGTTAGCAGTGCAGGCGGGTGTTACCGCAAAGCAGCAGCTCCGCTCAGACCTGGAATGACTGGCTGGTGGCTTCCTGTGCCTTAGACGTACATCCACCAGCTTCTCCGTGTGCAGCTGCAGCGGTAAATGGACCACAAGCAAATGCCATTGCCTGTGCACCGGTGTTCTCCCGCATCCTCCAAGGCACTGTAGTGACTACTCATGGGGTCTTCACACTTGGGGGCGCTCGGCGAGTCACTTGTCAGTCCACGTGACCAGGACGCTGTGCTCCACTGGTGGCGGCTCAGAGTGCTGAGACGTTCGCCTGTGCCGGGGGACAGAGCCCAAATCCCCGTCTCTGCCCCACCAGGAGCGGGGCGGATGTGTTCTCTTTGGAAGGAAGGCACCAGTGCTGTGAGGCTGGCGCACGAGCCCTTGCTGCTCTTCGGCGGGAGGACAGGCGGTGGGTCCAGCACCTCAGCGCAAAGGGGGCTCCGCATCCGGGGCAGAGCAGTGCAGGCAGGGCAAACCCCCACACATGCCGGCTTGGTGGAACCCGGCATGATGTTTCACTGCTGTGTGCTCACCCTCCTACACGTTGCAGGCCCGATGCCCCAGCCGGTTTTGCTGGGCTGAAATCATGGTGACCGCAGGACTGCACAGCGGATCAGCGGGTTCTGGGTTTGAATGTGCCTCCATCTCCAAGCTCCCCTCCCCGCCCCCTAACTCCCACCTTCCCCTCTGACTCCCCTGCAGCCCCTCTGACCCTGTAGGTGGCCAGCAGGTGACAGTAGAGATCACAGCCCATCACTTGGTCAGACCTGAAGACCTGCAGACTGTTTGAAATGGTCCTGGTATAGACACGTATGGTCGTCTCTCCAGGTCCCGCCCTGCCAGGCTCTAGCCCCGCCCCGTCCGCGGCACCCACAGCCCAGGCCTCAGTTTCTGCCCACTGTCCAGGGTGAGGACTCAGTTTGTGTCCCCCGAGGTTACCCCTGATTCCTGCTCCCTGTCCTGAGCTGTCAGCAGGACTGGAGGGACCTGCTGGCTGAATTACTGCAGGGTGGGGGGGTGGGGGCGGCAGCCGTAACTCTGGAAAACAACAGCAAGCCCCCCCAAGGACTCAGCGGAGTGCCTCGATCTCAGGTTTCCCACCAAACTCAGAAAGGGGTTTGCAAATTCCAATAAGAATTCTTATTGCAAATCCAATAAGAATTACTTAATTACTAGTAATTAATTCCCTTCCCCTACAGTGCTTTTTATACTATGCATTTGGAAGGTCTTTTTTAGATGCTGCTGTTTCTTTAAGGAGCAAAGAAAAAATATATGTACGTCAGCAATTCAAGGCTTAAAGAAAAGGAGAGGATGTCGGCTTACAGAGAATGACAGGTGGCTTAGTCTCCCACGTCCTCCGTAAAAGTTCAAAGCACATTTTCTTACAAATTAGGCAAGTAACACTCAGGGAGATGGGAGAGGAGGAAATACGACTTTAAAACAAGCAAAGAGTTTAAGTGGCATGGAGGGAAATCAGATGCCCGGGCCCTGCCTCAGAGGGCGCCGCAGTTACCAGGTGAGGGAAGTGGTGGGCGGTGGTGACGATGTTTAAGTTGCGGGGGGATCTTGGTTACTCAGCTCAGCCATGTGGCATTAGCCTACTGCTTGTGACCACAGACCCAGGAACTGGTCCCAGGCAGGTGATGGGTGACCACACCAGCAGGACACACCCAGCATGGTGACCCTGCGGGGAGGGTCCTGCGGACACCCTGCAGCTGACAACTGGATTCTAGATGGGACAGAGCCCCAGGACACCATGAGGGACACCTATCGCCCCAGCATCGGAGTGGCCGGACTGGTTCCAGAACTCCGCCCGAGGGCCAACATCAGGCTGGTATCTGCAGAGTCCCACCTTTTACCTTAAAAATGGGTGTGGAGTTTGGTAATCTGCTCTGTAATATAAGAACCTCTGGCTGTTTATATCTGTCTTTCATCCACTGTTGGTTGGCAGGGTGCCTGTAGAGGAGCAGGTAAGTCATTTGAGAAATCTGGGCTTCGGGGTGGGACCCAGCCCCTGCCTGGCAGCCGGGACCTCATGTCCTGGCCGACACATCAGCATGTTTACTGTCTGTCCGGCAGCCGCCATGCAAGGCACCCACTCGAGGCCGGGAAACACCTGCCAGATGCTAAGTGTTCCTGTGCCTCCCAGGCTACCAGCCTCGCTCTGAGACCACCACAGATCCTGAGTTCGGGCCCAGGTGCTCCCGCGTCCGGCCGGGCCCCTCTGAGGACAGACAGCTTCCTCAGTCACCTGGCCCTGCTAAACTTTCTCCGAGCGGCTCAGACTCACCTTCCACATCCACTCCCCGTCCTGCGGGCTGAGTCCTATCTCGGTTTCGGTCTGAGCCAGCCCACCAAAGGCCCGGCCTGCACACCCGGTCGCAGCAGGAATTCTGGCCACGCCCCTCACCTGCCCCTCACTGTGTGGATGGACGATGGAGGCTGAGTGGACTCAGGGTTGGGAGCTTCCCCAAGTCTGTAAACCACCAACACTCCACCGGCACGTTGGGGAACCCAGAGAATCACCCTTAACTTGCTGGCTGTTCCCTCCAGGCACCGAGTTGTCCCACAAAGCCATCCTGAAACCACCCCCACAAGCCCTCTGCCCAGCACGGCACAGGCCTCAGGATCCTGGTCCTTGGCCCTCAAACGTCCCTCCTACCTCTGGGCTCCCCCCTGCCCCCGCCACCCCATCTGTGCAGCTGCTCCGACTTCCCCACTTCGAGTTGAGTCTTGGCAGTGCTCTCTCACCTCCCGAGTTCAACCTGTCCGAGCCTGACGTCCCCATGGGCCCATGGCCTCAGGTCTCCCAAACCTTCCTGACCTTGAAGTTGGGAGACAGGGAGCCCACGGGAGCTCATGGAGCCCAGCACCTCTGCCCTCCTCCTTGCTCCTGGCCCACGACTGTGGTCTGTCCTTACCCTCAGTGCTGCCAGAAGCAGGGTCCTCTGGAAGGGAGACACCATTTCACCCACAGATTGTCACCCCCCCAGGCTGGTTCCTATACCGAGACCCTTGATTCCCATCTGAGGCTGCACCCTCCGCTCTACAGCTAAGTGACAGGTCACCCAGGAGGGGTCTGGTGGCTGCAGTGGCCCAGAGGCCCTTGTGACCATGAGGAAAGGGCCCTTCCCGGGTGACTGTGCGCAGTGCCAGTGAGCGCAGGAAGGATGGGAGGTCTTTCACTGTGGGCAGAAGCTGCCCGCAGAAGAGGTGAAACTGTGCCCGCCGCCCACTCTGTCCTCCTTTACCGCATTGTCACCAGGGCAACTGGGCACCCAGACAATTTCCATTTAGTTCACAGTGGGGAGGTGGGGCAGGGGGCAGGGGTGCCACTGCCTGGCCCACCAGAAGGGAGGTGGGCTCTGGAATCTGAGTCGGAACTAACAAAAAACACACCTGGTGTCCTTCTGTCCTGCTCTTTGTGGGTTGAAATTCCCATTTGGAACCGACGCTGGGGTCCTGATGTGGCCCCTCCCCCCCAAAAATCCCGCAAAGCCCCATCTTTGCTCAGAAGTCGTGCATTCCTGCCCACTTTCCACCTCGTCCTGGCTGGTGATTCGAATGGGCTTCTACCCCTGCACAAACTTCTGGGATTTGTGAGAGAGTTGCCTGGGTGACCGGTGGGAGACGGACGAGGCCCGGGCAGCCTTCCCCGGGCGCCTCCCCGGAACCACCACGCTGGGTCCTCGCACACGGCCCGGTGCCCCCAGGCCGGACAGAGCCTTGCAGACTCACTTCAGCAGCGAATCAGCTTCAGGGTCACGTGGGCCTCTGGACGCGTCAGGTAACCTATTTACCACTCCTCTCTCCTTCCACCAAACAGAATTAACAAAGATCCGCCCCTGCCCACTCATCCTGCCTCGACTTTCTCTGGACAGGACTTTGTGAGGCTCCTATGAGACGCAAGCCACTCGGGACCTGGCCGGGGGCGAGGGTGGTCTCGTGGGAGACCTGGGATGTCAGCGGGTGAGTGTGAGGCTCAGAGACTGGTCCCAGGGTGTCCATGGACTGGCTGTGGAGCTCAGGCAGCCCGGGGCTTCCTTGCAGCATTTCCCTGTGGGCGCTGCCTTCCTTTCCTGGCCCGGCCGGGTGCTGAATGTCTCCTTAGAGACGGTGCCTTAGACTGGGTTTGTCTGTGGATGCGACCCAGGTGAGGCCTCAGTGAGCAGCTGGGTTCAGAGGCTGAATAGATTAAAGGCTGGTGCGTGGAGCATGTGATCAAACAGGAGACCACCGCCGTGTCCAGGAGCCCCCAGCCAACGGGGTATGGTGGCCATCGGCGTGGCTGCTCCGCCCCATGGCCGTCTGTGCTGTCACTGCTGAGAGCATGGAGCAAAGGGGATGCTCAGAGACAGTAAATCCGCTCAAGAAGAGACCGCGGTGGAGGTTTGGGCTGTTGCGGAAGTGAATTCTAAATCAGATACCTGTTTATGAGAGGTTCAACAGACTCCAATCCACGGTAACTTCCTGCAAAACAGACGACGCATTTCAGGGGGGTCTGTGTGGGTCACGGACTCCAGAATGCACCTGTTTAAGTGAAAATGGGCCTCGAGGTGCAGGCTTGTCAATGCCACTCAGTTTTCTCGGTGCAGCCCCTGAAACAACTCGCCCTCAGGAGTCAGTGCTGTGGAGTTGTACCCTCAGTGAGAAGATGACGTCACTGTTTCTCTGAACTTCCTTTCTTTCCATGCTCACATTTGTGACTTTCTAAGAGGAGTGGATCCCATCCCCGCCCGAATTAAACTCAGTGTGAATGTCAGTGCCGCCAGGC
Source organism: Artibeus jamaicensis (assembly GCF_021234435.1). Taxonomy (NCBI): domain Eukaryota; kingdom Metazoa; phylum Chordata; class Mammalia; order Chiroptera; family Phyllostomidae; genus Artibeus; species Artibeus jamaicensis. The sequence goes on from NW_026521936.1 coordinate 6,283,432, forward strand.
AGTCTCCCTCCGCACAGTGCTTGCTGGTGTAGCCAAGCACAGCGGGCCCCGAGCCCAGCTTCAGTTTTGAGACGTGGAATACATTTTTAATAAGGACCACCACATTTGTTTTCCTTAGGAACGTATTTTAAAGAGTTGATAATAAGTTCCTCTGCAGAGAGAAGCCATTTAAAGTAAAAAACAAACATTTGAGGACTCTATTCCTAAAGGAGTTATTTCCAAAGGTGTGGCCCACACCAGGATTTGTTGGCATGCGGGAGACGAGCTGGATTTACCTGTGGGGTGTGGAGTTGGTCGGTGTGTAGGAGACTTTAAAAATGGCAAAGAACTTTTTGAATCTGACAGGTCAGGATCTGGGGGCCCCTTTTCTGTGCTTTGGGTTTTAAGGGAGACGTGGGCAGGGCTGGGACCGAGGGAGGGCTGCCTCGGGGTGGGGTGGAGTCCCCGGAGCCCCTGCTGCTGCCCCCAGGCACAGAGTGAAGAAGGTGAAGATGCCTGGCCGGCTTCTCTTGGGCGGATGGAGGATGGCTTCAGCCCGGTAGAGCGTCTGCACGTAGGCTCTCACTGTTTCTCTGTGTCAGGGCCGGGAGCAGTGAGCAGAGTGGCCGGAGCCGCTGGGGCTTGGGGGCTGTCTGAGGCCGCTGAGCACTAGCTCTGCCCAGGTGCCGTCTTGGACACCCATGCTGGACCCTGCCGCACAGCTGCCAGGCAGAGATGGAACTGAAACCTGCCCCACACCGATGTCCGAGATCTGGTCCCCAGACTCCTGAGCCGGGAGGGTGGCTCCCCAGCTCCAGACAGCTGCGCCCCTGGAAACCAGGCAGAAGGTGCCTGGCTCCAGTCATGTTTGTGTGAACTGCAGGGCGGCTGGGGCCCTGAGCACAGCAGGGCCTGGTGGTCTGTTAAGTCCTGGTAATGGAAATGGCTCCCGTGACCATTTGGCATCAGAGATCTCGAGGAACAGGAGCGGAACAGCCTGGGAGCTGCTGCTCCACAGTGGGTGTGGGGGCTGGGTCGCACCTAAAGGCAGCATCCTGCCCTGGCTGGGCTGTCCAGTGGGTTAGAGTGCCGTCCCGATGTGCCAAGGTTGTGGGTTCAATCCCTGGTCAGGGCGCATACGAGAATCAACCCATAACGTAACAATAAGTGAAACAACAAATCAGCGTTTCACCCGGGCTGTTTGGGTGTTATCCCACAAAGCAAAAGGTCACTGGTTCCATTCCTGGTCAGGGCACAAGCCTGTGTTGCAGGTTTGGTCCCCAGTCAGGGCTCCTGAGAGAGGTGGCCGATCGATGTTCCTCTCTCACGGTGCTGTTTCTCTCCCTCTCCATCGCCCTCCCTTTCCCTCTTTCCAAAAATAAATACATGAAATCTTAAAAAAAATAAACCGATGTCTCTCCCTTTCTCTCTGTCTCTCAAATCAGTTAAAAAAACTGTCACCAGTGTAATTGGCATCGGCTTGGGCTGTGTCTCCTCTTCTGTTTAATAAACAGGAGGATTATTTCAGATTGATTGGGGGCGACCGCACTTTGCAGATTCCCGTGAGCGGAGGCTGTTTCACACTTCGCTCGTGGGCTTGGCTGGCCCAGCAGCTCTAATCCACTCTGGTGGGTTAAGCATGGATGCATCTTTGTCAGTTGGAGACGGAATGCTTTTGTTTTCATTTTAAATATAAACCTGAGGAGCAAGCAGAAGGCAAGAAAGCTCGGAGGGTCACTGGGTCGACAGAAACACCACGACGTCAGCTCTTGACGCGTTCGAACACGCCGGCACTCCTCGGACCAGACAGGTGCCTCTGGGCACTGTGAGGTCACGGCCAAACAGGGGAGAAGAGATCGGAAACCTGAAAAAAGGTGGCAAACAGTGTGGGGGCGGGAAGGAGAGGAGCGCACACCCTGTCGAGGTTTCTACCAACTGTCTCGCAAGGGGACTGGGGCTGACTTAATGGCCGAACAGGGTGTTCTCTCTGGAAGGTCTGGCCCAAACCGTTCTGTAAAAGGAGCAGCGCTCCGCCTTCTGTCCAGAGGACAGCTGGCCAGCGGCACCTTCCTCAGGGGGCCATGAGAAAAGTTGCTGGAGCCGTGTGCGCCGTGGGGAAGATGGGCGACTTGGGAGAAAATCGTTCTGTTCTCCCAGACTGTGGGAGCCATGGGGGCAGAGAGAGATGTACCTGGGACCAGGAATGCAGGGCTGTGCGCCGGGCCCTGGGGCAGACCGGGCAATGGGGAGGGCACGGTGTGCCTGGGTTCAGCACCCTGGGTGCGGGGCCGAAGCTGGACCGAGGGAGGGTGATGACGCCCAAGTGTGTTTGGGTTTCCTTTTTGAATGGTTTGCGTTTCTTCTGGTCCAAACGCCTTCTTACATGGAAACCCCGGGACTCACAAATCTCTTGCCCACATAAAACATGAGTCTGTGGGTCGGGTCAGGATGGGAAGTGGGCAGAGTTGGCTTCGTGGCTCCCGTCTTCCACGGTGCCTGCAGCACATGAACACGGCTGGCCCGTCTCCACCACCTGGAGACCTGCCGCCATCTGCTCCCTGCCCATCAGTCATCTGGGGCATGCTCCATCAGTCGTGTGACTGACCGGGGACCAGCGGCCTTGGGGGCACAGCTCTGTGCCCTCTCTCGGGAAGTTAGTGGTCACAGGACTGAGACACATGCCAGCAGACGAGGACATGCCGAGTGACACGTGCCACAGGGAGGCAGATAACAGGCCTGTGGATCCCTGGCTTCACAACACAGGTTGATTACAGTGGTCCAGGTGGGTGTGAGGATGCAGTGGACCAACACGAGCCACAGGAAAACTGGGGAAGGTTACCATGAAACTGGTCACAGGGTCTCGAGGGACTTTCTGGACCTGAGAACAACTGGCGAAATGAGAATGGAGAAGAGAGTGACGTGTGGGTGCCTGGAAGCTGCGTGTCCCGAACCTCAGAGAGCAGAACAAGAGACGGGGCACGTGGCCCTCACAGGACACCCACCACAGGGAGGGGACCGCCAGCAGCAGGGACAGGTTGTCCCAGAAGTCAGACAATAAGTCATCCAGCACAATACATATGGTCACAAGAAACCAGGACTTAAATCAACGAGGAGTTGCCAGAATTGCCTTAACGAGAGCCAGAGACCTAAAAGAAGGACGGTGCCAAGCATGGTGGGGTCACTGGGTTTGCAGCTGTCCCTGGGGTCGGGGGCCGCCGTCGGGTCAGGGGGACAAGTAGAATCAGGGGCCGAGAAGACTCTTCACCACCTGACGTGGCAGTTACATTTTTAGGAATGGATCCTGGAAGAATAATAATCCACAGAGATCAAATCTGTGTATGAACATAGTAACTGCAGCAAGATTTAAAAAGTGAAGTTCTGGAAGCAACCAAACTGCACAACAGTAGCAACTCCAGTGCAGAACAAATCCAGGCACAGCCGGGAAAAGAGCTCCGAGTTCCTTAAGACAGTTTTTTACAGGCTGCTCGGCAGGGGCGGACATGCTAAGGGCGGATGAGCGACCTTGTGTGGACTGTACCTGGGTTCCAAAAGACGCACCAGCTAGTGAGTGAACTGAAGTGGCAGAATTATTCATGATTCTAACTTTATTGTTCTGTACTTTCTGAGTTTTCCACATAGGCATGAAACAAAATAAAATGAGCACCCTAACAAAAATGTGCATTTCCTGACTCCGAACAAGCAGAAGGCTACCTGTGACTCACGCCATGACACAGGGACTTTCCAACGGGGCCACCCATTCTCTGTCTGTGTGGGTGCTCCTCCCTGCTCCCCCCATCTATCCACCTATTCACCCCCCCGGGACTGGCTGTTTCTGTGCAGACCGCTGCCCGCTACCCTGGGCCACTGACCGGACTGACCTCTTTTTCCTGATAGGATTTTAAGAAACTTATAACACTACATTTTAATTTTAAATGAAACTCAGGTGAGGGACCCCTCCACCTCCCATTCCACATGATGGCTCTTAAATCTCCTCTAAAGGAACCCGAAATGACCCTAGGATACGGAGGGAGGGCTCCCTCAGAGGTCTGAGACCCCAGCCCAGGCCCAGTCCGGGGGCCCCTGCGCCTCCCCAACCAACGTTCCTGCTGGGATGTTATTCAGGAGCTCCCTGGACGGGGTGGGAGGCTGATATGAGAAAGAAAGAGTGTGGTTGAACAAGGAAGTGGGGAGGAAATAAAGGTTACTCCTGCAGCCCTACTATTTTCCCTACAATTTATGAAAAAATTGCAGCTTTTTGAGTGCCAGGCCCATTCTCTGTGGTTATCACGGGAGCACCTTCAGTTCCGCACTCTCCTTGCTGGCTCACGGCTGCAGGGGGCCTGTGGACAGCTCCTTCCCCCACGCCACAATGCCCAGCTATATTGGCTCATACTTGACGAATGAACCAGTTTAAAGCATCTTTGGCCCTGGCTGGTGTTGCTCAGTGGATTGAGCTCTGGCCTGCGAACCAGGGGGTTGGTGGTTCTATTCCCAGTCAGTGCACATGCCTGGGTTGTGGGCCAGGTCCCCAGTAGGGGGAGCATAAGAGGCAACCACACACTGATCTTTCTCCTTCCTCTCCCCTCTCTAAAAATAAATAAATAAAATCTTAAAAAACAAAGCATCTCCAACCTCCCAGGATTTTGCCTTAGGGAAGCCTGGCTGTCCAGCCTCGGGTTCCCTCACACATTTTAAACCACGGGGAGGCCCGAGGCCCATGTGTAACATTATACAGGGAGCGCTCGCGGCCCCGTTGTGCGCAGAGCTGAGAAACGAGGCTCCCACGTCGCTGGATCCCGCCCACCCTCCGCCAGTGCATTCTCGGTTTACGGCGTCATTTCCGCATGGTCCAGTTTGGCGCCCTGTCCACCCGGCTGTCTGTTCATTACAGATGTTTGCTCTTACTGTTCCTGGGGGAAGGGAGGAGATGTCGGAGCGAGAGTGGTGCCTGGCTCCAATGCCGTCTTCGGAGCAGTGGCGGGAGTCCTGCCACTCTGCTTTCTTGCCCGACCTCATAAGGACACGTTTAGGGGGACCCCGTGAGGGCTCGCCGTAAGAACCAGCCCCGGGGTGCTGGGGCAGCGGGCTCGCTCCACGAGCAGGCGTGAGCACAGCTGCGTCCCTCACGGCGGCCGGGCACCGAACAGTGTCAGGCTCTTCTCTGGGAAGAGACAGGCCCAATTAAGCCAAACACATTAGCAAATGGGGAGAAAGACGAGCGTGACTGGCAGCCTCTCTTCCAGAGCCGTACGGGTCTCCACACCTCTCTGCCATCACGCTCTGCGCACATCGCTTTGACAGTGAGAAACAAGATTTGTCCCCTGCAAAATTAAATGTCACTCTCGATAGCATAATATCGGAAGCATCGTCCTCCCAAGTCCACACCAATCCTTGACACAGAAAATTAAACCCTCCCTGTTTATTGAGTGGGTAATGCAGCCTTCAAATGTGCCGGAGCCCCTGCCAGGTGAGAAATTAAAGAAGCTGCACTATAAACGCTAATGGTACGGGGGAAATGCGGAAAAGGTAACTTAATGGGTAATCAGAAGAACTCATAAAACTAATCATGCGATTAATATCTTCAGAAGCAGGCGGCCGAGGGGCGCTTTAGACAACAATGCCAGGCTGGTCTGGGCCCTGGTGAGCTCTCCGCCCCAGGGGCTGGCCCAGGGGTGTTGGAGGCCCCGCCCCACCCCGCCCAGTTCTCCGCCTTCCTGCACCCGCCCCTGGACGAGCGGTTACCCCTGGCCAGTGAGGAGCTCACTTGTCCTCAGAGCCTCCTTCCCTGTCCTGGACACCTACAGACGCTCTGGGGAGAGCTCCGGAGGACTGAGTGGACGTCAGAGCGACGGGTTCGGCTCCCTGAAGGCAGCTGTTGCAGGAAATGAGGGGACACTCCTCAGCTCATGTAAACATCTCTGGGGTCCAGCTGCCTGTCTCGAGGGGCTGCCGTAACCAATCACAGCCTGGGGGGGGGCGTTGACACCAGACACCACTCAGCCCAGGGCACGGGTGTGAGCACCTTTTCCTTTGGGAGCTCCCTGGGCAGCCCAGAGGCCATGGCCACCGGGTTTCTGCTGAACGCAAAGAACCTTCTGCCCCTCCCACTCAAGGGCGAGACCTTCCCACACTGTTGCCTCCAGTCATTCCTGCGTGTTTGATAGGGCTCTGCCACCAGAAGACAAGCTATGACGACAGGACCCACGGCTTTTCACCTTACATGCTCCCACTTTCACGACACAGATCGGCACCCCAGCGGCCTTGAGAGTGACCCCATGGGTGCGTGTTTGGTTGGTGGAGAAGTGTCTCCTGCTGGACGCCTGCTCCCCAGAGTCAAGCACGCTTCCTGAAGGTAACAAAATACCCCGGAAAAAGCGAATATTTAGTACTCACAAATGGGCGACAAACGCCCAGGGTCTTTCATCCAACATAAAATGCTTATCTGTCCATGACCTGCCCACCCATTCATCATCCACCCAACAGAGATGGGCAGGAGGACAGATGGATGATGCATATTCTGTGCGCACTGTGCTGGCGGCTCGAGAGGCAGAGAGGTCTGAGACCACCGGGCTCAGGTGCTGGAGGGGCTGTGCCGACTCATCCTCCTGAGGGCCCGTCTCAGACGTGAGGAGACCGAGTTGAACACTGACTAGTTCAAGATCATCGGGGAGCCCTGAACAACTGCTGCACCATTCCTGCTGCGACCCCAGCCCTGTCCGGACAACTGCGGCGGACCAGACCACGGTTCACAAAGGCCTGGACGTGGAGGTTGCAGGCCTCCAGCACCCCGGGCACACGGCGGCACGCAGTGAAAAGCTGTAAGTGTGAGGAAGTCAAAGCTCTGATTTCCACCCCGGGCGCCCAGGTGATTTTTAGTTGAGATACCAGCTTGTTTCTGCAAATGTTCCCTGGGTCTCCACTTTGCACTCAGGGTGCCTGCAGGCCCCCCGCGCCCCCGTCCCTTGTGGCCCTGTGACCTGTAGGAGGCCTCAGACCCTCTCCTGGGAGGAAGGCCGGGCCCACGGCCTCAGCACCTCTCACTTTGCCTGGTCTTCTGTGCCTCTCTCCACCTTCCAGCACAACTGGACAGGCCTCCATCCTTGCCCGGCACTTGTGGCTCCCCCTGCTATGGACACACCGAGTTCCCTCAGGCCCTGCTAACAGTCATACAGACATAAGCTCTCACGGACTCACATGCCCACAGGTCACACATGCATGTGTGCTCACATGCACATGTTAATTTTTAAAAAAATATATTTTACTGATTATGTAATTATAGTTGTCCCATTTCCCACCCTTTACCTCTCTGCCCTGCATACCCTCTCCCACCTGGATTCCCCACCTAGGTTCATGCCCATGGGCCGTGCATATAAGTTCTTTAGCCACTATCCTCCCCCTGTCTAGTTTCTACCTACCATTTGTGCTTCTTATTCCTTGTACCTTTTCCCCATTCTCCCTCTCCCTGCTGATAACCCTTCATGTGCTCTCTATTTCTGTGATTCTGTTCCTGTTCTTGTTGTTTGCTTGGTTTGTGTTTGTATTTGTTTTTTTTAGATTCAGTTGCTGATAGTTGTAAGTTTGTTATTTTACTGTTCATAATTTTGACCATCTTCTCTTTCTTAGATAAGTCCCTTTAACATTTCGTATAATAAGAGCTTGGTGATGAGGAACTGCTTTAACCTGACCTTATCTGGGAAGCACTTTATCCGCCCTTTCTTTCTAAGTGATAGCTTTGCTGGATAGAGTTATCTTGGATGTAGGTCTTTGCCTTTCATGACTTGGAGTACTTCTTTCCAGCCCCTTCTTGGCTGCAAAGTTTCTTTTGAGAAATCAGCTGATAGTCTTATGGGAACTCATTTGTAGGTAACTGTCTCCTTTTCTTGTGCTGCTTTTTAAGATTCTCTCCTTAACTTTGGTCTTGGGCAATGTAATTATGATGTGCTTTGGTGTGTGCTTTCTGGGTCCAATTTCTTTGGAACTCTCCGAGCTTCCAGGACTTCCTGGAAGTCTATTTCTTTTTGCCAGATTGGGGAAATTCTCCTTTGTTATTTTTTCAAGTAAATTTTCAATTTGTTGCTCTTTTTATTCTCCTTCTGACACCCCTATGATTCAGATGTTGGAACATTTAAAGTTGTCCCAGAGGTTCATGAGCCTTTCCTCATTTTAAAAAATTCTTGTTTCTTCATTTTGTTCTGGTTGGTTGTTTATTTATTCCTTCTGCTCCAAACTGTTGATTTGAGTCCCCATTTTTTCCCCTTCAGTGTTGGTTCCCTGTATATTTTTCTTTATTTCACTTTGCAAAGCCTCATTTCTTCCTCTATTTTGTGACCATACTCAAACAATTCTGTGAGCATCCTGATTACCAGTGTTTTGAAATCTGCATCTGATAGGTTGGCTGTTTCTTCATTGCTTAGTTTTTTTTTTCTGGAGCTTTCATCTGTTCTTTCATTTAGGCCATTTTTTTTGAATCGGTGCACCTGTTAGTGGTAAGGAGCAGAGCCTTAGGTGTTCACCCAGGGTGGGATGACCTGCCCGGTGGTGCTGTCTGTGGCAGAGGGGTCCTAGAGGGAACAGTGACGCTTGCTCTGCTCTCTCTGGCTTTCAGTCACTTCCCCTGCTTCCCACAAGCAAATTGGGCCCTTCTGGTGCTGATTCCTGGGTGTGTGGGCTTGTGTACGTTCTAGGACCCCGTGGGTTTCTCCCAGGAACTCTCCTGTGAGGCTGGGAGTTTCTCCTGCCACCTCAACACCCGTAGATTTTCACAGTCAGAGGTTTTAAGGTTTTATTTCCCCACACCAGAGCCCTGGGTTGTGTGGTCTGTCTCAAACACCAGTTGTTCCTCCTGGTTTATCTGCACACAAATGTGGGACAGCCCAGTCCACCAGCTGCCACCTTGCCGTGAGTCCTCTCTGCCTGGCTGCCCATCTCTGTCCCTCCTACCAGTCTGGATGAGTGTTTCTTTAACTCCTTGGTTGTTGGATTTCCATACAGTTTGATTTTCTGGCAGTTCTGGTTATTTTTTGTTTTTAAATTTGTTGTCGTCCTTCTTTTGGTTATGGGAAGAGGCAAAGTGTATCTATGGATGCCTCCATCTTGGCCGAAAGTTGATCACACACGCACATTCTTTTAACACTCATAGGCTCACCACACACATGCACGGGCTGACCCAGAGCACGTTCTTTCATGCTCACACACATACACTCAAGAGTACACGCACACCTGGTCACATTTCACACACAGGCTCACACTAGTGCACACACAAATGTGCACATGTGAATGGAAGAACGTGCTGTTATAGCTTCAGAAGTCCCCCTGCAGAGGCCAGAGTCTGTGGGACAGGGGAGAGTCCCCTGAGTGACCTGTTTGGGGCAGGAGGGCTGTGCAGGTCCCCTGCAGGGGGCTGGCAATGGCCTGGACACTGGATGGAGGGATGGCCTGGTCATCCCTTCATCCAGAGGATGTGGAAGGTTCGGTGGCCTTCTGTGGGTACTGAGGGCCCTTGGAAACCTACTTCCTGTCAGCTTGAGGTGGCCCCAGAAGAAGAGGGAAAGTGCAGGTTGGCCATAGAGGGTTTCAGTTCAGACATGATGTTAGGGACCAAGTCACTGCCAACCCTTTCACTGCAGTCTGGGGGGGGCATATCACCCCAGAGACTCTGTTTGACCTTTTCTCCATCTCCTCTCCTATCTGTTCCCACCCCATTCTTTAAGTCCTGGGAGATTCCTGCCAAGCGTGGTCAGGGGAGACACCCTAATTCTAGGATCCCGTGAGCTCTGGAGAAGAGGATGTAAGTGTGACCCCTAGTGGCTGGAGCAAGCACAGCACTCTTGGTCCTGGGTCCAGTGGGAGGTCTGGCCGGGGGTGTTGTGTGGCGGAAGGTCTGGCTGGCTTTGCTGAGCCAGTTCTTTGGCTGGTTCTGTGTCTGGAGAAACAACTGCTCATGGTCCTCCTGACAAGGGTCAGAAGCCAGGCCCCTGATTCTGTCCCCACCCTCCCTGCTCCTGCCTGTCCAGACCTTCCCCTCACCTAACCCCCGACAGGGGACAAGGTGCGAATGCATGCCCCAGTGAGTGAAGCTCCCTTTTAGTCTCCACTGTTGTAGAAAATGACCATCACACTGCATCTTCTCCACGCTGAGGCCTCTCAGGTGCTGTGGCCACACTGACCCTGAGACAGAGGCTTCTGTCTCAGCTCCGGAAGACAGCTCTGTGCTGAGGTCCTGGGATGGACGCTGTGGGTGGAAGTGCCTCATGGGGGGCCTGGCTCCTGATGCTGTTTCTGCTGCGGCAGCTCCTCCCTTTCCTTGGAAAACTGGAGTGGATGTAGCCGCACAGCTGGGCAGCGAGGTTATGCACAAGCTCCCCTTCACGTGTCCTGGAGATTTCTCAGCCCATGCGGCTCTGGGACCCCATCCTCCTCCCCAAGCAGGTCCCTGGGCCCTTCCGCTAGACAGGCTGTTCTGTGTCCCCACCAGGAGCAGAGCCAGGTGGGCAGGGAAAGCTCTCGGCAAGTTCCTACTTCAACCTGGAGGTCACAGGACACTGTCCCTGTGGCCCAGGAGCTGCCACTGCGATGCCACAAGGATGTTGCCTGGAGCTCATGCAGCCCAGAACCTGCTGTGGAAACAGCCCAGTGCAAGACATGACACACATCCTTGCCCGTCCCCTCATGAAGAAGCAAGAAACAGTCTGAAGCAAAGCAATGTCAAGGGGTGTGCTGGTTAATTTTGCGTCACTTTGCCTGGGTTTAGGGTAGCCCAGTTGGCTGGTACACACTTCCTGGTTCTCAGGCCTTTGGGGGTGGACTTGAACTCTACCACTGGCTCCCCCAGGCCTCTGCCGATCATGGGGCTTCTCAGCCTCCAAATCCTCTTAGTGAATCTTTTCCTACCCCCTGGTCCAGGTTCTCTCAGGAGCCCCAATGCAGCAGGATGGGATCGTTCGTCCAGCACCCAACAGCTGAGATGGGGGTTGGCTCACTTTTGACTGGCACATGCACTGCAGACCTGCATCCCCCAAGAGAGCAGCCTGGGTGGCATGTCCTCTAGTCCAAGCGGAGGCTGGGGACCGGAGGGCATGTCACAGTTCTTCCCAGGTCTGTGTTCCGGGGCAGAGGGACAGCTGTCAGGGACCCAGAGAGGGCAGTGCCCGAGGGATGCACCCATGCCTGACTTGCACGGGGAATGCCCCTGAAACGCTCATTGACCCTCACTCACCATGTTGGACAAGACCCATCTCGGGCTCTTTCTCTTGCCCTCTCCACACACCTCCCATGCCACGTTGGGGAGCAACATGTCTCTGCACCAGCATCAAACGGGCATCCTGACCTTGCAGAGGTGGACAGGGGTCTGTGGGCTGTGACTCTGAGAGGCCTCAGCGCTGGCTGTTAGGTATACACGCTGAGTGTGAATGCCATGTGTGAGGAAGGAAGCTGGTCTAGGTCCTTCCCATTTCTCTCCTTCAGCCTTTCTGCCACGCCGTGGAAGGAGCTGGGGGAGAAGATTTCTGTCTAGGAACCTTAGTGTTCAGACAGGAAATATTCCATGTGCTTTTCCCAAGTAACCAGGCCATCCCAAAATGAGCTCCATTGAGTCAGGGGGGTTGAAAGTGACTACACAGCAAGGCCATAAGCTGTAGATACCAGCACAAGCTCCCTGTTCTCTGACACAGTTAATAGTAGAGGAGACCTGGTCTCTGCAGGTGGGCAGTGCCTGCAGTGTCCCCAGTGCACACCAAGGTCGAGTCACAGCTTCCTCCCGGGAGTGCTGTCCGCCGGCCCCCAGTCCTCTCCTTTTCCCTAAGGGAGGCACCTGAGACTGAGGGGGTTCTCAGTGACCTGAGTGTCCACCTACTGATGACAGCCCCTCGATGGGCCAGAGACGCCCGTGGGGCCCACCTGTGCCGGTGATTACTGATGACTGGCTGGGGAACGCGGGGTTTTCAAATGCCCATTGATGTGGAGGGAAAGTGCAGCCTTCCGGGAGACAGCAGGAACACGCACATGCACACGCACCTCCACACAGGCATGCACACAGATGCACACACAGGACTCACAGAGGGCAACATCCTGCCGTTCCCGGCTTCTATTTTCAAAACCACACATGTTTTATTAGGTTTCATGCCGAGTGTCTTCTGATTTATGGCAATTGTCAACCAAAGCAAAAACACGGGTGGCTTTAACCCTGCTGGAGCTAGGAGTTAACTGGCATGAAATTATGTTGTTGTTTTCCTTAAAAAAAAAGGAAGGAGAGTGCAAAACACTGCATTGCATGAAATGCTTAGGATGCAGAGCAACTCGGAATAGCAGCTTGCCACGCCTGTGGCGTCTGTTGCTGGGAGCCGTGTGCGCCAGGATGGCGTCTGACATGGACACAGCGTGTGGCCCGAGGCCCCTGGCCGGGAGGCCTCCAGAGACCAGTTTCCATATCCAACACGACTTAGATGAAACATGTTCAGTGGGGGTAAAAAAGCCAGTGCCTCAATAGCCCCTTGATTAGATTTTCATCTCCTGAGCAGACAAGTATGAATATTTATTACCATGAAGGCAGACTTGCCTCTTCCCATCGCTCTGATCTCGAATATTACCCACCGCTAATTTTTATGAAAATTTGGGCAACATAATGTTTTTACATAAACTGACAGTTCTTGAGATAATCCCGTTATTGTCTGGGTGAAAATGACAGCTTCCGCTTATTCATGTGTTAACGAGGGATTAAATATTGTTTTTCATCCCTGTAATCTAAGATGGACTGGAAATTAAAAACTGAACATTGTATATTAGCAAGGCTTTGAGGACCAGAATTTGTTTGCATTCACTTAGAGAAGACCCTCGAATTAGCGGTTTAACAGTCAGTCCTTTCATGTTGCGGTGGGAGGCAGCCTCGCTGACGTCCCTAAAATAAATTCATTAGCTTACCTGCCTCACACCAAATAGAACAGGCTCCCATCAGTAACTAAGCCACAAACAACCCTTTGCTAAAGAAAGAAAATCGCAACACAATTTGTTGCTTCAATGTCGAGAATTCTTCTGGGGTCCCCACGGCACATCCCGCTGGTGGAGGGAGCAGCGTCTCCTCCCTGGAAACTGCCCGAGAGCACTGGCCAGCAGCAGCGCCTGCCCTGGGCAGCCCGGACCCTCCACCCAAACGCCATGGCTGGCAGAACACAGCAGGTGATTTCTGCTTCATTTCATGGCTGGTGCCCCAGGTCAACCCGTGATTTGAGGGGTTTTTGGGTGAAAGTGTCCCACCATGTTACTCAGACTACACACTACATTTTTTTCCTTTTTTTTTTTACTCTCCCTGATTGGCTTGGAAAATTTTTACTTTTCCATTAGTTGTCTGACAGGGTATAGGAGATGGCACAGCTATTTCTGAGAAGCTGGCTGTCCAAACTCTGTCTGCTGAATCCAGTGGATAAAGGAGCCCTGAGTTTAACGAGACAGGATGGATCCGACTGAGGGTTGGTGCTGGGGGCTCACTGTGCCCCCTCAAATCTGTAGGTTGGGGTCCAAACCCCTAGGACCTCAGAACATGACTGTTGTTGGAGAGGGGCCTTCAAAGAAGTGACCCAAGGTAAAAGGTCACTGGGGCAGCCCTGCGTGGTGTCCTTATGGAGCAGGATTTGCGGGTGACCGTGTGAGAGCACAGCAGGCAGACGTCCAGGGGAGAGGCTCTGGGCAAACCTGCCCTGCCCGCCCCGGGCATGGGCTGCGGTCTCCTGGCCGTGCAGTGAACTCCTGGTGTCTGCTCCCCATCTGTGCCCCTCACCGAGGCGGTTCCAGGAAACCGATGCTGCTGGCCAGGAAACAGCCCCTCGTTTGTGTCGGCCCACATTGGCGCTTTTCCGTGACGGCAGGGACGTGCCTGCCGTGTAACAGAGGACACGTCGTGACACTTTCAGTGTAGCGTTGGTTCTAGTGCTCACACGGAAGCAGTTACTTCTTAAAGACGTGTGTGCTTTATGCTCTTGTAAAAAACAGAGCTTAATCCAGTAGGAGGGTCTGCACGCGCAGAGGCCTCATTAGCCTTTTAACGAGATCCTGTGCTTCAGACACATGAGGGGAGGTTACTGTTTGCAGGTGGATCAGACAGCCGGATCCCAGTGGGCGGTGGGCTCCCTCTGGGGAGCGGTGCCCATCACCCCAGGTGGGTACTGGGGGCCTCCTGGATCTGGGATTACAAAGCGTGTTCTGCACATGGGGAGTGCGGTCTGACGCTGGAGGACTGGCCCCGGCCATCGGCTTGTTCACATGCAGGCTCCGGGGCTGTGAGGTCTAGGCCCGGACAGGGCCCGGCCTAGGGTTGCCGTCGGCTTGGGTGGCACTGACCATCAGCCGTCAGTCTGGTCAGGGGCGGGCGTGTGTAGGTGATGGAGGCTTTTCGAGGAGCCTCGAGGATTCAGACCCAGTCCCAAGGCCACGCTCACCTCTGCTCACTTGCCAACCACCCCACGCAGGGCAGGTCTCTTTAGACGTGAGATTATTTTAAAGTTGGCGTTTGACTCTATTTCATGCTGCCTTGATTTCACACAGGTGGAAAGAACCTTTGAAACAAGCTCGTGGATTAAGCAGAGAGGAGGGAGGTTTCAAATCCACAGTCACAGAGAAGCAGGCTGCAGCGTGAATGGTTAGGGAAAGAACAGGGCTGTGTCGCCGAAGAGGGTTCCCTGGGACTTGGTAACTGCTAGATCACTTAACCGCTCTGGGTCTGCTTCCCCATCTGGGAACCGCGCCCCCTGCATAGGAACAAAGGAAGAGGGGCACCTGGAGGTGTGATCAGCAGGCGCTGCCTCGTGGCTGCCCGCAGGAAGCTGTGGGGCTGGCCTGCGCCCCTCTCATTGCTTCACCTCCAAGGGATTCCCAGTCTTTCGGCTCAAGAACTGAAAAGGGATTTCTGGAATATTACGTTCTGAGGACTCCGATGCCACATGCCCGGCTCTGCTGGGGACGCTCCAGAGACCAGCTCGCACCTGATCAACGCGTCCCTCCGTTTCTCATGGGGACACCCAGCCTGGGCCAGTCACAGCCCTGGATACGGGCTGTGTATTTCCATAAAAACACAGAAGAAAATGGGAGGAAAGGGCAAGGGGGTGGGTGAGATGCAGACATTACTCATTTCATTTTACGTGACTATTTACTTTGATGCGGAATAAAAATTGAATTTGTCACTATGGCAACTGCTGCATCACCAGCACCCTCCTGGCCGGAAGCGCATCAACAGACCCCACTGGGCCCACGTGACTCGGTCCCTCCCTCCGTGATCTGGGAGATGGACAAGGCCGTCTGTAACAAGCTCACATACGTCGACACGTCAAGTGCAGTGAGTTAGATTGAACGTATTTTTGTGTAATTTTCTTCACTTTTGAGAAACAGGAAGAGTCTCGACAGGTGCGTCCAGCAGAGGTCGGAAAGGGGCCCACCCAGGAGCTGTGCTTGGGTATCCAACCCTCCTTCGCCCCCCACTCAGCACCAGGGTGGGGGTGCTGTTGGTGGGCGGAACCTTCTCCGGTGGCTGCTGCAGATGTTTTAACGCGGCTTCATCGGTTTCCGTTCCAACACCAGGAAGCAGGCTTTCCTTAGAGGCGCCTTTTTGCTTTTAGGAGGAAAGAGTGCGGTTCTGTCTGTCGAGAAATTCAGATCACAATACAGCGAGGTGCGGTGCAGAGAGGACAGCGGGGGAACCAGCCTCTCCCCACCGCCGAGCTCACGGGGCTCGAGACAGAGTTGATGGCCCCTCCTTCCCTGGGGCTGTGGAGGTCCGGCCCCTGCTCTG
This sequence comes from Artibeus jamaicensis, assembly GCF_021234435.1. Lineage (NCBI taxonomy): Eukaryota > Metazoa > Chordata > Mammalia > Chiroptera > Phyllostomidae > Artibeus > Artibeus jamaicensis. The sequence continues at coordinate 6,299,183 of NW_026521936.1, forward strand.
GAAGCTGTTGAGAACATCGAGGTCCCTGCATGAGCTCTCGGGTCCCCACACAGATTCCTAGGTCCCTGGATGCCTTGGATTCCTGGACCATGGGCTGTCCTGGGTACGGCTAATGTGCTTGTTTCTGGGGAGTGGCTCATGGCTCTCCCAGGTGCCCAGGAGCTGTGATGGCTGGTGTCCTGAGGCTGGACATGGGGGACCCAGTGAGGGGCAAGGGTCCATGGTGTGTCTGGCTGTGGCGTCTGTCCCAAAGCTCGTTTTCTAGGTTCACCGGGTGCTGCAAGCACGTGCCCTTGGTGTCTTGCTCTGTGTGTGCCCGGAGCCACCCCCCACCCCATTAGGACTCGTCACCTCCTGGGATCAGAGCTGCCCCGACGTGTCCCCTGTCCAAGGCCACCCCTCCGCATCCGAGGCTTGCTCTTCAGTTCTAGTACACGGCCTACTCTGAACACCAGGGGTGTTTTGGTCACTGACTGTGTCCTGCCGCACCCAGCACAGTGTTGTTCAGAGCCTCAGATCAGTGAGGCCAGGGTCACTGTCGACATTGTCCTCAGTGACCGGTGGGGTCAGTGCCACCACTGTCTACTTCGGCGGCACGACTTTTGTCATGTGTGAAAGAGAAAACGGCAGAGGACTCGGCACACTCCCCGAACTGACACTTGTTCATCTCCTGGGTTTGCTGTAGGCCTGTGATTATGGGGATGTGTCTGCTGGGGGGACGGTGTGAGGCCTGTCCTCACAGCTTGCTGTGCCTCTGTCATGACTTCAAAGCAAAACATTGCAAAATGATGTCAGAGAGCACTTTGGAGAAGGAGAGGAGCTGTCCGCAGTCCTTCCCACCCCCGCAGGCCCGCTGTCAGGGTGCCCACATCACACCGGGACCTGCTGGCCTGCGTATCAGGAGTCGGGCTGCCCGGCCACCTCCTCCTGGTGTCCCAGAGACCTGGGGCGGCCAGGGAGGCCATCTCTGCCCACGTCCCCTGCCCACTGACGGGCCCAAGTCTGCGTGAACACCCAGGTTGCTGTCAGCGAGGTGCTGAACAGTGAGACTCGGGCTGTGGCGGCAGCAATTTAAAGTCGTGGCATTTTTCCACAGGCGGGCGAGGACCAGCCGGGACCTGGGAGGAATTGGGGCTGCGTCCAGACACCCACTATGGGGCAGTGCCACGCCCACTCGGTTTCCATGGTGACAGTGGTCACATGGCCACACCGACACCGACAGAACCGCTTCCTGCTGCCGGAGACAAACCTGTGCCCAGCTGTGGGGAGCAGCATGATCACAGGCTCACAGACTTTAAGGGACTTGGGATCAGCCGAGCCTTTGCCACTGAATCTCCCTCTGAGCAAGGTCTTCCGGGAGCCCAGCGGCCACGGAGCCCAGACCAGTCAGGGCGGTTGTGGGGACGCGGTGGAGGCAGGGAAGTGGAGACTGGAGCGAGGCACACGGCACTGGGGTTCACACCTATCTGCTTGCGTGAGCCCCCAGGCTCTGAAGAAGTCTCTGAAAACCACACCAGTGATGGGCTCGGGACACTGTCCCCCAGGACGTGGCCCTCGACCCATGAGTGTCCGGCTGCAGGAGTGGGAGAAAGCGCCAGAGGCACGGAGGAATCCCACGCCCCTTTGCACTGAGGACGGGTCTCCCCACACCCACGGGGACAAGGCGAACTCTTCTCCCACCCATCCCGCAGCCTGTGCCGCCCCCCAACACCTGGGGCCCCTCGGGTGCAGCTGCTGCTCCGTTGCCCCTTCCCATGAAGGCGCCCGGGTCCCGTAAAACCTACAGCAAACTCCTGTGCGTTCCCCCTGCAACATGTCCAGCACAGCCAGGGGCCCACAGAAGCCCAGGGCGGCTGCTTCTCCCTTCTACCCCCACGGACCACACGGGATAGGCGCCTCCGTGAGGCGTGACCGGCAGTGGCAGGAAAAGGGTTTGCGGCTTGAGGTCAGGACACAATCAAGGTGGAAGGATGAGACTCAAGCACGAGTAGGTTGATGATCAACAGACAGAAGCAGCAAAGCCATAATGGACGGGGAGGCAAAACTTAAAGAGGCAAGAAGTAAATGTTTCCCTGGAAGTGCAACACGGTGACAAATAGGTGACATGTGAGCAGCATGCAAGACCCGGTGGGGACTCACCACCTGGTGGCCCTGAGGTGAGAGGTGACCAGGAGACTGAGGAGCAGAGTGTGTGAGAAGGGCCAACCCGGCTAATGGGAAGGTGGCCACTGCAACTGAGATGCCAGTGGGCAGTGACTGGGAGCCCGAGACATCGGGGCACGTGGCCTCTACTGTCTCTGGAAATCCTCACAACAGCCCGGGTGTTGGGCCCGCAGGTGCCCCTCAGACCACCAGGAGACCGAGTCGTGGGGAGAGAGGCTTCATTCAGAGGGGACAGACGACAGCCTTATGGAGCTGAGGGGGGACTGCAGATGGATGACGGACCCTGAGGAAGGTCGATGGCCCAGTGCCCTGACTGGACGGGATGGGGAAGTCAGCAGAGGCCATGGGCGCAGAGATGAGTGTGCATACAGGGCTATGGGGACCAACACGGAAGCAGGGACTGGATGTGACACTGGGGAGGAGCAAGGAGCCTGAGGTCACAACCTCCTGACCCTCACGTTTCTCCCGGGGTGTTGGGGGAGTTGGGGGAAGTGAGCACCTTCTTCAAAATCGGCCGCAGCGAGGGGCCTGCCCTGCAGGCTTAGGGCAGGGGCCCGTGGCATCGAGCACATGCTCGGGGGCACCTGGGGAAGCTGACCGAGCACGGCAGCTGGGCAGTGGGCTGGCCCCTACTGCGGGGTCCTCCCTGGAGTCCCTGGGTAGCTGGCAGAGGCCCTGGGGCGCAGCTGCCACACTGGGGGCCCCCACGCCCCTCACCTGTCGCCAGTCCTGCCCTCTCCAGGCAGAGTTGCCTCCTGTGCACAGGACCCTCCTCCCAACATGCCGGCTGGTGCCCGGTGGCCCAGACACCCCGTCACCGCTTTCCCTGCTCAGGTGGCACGTGTGTCCTTGACCAGAATGCGTCTGGGTCAATCCCCAACCCCCAGACACTGATAATACGGTCCTGTAGAGGTAACCCTCCCAGGCGGTTCAGAGGGCCCCGGACCCTGCCATCCTCTCCCTCGCGGCTGCTGAAGGCCCACCTGTGATGGGGGTGCTTTGTTCCTCCAGCCCAGGCCACTGGTGGAGGAAAACCAGGGACAGGGTGTCTGTCTTGCCACACCTCCCAGAACTTTCTGAGTTCTGGTCAGTCTCCAGTGGTCCCTGCCCCACACGCCAGGTTGCAGGGACACGAGTGTCTGCCAGGCACCGCAGCTCTGAGAGCTCTGTGAGCCGCCCCCAGCCTCCACTCGCCTGCTACCCGGTGGGCACAGGAGCCGCCGTTCCTGAGGAACAGCCCATCAGACGAGCTCTCGTGCTGCGAACGGGACCTGCGGCTGCTGGGGAGCTGTCCCCAGGAAGTGGCAGGTCTTCTAGTGGCTCTGCGGGGACCCGCTGCCGAGAGCCAGCTGCCCCAAATGGTCTGCCACCCCAGGCAGCAGGGCCTGAGATCTGCCGCTCCCAATGCGGCCACGCAGACCAGTCTGGTGCACGCTGATGCAGAGCCCGCCGCCCAGTGTGCAACCCCTTTGACCGCACCGAGGTCCGGACGCGGGCCCGGCCAGGCTGCTGGTGCAGAGCGTGCCCTGCGCCTCCTCCGGCGCTCAGCACGACCCTGCCAGACGTGACCGCTCTCGGACGACTTAGGTTACCTCATGGCGCATCCCTGCTCTTACACTCCCTCCCCCCCAAGTCGGCCCGCACATAATTAAGGCAGACGTGTGCCCTCCTGAACCCCCAGAGGAAGGGGGTATTTCCTTGGCCTGCTCGTGTCCATAAATTTAATGATCACAAAACACTGAGGAAGGACGTCGTTTTTCTTATCCACAACTGCTTCTCAGGGAGACGTAAATTCCGATCTCAAAGGCAACCAACCAGTGTCGAGCGACGCAGCCCTGGGGTCAGCATGCCCATCGCAGGACAACTGGACTAGCAGGCACCAGCCCACCTGCCTCCCCTCGGCCCTGTGGCCTCATGGGACCGAGCTCACTGGCCGTCCTGCCCGGCCGAGTTCAGCAGGCTCCCCACACAGCGAGCGACGCATCTCCGAGGAAGCCCCTCGGCTACTCACCGACCCCACTCCGGCTTGAAGAATCCTCAGTCCAGACAGTGTCTCCAGTTTGTCCTTGTTGTCCACTGTTAGGAGAGACACAGAAGCACAGGGGTCAGCTGGGCAGGAGGCTGTTCTTGACTCCCTCAGCCTTTTCCTCCACTGCCCGGACGCCCAGCTCCACGGCCAGGCTGTGGACACACCTGGAGTGGGAGGCCCTGAGCCCTGCTTCCCGCTGGGAGCTGGGGGCCCACGGGCCAGCATCCCTGCAGCTTCCTCTAGAGAATGCCATCGTGGGACATTCACAGACTCTTGGACACAGGTGCAAACTGCGAAGTCTCTCGGTAGAACAAAACGAAGGTCACCAATTACACGACCACCGCGAAGCAAGCCCTCCTGCTCTGGACAGTTGGCCAGGGCGCCAGTGTCCTTCCCATCTGTGCCGGGGCCGCTCTACTCCCTCTTGTTCCCGTCCCTACGAGATGCGTTCAGCAATAACCGAGCTCCAGTGAGAGCCTCCCCTGGTTTGCTCCTGATGAGGGGTGAGGAAGACCTTTGGAGAACGAGTCGCCCCCAGGTCACACTGGGGGCAGCGAGCTCTGGAAGCAAGGGGCACAGGTGCCTGAAAACCCAGATGTCCTGGGCTCACTCTGCAAGCCCACTTGCCCCAACATGTAGGGATGAAGGAGTCACAGGGCAATCGACCTTGACTACGATGCATTTCCCCGTCATTTGGGAAATGAAAACCAGAAAAAATAGAATTATATTCAGGCCCCAAGAGTGAAGAGCGCCCTGCGGTCGTGGTGAACGCAGAGGGTGAAGGCGAGCAGCTGCCTGTTGGGTGCAGCCGCGTCAGTCTCGGATGGCGCAGCAACCCGCAGGGGATGGACCGGAGCCGCCAACGCCCCCACCCCGCCACCCACCACAGTTGGGGCCTCGCCATGGTCTTGGGGAAGGTTTCCCCTCTGAACGAATGGACGAGCTTTTCACTTCCGGGTGATGACCGTCCCTGAAAGAACACAGCACTGTCCCTGCGGTCACGGCAGCAGAACCTCACGCTGCTGCCGCTGCCGAGCGGGCATAGGGTGGGGGTCAGGGCCCAACAGGGGGCCTTGACCGAAAAGCAGCATCTGGACCAGTCGGTGGTTTTCACGTGCTGCAGTGAACACTGGACACGTTGCATGAAGGGACCCTGGCTGTGCTCCAGCAAGACCGCATCTGCAGGGCAGGTGGCAGCTGGAAACTTGGTGGGGACGGCCATGTGCTGGCTGGTCCCTCGCTTGCAGTGGGGACTGCAGACTCCTCAGCAGAGCCTGCCAGCCTGTCCCCAGCATCTCCCACAAACACGCCGTGCCTTGCCGTCCAGCCCCCTGGGTCCGGGCCCCCAGGCAGGCCTCACCCCCAAATGAAACACCGCACTGACGCTCTCAGCTCAGTGAAAGCACACCCATCGTCCATGTGGCCCAAATACCTGCCTCAGTTTCCCCTCATGAAAACCCCATGCTTGAAGACCCGTGTCAGGGTGTGAGGACTGCGTGGGCGTCAGCGGGAGCCGCATGTGCCCAGGACTGGCACACGGCTGGTTACTCGATGGGTTTATTGGGCCCGCGCGTTGCCCACACGGTGCCCAGCCCGAGCACAAACTTAAGGGTTCTGCCTTTTTTCTAGGATGCGTCAAGGTACACCGTTCATCACACTGTGGCCTCTCTTTTCCTTGTCCTGTCCTCTCGGTGTGTCTGAACACAGACAGTACCCAGGAGTGGCCAGGTGGTTGTAAGCTCAGACCCTCCAATGTCCTTCCCCCTGAGGTTTTTCTTGCTCACCCATCATTTAATACTCTTCCTTCTGAGATGCCCCCCACCCTCGGCCCCCGCCAACCACAGGGACCCATTCTCACAAACCCCTCTGGTGGGTGGAACCGGGACACCCCACCTTTTCCCACAAACAGTGTCCCTCCTGCGGCCCATCCCTTCTCAGGTGCCAGGATCGCCCCCCTGGGCCAGTGCTCCCGTGTCTGCCTGCGAACACACCTGCTCTGACTCTGAAAAGCTGAGTGGCGGGCCACTGTCCCATCGCCCTTTGGTGACCTCCAGGATGACAATGACAGGCTGCGAGGGGGCATTTCTGGGGGAAGGGTAAGCCTCGCTTCTGCCCGATACCGTGTCAGATGTGGGCCCTGACTCCCTCCCAGGGCCAGGCGCGGACTCCGGGCTGTGGGGTGAGCCGGCGGGAGTCGGAGGTGGGAGAGCCGATTTAATGAGTCGAGGATGATGCATAAAAGCCCGTTTTTATCTTCCCGGAGACACAAAGGGCTTCCCAACACCACAAAGAAGTCCTTTAAAATTAAACTCACTAGATGAAGGGATATGCAAATTACCTGGAGCAGCAGAACCCTGCAACGTTCTCAAAACTCGGCCACAGCCGTTTAATTAATGTTTTAATTTATCGGAACACTTCTCTGCACTTGACAGTTCACGCGGCATCCCGTGTAATTAAGCACGTCGCCACGGCGGAGGGGCCTGCCTGTCTCTTCCCCGTCACCCTAACCTGAAAGGACGTGCAGAGTCCCCTCTGTGGGCCACATGGCAACGGAGACAGCACAGGGGTGGAGTGCCAGGGGGCAGCTCGAGGACAGGGGCAGGGAGGCGGCACCTGGCCCCCGACGTGAGGGGAGGTTCCAGCCTCTGCAGGCGGAGCCCAGTTCCTGGCAGAGCAACACCCCTGGGCCCCAAGCTGCATCCGCACAAATTTCCACCGCAGAAACGTGCCTCCTCTCTGCCACCTTCTCTCCCCAGAGAAGGGAGGGACAGGGAGCTGGTGAACTGTCACGGTCACCGGGGGACCTCTGGCTGGCCAAACGGAAATTGGCATGAACTCGCCGAAACACTGAGGAGGGACTGGCTCTCACGTGTCCTCACGGGAGCCGCCCCCTGTGCTCCAGCCTGTGAGGCTCAGGTCGGTGCCGGGCAGAAAGGGGGGTATGGGGGAAAGGAGGTCGACCTGGTGCCCCAGGTGCCCATGCCCCTCCTTGGATCCATCAGGGCTGGGAAGGTGGGAGCAGGGAGCTGCCGGCTCACGATGGCCCTCCCAGGGCCCCAGGTGAACGGCCTCAGATTGGGGAGCGGGGCGGGGCCCTGCCACTAAGGGCCAGCGTGGCCCCCCAGCGTCTCCCCAGCTCTCTGATCTGGGGAAGGCGGCCCAGCCCCAGGCTCTCTGCCCAGCCCTCGTGGAAGGTGACGGTCCTCAGCCTCCACCGCAGAGCCTACAACTCTCTGAGCAGCTGTCAGGTGCAGGGACAGAGCAGTGGCTCCCTGGATGGAGCCCTTTCACCGACAGGCCTAGAACTGGGCAGAGCAAGCTGTGTCCGGAGGAGCCTCCACCCCTTGGGGAAGCTGGGCTGTCTCAGGAAGTGGCCAAGGGCCAGCTTGGAGTCTTCGCAGTGGAAGGGGCAGCTGGGCATGGTGGGGGGCCTGGGGGTGCAGCCAGGGACAGGAGCCCTGCCCAGGCCCCATTCCAGTGTGGGGGACCAACCAAGAGCCCTTCTGTACCTCACGTCTTCCTGGGGGTCATTTTCTCTTGTCTGTAAGAAACCCTTTAGAATTAACTTAAATGAGGACCTATCTGAGACAAACTCATTTTTGGGGAAGTATCCTTATTCAACTCTTGTTTTTTTGAGCCCTCATTTTTGAAAGACATCTTCTCGTGGAACGATTCTAGGTTGGCGGTTATCTCCCTGCAGTAACATGAAGACACCTTCCTCCCGTCTTCTGGTTCTGTCTTGGCTGCTGAGCAACCAGCCGAGAGGCGAATTCTCCTTTCGCCTGGAGCACGCACTTTTTTCCTTGGCTGCTTAGAAGGTTCGCCCTTTGTCTGGAGGCCCTGCGGTCTTGGTTACGGTCTAGACGGAGACAGGTTTTCACGCTGAGACGTCCCAAGTCTGAGGACTGGTGTCTTCCAGTAGCAACAGAAAATTTTCCGCTGCTGTAGCTGCAAATATGGCCTCCTGATGCCCCTCTCCCCTCCGGGAACTCCTGTTGGAGGTGCATAGAACTTTCTCACCTGGTCTTCTAGGCGTCCTTGCTTTTAAAATCCACGCACATTTTCATCTCTCTAGGCTGCATTCTGGATAGTTACCCCAGCTTATCTTTCGGCTCACTAACTCCCTCTTTAGCTGCATCTACTCTGTCTTGACAACTGTCTCTCGAGTTTAAGCTTTCATTATATTTCTCAGTTTAAAAATTTCATTGTTTTCCATTTTTTAGTCACTTTAGAGCTCTTAACCTTTGGGTCACATTTTTTCCTCCCTCTCATTTCCCTTTAAACACATACAAACACTTAAAATTTATGTGCGGGGTCTACTCATCACACAGTCTGACGCTTCTGTCCGTTCTCTCAGCTGCCTTTTCCCCAGCATGCTCTGAAGTTTTCGGTTGTGAACTCCTCTTTCCCAGGGCTTTAACGGTGGGAACCCCTTGAGGACAGAGAAGAAGGGGGACCTTTGGGCAGAATGAGCCTGTCTTCCCACTAGGCCTCTGGACGCCCTACCCGCTCAACCGTTCGACACTCAACTCCTTGCTTGGGGCTGAGGGGCCACTCCGGTGCTTTGCACCGGGACCACCAGCTCCTGTGAGGGCAGACACCCTCCCCGGTCCCCACCCAGTGTCTGTGCTGAGGGCAGGCAGCTCCCGACCTTCTGGCCAAATGGGGGCTGTGCTGTTATTCCGAGGTGACCTCCACTGTCTTCCCCGGCCTCACCCTGGGGCTTGCCTCCTGCCCACAGTTTCTGAGGTCATGGACGCTGAAGCTCAAGGTCAGCCTGGCTGGGAAAACACCCTCAAGTCAAGGTCAGCATCAGTGTCCAATTTGGGTTCTTGCTTTCACCTGGTTTGGGATCTTCAAGAATTTCACTGTCTCCAGACAACCAATGGTGTTTAAAATTGTGTCTTTGGATCCCCCCATTCTGGCATTTCCAGTTACTTTCTAAATCAGGGTCAGGCCAGCCCCTGCTTCTCCCAGCTGGCCGATGGGAACAGGGAGACCTCACAGCCCTCCCAGAAGTGCCCCATCGTTGCCTCTGTGCTTCCGGGAGGGCGACTCATTTACTGTGAGTCCGAGCAAAGCCTCGGGGCATGATTTACAGGGCGTGTGTGAGGCACTGGATGGTCAGCTGTATGTTACCCTGAACATGAGTGTTCATTGACGTGTGTACAAAATCAGTAGCTTTATTCAGAGTTTTTATGGGCTCACTGCAGGGACACTTGTTTGTTGTGGAAGAGAGACGAGAGACTGGCCCTTTGCACGGTGCCCCGCCGAGTGTGGGCCCCGGGGTCCTCCACTGGGACCTCTCCACAGACTCGACTTGTGCCGGGCAGCGCTGGGAGCAGAGCTGGATCTGGGCTGGTTGGAGCAGCACGGCCGTACCCGGGTGGCCGCAGGAAGGAGAGCCAGCTTCCCCGAGACAGCACGGATTAGGAAGCAGCGCACATTTCCACACGGCGGGCTGCTCCCCTTTCGTGATCTCTTGTTGGCAAGAGGGGTGAGGGCCATTGTGCTGCACTCGGCCTGGCGTGTCCCCTGCAGACCCCTCAGCTCCCACACTCACAGGCCGTGTCCCACAGACGGATGCTCCCGGGACCCTCGGGGGACCCTCCATGTGTGCCCACTCCCTCCTGCAGAGATGCTCCAGGCCCGGCTGCACATCTCCCACCCTTGCGCGCAGCTGCCGCTGCGGGACGCATCGCCTCACGCTCTTTGCCACCCCAGACCCGATTCTTCCTCCTTCTGACGCCCCGTCTGACGCCCCATGTGACGGGCAAGCACCGAGCGCCTCCAACGCAAACGTTTACACGAGAGCCCAGCGCCTGAAAGGCTTTCTCTCCTTGGAAACTGAAAGGTCAATTTGTCAAACCCACGCCTCGGGTTCCTGAGAAAGGCCCTTAGCCCGCCTTCCAGCCAGAACCGAGTAAATAAACGAGGCTTTTATCTGCCGACTCTCCTGGGAAGTCTCCGGAGAGCGCGGGGCCTCGGCGGGACTGGGCTTGGCGGCGAGCTGGCAACAGCCACAGGCAGCGAAAGCGAGTGTCGGCTCCAATTTCCAAGTCATTTTTCAAATTATTTTAATTAGATATTGTTTCAGTTTCACGTACATTAGTTTAATAGCTGATACCAACATTTCAGGTTTCAATTGGTGCAGGTGATTTTTCCCAGGCTCCCTGGCCACCTGCAGTAATTGAAACCACAATGTTTATCCTTTGCCGTGTTCAGCTCGGGGCCGGCCAGCTGCTGTTCCCCACCGAAGGGATGAGAAGGACAGACTCGGGTGTTTCAGGAGAAAATGGAAATCTGTCTCCTTATCATTTATCTCCCGACAGTACTCGAGCAGGTAGAGCTAAGGCCAGGAGCTCATAATATTGTCCCCCAATTTCATTACATAATTGGCTTTCCAATGCAAATTTCAGTGAAATCTGATGTTTTCTTTTAAGATTAAAGCTCTCTGACTAAACAGCCATATTTGGTGATCAACACATTTTCTGACAATTTTCAATGCTAAGTCCTTGAACCTGCGCCCAAAAGATCCTTCCTGCCCCAGCACATGGTCACAGTTTTAGGTTCTGAGTATTGTCCGACTTTGTTGTGTTATTCAGATATGTACAGATTCTAGTCAGCTCACGCCTTTTATAAAGGTGAGCGTGAACTTAACCCAGACCTCTGTACCATCAACTATGGAAAAGCTAGATAGCTTCGAGTGCCTCTCTACGATGAGAGAACCTGCTTTACCCTTGAAATTGGGCATCAGAAACCTGCGGACCCAAGTTCTCTGTCACGAGCCCGAGGAGCTAGAAGCAGTGCAGCTTCTCTCCCAGTCACTTGAAACTGAAATGAAACCAAACCAGAATGTCGCCTGCACAGGAAACGCCAAACAGTGAAAGAAACAGGAAGGAGCCTCAAGTATGAGGTTGGAGAAAACGCAGGCGGTTCCTGCAATAAACGTAAACAGGTTAAATTGTGCTGTTCGGACGCGGGCACCCGTGTCCACCTACAGGCTCTCCACGGGAAACACGCCTAAAACGAAGCGGTTTGGAAAAATTAAAAATGGAAAGGGCTGGGAAAATGAGGTGAACAGAAACAGAAGCAAAGGCGGGGGTCGTGGTTTGACTATCATGACAATAGACAATTTTAACTTCTTTTTAGAAGTGAAGTACGTACAATTTTATATCAATGTTAAAAGAATCCAGAGCTAAGGGAAAGTGTTCATGAGGTGATAGACGCTGAGAAGTAAAACCACGGAGATTCACACAGAGGGGACAGTATGCCGCCGACAACGGCTGGACAGACAGCTCTCCTGGTGCCGCGTCCTGGGACCTGCGCGTCCACGCGACTGCCTCACAGCCACCGGCACTTTCAGTGTCCCTTTGGACTAATGAGGACGCCACGCAGCTAGTCAGCGAGAGGCCAGACTTGAGATTTGTCTCCCTGGCCCACATGGCAGACATGCAGAGCGATGGCATAAAGGCAATTCAGTAGCAACTGATCAAACATTGGAAGCAGGTAAATATAGCGGATCAGATAGGGGGCCTGGAAGGACTTTCACGGTTTCCAAAGAGTAGAGCTTCTACAGGTTGCATCCTCCCATCATGACCTGGTAACACTAGAAACTAAAGCCACGGGAAAGGAAAGGCTGCAGCCAGCCGAGCACCGGCAGACGTGCTCCCCCATCGTGCTCAGACTGAAGGAGCACCGAGCACTGGGATCGCAGCGCACTCAGAAAGCTCGGACTGGGGGCCACGGAGTCTGCCCCGTGGGAGGTCTGCAGCGCCCGCCACGTGGGGTCGGAGCCCTGGTGGTTTCGTAATTGAGTAAGAAAAAGGCAAACAGGAGATGAGGCATTCAGTGAAGGACTCAGAAGTAAAATCATTAGAACTTAAGGGAAGAAACAGAAATACGTGGTAAAGACATAAATGAGTAACCTATAAAAGGGAAACGCAACTATGAATAAAACCAAGAGCTGAATTTTAGGGAAAAATACATAAGCTCTTACCACAAGTCTAATAGAGAAAAAAAATAAGACACCTCAACTCCAAGCATTACCAAAAATTAATAGTGATAAAAGAAACAACCACAGGAACTTAAGGGTTACAGGCTAACAACACGACTCGTGTAAAAACCGGAACTCTTAAGGAACTGAACTATGAACGAAAAATATAAATAACTAAACTGGCCAAGGGACGTAACCGCAGAGGAACGGAAAAGACTGTCAGCCAGCTGTCCTCCAGGACGAGTGTGGGGCCACTGAGTCAGGCCGTGAATGTCCCCGTGACATCTGCGCTTTGCAGTCAAGTGGGAGCCCACGGGGTGAGGCTGTTGGGGCCCCAGCTCTCAGGGACAAGGACGGGCCTGATGGCCACCGACGGATCCTGAGCCTCAGGGACCCTGACTCCTGCATCAAAACTTCCCGAACCACATGAGCTAAATATCCATTTTCTCCTTCCACTGATATGTCCCAAGTCAAGAGTCAGCTGCACAAACAGCCAACTGATTGCTGACAAGGAGCAAAGGCCACCGGGAGGAGGGAGGGCCATTTGCCCCCAGACGGTGCGGAAACACAGAACATCCATGTGCAGAAGGAGCGGCGGGCACAGACCCTGCACCCGTCACAAAATTCAGTGACAAGCACACGGAAATGCGGCACTCGGGGCCAAAGCACTTCTGGTGGAGAACGCGGGAGACAGTCCAGCTGCCTTGGCTTTGGTGAGGGCTTTCAGATACAACACCAGCAGCACAGTCTGTGAAAGAAAACGTTGATAAGTGGGACTTGGTTGAAATTAAAAACTTCTGTCCTGCAAAAGGCACTGTTAAGAGAATAAAAGACAAGTCACATACTGGGAAATGGTATTTGTAAAACGCATCTGATAAAAAACTGTTATTCAAATATGCAAAAACTTTTAACGTTCACTACTAAAGTGATGCTCTGGAAGAGGTGATGCTGTGGGGATGGTTAGAAGTTCAGTGCTGCGGGGCGGGAGGGGTGAAGAGGGACGGACAGACGGACACAGGGGAACTTTTGGGCAGAGGGAGGGCTCTGTGTGATGGCTGCTGTGGGTGGGCACGCATCACTCATTGCAGATTTGTCCAAACCCACACGACACAGGACCGAGCGTGAACCCCGGGGTGAACCGGGACCAGAGTCAATGACGACCAAGTGATACCGGCCCATTACGGGCAGCCCACATGTAACACATCAGTATGGGAGCTGGGGAGCTGGGGTGCTGGGAGGGGGGAAGATGAATGCAAACTCTCTACTTTCTGCTCCGTTTTTCTGTAAACATAAAGCCACTCTAAAAAGAATGCCTATAAAAATCACAAGAATGCAAAGGCCAGCAGTCCACTGTTTCTACTGGAAGGGACGTCCCAGGGCAGGTGTCCGAATGCTGTAAGTACAGGGGCTCCTATTGTACTGAGATTATTCCTTCAGGGGAACGTTCTGGATTCTCAAGAGCAGTTGTCATCTTCCAGCTCAGCCGGCTGGTGCTGTGTGTCTAACACCTCATCCTGGAATCTTCCGTGTTCAGAAACTGGAGGACGGAGGCAAAGGAGGAGGGTGACCTGCAGGAGGGCAGCACTCTGGGGCCCTGCGCTCTGTCCCATGCTACAGAGATGAAAACGGCATGGGACCATGGCCTGCAGCTCTGGGCCAGGGTGGGCTGCTTGACTGGACCATGTGACTGGGTCGCATGAGCAGCCCCTCCGGATTGGGGTCGCAGAGAAAACTGTGGTGGAGCTCACGCAAGGTGGCTATGCGCTCACAGCCCTCCCCAGATGTGCCTGGCTCGCTGGGGCGTGCGGGAGGCGTTGTCTGTGCTGAGATCGGGCTCTGTCCGGTCCACATGCCCGAAAGGAGCGTCTGCACTGCTTGCGAGAGGGACGACATCTGTGTGCGGCCCTGAAATCGGCCTCAGTTGGGAACACATTTTCCATATTTCAACAGACCACTTCACTAAGTCACAAATAACTCAGCTAATCCATGAGGCCACTCGCTTACAAAAACCCATTTGCTCTGCTTCAGAGCAAAATGAAAATATACATTGCAGACGAGGCCACAGTCCCCCGCCGGCTCTGGGTGCTGTGCTGTGCTCCCTCCCTCTGGCAGCTAAGAAAGGCCTCCTTCTCCCGAGAGCCATTCGAATAAATGCCCCAGAGACTGCTGACCTGGGCGAGCACGTTTATTTGTAGCCAGGGTTTAATGGGAAATTTAGCCTAAACTGTGTTTCGATGCAGGTCTATAAATAAAACATCAGTCTGGGTTTTTCATCTTCATCCCAACGCTCTGCAACGCACAATATCGGCGCACCCCGCTGGGAAATCTTCCAACCGACCACACAAATCAGGTGAGTCTTCCAGGAACCTTCTGCCAGCCAGTGGGGGAGGGGCAGGAGCAATGGGCAGCTCGCCACTGAGACCCTGAGAGTGGGGGTGTGGGGAGCACTCGGGGGCCATCCAAGCCCTGGGTGGGCCCCCACCTGCAGGAGCCGCCCACAGAGGCACTGAGTGTAGGCGAACTCATCCTTTGGGAGCTCTGGGAGGGGTTTCGTTGCTTCTGCGGACGCCCCGGCACGTGGTATTGCTGATCGAAAGGCCAAGGGGGGACTTTTGGGGAGTGAAGGGCAACTCTGCCTTCTCGTTACCAGAAACCACAGTTCTGCGTCCGGGGCCCCTGTGCCCCAGGATGATGTCTGAGGCCCTGGGCTCGGTCCCACTCCAGAGCTGGTTCCCCGACAGCTCACGGTGTTGGTTGTCCTCCGTGGTGGCCACGCTCCTTCTGGGGGCTGAAGACGACAGGATGTGGAATTCACACCCTGGCTGGCTCTGGAAATGCTGGGGATGTGCCCCTGAGAAAGGTTTGACACTTGCCACACCCAGTAGGAGTTGCTGCCTTCCAGGCTCGCTGTTGGCTCATCCAAGCTTTGCATCATTAAAATTCGTAATTCCCACCACCTTGAGGCGTTGAAAACTCTGCTGCCAAAGTTCAAATATGTGTATGGGGCTGCTGACGGGCAAGGGCCCCTCATCCAGCAGCTTGCTTTGGTAGCTAAACCTCTTCCAGAATCTTCTACGAGCCTGAAAGTCACACTGTCTGCTACAGTGGGTTGTTGCTGTTGGAGCAGCTGTGGAGGACTCGGCTCCCTGCTCAGCTCTGTTCCCCGTGACGGTCACTGGAGTCACACCCTGCCTGTGGGCTGAGCCGCTGATCCAGGGGAAGGCAGGCGGAAACCATGGGCGTCTCCCAGCTGGGATGTGCTCGGGACGCACCAGGTTCGGACCCAGGACTGTGACTCGGGAGGGGCCCAAACCCTCATTTCCGACAAGCTCCCTGAAGCCAGGGGCTGCGGTCCAGGCCACAGAGCTGTGTCAGCGAGGTGCTGGCCTTTGACGTCACACCCTGGGATGGCTGGGAGCCTTGACACCGGAGGGGACAGTGAGCAGTCGCTCTTCGCAGACTCTTGTTGGAAAGCACACCACAGACCGCCCTTTCTCTGGGTGGTTCTGGAACCTCTTCTTTCAGGGAGGAGAGAATCATTTCCCTGAGAAACACGTCTTACATTTTTGTCATAATTATCAAAGTGTGGTGTAATTATGGCTTGTTGGTGCAGACTTTATCATCATTTGAGCCCACTTGTGGCAGCAAGGAAGGGCTCTGGTTTACATTTGTAGGATATACCTATGTGTCTACCCGTCCGTCATCTGTTTGCCCACCCACCTGGCCCAGACCTGGGTCATTGAAGACGAAAACCAGCTCTTTTGGAGCGTCTACCACAGGCAGGCGCTGGGGCAGGCGTTGCACACACATTGCCTCAAACCCTCAGTCACGTGCGGTTGCTCATCAAAAAGCAGAGTTGGCAGGATGGGGTGTAGCGATCATGGTCATGTATGTGCACACAGGACAGGACAGGAAACGGGCCCCAGTGACTACGTGGCCTCAGCAGCAGCGTGGCCTTGGAGTCGGCACTCTGGGCACCCCGAGGTGCCCTGTGCCCCCTAAACAACTGGGCACCATGTGTACCGACAAACCCCGCAGCCTTCGGCTCAGCCCTGGGGCCCTGACATTGCCGTCCGCTGGGGGCAGTGTGCTGGGGGTTGACCGCAGTAGGGTGGGGGTGCTGGGTGGGGAGTGGGAGGAGGCTGGACACTCAGAACAGGGGTTCTCATTTTCCACTTGGTGCCACTGCAGAGTTTGTGGGTTTGTCATTAAACTGAGCATTTGTTCACATCTTTTGTGTATGAAGACACATCAAGCCCCGCTCCCTCTTGAAGATGTGAGGGGACGTGCTAGCGTCTGCCCCCGACATGGGGAATGGCCCTGGGCAGTTCTTTAGGGGACGGCCACTATGGCAGGGACGTTCACCAAGTACAGGCTGCAGACGGGCGCTACGCCAGCGCTGGGTGTGAACTTGTTCCATGAGTCTTCGGACAACCCTGGGAGGAGGGAGCTGGAGAGGAGACTGAGGACTTGCAACACCATCATGGGGCCGGCGGACCCACACTCCTAGCTCCGCCCACCAAATGATGGCCTCTGTCAGGCTAACCTGCGTCCCCAGGTCTCCTGGCGTTCAATCACTCGCCACCCACAAGATGTGCCCCATGGCCCTGAGATAGGCGGGACTTGCCTGGTGCCGTCCCCTGAATTCAGAAAACTGGGGAAAACAGAAACCTGGGCCCCAGACACTTCCTGTGATGACGGACGTGTTGTTGAGGAAACCCCATGTCCGGGGCCTCTGTCCTGCCCCAGCGTACCTGCCACACCAGGAAGCCTGTGGCACGGCCTGTGTGACTGAGCAGGGGTTCGGCAGGCCGTCCCTAACCCGCCTGGAGAGTCGGGTGATCACACCCGGAATGCGGTTCCTGTTTCATCCAAGGAGAATCCAAAGCTGGGCAGGGGGACAGAGGCCCAGCCGTCTGGCACACTCATCCCCTCATCGTGTTCCACTGGACCACGCTCTAAAATATTCATGCCGTACAGTGTGTTAAATGATAGCAATTAAAGCAGGCTGCGATTAATATTTGATCACAGAGGCAGCATAACCCAGCATCCCTGGTGGGGCTTCCTGGCCTTGCAGAGTGGGGGGAGGCCGGCTCAGCGGCTCCCGCAGCTGTTCCCACATCCCCTTTGAGGTCTGGGACCCTTCCCCAGATGTCTGGGGGTGGGTTCACGTGCCGTTGCTGGCTGAAGGGGTTTCCTCGCTCCCGTAGGTGGGACTTTGTAGTGGACTGAAGTGGGCGCCAGCCGTCCCTGTGGGTGACTGTGAAGGGAGCTCCAGGAGCTCACTCATTTCCTGTTGCCCCTGCTTCCCTTTTTCGTGGGTCCTGAAGCACCTCCTGGCATTGTCCCTTCTGCTCAGAGATGGACCCCGGAACGGGGCTGGGCTTCTTCCAGGGTGGCAGCCTGGACAGGGCACCGAGCTCATCCGTGGAAATGCAGTGGAACGGACCCTGCCCCGTTTCCCGGGGCCGCTGGGGGCAAGCGCTATCCATGGATGAAGTGAATGTTTTTACGTGAACGTTAAAAGTTGTTTTGTCGCCCAAGATATCTGATTGGCTTCCTAAGTTTGGAGATTTTTTTTGGCAAGAGGCAGACCGGCGTCCTGTCAGCTGATGCCTACTGCAGCTCTCCTTCCTGCCTCCCAGTGAGGGGGCAGGTGTGAGATCCCACGGGGGCGGGAGGCTGGGGCTGGGAGGAGAGCACATGGAGACTTCCTTCCAGCCGGTGGGGGGGCTGTGGCCAGACGGGGCTCTTGCTGGTGCGGTGCTGACGTCAACGCGTGAGCAGCTGTGCCGGCTCCCATGAGAGGCCACAGTCCACGGACACAGCGTCCTGTCCTCTGGGCTCTCTGAACCTGGCTCCCAGTGAGCTGGCCAAAACCTTCCAAAAATGGGTTTGCTGCTCAAACTGGGCTTCTGTTGTTTGTTCCTGCAAATTCTGACAATTAGGAGATGAGTGAGGTCTTCAGAGGGGAGTGGTCACAGAGCCAGGGCTCCCAACTGAGAAAGGGGGTGCGGGACAGACTCGGCTTTGTTGAGAGGGACATGAACATCTGGAGCAATTTTCCTCTGCTCTCCCGACGGCACCCCGCCCCTTCCCGAGTAAATGTTGAACAGGCCCTGAAAGGAAGCAAGTTCCACGGAGCCAGGCCGTTGGTCTGTCATCCTTTACCTGTATTCACAGCCCAGGGGGCGGGCCACTTGAGAGGTGTCTCAGTGAGTCATGGAAGAATGAAAAAATGCAGGACCTTTGTAAGATTTTTAAGGGCAATTCATAAACTCCTGTTTTTATAGGTGACTAAGGGCTATTTACCGTAAGTCGAAGAGACTGTTTAAAGTTTAACTTTGATAAAGTAAACTTAGGGAATGGCTGGAGTTACTAGGACGCTAATTCCATGCTCTCTTTACTTTCCGCAATGCCTTCCTCTGTTCTGCAGGTGGGAAAACCTCTACTCATCTGTCTACTCTCTGCTGATCCTTCTCTCTGCAGTCTCCAGTCTGGGGTTAGTCCCTCCAGTGCATTTTTTATTTACGTGTTGGATTTTCTAAAATTTCTGGGTTCTTTCGCAGTCTCCACTTTCCAGCTGAGGTTCCCCACGTACCGCTCATTAGGGTCACATTCCAGGTCCCTGAACATACTTGGGGTAGTTATTTTGAATTCTTCATCTCTGCTATTGACTTATCTTTTTCTTTTTAAAAAATTATGGGTCACATTTTCCTGCTTCTTCACAAGCTTGGTGTGATTGCATGCTGGACATTTTGACAGGGGCATCGCAGGCATGGATTTATTCCTTACTACTTGTTAAATCAGAAGTAACCATGAGTCATTAGTACCTACATTTATTAGTATCCATTTTTCTTCCTTTAGGGCTGTGTAGTTGTCCGTGGAACAGTTTTGACAGCTATGCTCCTCAACCCAAAAGTGAGCCGGTCTTGCTCGCATTCCTACAGTGAATGGAAACGAGCTTCCCGCTTCACCCGGCAGCCAGGACTTCTGGCACGCGGGTGCTGCTGGCCCCCCAGAGTCTTACTGCAGCGGCTGCTGCACCACCGTGGGAAAGTCTGCATCAACAAGAAAAGGTGTTTTGCTTCAATTAATTTCTAAAAATGAATGAAATTCCCTGGGCGAAGCTCTGTTTTCTCTCAGGCGAGCACACGAGACGACAGGCTCTGATCTCTGGTGCGAGCCTTCCTGGTGGCTCCTTCACCCTTCCCTGCACGTCCGGCCCCCCCTCCACTCCTACTGAGTGCCCTGCTCATGCCTGCTACCCATCCTGTCCCGCCCCTGCACCCCAGAGGGCTCTGCCAACCCAGATCACTGCTGCAGCCGCTCATCCTTGCTCCCCACAGCCCGTCTCCTGTGAAGCCAGAGGAAGGGGTCTGAGATGCAATCTGGTCACGCAAAACTGTGAAGTCTTCAAGGGCTTCCCACTCCCTTTGGAGAATTTCCCAGCCCCTAGCAAGTGGGGGAAGCCCGCTCGCGGCAGCTGTGTCAGTCCTTCTGGCTCATGCGCGCCCTCTCCCGCCATTTCCATGAACACATCCTGGTCTCTATGGTCTGTGTCCTTCTGCTCACTTCAGCTTCACGTAGGACTTCTTCCCTCCTCTCCCATCCTCGTGCCGGCTCCTTCGCCTGGTGATTCCCTCTCACTCGTCAGAGCTCATTCCTGGCAGTGCTCCAGGAAGTTCCTGCTGCTCCAAGTGCCTCAGGGCAGGGGGTGCAGGCGGAGGACGCCCGGTGCCCTCCCACGTTTACAGAGCTTCCATCTTCTTGTGGATGTCGCGGGCCCTTCTCACATGGGGTGGCACGCAGCTGGAGCTAATCACAAGCAGGTGATTGAATCCAAAGAGATTCTGGAGGGGGACGCATGGCCTGCATCTTCGGGGTGTGAGCAGAGCCAAGAATTTCACTGAGGAAAACAAGAAGTGTGAGGAGATGCTGACCCTCAATTCCAGCAGATTGTGTGGCCCGCAGGGGGGTTCGCACCGCCCAGCACAGAGCCTCGAGAGAGGGTGTGATGGGAGAATGATCTGCCCTCCCCCGCGGCCCCTGCAGGAGTCACAGCTCTGACTAGGACGCTCCAGACCTGCTCGGGTGAGGACACATCCAGCGAAGCTGTGGCGCGTTTTGCACTTGGAGGAGGGTGTTTGGAAGTGGAGAGGAGCTGCACTCGTTAGCCCAAAGGGTTTGCTCCCGACAGACAGCAGGTCTGTTCACCGCCGGGAACGCGGCAGCCCCCCCACCCCACTTCAGCGTCGCGTGCGTGCCGGTGGGGGCGGGAGAGGGCGACCACCTGGCAGCGTGCAGAGCTGGAGGGAGGTGAATGGATTCACAGTAGTCATGGAGGAGCGGCGGAGTCCGCCCGGAAACCCTGCGCACCGTTTCACTCTCCTTCGCCTCCCGACTCTGACGGCAGCACCCGGCACTGATCTGTGCTCAGGGGCCCCACTCACAGCAGCAGGACTGGCAGCTCAGGAGCCATCGACACGTTCCACGCGTGCTCTCCCGCTTCGCTCTCCTTTGACAACGTGGAGTTGAAGTCTGGAAACAGCATGACACATGGAGCCTTTCTGATCTGAAGCAAATGCCGTCTCAACACGTCTCTACGCGCCACTCGACCGCAGCTGCTCAAAGCGAAGAGCCCCTCTCGGTGCAGAGCAGAGCACTCCGGGAGGGGCGGCACGGTGGCCCCCACGTGGCCTCATCGCACGTGCTGGTTGTGTCTCACAAAAAGCTTCCGCTGAGGCCACCGGGCTGAAAACCCTACTTTAACTAAAATCTGGACCTGCAGGGGAAAGACAGCCACCTAACCAGGAGCCAGGACTGGGGTGTTCATGGTGCTGAGCGGATGTTCGTCATCTGACTTGTCTGGTGAGACGGAGGATTTTGAAATGTATGATGAGAACACCTGCCACGTCAGCACGGCCACGTGGGCTCTGAGGGCCCAGGAGGCACCACTGTGCTCACCCAGGAGTACAACCACGAGCTTCCTCACGTGGCACCACTCACTACTGCAGCCACACGAATGAATGAAATAGAATGAAACTGAATCCAACACGAAGTTCGTTCCTCAGTGGCACCAGCAACACTTCCAAGCTCAGTCGTCACATGTGGTCAGTAGTTGTCATGTCAGAAGCAAAGAGCTCGGACATTCCCAGTGTCATGGGGAGTTTGGGGCAGGGCTGCCCTAGGGCACTGAGACTGCACAGGTGGGGCTCAGCAACACCCTGGATCTCTGTGTTGCAGAGACCCGGCGACAGGCCCAACGGAGGCTGGAATGGGGAAGAAACCTATGGGGTCAGGCAGCCAGCGGCCCCACCCCAGGGGGGAGAACATCACATCCACAGAGCCGTGAGAGGGCTGGTGATAAAGAATGAAGTGCTCCCTGGGGTCACTGAGAGAGTCCCTCTCATTTAACCGGCACCACATTTAACCACGCTCGCTCGAAGGCCGCTCCCACCCACAGACCCACTCTGAAAGGCGGGCCTCAGCCCTGCTCGCAGCGGGACTGGGACTGGGTACGCATCAGGACGGCACAAGGAGAGGGCTCGGGGTCAGGAACACCGACACAGTGGGACTGGACACGCAGGAGGGCCTTGCTGTGGTTCTAGAAGATTCTGCTTTACACTCCATTATCCACCCCCCTCTACATTCCCACAGATGAGCCTGGAGGGCCGATTCATTAGGAGTAAGATTCCTCATCTGGCGGGACTCCTGCTGCCAGCGTCTGCTCGCCTCACCTGGGCCCTTGTCCAGACCTGGCGGGGCCAGTGGGGCTGGCGGGATGCTGTTGGAGGCACACGCCCTGTGAGATGCCCCCTCGTTCTCACTGCTCCTCAGCCCCCTGCCTGTACACGCTGAGCTCAGATGCAGCTCTGCCGGGTCTGTCTGCTCTCGGAGGCTCCTGCCAAGAAGACAGGTCAGGAGACACCAGCTTCAGCCACACTACCTGCTGCAGAGAGTCCCTGGGAGCACAGCCAGCCAGAGCCAGGCTGCAGGTGCGGGAGGGCAGGAGTGGCGGTGCGGGCAGGGTGGGGGAGCCAACAGGTGGGGTGGGCAGGGACTGCTGACCCCTAGACAGAGTGGTCGCTGCAGCACCAGGCACATTGTAAGCGCTCACTCTACTCTGAGCATTGTAACACTGTGTCTGGGGTCACAGTTTGAAGAAAAGCCACAAAAAATCTGTCTCTACGCCCTGGCCTCACTGTGTACCCAGCCCTCGCCCTGCCCCCTGGTCTTGGGTTAACCCAGGGGCACAGAAGCCCAGTGAGATGGGAAGAACCAGAGCATGGTTCCCTGCTGGCCCCTGCCCGGGCTGGCTGGGCTTCCCAGCCAAAGCATGAAGCCATCAGAGAGCCAGAAGTCCCCCAGGTGGCCCAGGGAGGGCGGTGCCCTGCCTCCTGGCTGCATGCACAGGGGTGTGGGAGATGCTTTTTCTGCCCACGTGAAATAACCGACTAGGCTGGCTTGTTCCTCCTGGGAGTTTTTAGAGATCTTTCCCCCAGGAAGACACTCAAGCAAAAAAATGTGAGATCCGGGTCGTCCTTAGAGAAGGCTCCTGCCATCTGGAAAATTCAGCAGGGAAAATAGTGTTTGTTCACTGAGCGAAGTCGCAGGGACTGAGAAGCACCTTGTCATTGTTCCACACCCTGTCACGCACGCCTGTGTCCCAAGGTGCACACCAGCATCCCCCGTTCAGTCACATCTGTGCACAGAGGAGCAGCTTTTAGTTTCTCACGTGACACCCAGCTGCCACGGCCCGCAGCCAGCAGGACAGCCAGCGGCTGAGGGCTCCCGGCCTTGGGGTCAGGCACAGGCACCTCCCTCAGCTGCTCTGGCCTGCTCACCACTCCATCCTGCAGAAAGGGTCTGGGCCGCGGGGAGCACTGAGGTGTGGTGGTTCCTGATGCTTGTTCTTGTTGAGGGCGACTCGGGGGAAGCTCGGTGGGTACGAGCCGTAGCCCGGAGGGATCTGCTAAGGACTCAAGGCGCAGCCCGCGGAACGCGCATCGCGTCCACTGTTGGAATGACCTGGGCACACTAGTCTTTGGCCCTCGACATAGTGACAAACCGCCCCTTTGGCCGTGTGAAACTGCTGGGTTATGAAACGGCCCGTTGCAGTTTTCTCTCTCCTCAGTGGGACGCTGTGTCCGATCCACAGGATGGCGTGAGGCGAACGAGCTGACACCCGTCCGGGTCCGGACCAGGTGCTTGGCTCACCTGTGCTCCACGGAGAGCCACCACGCTCACCTCCCCCAGCTTCTGCAGATGGCAGGTGTGACCATGGGGCACGGTGGCAGCACACACCATGGGCCACGTCCCCACTGTGGGGAGTGACAAGAAGAGGGGAGCAGACACTCCCGTCCCCTGGGAGATGTAAGGTGCAGGGTACTGGAACTAATGACAGACACAGGGCTCTGCAGCGACCTGTGGATTTCATTTACTGAAAGCATCCCTGTGTTCCGGGACGAAAATAATTAAGAACCCATTCAGTTTTATTATTTGTCTCTAAGCACCATGGTGGGGGTTGAGTCTTGGTTCTTAAAGAGAGAATCACACAGGTTTCGTGTTAGAGACATCAGTTCAGTTGCTAAATAGCCCATTAGCTTGGATTTAATTACTTCCCATTTTCTGAGGAAGTGATCCAGAGTGCAGACTCCCCACGACACCCACCCAACCCAGACTGAGACAGCCCCAGCGTGGAGCAGGGGTCCCAAGGACGGGGCTCCTCGGTCAGGCCCTCACCGTGTTCCCAAAGCCCCCAGCACCATTCCATGCAAGACCCCCTGTGACTTAGCCCTGTGGCCAGCCAGCCACGCCCATGCCCACGCTCAAGGGGCCCAGTTAGCACGGACCCAGTCACAGAGTGATCTCCCATTACCCTCCCAATGCGGCAGAAGCGTTCGATGCATGGATGAGATGTAACTTCTATCAGTAAGTCCTGTTTCTGTGTGTGTCTTGGTTAAGTCCGACAGCCCACCCCCTCTGAGGAAGACTGTCCCCGGTGACTGGACCCGTGGTCTGTAAGGGGATCTGACGGGAACTCTCGCTCCCAAGAAACCCATCCTGCCCAGGCCCCTGTGGGGCTCACTGTCGCCCCCAGACCACTCTGGGGGGCCCGGGGCTGGAGGAGTGCTGTGTGCACGAGTCCCCAGGTGCTCAGTGCCCACGGTTCTGCAAGGTCACCAGGTCCAGAGGGGCCCTTCCGTGTGCAGCGGGGTTCCATGGGTTTCAGGGTGCAGAAGCCAGGCATCTGATTCCCTGGTCTGGGGTGGGCCCCGCACATTCAGCCTTGGCACATACTGGGCGATTCCTGAGGGCAGCAGGGGATGGGCCTCCTGGATGGCTTGATGGTCAGTCAGTGAGATGCTAAGGTGGCTGCTGGTCCACAGTGAAAACATTTAAAAATCCCTTGAATTAGTCCATAAATCATTCTTCGTAAGTATGTGCATGTTTTGGGTTTAAACGCAGGCTGAACTCTGGGAGCCCGCCCAGCCAAGGCCAATCCCTCTTTCCCGACACCCTCCCTTGGGGCCCTGGGGGAAGCCCAGCAGGAAAGGGCTGGACGGGCTTCTTCACACCCTGAAAAGACCCCCGGGACGCGTCACACCCTGAGCAAGACACCCGTCTGCGGTCTCGCCCTGACCGCCTCTCGGGGCCTTGTGCACCACACATACTGGTATTTGTTCTTGACACTTTTTGGAATAAACAAACCAGTTTTTCGAGCCATTCACCCTGCAAGTGAAGATTATTTTTTTCTAACCCACCGTGAACCCAGATTTGAAGACTTCCAGAAGGAAAGTGAATTGAGAAGCAGACATCAGTTGGCGAGTCCGGGTCCCAGTCTGCTCAAATTCAACACGTCAGGGCAGAGAAGGTAAAGCCGGGGACGTGGTGTGGGCTCTTGTGGCAAGGAGCGAGGCTCTGCCAGGGTCTGGCCCCACAGGCTGCGATGACCTAATCATTATTAATTCCTGTGGTATCTCCTGGGGTGGCATTAATCACAGCGACTCCTTGATGCAATTGGGAAATCAGGAGGCCTCCCATACGCTCCCGGGCAATCCGCATTGATTAACGGCCGTCGTACCTACGTGTGGACGGTGAGGTGCGTTTCTCACACACTTTGATTAAGACGCAAATCCCGAGCCAATAAAGTAGAGAAGAAAAAACCGGGGCCTTATCGGAATGCAGCCGTGAAAGCAGGGGAACGCAGAGCCCGCGTTGCCGGCGGCTGCACGAGCCACCACTTGAACTGAAGAGAACAAGGTCTCCCCGGGGAAGGTGTGGGCTGCAGATGCTCTTGCTGTACTTTAATTTATTAATTGCATATGTACAGAAGCAACTAGAAAATGTGTATTCAACACTCCAGTGAAACAAGAGGCTAATTCACAAAGATATGTGCTTCATGCCTGTGAAACAGACATAGGAAGCAGAGATTTATAGGCAAACTGACACTGAGGCACAGAAAACACCTTTTTACCACTCCAGGTAAGTGTCCGATTTCTGGAGGGTAAATCGCACACACTGTCTCTACCAGTCGCCCAGCCCTCTCGTGGATGATTGGCGTTTGGACGTGGGGTGGCGGGCTGGGAGTGTATTGTGCGACACACGGCTTGCCCAGGTTAAAAACCAGCTCTCCAGCAAACTGCAGTGCCCGGGTCTCGACAAAACCATGTCAGAAGTCACATCAGTCATCCATTCTTTCTCTGCTAGTTCAGATGTGTGACTTTGTGGGGACGACAAACACACACAGAGGCACCTGCAAGGTAGGGTGGATGCCTCAGCTTGGAAAGGAGGTGCCCACGCACAGGGCGACACACTCGGTGCTGATTGATACGCCCAGGACACAAGTAGGCCGATGCTCACCCAACACCAAGGCTGCCCGAGCCCCTTCAGCCACAGCAGAGGCACCAAGAGCCATGCTATGGACTGGTGGGGGTCACCGTGTGGTGTGGCCGGCGGTGCCTGGGCCAGATGCGGCGCCCTCACTCCTAAGGGACAGTGGCGGGGCAGTTCAGAGGACATGGTCTCACCAGCTTCCTCAGGCTGATAGCATTGGTGTTAAACGCTGAACAGAGAGAATCACAAAAAGCCTACAGGTGTGAAATGAGCAGCATCTAGGGGCGGGATGGTGAGAAGAGGTGAGAAATCATGGGGCGCACTATTTTTGTGGGGTACACTCTTGTAACATGTGGCGCTTCCATAGGCCTCAGATTTCCTAACGAGAGGGAAACCCGTTTCCAGTGTCTACTTCACTGTTCAGCCTAATTTTACAAATTAGCCAAAGGCTCGACGCACAAGACCTGCCTAGGGCCACAGGTGCCTGCTCACATCAGAGATGTCGTCCCCATGAAGCGTGACCCCTTCAGTGAGGATGGGGGAGGCGGGTCCGGGGTGCGGTCTTCCTGTTGTAACACTGCCTGAAATACTGCATGCCCAGTTTTCAGCTAATAGGCAAAGTAAGAGTTTATAACATCATGTAAGCACTGTTGTAAGATGCAAAATGTCCATTTTTTAATTGCAAAGTAAAGTAAAAGAAGGAAAAGAACAAAGATAAACTGCGTATTTGAGGAAGATGACAATGTCTGGAAAGGGCCCTGTGGTGTGTCATTGTCGGGGACCCATCTTGGGAGCATTAAGGGGCAGAGGAAGCCCTTGGGGGAGCCGTTCTGCAGCTGGCCCTGAAGGACGTGGTCGAGACTGGGGCACTAGGTCACCTGTGCTCCACCCTGGAGGTGGCACAGTGGGCCAACATTGGAACCCAGCCTGGAGTTTGTCAGGATGGTGCCCCTGGCCCTGTGCGTTCCTGTGGGGGCTGCCCCTCGGATCACAGAGGCAAGTCCTGGTTCCAAACAGGCCCGCACCCTACCTGCTGCTCCCTAACGTGGCTGGAGAAGCCAGCGCTGCAGCAGCCAGGGTGTGGCCCTTAGTGCCAGAGCACAGGTGTGCTCATGGCTGGTCACCGGTGCTCTGGCATCCTCAGGCCTTCATTCCTGCTTCAGCCCTGGACACGTAGCCAATTTGGATGGGGCCTCAGACCCCTGTGGGCAGGGGCCTGGTGCAGGGAGAGCTCAGGAGAAGATCTATGGTGGGGGGCAGGCAAGCAGAGGGGTGGAAGTCCTGGAGAGGTCCAGGTGGGCAGGGCTCCTGACCAGCTGGGAATGGTTGAGCCCCGGTAGGGACTAGGCTGGGGTGGGAGCAGTTGGCAGATGGGCTAACCACAGACTGGCACCCTGCAGGGCAGACCCCCATCCCATCCATTTCTATGCTCCCTCAGGTGCATGCACGCTGATCGTTGAGTGATGGCAGTGGTGAGGATGATGGTGGTGATGCTATTAGTAGTAACAGTAGCTGAGTATTTGCCAGGTACTAGTTATTATTCTAAGTTCATATGTTGTATTTAACTCATGAAAATCCTGTAAGGGAGGTACTATTATAACCACATTTAACAGGTAGGTAAACTCAGGTAACTTGTCTCAGGCTACTTAATTGTCTCAGGCTACTCAGGCTACTTGTCTACATGTAGACAAGCCAGCACCTTATCCCAGGCAGGCTGGCTGCAGAGGAATATCACCTTTTCATTCCTTCATCACGGCAAGTGTGGCAGCTTGAGGACTCGCATGAACTGCTCGGTACAGTCTGCGGCCTCCTGGGGTGGAGCCACATCCCCTGCTCACTGGAGCGGGGTGACTTCACGCCCATATCCATCAAAAAGGCTAAAACGGGGATGGGAAGCCCTTGACTTCCTGCTCACTACCCCTGGGGTCACTGTCCCTGGGGCAGAGCTGCCCAGCCATGGAGATGCCTTTGGGGAGGGTCATGCGGTGAGGCACGGAGGCCATCGACTGGAGCTGTAAGCATGTCATTGTGGAAGCGGGTCCTTCAGCCGCAGCCAGTCCCTCGGGTGAGACTTCAGCACCCGCTGCAGCTCAATGACAATCTCGTGGGCGACTCCGAACCAGAACCAGGGGAACCAGAACCACCCAGCAAAGCAGCTGCTGGGGTTCTGACCCCCAAGTTCATACACGCGCCATGTTTCCAGCCGGCGAGTTCTGGGGTAATTGACTAGATAGCACTAGACAACATACGATGAAAGAAGCTTCCAGAAATCTTCACGAAGGTCACTGTGAGCATTCCTTAGCCTTCGGCCGTAACCCTAATTTCAGTAAAGTTGGTGGGCATTGTGTGGACAGCTCAGCACAAATTCAGCGGTGACTTGCGTCACTGAGGCTCTTCGGAAGGTGAACTTAGCAATGCCGCCCATGGTCAGGATGGTTCCTGCATGTCGTCTGGGGCTCTGAAATGCACGGGCTAGGCTGACTTGGAGGGCTGTCCAATATCTCTGCCTCTGGGAAGGAAAATTCTTGAGCCAATCACTCTTTGTACCAACTTCCGGTGTCTCAGACATGCAGCCATGTTGTTTCAAAGGCCAAGGCCACATGCAGAGGAGGAAGGGAGCCCTCCGGGACTGACCATGGGAGGGTCAGCGCTGTGCCCACAGTGACCCCAGGAGACAGGAGTCTGCCTTCTTGATGCCAAAGTCACCGACTGGCCAGCAACCACTTCCCTGAAGGCCACTCCCTCCTCTACACCAGGCCCCCTGTTTGGGTTGAACGAAGGAGTGGGGAGGTTTTCTTTGTGACGGGGTCTCAAACAAATGAAATGTCAGCCCCAAGTTCACACAAATAACCCAGAGAGGAAAACCGTTCCCACAGATGGAGCCAGCCTGAGCTGCAGAGGAATCTGCTGAGCTGGGCAGGGGAGGAAGTGGGGCCAGGGGCCGCTCCCACCCCCACATCCCAGCTGAGCGCAGGGCACGGAGCAGAGACCAAACCCTGCACACCTCACCAAGGTGCTCACCGGGCACCAGGCTCAGAGCAGCAGCGTGCAGAAAGGCCCTCCCTACACCCAAGCCTGGCGGCTCCTCCCCCAGGAGTGACCAGGGGGAAAGAACTCGTCCCTTCCTCGGTCTTGGTACAAATTCAGAGGTGAGAACCCCAGACAGTGGCCTAGAGGAGGCCCCACTGGTACAATAAGGTGCAGATAAAAGATGGGAGACCCCCCCTGGCAGCACTGCTCCGGCCCTTCCATAAAACCAGCCAGTAAATAAATCAAAAGACCTATGAAAAAGCGACTCCACCATAGATAAAAGACTGTTTTGAACAATAATTTATTTCCTGTTCTAAAAGGAATTTTCCCCTTTGAGTTTATTTAATCAGGCAGCTGTCTCAGTTTTTAAAAATAATTCAGTTGACCAAATTAAAATAAAATTAATGTGCCGAGTGGTGTACCGATTCAAGCACCATCGCCCCCGCTGGCTCACGGCCGCCAGACCGCACGTCTGTGGCACTAGTGGGCCCTGCTCTCGCATTGCCGTGGGGATCAGGAAAGACCCACTTCCTACTTGGCTAATTAATAGCACTTTCCAAGGAAACAAGGTGTGATGGAAGAACTCAAATTAATACACTTGTAGCTCCCCACTCAAAGGAAAGTTTTCCTAAAGCAGTGGTTCTGCAAGTGGGGTCCCCAGGCTGGGCCCCATAATGGCTCCCAGCTGCACAGCGTGGCAGGTATGGCCAACTCCCACCTGGGTCCCCTCGTGCCCCACTGTCCCCTGCTTACTCTCTGGTCTCTGCCGAGCACCTCCCAGCCCTGCGGGGATCTTGACGCCCGTTCCTGGTGGAAACAGCCTCACCTCTCTCACATGTTTGGGTACCACCCACTTCCCTGTGCTCCACGAGCCTGCTCGTTCAACTGTGTGGACAGTAGTCCTCTCCCCAATTCTAGAAATGTTGCGTGTGTTCCCTAAAAACTCCGTCTAAAAAAAGTAATAGGAGCCCTGGCCAGGTGGCTCAGTGGATTGGAGCATTGTCCCATGAACCAAAAGTTGCAGGTGTGGTCTGCTGGCCGGGGTGCGTACAGGAGACAGCCAGTGGGTGTTTCTCCCTTTTTCTCTAAAATCAATAAACATAACCTTGGGTGGGGGGGCGGATAAAAACGTAAAATAACTAGCAGGACATTCTGGGCCCTATTTACTTTCAAACTGCTGCACATTCTGCCCAAAAATCTTGTATCCAAAGGAAACCTAGTGACTGAACCCCACCGGCCACTCCTCCCACGTGAGGAGACCAGAGGCTGCCTGCTTCCAGGTGGAGGTGCGGGACTGGACTCCAGGCACCGCAGCATGCTGTTTGTGTCACGCAGGTTTTGACCCGGCTCCCCGGCAACACCCACCCTGACGCCGAGGAAGTTATTCTGAGCACGTGGAGCCTTCACAAGTAATTTCTGTGGAAAGCAGCAGTCAGGCAGGAGTGCAGGCCCAAGGTGACCTCATTGCCAGAATTGGTTCCAGTTGTCATCGGGCATATCACACGGTGCCACTCAGAGCAGGGGAGAGACGAGAGACACTGACATGCGGCCCGGTGATTAGGGGTGAGGATGCGGCTGTGCTCCGGGCCCCTCTGCTGGGAGGGAGGCGGGTGGCGCTCCAGGCACAGTCGCCCTCGGACCTGTCTCTGTGGTCTCACAGGCCCCATCCTCCCTTGCTCCAGTCCTTGTTCGGCACACGACACACCATGCGTCCTCCCCACACTGCAGAGGCAGCTGCTTGTGGGCTCATGCCTGACGGGGTGTGTGGAGAAGACCACCCGTCGAAACACGCAGCAGGACCAACATGCCAGACACCCACTCGGTGAGTGGGCATGACTCCTGGTCCATTTGCACCAACCTCGTCTGGACAGCAGTGCCCGGAGTCCCCTGCTGGGGGACTTGGAGTGGGCCTGTGCAGAAACAAGGGACTCCAGCGCTGACAAATGAGGGTGCAGGACGGAGGGGTTCTCATCGCCCCAGATGTTCTCAGGTTCAGCAGTTGTGAGACACTTCAGCCTGAAGGGCTGGGTGTGGACACAGCAGGAGACCTCGGGGCCTGAGCATCTGAGCAGCCCCAGGTGGAAGGCTTGGTGTTGAAGGCGGAACCCGTACCGAGTGGTGCCCACCTGCTTGCCAACAGCAGCTCTCACAAAGTCCTGGTTCTCACGGCCGGGCTCTCAACAGCGTGTCAGAGTTACACACGGTCTGAAATGGAGATTGCACACAACTATCCTCCCTGGAAAACACCAGCGGAGGCCTCTGCAGGGGACTCGGCTCACAGCTGGGGTCGAGGAGCCGAGGAGCAGAGGCAGGGGGAGGAGGCTGAGCTGGACCAGGCACCTCTGTGCCCATGGGTTCCCCGGTCATCTCTGTAGATGGCTCTGGAGTCCAGAGTCAGTTATGGCAAACACCTAAATGTTCCAGATGAATGCCAACTAAAAAGGCCCTTTGAGGTCTCCCTGTAGGAAGCATTAGACTGTACCTGCTGCACTGTCCACATGGGCACCCTTGACAGGGATGGACAAACCGGGACAGCAATTCCCCTTGGAGGAGGGTGGCAGCGCTTCCCCCTGGAGCCCTGACCTGGTTGGCAGGAGGGCGTCTGTTCCAGGAGGTGCCTGGGCCCAGGTCCCCGCCTGCTCCCGCCAGGCACGCCCAGCTCTCAGAAGGCTCTCTGAAGGGCGGTCACTTCCTCGGGACCGTGTGTTACCACTTCCTTCCCCTGGTGACCAGCTCAACTCGTGTTCCCACAACGTATAGGGAAAATTGTCTACCAAACCGTGAATAGATTCAGATGTCTCTGAAGAGCAGGGTTCCCATGTCGGGGCGCCGGTCCATGTCAACATTAAGTCCAAGGACATAAGAGGAAAATAGATTCTTTTCTTAGGTGGTATGATGTGATGAAATGTAAAGGAATTCGTACAGAAGCAGCCCAGGCATCACTGGGGAAAGACCGACAAGTTCATCTGCAGTTGGTCAGAGCCGACGCGCTCGCCACGAGGGCCCATTTTCTCTTCCTTTCAGGAAAGTAATTTTCATGCTGTATCCACCCAGGACCAGGAGACCGTGGAAGAGAAAGTTAAGCCCCCAGACACTCAGGAAACGGAGAACAGACATTGCTTTAATCGTTGCCGGCCTATCAACCAGGAGTCACCGACTCAGAAGGGCTGTCCTCTCCTGTGTCCCCCCTGCGCCGGGGCACAGGAGGGGCTGAGGGACGCAGCAGTGAATAGAAAGTTCTGGAGCCAGGGGCCTGCTCCCCCCAGTGCCCCTGTGGCCAGTGGGAGACTCCACTAAGGTGACGCCGCCCAGGCCCTGGCGGTGTGACTCACTGCTGAGCCCATGAGACCACATGCGTGGATGTGGCTGTACTGCCTCAAGTCAAGGTGCTCGGTGACATTTTACAAGACCTGGTGGCTTGAATGATGTGTTTTGGGTCTCCACATTATTGAAGAGTCTGTCTGGTGCTTCTTCAAAACCAGAAGCACAGCCCTCGTCTGTCGGCGCTACCTTCACCCCTCCAATCACGTCCAGCAGAGCCACGTGCTGCCCAGGCCCCGAGGGTTGCCCACCGAGGGTTCCGAGAGGCCTCAGGGCCTTCACAGCCCCCTTGCTTCCTTCCCGATCCCTTCCTGCTTCCTTCAGTAAGACGAAAAATGAAGTTTCTAAGGTGACCTTCCTTAAATGTAGGGTGACGCAAATGGGCTGTCGGAGTCCAGCATCCCTCCAGGGGACACTGCGGGACGTAACTGACCTGCGTCTCAGAGCCGCTGCTTCAGGCCCCTGCACACACCAGACCCTCACTCTTGACGTGGAAGGTCGTGCCCCCAGCGTCCCAGTGCTGGGTGGTGACTGTGGGACTTCTGTCCGGTTTCCTCTCCTCTGGCCTGCCTGGCCCCTGGGGGCTGCTTGACCAGCCCGGCCGCATCTGGGAGATAAAAGCACCCACCTGCACTGGGGAACTGATGGTCTCAGCTCCACCAGCATTTCTCCAACATATCCCAACACCTGGAACCACAGTGCCAAAGTCCTGTAGAGCAGCAACCCCCAAGTTCAAGGGCATCGTTTGCTTTTCAATCTCTACAGAGCTCGGTGGTTCTAGCCAGGAAGGGGACCTGGTGTGGGGTTCACCAAGCTCTCCCTGGGTCCCCTGCCTGCCCATGCCTGACCCCTGGAGGAAAATGCTGCCGGCAAAACCTGCTTCCTCTGGCAGGTTTAGGTAAAAAAAAAATTAAAATTAGAGGATCCTCAAAAATCTGAGTAAGACCTGGGTTCCATGGGGTGGCTTTGATGAGGCCACCAGCGCTGCAGACTTCTGGTTGTGGAGGTTGCTGTTTTCTCACTGGGCCCGCCCTCCCAAGGAAGAGTCGGAGCAGGAATTTGGACTTGATGGGCCAGTCGGGGTGCCCACCCTACAGGGGCGGAGGGTTTCCCCACCCCGCTCCTTCTCTCTGGCACGCAGTTGTGCCACATTAAATTAATTGCTGAGTTGGATTGGGCAGGTTGAAAAGGAAAGGCAAGGCACACCCATGACCCCATGGATGGTGGTCGAGGGCCGACAGCCACACAGTGAGCCTGGATTCACCCTGCCTGCCCCACCCCCGCAACCCTGGTGTTGCAGATGGACGGGGTGACTCAGGCCATTCAAATACGATGCCGTTTCGAAGTGCTGATAAACCTACAGCCGCCCTCTCAGGGTGCGTCTCCCAGTCAATACTGAGATCACACTGACCCTGATGCAAAGAGCTGTGGAGACGCCCACGCACGTCCACTCCGGGTCTGAAAGCGCGATGCTCTGGGCCCCCGGGGACTTGGGTCGGCTCTGCTCCCTGTCTTCCACCTGGGGCAGACACGCTGTACCCTAAGTCAGCGAGACCCTCGGCTTTGCCACATTGGAGACAATCTGAACGCAAACATTCTTCCTCCGTGACTTCAAAAATGCTTCTTCACCACAAACTAGATGAACTATTTCCACATGTTGGGATTCGTGGGTGGCGAGTTCTACACGGAGAAGACACATTTAGTGGTCTTTCTCTCTGAATCAAGGTTCTGAGCCACAGAGCGGTACGGGGCAGACCCACGGTCAGGATTTCCTTGTCTCCTGTGGGGAGGGTGTGGGCAGCCGTCATGCACGGGGCCAGGCTGCCCAGTGCACCCACAGAAGAGTCCTCGAAGGACCCCGCTCAGGTCAGAGTTGAATTAAAACCATCCCAAGAAACCTCCTCCCATCGAGGCAGCTGGCTAGCCTTGGGCAAGACCCTGGATGATGGATTTGTTCATTCATTCATTCATTCATTCTGGTGGCAGCTGTCTGAGGCAAGGTGCAGGAGCCAGTGCTGGGGGGAGGGGCAGGTCAGTGTGGCCGGGTTCTTGCCCTTGAAGGGCTTAGATTTGGTGAGGAGATGGTAGACACTAATACCCCTCAGAGGACAGTCACTGTGTGTCCTGAGAAGAATGGAGAAATAACTGCCTGCCATGTGGCACGTGAGGCTTAGGCCAGATGCATTCAGATTGGAAGGATGGGAGATAAGTGGAACCCCTCTCCCCTCACCCCCTTCCGGAGCGCGCCGTTCGTATCAGGAGTGGAGACGGATTCGTCAAGGGCGTTGACACGTGCCGAGTGCTGTCAAGGAAGCCACGAGGTCCAGGCGCTCCCCTGGAGGCAGGTCTCAGGGCGGCTGTGCCCAGGTTCTCGGGACAGGGAGACTGATGGGCAGAAGAGGATGCCTGCCTGGGACAGGGCCCCTCACAGGCCTCGGCTGTCCTGGAGCTGCGGCCCCTGTGGGACGGCCCCCTTCAGAGACACCCAGGACTGAGCTGAGGAGCAGGACTGGCAGCCCCTGACCCAGCACCGACGCAAGCCAGCACCCACAGACACACTCAGCTGGGAGCCCTCAGAGGTGTGCAGCCCCCGCGTCCCCGGTGCACTGGAAACAGTGCTAGCCGGCCGTGGCTGGGGTTCAGGTGGCACAGGACCGTATCCACAGCAGTGGACTTTAGTATCAGGGAGGATTCAGAGGAGAAAAGACAGAGGGTAGTTGACTGAAATCTGGGTCATGTTGTAGGCTCACCTCTGTCCCCCCCCCCCCCCCCCCCCCCCCAATTTATATGTTGAAGCCCAACCTCAGAACAGGGCTGTATCTGGTGAGAGGGCCTTTGCCTGGGTGATAGAGGTTTGGCGAGGGCCTATGGGTGGACCCTGACCCCAAATGACTGATTTCCTCATGTGAGGCAGCGATGAGGACAGACACGCACAGGGGAAGGACCCGTGGGACATACATAGACAGGGAAGCTGCGTCCCTGCCACGAGGCCTCAGGAGGAGCTGGCCCTGCCGGCACCCTGACCTTGGACTTCCAGCCTCCAGGATGGGGGGAGAGAAGCTGAGAGAAGGATGGGACTCAGTCTTGGTCGAGCTGAGTGGACAAAGAGGGAGAGAGGGAGACACTCGGTCCCTCGATGGGGGCTGCTTTCCTTGGTGGCAACAGCTTTTAATCCAAGTTTATCAGCCCTTCCCTGACCAGCACTTCTAAGGTCAGTGATAAAGCAGAATAAAAATTTCCAGGCTTTCTTGCTCTTTTTTTTAAGACTAGCTTGCCTGTCTAATTGCTTCGAGAGTATCTATTAATTTCATCACGAGCGCTGACTTAATCAGTGGCCTCATTTGCAATTCTATAAACCACAGAAATCACTTGCTGCTGTCACTCGTTAGCGGAAGCTTGTCAGCGCCTGTAAACCCGCAACATCTCTCATGTCACCAGGCTCCAGAAAATCTGCGTGGAGCCAGAATAAACTATGTGGATGGCCCTTCCACGGCCCATTTCAGTCCCCTGTTTAGAATGCCTTGTGATTTGCAGCTGCAGAAAAAGCCAAAACAGTCCTGTTAGTGCTTCCGGTGTTTGATTTGGGGTTAAAGAATGGATTTTGCTGCCCAGAAAAGAGAGTGTTAGTCGGGTTTCTGCTTGAGAAAAGTGCGCAGGTCTCCCGTGGGCATGTGGGTGTCCCCTGTAGGTGGAGAGACAGCCACTCACTGAGGGCTCAGGAGGCCTCCCTGCCCTCTGCACCCACAGCTCGGTGCTGGTGGCCTTGGCAGCAAATAGCCAGTTAACTGACATTTTTTAAAAAAGGATTGCATGTATTCCTTTGAAATGCATGATGCCTTATTTAAACAAAAAAGAAAGAAAAGGTAATTAAAAAATTAAGCTTTGTTTTGCCGCGGTTTTGCTGCTTGTTTCCATGGAATTTCTCTAAGATAATAGAAAAAGGCCAATCTCGTCACTTTCTGACAGTTTAATTTTCAGGATCTTATGACACTACATGCTTGTTTGGGAAATATTTGCCCTTGGATCCCACCCTCCCTAAAGTTGTTTTCATTTCTAAAAAATTCACGATGATATTTGATTTCCAGAGGATTTATAAACCCTGTCCTTCAAGCAAATGAATGTGTTTCCTTCTGTGATGCTGAGTTCATTATCAAAGGACGGTTTGAAAGGATTATCCTGCATTCCGCCACATTTTGCCTTTAAAATGCTTATTTCTGTTCTCCTTACAACAATGCTGACATATAGGACGGATCATTTTAAAGCATCTTGGAGAAGAAAATGCAGAAAAGCTGACCGCTGGCAGGGACACGAACACGGAGGAGCAGCAGAAACACGAGACGCCCGTGGTCCCGCTGGAGGCCCCCCGCCTGCTGGCGTCCTGGGCAGAAACACGGGACTCTCCCTGTGAGGCCGCGCAGCTTAGGGGAACGGCGGTGGAAAGGTTACTATTGTTGTCTTTTGTTGATTTCTTCTGAAGACGCACAGAAGAGAAAGGTCACCCAGCAATGTGCCTAAGCGGGTTTGGAATTCAGAGATCCAACATGTCTGAAATGGAGAGCAGGAGGGTGATAAAGCCCACTTCAGACAGAGAGTAAGATTAGACGTGGCCTCTGGAGAGTTCAAAGACGTGGGGCCGGAGTGAGGACGGGACGGAGCGGGGCAGCGGGCTGGGGTGTGGCTGCAGGGCCCTGAGAACATCGTCATGATGTGATGGGCAGGTCCCAGCAGAGGCGTCCCATCTGCAGCCCCGGGTCCAAGAGGTGGGTATGTACAGGTGTGCAGCTGGGACGTGGCCCAGCGGAGAGGTGATTTCCTAGTCAGACTTGTTTTTTTTTTTAATCCTCACCTTAAGATATATTTATTGATTTTAGAGAGAGAGGAAGGGAAGGGAGAGAGAGAGAGAGAGAAACACTGATCTACTGCCTCCTGTACTTGCCCTGACCAGGAATTGAACCCTGGACCCTTCAGTTAACAAAATGTCGACGCTCCAAACAACTGAGCCACACCAGCCAGGGTCAGAGTTTTCTTTTTTTACTCTTAAGTATGTATTCTAGTAAATGTGGTAAAGAATGTTTGATGTTCAGCCAATTGTACCACAAATGCTGATACTTTCAATCTTCTCCTGAAGTCCGAGGCACAAACTTCCTCCTTTCGCCTTCCTGGGTGAGACCCTCTCACGGGCTCTAAGGCCCCCGGAGGCCCGATGCTCGCAGACCCTGCCTGGCCAGGTCTCACACCCGCAGTGGGACTCTGCCCATTCGGCCACGGCCACAGTTCCTGACCCAAGCTGCCCCAGGAACCCAGGACCGTCCGCTCTCAGTGAGATGAGTCCGTCATGTATGCTCACGCACGGTGTGCTTTCAGACACTTTGTCATCCTCCTCCCAGGCTGGGCTTAAAGAGACCTCCATTAATCACAAACCCGCATCTACCCGAGTTGCAGTCGAGTGGTTCTCAGGCACAGGCACGCTCGCCACGCTCGCCACACTTGCCACACTCGGTCCACTGTCCACCGCCCCGAGCTCAGTTGTGTGCCCACAAGGGGCCTCCATTCTGCGGAGCTACTTGCTGTTGTCCACAGGAAAGCTACTGTTTTATTTCTGCTGCAAAGTCAATACAGCACCCACTTCTCCTGGGACTCACCTCCATCTCGGACGCCCACCAGGCATGTAGGTTAACAGACAACCACCCCCACAGGAAAACTCAAGTTTTAGACGAGACACGGTAGCACCAGCTTGGCATCAGCTATGCAGAAGTTACTCCACGTAAATGTATTAGCTTCTGGGGTAACTGAGACACACCTACATAAGCACCACCCAGAGGCTTGTACACCTTAAATGGAAGTCTATTTCGGAAAGTACTGCTTATAACTGCTGCCTGGAGCACAGTAAGATGAACAAACAGCAGCATATTTTTAACAGCTCAGTCCTCATTTCACGTATCAGCACGGGCTCTGTGGAGCCCGCTACTGAGACAGGAGGGCTGCCCCTGCCCTCCGGACGGGCCTGTGGCGCGGCAGGCAGAGCCCCAGCTCCAACACATCTGTCTGCTTTGAGTAAAATCCACTTCCATACCCAGCAGATTTTAGAATCCTGCCAATAGAGGGCTCACGGACCACGACAGGCAAGGTGCACTCAGGGACGACATACGCATGCTCATTACAGGGTCTCCTCAAGCCTCCCTGGTGCCAGGCTACCTGGGTGTTGGGGCTGCAGAAACAGCATGTGGCTCCCCAAACCACACCCATAAAGAAGGGGAGTTTAATAAAGACCTCCATCTCTACTCCCATTACTGTTAGGAGCTGGTAGAAGCCCCTTCTGTTAGGTTTGCTGTTGCAACCCCTCACAGAAGATGATTTTAAAAGCACCAAAGACATGTGTGTGTTGGGTTCTAGTGGAGTTTGAAGCACCCACCCAACCAGGACAGGGAGCACACGCTTAAAAGGAACCCCCAACAATCAGCTTGTCGGAGTGGTGGGAATAACTGCCTTCAGCAGTGAGAAACCATACAACGTGGGCCAAGGAACAGTAGGGTGCCTGGGTTCATGAGATGCAGGCAGAGAAGGAAATTATAGAACGCTGAAGCAAAAATGAAAGGGGGACCCACACCGTGTATTTTGTCCGCTCTGCTGTTTACAGGAACCTGTTTTACCAAAGTGTGATGCCATCGCAGAAAGGGCCAGGGGGCCAGTGGTGTGAACTGACCGCTGCCCTTCCTCTAACTTCTGTCTCACAGAAAGTTTCATCGAACTCAATAAAGACATGAAAGAAGATGTGTGCAAGGCCAGTCTGAATTTTAGGAAAAGAGGAGGAATAACCTTGTTTTCTCCAGTTTTACTGTGACGAGGACATGGAACCCTCGCGCACTGTCGGTGGGAACGTAACATGGAGCCGCCGCCGTGGACAACAGTGTGGAGGGTCCTAAGTGAAATTAAAACCAGAACTGCCGTGTGACCTGGGAACCCACTTCTGGGCCACCCACCCTAAAGAAGTACAACCTCTCTGTCAAAGAGATGCCCACACTCCCGTGCCGGTGCAGCATCTCCCACTAGAGCTGGGGCTCTGGGACGCCCACGTGGCTGTCTGCGGTGAATGGGGGAGGAAACATGAGAGCGAGCTGCGAATATGCCTCCAAAACTCCTGCCCTGTGTGCCAACAGCCAGGGAGAACCCGGAGCGCTACAGGTTCATGAACGAAGGCCGTTATTTAAAAGCCCAGCTGGGTTAGTCAGTCACACAGTGCTGTTTCCAGCTCTTTCTCAGTCCAGCCATGGCACAAGGTCCTCCCTCCCCCTGCCCTCATGAGAAAACTGTAACAGTAAGAAATCAAAAGCTGCTGTTCCACAACTGACCAAGGATTTCAGCCTCAGTGTGGGACAAAGAATAGAACTACTGCATGTGGAGCAAGTCAATGTTATGAGGAAGGTCACTCTGATTTGTTTTGAACAAAGTTACTTATCGTGCATTTGATAACTGTTCCCTTCCAGGACCTGCCCTGACAGACGGTGGTTCAGGTGTGCAGAGGGTGGGGCCCATGGCTTCCTCATCAGTGTGTTTTCCTGGTGTTTAAAGGACCTGTCCACAGAGCAGGTGCTAAAACTCTCTGCTGAGTGAGCCGGCGAGTGAATGAAAGACTCAGAGAGAGTGAAGATGGGAGTGAGACATAGATTATGTGAGGACAACCTTACGCCCAGCCAGGCACAAGGAGGCAGAGGCAAGCAGGTCTGCATAATTTAGGCAGCATTGTTTCAAATTAAGAAAAAAGTATTTGAGAAACTGTAGAAGAAAATTTTAAAGGAGAAACAAATGCACAGGTAAGAATTACCAACAGGCACAAAAAGCAGGGGACAGGGTTTTTTTTTAAGACATGGCCAGCAGTGGACGTGGGATGGGCGAGCGGGGTTCCAGCTGCATCTGCACCAAGCTGGAGACATGGAGCGGACTTCCCAGCAGCACTGACTTTGGCTGCAAGTAGCGGGAAAGACCCAGACAACAACAGTGTGGACAACATGGCAGACTCATCTTGCTTGAGTGACCAGTTTCTGCAGCTCCTTCCCTGAATCCCTGCCTCTGAATCACAGCCCCATGCCTTCTCTCCACAGCCAGTCAGCTCCCTAGAAGGTGATGCAAGTTTCCTGTAGGAGTGTTAGCCTCTGCTGAAGATTTTCCTTCCTTCTGTCCATCCATCCATCATCTATCTATCCATGATCCATTATCCATTCATCGCCCAGTCATCCACATGTCAATTATCCACCCATTCATCGACCTATCTACCATCCCACTTGTTCATCTGTCTGCCCACCTGTCTGCTCATCTGTCCATCCGTCCCTCATTTATCTATCTATCCTGCCCCTTGCTCCCATCCACTGCCAAAGGAGGATTTAAAGCTGTTGTTTTTCATGCCAAGTCTTTTTGGTAATTCAAAAGCTTACTCTCATTTTCTAATTTTTCAGAGAATAAAATTCTCTCCAGAATGTCTTTCTTCCCATTCTACCCTCTCCTGTTTTCTCTTCCCTTTTATCTTGCAAATCCCATAGAGAAAAGCAGATTACTGAAATGGAAGGCTTCGATGGTGCAGAAGAAAACAATCTCTGCCCCAAATGCCCAGGGAGCCAGAGCAGTGACCGGACCTCTCTTCATGAGCGAGGTTGAGCGTCATTATGTCCTGTGATTGTCCTCCACAAGGAACCTAATTATTTGGTGGCCTATCAGAACTTCTCTAAGCCATAATATCTTCAATCACCTTTTCTCCATTTGTCCTCATTGTTTTAATCATTTTGTCTGCAACCTGGGATTCTAACATAAATTCCTAGTCTATCGGTAAAGGTGCTTTTAGGTTATTTGGAGCAAAGAAGGGAGCGAACCAGAGAGTGATCAAGAACGGCAACAGCTGGCCTTGAACAACGACTGAAGTTGAAGGTCAGGGCGGCAGGCTAACCTAGAAGCCCGGATGCTGCAGAGCCCTCTGTCGGCTCTGAGTCTGGGTTTCCGCATCGGCTCCATGTCCACCCCGCTGGGGCCCCTCCCACCTGCTCCCTGTGATTCTCACTGCTTCCTGGGCCACCCCTTTCACCCCATCTACCTATTTGGAATCCACTTTTAGAGGAGGCACTGCCATTTCCACTTTTCTTTCCAGTGGTTCTTTTGTTAATTTTTAACTGAAAAGAGCTTTTTTTTTTTTTTTTTGCCAGTAGCAGAGAACATGAGGTCTATTCTTCCTTTTTTTGCAATTAAGCAAATAGCTATTTATATGAGTTCAAAACAAATAAACGTTCTGTCTGTTCCAATCGTCTGACAGTCCCCTTGTTAAGCACTAGGGGAAAACTCCCTTCACTGGAGCCTGGAAATCAAGACAAAAATACACAGAACCTGGGACCTGGAAGGAGGAAGAAGGGGAGGATTTGGGGGGGCGTGGAGGAGGACGGAAAACAAAAGCCTTTGGCTAAAAAACCCTCAGTCCTGACACCAAACACGCCCAGATCTCCTTCCTCACACAGCACATGAGCAGCTGAAGAGCGGATGGAGTGAGTCACCTGCGCGGCCTCTTCCGGCTCCACGAGCCTTGACCGAAAACACCACACAGATTCGCACCGGCGAGCCTTCCTCACCCTGGAGCAAGAACCACTTCGGAGGAGTCTTTGTTGGAGCCAACATCCCGCAACAGCACCAGCTTATCTTGGAATTACCATGCTCCTCTGCACGACAACGACACTTCTGAATCACTGATGAGGAGGGAGGAGGAGGAAGACAGGTGGGGAGGGGCTCGGTGATGACGTTTCAACACAAAGAATTGGCAAATGCCCACGTTTCGCAAGCCAGGGGCTTGTCCCAGGGAATGTGTGTGCTCCAGTTTCACACCACTGCCCCTGGAATCACACCCATGCACCAGGGGCTGTGCTGGGGCAGAGGGGGAGACGTGGGAGGGGCAGGCTCAAATGCAAAGGGAAGTTCGAGATGTCCTCACTCAGCTCCTGCTGCCCAGGGCGGGAGGGTCCTTGAAGCTGGCTGCCCCCATGAAGGTCAATAGGACGAATCCCAATAAACACACACCCCCACCAGATTAGCAGACAAAATGGTTCCCATGGCAACGACCGGACAAGAGAGTTGCTTGCATTTGGCGTTAATTTAGACTATTTTCCCCAGTCTCCTTGGAGCCAGTTCTATGAAACACAAGTGCTTGCAGGCTCCCTCACGAAGGCGTCCTTTGAAATCCCATCCAGTGTGTGTTGACGCTGAGCCAATTAGCGGGGAGAGAATTGGGTGGATCGCAGGGAAGCTGGCGAGACTGTGTTTACCAATTAGTTTTTTTTATGATGCAAATGCGGCGCAGCTTGCAGCAGGAATAAAAGCTGGCTGCCTGAATATGAAACTGTTAATTGCATTTTCGGAGCTACCGCTACAAGGTGAAACTAATCACGCGGACGATAGCCGAGCGGCACCACCGGCAGGGCCCTGCTGTGTCCTGTCACCAGGGTGTGTGTGGAAACAGCCCCGACGCGTCTTCTCGGGAAGGGGAAGTGCAGCGTTCGGCGTGACCTTCCAATTGGAAAGGAGGGAAAGTGTGTATTTGTGGGAACCAATATGAAGATTAATTTTCACTTAAACCAGATTAGTGATGTTAACAAACACTCTGGCAAAGGGCAGGATAGTGCTTCTTGAAATACTGCTTTTTTTTGTTTGTTTTTTTGCTTTAAGGTGATAGAAAGGTGCATTCACAAACAAACGTGAGCTCATTCTGACAAGGGCGGTGCACTCACTGAATGGGCTCGTTAGAGAAGAAAGGGTCGTGATAATTAGCCACAGTTGATTTTCTCAACTAGAAACATCAAACAAAGTGGCGTTCTCGAACAAGGGAGCTGAGAGGCTGAGTGGTGTGGACGGCCAGGCAGCCTGGCTGGGGATGGGGGAAGACCACCCAGGCGTGGGCAGGGCCGCGGTGCAGGGCACAAAGGGCTCCTGGCCTGGGTCTCGTGGCTGCGTGGGAGGACACAGGTGCTGCCAGCACGGCCCAGCCATGGAGCCTCAGGCTGAGCCCGCAGAGCAGTTCTGGAGGGGTGCAGCCACTTTGGGGGAGGTTTGGTTTTAACGTCCCACATAAGTACTTATGTTCCTTTCCTCATTTCTGTATTAACGGCCCCAATTCTGCCTAAATTCATGTTAAAACAAATGGACAAGGATTGAGTAACAAGCCGGCAGCCACAGAAAGAGCAGAGTAAGAATAGGGGATCCTGTCCCCTGGGCAGACAGCCGGTCCTGCAGAAGCCCCTCAGGGGTCTGGGGAAATCAGTGCAGGGACATCCCCAGGCTCCTTCCTGATAAACCTGTCATTCCCCTGGCATTTCTGGTTGGGGGGCTTATGACACTGGTCACAGCTAAAAGGATGTGGGGCCACAGCTGCGGCACAAGCCCTGGAATGGACATGTGTCGGGTGGCTTCTACGTGGGAGGTTCACAGCGCCACTCGAGCTGAAGGTGCCCTCACACCTGTTCCCATCCATTCCCAGGGCCCCCCAGACTTATCGAGGTGGAACTGGCAAATAACACTGCAGTCCACTGATGCCAGTCCACCCGAAGCGTGCCAAATGGTGGCTGGACATGTGCGGACTGTGACAGGAGTTCCCACGTCACGCTGACCGGCACCCCTGTGGGGGGGGCTGCCCCTCCTCCTACTTCCTGGTGAGAGCAGCGGGGCTCCCACCGGGTTGTGCTGGGTGCAGAGCACAGAGTCACCAACCCCCGAGTCCATGATGCACACAGGTCCTCAGATGTGCAGAGGAGGCTCACTGGTAGGAAGGGGCCCTGGGGATGGCTGTGAAGGCTGCCTGTCACACCACAGAGAGGTAGGGGGTCTTTGTCCCCACTTCCCATCACAGAGCCCCTAAGGCCCTCGGATTTCCTGGGCGGTAAGGATGAAACAGCACCACGGGCTGAGGGGATGACTCACAGGGTGGGGCTCTCGGGGAAGGAGCCACACAAGCGTGCTCAGGACTTGCATGGGGCTTCTTTCTGGAAGTCTGCCTGTCTGTCTTCTGTACTCTGGGGTCGGTGAGATGGAATAGCACCATCACGCATAGCCGTTCCTGCCACTCGCAGAGAGACTGCGTGTTTTACTCCACAGGCGGTGGCTGGCGGTGGTGGGCACCGCAGCAGCACACCTTGGTTCCTGGACCACGGCTGCCCTGCTGTTCCTGCGCTCTGCCCGGGTTTGCTCAGCAAAAACGAGCAGCAAACACTTGCTCTCGGGGGTCAATGAGGCCTGAGAGACAGACCCGTTGACGCCGAGGTGCCACACTTCCCAGGCTCTGTCCTGCACTCTCCTTGAGCTCCTGCAGCCACTGGGTCCCTGTAGGGGACATTGGAGCCTATTCTGATTTCAGGGAAGGATGGGT
The DNA here is from genome assembly GCF_021234435.1 of Artibeus jamaicensis. Taxonomy (NCBI): domain Eukaryota; kingdom Metazoa; phylum Chordata; class Mammalia; order Chiroptera; family Phyllostomidae; genus Artibeus; species Artibeus jamaicensis. The sequence goes on from NW_026521936.1 coordinate 6,343,946, forward strand.
CCCTCCTGAGGTAAAGCTGCAGCAACGCCTGTCATGGCAGTAAGAGAATCACTGAGAACCGGGACTTTTGTGCCAAATGCCACCCTTGGGGATAGAGAGTGTCCCATGAACGAGTGTGGGAAGAGGGGCTTTCAAGCTGCTTTACGTTTGTTTTCAAAGTGGAAAAATAGAGCAACAATGCATATTTAGGAACTGGGAGACTAATCCTTTTTCTGATTTAAAAAAAAATGAAGGACAAGCAAAGAGGATCTTTTCTAGGAGTGGAATTCTCAGTGCACTTTCAAAAGGTGTTTTAATCCTCCGTGCATGTTGCTCTTCATTTGATGAACGAGAAATGAAACAGAAGAAAAGGCTGGGAGCCACCGGGCACGGCCGAGTCGGGAGAACTGCCTGCGTCACGTAGGCGGCTGCTTCAGTGCGAGGTTTAAAGTGTGTTAATTATCGCCAGAGCCAAACTACAGACGGGAAGGCCAGCTTTGAAGCCACAGCCCTGAATGTGTGGACGCCTTTGAAGTTCCTCTTCCCTCCGTTCCCTGTCCTGACGTGGGAGGCGCTGCAGCAGCCCTGCTTCCACCTTCCAGGGACCCTTGGGTGCTGCCTCCCTGTGAGGAGCAGCAGGGCCACCCCTGCCAGGGCTGCACAGGGACGGGGGTGCCTTCAGAGCCCTGACCCGTGTGGGAAGGGCTCCCAGGGTGGACACCCCAATTGGTGTGCGTCCTGGTGGCTTTCAGGGCAGCAGAGTCTGGTGTGACACCCTGCGGAAGCAGGTCCTCTGCTGGCTTTGGGGGGACCGGGAGAGAGCCCAGGGCCCGAAGTGGTGGACATGGTTGCAGTGGGCACCCACACCACCATTCACGGGCAAAGGGCTTCCCACTGGAAGCCCCTACCTGAACTCAGGCAGAAATGTGATTCGGTGTCACCTTGGTCAGGCCACATAACCCATGACTGTCCTCAGCTCCCAACGGGACACATGAACAGACACAAACCACTTACTTGCATGCATATAAAATATAGCTCTACGAGTCGTATTGTGACTTTTAAAAAAATCCTCACTGAGAATGTGTTCATTGATTTTAGGGGGGAGGGGAAGAGAGAACATCAGTTGGTTGCCTCCCACACGTGCCCCTACAAGGGATTGAACCCATGACGTTTTGGTGCACAGGGCGACGCTCCAACCGACTGACCCACCCAGCCAGGGCCACTGTGTCTTTGAAACAAGGCCCTGTGAACGTCTGTGGTCTAAAATTTTTACCAAAATAACCCTATCCAAACTGTCACTGGCACCTGGAGCAGGACGGCAGCACCACGCACAGGTAGGCCTGGCAATCCCGCGGCCCTCAGTTTCCCTGGGCTGCGGGGCAGGCCGCCAGAGCAACGCCACGTCCATGGTTGGGGTCCTCCAGGTACCAGGGTCCCCTCCAATATAATGTCAGAAGCCATAGTTATATCTAGAGGAAAACAGTGAAAAGGGAAGCGTGAAAAGTTTCGGTCCTGGGAGATGCTGTGGAGGAACAGGAAATCGGGGGAAGAGGTTAGTGTGGAGTGTTGACAGAAGCCACATGAGTCCTGTGTGTGTGCATGCGTGTGCGTGGGGGGTGAGAACACTCTCTCAGCACCTTTGAAGAACACGACATGTTATTAACTGCAGTCCCCAGGCTGGACACTGGCCCCCAGAAAGCCTCTCCTGACGCTCTGAGCAGCGTCCCCCCACCTCCCCGAGCCCCGGCCTCTGGCCATTGCCATTCTCCTGTCTCTGTGAGTCGTTTTTCCCTGGTTTCCACACAGAAGTGAGGTCACACAATATTTTCCTTTCTCTATCTGACTTATTTCACTTAGCATAAGGCTCTCAGACTTCATCTACATTGTGGCACATGGTAGGATTTCCTTCTTTTCATGGTTGAGTCATTTCCCAGTGCGTGTGCATGAGTGTGCATTTGCTCACACCCGTCTTCCTCATCTGCTGCAGACACTAGGTTGTTCCATGTCTTGGCTGTTGCCAATGCTGCAATAAATGTCGGGGTGCTGAATCTCCACGACAGTGACTTCATTTCTTTTGAATAAGTACCTAGAAATGCTGGATCACATGGTATATCTATTTTTGGTTTTTAGGGAAATTAGTGTCAAAATGAAGACATGCCCTGGCTGGTTTGGCTCAGTGGATTGAGCACCAGCCTGCAAACTGTAAGTTTGCCAGTTTGATTCCCAGGCAGGGCACATGCCAGGCTTGTGGGCCAGACCCTCAGTAGGGGGCGTGTGAGAGGCAACCACACATGGATGTTTCTCTCCCTCTCTTTCTCTCTCCCTTCCCCCTCTCTAAAAAATAAATAAAATCCTTAAGAAAAACAAAACAAAAGGAAGGCATATTAAAAGGCATCATCAAAGACAGCAAGGACTGGAAGCTGGACGCGTGGTCTGCAGGTGGACTTTACACCCGGATGAGCCAGGCAAGCATTTCCCAGCGTCCAGGAGAATCCGAGGAGAGATGCACGAGCACCAGGAGTTGGCTCTCATACCGTGTGGTTAGCGCCCTCCCTGAGGCCTGTGGGTGAGGGGCGGTTCTGGTGATCAAATGGTGGTCCGTGGGGAGCCACCACAGAGCAAAGCAGAACATGCCAGCACCGAGCAAGAGCTGGGAAACACACGCATGGGGCCACTGGGGGTGGCGGGTGGCATCCCTGCAAACACACAGGTGAGATCAGAAAGAAGTGACAGTCCCACGCACAGCACCTAATGCTGAATCTAAGGCTTCCAGTCACGCCCACTGCTGTTAATGTCTTGCCACGCCGCCTCGCCACGGATTCTGCTGCGAGATCTCACTTTCCTGGTGGACAGGAACCCAGCAGGCTTGGCCGGCACCTGACAGATGCTGTGGGGTCAGAACCCCGGTTTTGCCGCAGGCCGTGGCGAGGGGCGCTGCTGTCAGTCAGTGTGTGGGGGAGAAAGAACGGCTTCTGGAGGCTGTGCTGGCATTGGGAAGCAGGTCTTAACCGCTTACCTGCGAGTGCGTCTGTGTTACGCTCCAAGAGGACAATGGGCAAGTTTCGCCATCCGTCCATTTTATGTTTTCGTTCAAAACAAAGCACATTCATGAGTGCTCTAGACTGCTTCAGTGTTGAAGCGCTGGCCACTCCAGGGCAGAGACAGGAATGTGGGGGGTGTGAGGGCATTGGGGGAGAGAGGGGAGACACCCCTGGTCTGAGTGAACAGTGCAGGGTGTGAACGCCTCGGGGCAGACAAGTCCTCATCCTCCCTGATGACGTCACCACAAGTTCAGTCCCACGTGACCAACGACAACCGGGACAGGCATGTCAGCAGGACGTCCACTCCTGCTGCCCAGCATGGAAGGGAGGCCAACTTTTTCAGCAGAAGTGCTCATCAGCACAGCCATGTCCCCACCCGACCTGGGCATCTGGGCAGCAGACACCACCAAGGACAGGCCACCCATGTAGACTGATCAGCGTCGCAGCTCGAGCTGCTCCCAGGGAGGGAGAGCTGGCGTTCACCACCCTGCCCACAGCCTGCGCGCTGAGTTCCCAGCGCCCTGGTCCACGAGAGCAGCTGCCCGGAAGCGGAGCAGAGGTCAGAGCAGAGGTTGGGGAGGGGGACTCAGAACAAAGCTGCCGCTCTCTCACAGAGACACTGGCTGTGAGTCAGAGTCTGATGGTGGGGGGAGGCGCCCCACGAGGAGTGGCAGGTAACCCCTCTGGGATGTCATCAGCAGGGGCAGAGTGAAGGGACAGTTCAGGCCTGCGAGGGAGCTTGAGGTTGCACCAGCTCCCAGTTCACCCGGCTCTACAGCCGTCTAGTCCCCCAACAAAAGCTGGGCTTGCACCTGCCGAGGACCAGGTGAAAGGGAAGAAGGGGGCTTCTGCTCACGTATGTGGGAGGGATGGAGAGAGATGTCTGTCCCCTTTGTCTCTGCAGAAAAGCTGTTGGCGGGAGACCCCCTCACACAGGAGCTATTATGCCGGATGAGCCGAGTAGGGGATGGAGACCTGGCCTCGGACCCAGGGACGGTCCCTGGGCCCTGACATTGAGACGGTTTCAGAGATGGTTTCAGAGACGGTGCCAGGCAGCAGAGGTAATGCAGGGTGACGTCCCCTGCAGGGCTCCCGGGGATGGGTGCCAAGGTTTCCCAGGTACCCCTCACCCTAGGTGACCAGCGTGTTCATGGCTCGCTGGTGTTGGACTCCCAGCAAGGAGCAAAAGACTGGAGCAAAAGACCAACGGTGACAGCGATGGAAAGGGGAGAAGACAGTGTAAGTTCATTCCTCTAAAAGCAGGGCCTGGGGGCAATTGGAGGGAAACACTTAAAATAATGGAGCAACACGAAGGCGGGTCCAGCTGCCACCAACAGAAACTGTCGGGCTCCTGCGGCTGCAGGTGCAGTTAGACTGGGGGGAGGGTAGGGTGTGGTTAGGGTGAAGTTTTACTTCCACAAATACAAGTGCCGTGACCATGCTTTTCTGTTAAGACTCCTCTGCTTAGGGGCCTCACGAACTGTCAGGGGAAGCCTCAGGCTTTTCTCTTCACCATTTGACTGTCCTCAGCAACACCCCCACGCCCGAAGCTCAGAGGTTGCTGAGCCCTCACTTCCTCCCTCATGGAGGCAGAAGAGGGGGACACGGGTGCTCCTCTGGCTGGGGGAGCCCTGCAGCCGGCCAGGGCCCCCGACGTTATAACCACTGCAGGCAGCAGCATCAGTGCTCTGAGCTCCGACTGAGACGCGAAATGGCCACTTCAACAAGGAAGCAGCTGCTGGCGGGTCCTTGTTTTCATTAAAATGTCATCAAACTGCACACACCATCGCACCTGGTGACTGTCCAGGTGTGGACGCCCAGCCCAGTTCATTGTCATTGAACTGGACATTTCCCATGTGCCGCCAGAACGTTTAATACATGTGATGCCCGCCTCTGGATCGGGCACCCTGCCTCTGCCCTCGGTCTGTCAGATCAAAACCTGACAGCAGCCATTGATGCGAATGCATCAAAAGTATGCTATTTTTGTCAAGTTGGCAAAGCTGTATTTTTTGGTGTGCCACAGAATGGTAGTAGTTAGCCCGTGCACCATGACGTGAGAAGGTTGGAACTCGCTGACCTTGGGCGTCAGCAGTGGCCTCCCTGCAAACAGGTTTCCTCAAACAATCGGCAGCCTCGGTGACCACCGCGGGTTCCTGGGGTGGGAGTCTGGTTGTGAAGATGGCGAGACTTTGTGCCACTTTACACCGGAGGGGAGCAGATCACTGCCTTCTCCTGCAAACAGCCCATTCTGGATCTGCTTCCTCACGCTGGCGGGGGCAGGGAGATGAGGTGTTGGCAGTGTGCAAACTGCGTTTGGGGGTAACATGCACCAACGCGCAGTGGCCTTCGCTCAGCCAGGCCCTGTGGGGAGGACGCCCCTTCCAGAGCCACCTTCTGGGACCCACGTTTCTGACTGCGAGGTGTCCCCCGGGTCTCAGCACCCCAGTCTCTGCCTTCGCGTCCCGTCCCGGCGCCTCCGCACATCAGGCTTGGTCCTCATGCAGGAGGGAGCCCGGGGCAGGACGGGCACCCCTGCACCTCCCGCCCCGGCCGAGGAGCCCGAGTTCTTGCATTCAGTGCACAATGCGGTGGTCTGATCCATGCATGGCCCACCTGCACTCTCCACACACAACAGGCTCCACCCGTGAGAAGAGAGGCTGTTGCCAGCCCGGCTGCATGCAGAGCTCAGGTGAGAGAATGGTACTGTGAGGGTGTCGGGCACACGAACTGGCAAGAGCCGGACGCAAACTGTGAGAGCCGTCCACCCTCAGGCCCTTTGCCCCTGTCTTTCCTTCCTCGCCCGGCCCCAGGGCCACCCTGGGACTTGGCTCTGGGTGCCACCCCCTGACCCCACTGTGGGTCCGGCCCCACTCAGCTGTCCTGAGCCAGAGGAGCAGACATCAGACAAGTCTGGGAACCGTCGTCACATGGGGTGATCCACTACAGCCCATCACCAGAACGAGGACACAGGGGTTGCCTCCCAGTCAGGACGCTGTCCTGCCCTCAGCTGAAAAGACAGGGCTGCCCAGCTGGGTTCAAAGGTCACCCAGTGGAGCCCGTTGTGTGCTTTTTGTGGACTCACGCGCACTGTGGTCACCTCTGAGGAGTGTGGTCCCACAGTGCGGGATCTACAGGGTCACCCTGAAGTTGAGCTGGGTGCACCCCACCCGCGTTTCCTTGTGGAGAGGCACGCTGGGGCCAGACAGACAACCTCGCCCTGGATTAGCGGGTTCGTTTTCAAGGACAGGCCGCTGGAGCCGGTGCCTCTCTGTGCCAGAGGAAAATGTGGGCAGCAGATGAAAAGGTGCAGCCCTCTCCACAGACGGGGGTTTCCTGCCTTTGTGCCAGGAAGCATGTGGGTCCCACCTGGGCCAGGTGACCACTCGCTAATCTGATTGGCTTGGCACAGCTGCTGCTTGTTTTGGGCGTTGATGAGCGTGTCCAGGGTCCACATGCACACGCCCACCTGGGAGTGACAAGTGTGGCCCATGTCCAGGCCACTGCCCTGGGTCTGCGCGAAGCAGCCACTGAAAATCCTCATCCTGCTCTGCTGCTCTTTGCCTGTCGGTTGCCATGGGGACTGGTGCGTGTGGGAATCCCAGAAGGCAGCTGACAGGCATCGCATCCTCCCAGCTCAGACAGGCCTGTGGAGGAGGGTGGTGGGTGGTGGGACTCTGGTCCCCTGGCTTGGGGTCACACTGGCTCCCAGGTGGCCCCTGGCTCCTCCCTCATGCTGTCATGAAGCAATGTCTTTAAATGCTGCACTGTAGCCACAGCCCTGTGTTCGAAAGGAGCAACCCCCTGTTTGGGCACAAAGGCACTAAGATCTCATGCTAAGGTGACAGGAGCAAGGAGAAATGTCATTTGTGCCCAGAGTTACGATGTCTGTGGAAACAATGACGTCCCTGGTGTCTCAGAAGGACTGATGTTCCACATGCCTGCTAAGCAGAAGAGCAAAGGGCCCACACAGCCAGGGGTGGCTGCTGAGAGTCCCTGCAAAGCCCAGGGATGTCCCCATCGCTGGACATGGCTGTCACCTGAGCTCCCCACATGCTGTTAACCTCCCAGCACCAGCAGCTGTCACAGCCACTGAAGGGGAACCAGCTGTGCCCTGACCCCTGGGCTGGCCCAATGGGGCTGTGGTCATGGACTGCAGGGAGGAGCCGCTCTCAGCGAGGACCAGATCCCCAAGCCTGCACAGGACTGTGCCACTCACTCGACACACAACAGCCCCGCAGACCGGCACCCCCACACCCTCAGCGAAGGGAGAGCTGGACTGAGGCCGGGGGGCCGGGCCATGGCTCTGCCTAGACAGCGGGTGCTTTGGGGTGATACATGCCTCTCCAGTGTGAGTCTGCAGACGGCGCTGACACCTCTTCCCCTCCTGGTGCCTCGCAGGCTGCAAAGGCAGTCTCCATACCCCCTGCACGCATCCCCCTGAGTGGTCCTGCCGTGGCAAACACCCTCCACCTGCTGACCAGGCAGAAAGGACCCGTGTCCCAGCTTCTTCCCACTTCCATCACCAGCACCCAGATTCCCCCTGCCAGCTCCTTGCCAGCCCCCTTCCACCGCCCCATCTGTGTCCCGGTGTCCCCATTCCCCGCTGATGACCCACAGGTTTCCGCACCGTTCCGTCAACGCCCCTCTAGCCATCACCCATTTCTGAGCGTCCAGAAACGTGCACACACCACAGCTGAAACACAAACTCCGTCCCACACCCCTCGGACTCTTCTGAGCTTTCCACACGAGAAAAGGAGAAATAACCGCAGCCTCCCCTCCAGATGCTTCCCCCACTTCCCCTTGGGGTCGGGGTGGGACTCGTACATTCCCCTGTCCCCTGGGTCTGTCCAGTTCAGGGCTCCCTGGCATCGTGCGGGACTGAGCATGTGCAGAGAGCAGGCTGGGAGGGATGTGCGTGGGGGGAGGGAGAGGGGTGACGAAGGAAGAGGGGACCAGGAGGCCTGCCTCCCCCTCCTGGAGGAGAGCATGGCCGGAGCCTTCACAGCACCAGGTCCCTGGAGGCCTCAGTGGGATCTGCCCAGAGCCATAGACCCGAACATCCAACTGCCCTCGCCCTGCCGGTGCTGCCCCAGCAGCACTTCCTGCACCGTGCCCTCCAGGAACGAGGTTCCTTGGGGTCCTTGGCAGGTCCCACTATGTGAGGGGCACCAACAGAAGGGGCCCCAACCTCGAACTGTGACAAGTCCCTCATTCCTGCTGGAGCCTCCCTCCTGTGTCGTGTCACAGTCGCCATAGATGGGACTGAGGCCAGAGCCTGGAGTCCAGTGGGGAACCAGAGGCCAGACTGCACCCGCTCCATCCACTCAGGCTTAGCCTGTGGGCACTGCCCCTGTTGCCCCCCCGAAGCCATGTTAACTGACTTGCTACCACCTCCCCCACAGACATCAGGGTGCCAGGGAGAGGTTTAATCCTTTCCACGCCCTCCCTGGGGTGTGCGTGTGCATGCACATTGTGTGCATGTGTGTGCATGCATATCACGTCAAAACAGCTTTACCTGCTGCCTTCGCCACATCCGCTGTTGTCACGTTCTGGACGTTGGGGCTCACTCTGAAGGTCACTACTGATCCCAGGACACTGGAAGAGATCGTTCAGAAGGGCGTCAGGGCAGCCTCTGCAGGAGTGAGGGGGCAGCACAACACGGACCCAGATACACGCACCCACCCCCTGTGTGACCTCTGCCGGGTCTCCATGTTCCACACGTGCACCCAGGACCACCGCCCCCACGCGTGAGCACGTTCTTGACACTGTGACTCTTTGTTTCCACACTCCAGCGATTCCACTGAGAGGTTCTGTGTGTCTAGAGCCCACGGCGGGGCGCATACAAAAGACTCAGCCCCAACAGCCCACCCCAACAAGCAGATATTCTGCAAAGGAAGAAAATTGTTATGGAAACAGGTTTTAGTATCTGGTCCCCAAGGGGGCAGAATGAATCAAACGCAGAAAGCAAAGAGATGGGCATTTAAAAAATCTTTTTGACAGCAACTGTTTAAAAAACTCATCAGAGTTGTCGGGAAACATTCACTATAAAGATAACTGGTAGGGAATTGGCAGACAGGAATTATTCGAAATCCAAAGCTTTTAAACACTGCGTTGAACCGGATTGGAAAAACACATCACTTGTTAACAGTCTGACTCATCGGAAGGCTTCGTGCACTTTAGGAACAGGTGCCACATGTGTGGCGACCTCCAAGCTGAGTGGGACTTTGGGGTCGGCTCTGCAGGCGGAGGAACCCTGTCCACTGACAGCAGCTTTTCTCAGCCCGACCTCCTCAAATGTCCCACCTGGGAAACTGCCTCGAAGGTGCGTCATGTGGGAAAGAACCCCCTTCAGGCGGAGAAGGCTTCCGAGGAGGCTGGTGACTCCGGGTTCCTCCGAGGAGCCTGCTCCCCAGCGATGGGCCTTGAACTCGGCCCGAGCTGGTCTGGCAATCCGAGGTCCCAGCGCCCCACCCCAGTCAGCACTCTCTTGCCAAAATGCAGAGAGAAGTCCCTAACTTTGTTCCTTGAAACATCAGCTGGAATACTGAGAAGGAATCCCACTAAAAAACGAAAAACAAAAACAACACTCATTACAGAGGAGGCTGCAGCACCTTCTAACCAGCCACGGTGCCTGCTCCTCTCTGCCTATTTCAGTGTTTATGATGAAATCGTTTAAAAGGCACTAATGATATGAATGCTGCAAAGAAAAGTGCATAAGAGCGAGAGTCCACTGAGTGATGAGCTCACACTCAGGAAGACTTTACGTAAAAATTAGAATGGCCATCTCAGAAAAAGCCGACGCACAGGAAGAACCTGTCACCTGCCTGACCTCATCTCCCTTCCATGTCCCACTTTGAGGCTCAGGGTCCCAGACCAGCCCAAGGCTGCTGGGGGCTCTGTGACCTCCGACTCCATCGTCCTCCTAGGCGCTGCTCGAGGTCTTGTGGATTCAGATGCTGCCTCCATTCATAACTCAGGGTCTGGGCCCTGCATGCAGGTCCTTACGGGGGTTTGGGCTCAGGCCCCTTGCCGCCAGCCCACGGTGCACATCCAAGTCGGCCCTGCCACTGTGTCACAGCTCTGCATAGTGGGGGTGGTCCGGCCTGTGGATGTCCCTGCTGCCTTCTCTGTCCACAGTCGCCACGTTCTGTGGAGACTCCTGAAAAGTGCCCTCGCCCTCATCTTCAGTCCTCAGTTCCTGCTGTGGAGGTTCCAGCCCAGCTCCCACCCTGCTCTCCTGACTGCGGAGCCCAGAGACACCGTCCTCGGACGGCTGCACCCTGGTCTCTCCAGCAGCCCCACTTGCGCTGCTCACAGCCAGGATGATGTCCCCTCACCTCTGCAGGCCCTGTGCCTTGGGGGACCCAGCCACACCTGGCCCTCCGTTCCTACCAGGAGCTCTCTGCCTGACGGAGATCATCCTGGGCTCTGCAGGCAGCACCGTCTTCCGGCCAGGGCCTTACACTAGGTGGCAGTGAGCACAGCATCTCCTAAATCTGGAAGAAGTCCCCTCTGTTGGGAGTGGCCCTTGTCATCGCTTGAAGGGTACCAATAAATGGACAAAGATCGACTGCGGGACTGGCTGTCTGCTGCCCATGGCTGTGCCCGGCTGGTCTGGAGGCTTCGTGAGGTGTGGGCAGCGGTGTGACACAGGTCCCCACCGCCCGCTGGAGCAGGTCCCGCTGCGCCCCCGCTGCCCGAGCACTCGGCACAGCCCGGCATCCATCAGCCACACGGACGGCTGTGATTAGATTATAAAGTCATAACTGTGGCCACCGTGCGTCTGCCGGCATAATTACATCAGCATGCTAATGCCGTTTTAATGGTCTCTAATGATGTAATAAGAAATAATGGAATTTGCTTGACAGCTACATAACCATTAACAAAGCATATTGAGCATAACTAGCACTTCCATAACACACAGACGGTCCTGTGAAGGGCCGGCTTCACAGCCTCTCCCCCAAGAACCCCAGACACGCAGTGCCCCTCCCCCGGCCGCCGCTGCCCACAGCGCCTGCCATCAGCGCTGGGTCCTAGGCTCCCACGTGTGCGTAAGCTGCACACGTGGCTCAGGAGTAGCAACGCTAACACCACACATGGACAATAATGAAAGACCCTGGGGTGCGGTACAGACATCAACTGTCTAGGATGGGGGTGCTTCAGGGAAGCCTTTTTGCACAAGAGCACATGAATTCAGCTCTGAGCACGAACAGGACTGCAGGAGGGCAGGGGACACCCCTCGGAGTGGACCCCACCAGCCAGGATGCTCCCGGCCCTCCCCTGAGTCCCTGGCTTGCTGATGGCCGTGCACCCCTGGCCCCGAGCCAGAGCACAGCAGCAGCCCGGGGACTAAAGAGGGAAGTGTCTCCCTCGGATGGGGCAGCTATGCCACCGCCCTGCAGCCCAGCATCCCTGTCGCCCCCTAGGTCCAGATGGCCAGCCAGGGGAGGAGCACGCCTGCCAGCCCAGGGCCCCGGGACTCCTCAGCACGACCCCGCGCCCTGTGCCTGTTCTCACGGTAGAGAAGGAGCCAGCTGATGGGTCCCTGCAGCGTGTGGCTCGGTCCTGCCCTCGACCTCCGATGTTTCTGTGTCAGTCCTGCTCTGCCTCCCAGGCAAGAGCCTCTCCGCCACACACCCATGGCAGCCACCTCACACCAGGTCCTTGTCCCCACCTTACCTGAATCTTGCAAATCTTTCCCTGCTGCCGTCCGGGCCAAACCACACCCTGGGCTGCTGCTCCTCCTCCCAGTCCAACCTAGTCCCTCTCCTGGGCCCCACTGAACGCACAGTCTGCCATCTTCTCTCCACCGTTCAGCTCGCATCGCCTGCACTGCCCACCTGTGCACCAGGTGTGTGCACCCAGGGAGGGGAACAGATCCCCAGCTCCCTGAGGCTCCAGGCCCAGCCATGAATTCCTCATTCGGAATGCTCACTGCATGGGTCCTGTGCTCCATGTCGGCTACTCTCCTCTTCTAGAAGCTTCTGGGCCCCAGGCTGGGGGAGGTGGTTCCTCACTCCCATCTCTGAGCATCCTTCATGTTTGCTGCCCATAAATGCATCTGTTTCCCAGGAAGTGGTCAGCCATTTGGCAGGGCAATGTGGCCCAGCTTCTAGCCCAAGGCCAGGTCACAGAAGGTGCTCAGTAAACCCTGGGGTGGCCTGGGTGTCTGCAGGCCTCAGTGGGGCTCCCTATGTCCATGCTCCTCCCACCTGTGGGCTCCACTTCTGACCTCAGCAGGGCGCGCCAGCCACACTGCTCACATCCCACCTCTCCATGGTGCCTGCTTGTCCTCGCTGCTCCTACATGTTCCAAGAACTAGGCTGTGGCGGCCAGCCTTCCCTGTGCATGGGCCGTGGGCCTGCACCCTGCATCCCGTCACTGAAATGTGCTGTGCACCCTGCAGCCACCCACCAAGTGCTACTGAGGTTTCGCCAACTCATGTGCAACGGGGCTGGAGAGGTCTGTGGAACATTCCAGACCCTCCCAGGTGATCCTTGGAGCTGCAGTGCTGAGGAGCACAGCCCAGTGGGCCACCATGCTCGCCGATTATAATTCTTATAATTACACTCAGGTTTCAGCTCTGTTTAAATAACTTACCAACCCCACCGGAATTTCCTTTCATTTCTTTCTGAAACAGTTTCTCTCTGGTGTAATTAACGGGAACCACAGGCCCACAGCTCCTTCCCTTGCAAACCAATTTATGAAACAGAGCCTGATGTGGGCGAGAATCAAACCCGGAGACCTTGTGCCGCACTCACTTGATGTCCGTGATGACACTCGTTGGTACTTTGAGCAGACGGGTGATGTCCTCCATCAACTCCTTCCCCTTCTCCAGGCTCAGGGGGCTGTGGGGAGAGTAGAGAGGGGTAGTGTCACCACACGAAACTAACTCATCAGTCCTGTAGGGTCTGAGGCCCCCTGAGCCCCCACCCGGCCTGGGGACTCTGGCAGCCACCCCACTGTGTTCTTGCCATGGTGACCGGCTCTCAGGGCAACAGGCCCAAGCTGTTTCTTCAGCCACGACGACTCACCTTGATTATCCAGCAAGAAGACAAACCAGCCAGTGCAAAGGTGATGGTTAGGGTGTGTGAGGGGCCCGAGATGCAGCAATGGGCTCATCTCAGCCTCGGTCAGAGTGAAATGGGGCGGAGGGTAGGGGCGGGAGAGGGGAGAGAGCAGATGCTGACAACCAGACCTCGGGATGGGAAGGCAAATGTGCAAAGGGAATGCATTTTTATTTTTTATTTTATTCCTTTTAATTCTTGCACAATGACATGTTTACTGATCTCAGAGAGAGAGAGGGAGGGAGGGAGAGGAACATCAGCATGAGAGAGAAATATCAATCGGTTGCCTCCTGTGTACACCCTGACCTGGGGTCAACCCCACCACCTTTTGGTGCATGGAACAACACTCCAACTAGCCCGGCTACTCGGCCAGGGCAGAAACACACTTTTTAAAGGATTCATCTCTAAAGTGGGTTACAGGCCAACGAGAAGACATTTAAATGTTGCACTTGAAGGGTCAGGGATGAGATGGGTGGGTGGCTAAGCAGCGGTGACTCTGTAAAAGGGTGCACCTTCCAGAGTGACCCCACCCAGCACGGCAGCTCCAGGGGAAGAGGCAATCCCAAGGTCCAGTAACAAATCCTAAGTCCCAGCCCACGGGGCTGCAATTCTGTGAGTCGCACGTCGCCTGTGAGCCACCAGTGCCGCCTCGAAAGAAGGTCCCATCAGACCGTTACACTGACGCGGTTTTATCCAAGCACCGGTGCCTCCCTTCCTCGTGCCTCCCACGGGTGTCAGAAGGTCCTGGGGGCCTGGAAACTAAGTCCACACCCCGGCCTCCAGGTCAGCTTCCTGTCTGGGGGGATGCAGGCAGAAGCCACCAGTGAGTAAAAACGGAGCGGTGTTGTGGGTGGAACAGTGTCACCAAGAATGCGCATGCTGAAGGCCTGGCACCAGGATGCGATGGCTGTAGGTGACCGGTTTAGGGTAAGCTCCTGATGGCCCCGACACCCCACCCCTGCTGGAGAGGAGATTGGGACAGCGAGACAGATGCGTGTAGCGCGTGCTGAGGCCCGGGGGCAGGAAGCCCTCCCTGCACCCCTCCCCTCAGCTGCTCCCAGCCCTCCCTGGGCCTGCGGGCCACTCTCCCACAAGGTAATAAAGAGAGGGCAGTGGGAAACGGGTGCGACCTGGGTCTGTGATCCAGGGCTGCCTTCCCTGCCCTCCTGCTTTGTGAGCGGGTAAGTGACCTGTAGGGCTGGGGACCCTTCGGTCAAGGGCGGGTAGTCTCCCTCAAACCTCCCAAACACAGCTCTCCAGTGGTTTTTCACATTACATTGTAAAAGGAGAATGCTTTTTACACAGGTGTGCATATGGGGTCTGGAAGTGTGCCCTTTGACCTCGTCCTGCACTCCACTTAGGAAGTCCCCAGGACACCCTCTAGAGCCAGAGCCTCAGCCCCACAAGAGGTCAGATGCCGACTGGGGAAGAGGTCCACCCGGAAACTGTGTCTTCCTCATCACTCCTGCCCATCAGCCCAGAGCCACAGGTCCACACGTGCTGTGGAGCTCTGAGCCCCGCATGCTTGGACTCTCACGGGTGGTGGTTATTCCCCCACAGGCCCAGCACAGGGCAGTGGCCAAGAAGGATTGGCACAGTGAGTGACGGGCTGATGAGGCAACAGGGACGCGGCCACCCTGACCTCTAACCTGCATGTCCCTGAGCCAATCCCACCCAGGTCCAGGCCTGTGGTCCACACCACGCTTCAAAGACCGGCCAGGCCCTGCAGCCATGCTGCTGGCCCGGGTGCCTCTCCTTCCATTTCCCCTCAGCTCCCAACTCCCCCAGGAAGGCCCCCTGGATTCACTCCCAAGTCCTGAGCCCGTGGCCTGGGCCTGCCTGGACCTGCCATGGCTTCTGAGGGCCTGACCACCTCCGTTCTGACATCCAACCCAACTGCAGGCTGACTGGTGCAGCTGCAACCAGGTGAGGCCTCTACCTTTCAGCTCATCTGCCCCCACCACTGGTCAGAGACTGCAGGGAGCAGTGGCAAGATTTCTCCAGGTGTGGTTGGGTTTCTGCCACCAACCAGCACCCCACATACAACCACAAGCCAGTTTGATGAATGTGTTAAACAGCATGAATGAAATGGATGCATAGGAAAATATCAAACTGTCAAAAGAACCAACATTTTTAAAATCATTCAAATGTACATTTTTTCAGAGAATCCCAGCAAGCCGATCGAGTTGCTGTGAAGATCAAATCAGGCGACCTGCAGCAAAGCCCCTTGAAGTGGAGCCCGGCCCCGTCTGAGCCACGTTGTCATTGCCTCCCCTGCTTCCCGGGACCCATGTCCCGGGGGCTTCGTGACAGAAGTGACCTGGCTCTTTAGAGCCGCGGGAATGTGGCTTCCCCACCCGGTCTCCAGTGGTCTTCCCTCTGTCCCCTGAAGCCTAGGACCCCACACTGAGCATCTTCCCACTTCCAACCCGGGTGGGCCAGCACACTCCATGAGCTTGTTCTCTCGTGTGTGTTACACTCAAGGGGGAAATCGCCAAGCTGGGGTGTCCAGAGGCTTGATCCTGCTCACTGTCTGCCTCCTGATGACCTCCTGACCCCGTGTCCCTTCACACATAACACGGAGATTTCACATTGTCCTCCCTAACGTGACCATCGCGTGAAGTCCAGCATCTCAGAGAGCTGCCAGGAACCTGGCTGCCTGCCCGTGAGACGCCTGAGCACCCGAGGGCCCAGTGAGAGTCGTCAGCAGCTCCTTCCTGCCCCCATGGGCTGTGGGCTCCAGGAGGGGCTGGCAGGGGGGCAGGGGGCCAGTGGCTCTACCCAGTGAGTCGCACACACGGGTGGTGCTGACTGTGCTCGACGTGAGTGTGCAGCTGCTTCCATTTTATTTTTAAAGTGAGTGGCTTCCACCTGTCATTTCACGGGCTGAACTTCCTCAGGAAGCAGTTGCAGTCAATCTCAAAGGTCAGTGGGTGGCTGCAGTGTGTACAGTTTTGTCAGTCAGCCTGTGGCTGCTGTCACCCCGATGCCTGGACACCCACCGTCACCGCGGACAGGAGGGGGACGTGAGCACTCAGTGACTGAGGTCAGAGCGGGGACAGCCGGAGGGCACCTCACTGCCAGCCCCGGTGTCTGGTGACAGCGGCGTTTCGGAAATGAGGCAGTGTCTCCCCTCTGGCGTGTTTCACTCTAAAGCACAGCGGGGCGCTAACAGCCCTGTGCAGTCACGGTGGGCGAGGGCGCACCCGGGGACCTGCTGGACAAGCAAGGCAGGAAACTACCAAGGATGCGCGTGGTCACTCAGTGGGAGGCTCCCACGGAAGTGGCTGCATCCGTTCTCCGTGGCAGCCTCAGATGCCACATGTGGCGTGACGGCTTCCATGGGGCCCTGACATCGCCGCCAGAATGAGAGAACAGGTGGACACGGGAACAACGGGATGTGGCAGGTGAGGCCGCCTCCCAAAGACGGGCGAGGGTCACGTCAGGGCGGGCGCAGGCACTCCTGAAGGCTCCCTCGTGCCTCCGTCCCCAGACTCCCCAAACCACGTCAGGCAATGCTCACACGGCCCTGGGGGAAGGTAGGGTGTGGCCCTCATTTCAAAGGAAATCTCTGGAAACTGGGGATGGAGAAATTAAATGCACTGCCCGAGGTCATGGGACTGGTAAATTCCCCGAAGAAAACCGCTAACCTGAACATAACTATGAAGTGACCTCTGGGACGCAGGCCTCCAGAACCAGGGGAGGGCCCTGGTGGCTGCAGTGTGCTCAGGTGGACCGCACCGTGACTTAGGAGTGCCGGGCCGCTAGTGTCTCCGTGTCTTGTTTCTGTAACAGTGTAACCGTCTCCTCCTAGGGGGTTGGGGAGATCGGGACCTGGCTGGGGCTGGACGGCCCTGCGACCCAGATGTCACACCTGGGACTGCGTGCCTGAGAGCTGAGCCTTCGCTTCCGCTGCTCCCCTTCCCAACGTGGACGTTGTGTATTTGAAAGCGCACAGGCCGGGGGACACATGGTCAATGGGTGGCAGCATGACACAGGCAACTGTTTGATGAGACAGTTGAAACCAACGGATAAAGTGAGGTTTCCATGGGACCACCCGTTATTCCAGTTATCCCTCTCTGTCACAGTGACACATAATGACGTTTATTCTATTTAAATAATCTTACAAGCCTGTTAAAACTTTTGCTGCCCGATGGGAATTCTCCCCAATGCAGAGAAGAGACACATCTGGCAGGAGCACAAGGACAGGCCAGAGGATCCGTGGGGTTCAAAACTCCCACCGCGACTCGGTGCCGCCTCCCACTGACCATGGACACCCAGGGCCATGGAGTGAGGTCCTGAGCCCGTGGTAATCGGTGCAGCCAGACCGAATTCTCCCACAGCGAGCTTGTGCCCATGCGCCAACCATCCTGAGTTACTCTCATGAATAAAATTCTTAAACCACCACCACCAACGCCTCACAGGTATGACAACAGTAGCCGGGAAACCTGTATTTTGATGACTTACTATTTTCGACATGAAGATGAGACTGTACTTTTCACCAGAAGTATATTAATTTCTCCAAATTTTTGAAAGAAATCACATGCCAACAGCTTACCATGAGTCTATGGACACCATGTCTCAGAGCTGCCTGTATCGAATGTGTGTGGACACCAAAAAGAAAAACGGGAAATGTGCAGAAGTGTGATACTCCAGTGCACATTCGAAGTAGTCCAGACGGCCCCGACGGTTATAAATACGAGGAGCTTTGTGGGAGCCTCGGGGTGGCTGGGAAGCAAGAGACGGTGGTAGGAACACAGAGGACAGAGAGAGGAACCGAGGCCCACGGCCCCCAAAAACCATGAAGCCAGAGGAGTCACACAAAGACCAGTACACAACTAAACAGCAATATAAAGTCCATATCTGTCAATAATTACTTTAAAAATAAATGGACCAAAATCTTCCGTCAGAGGCAACAGTGGCAGAATGGGTAGAAACAGTAATAGCCAGCTGTAGGCCGCCTACAAGAGACTCGCTCTGGCACCGAGAACGCACACGGACTAAAAGTAAAGGGAAGGAGAGAGAGATTCCATGAAAACAGAAGCGAAAGAAGGTGGGGGCGGATCACACTCATATCAGAAAAAATACACTTGAAGCCAAAGACTGCAACAGGAGACCAAAAAAAGCCATTATGTGATGATGAAGAAATCAGTGCACCAAGGGGACATAATGCTTGTAAATATTTATTCACCCAGCCCAGGAGCACCTGAATGTATAAAGCAGAGAGCAAATATTAACAGATCTAAAAGAAGAAACAGACAGCAGCATGATAATGCCAGGGACCTCGATGGCCACTTTCAGGAGTGGACAGACCAGACAGGAAATCGATACAGATGCAGTGCACTTGAACCACACATTAGACCAGACGGACCTAACACACGCACACGGAAGAGTCCATCCAATGGCAGGAGGACGCACGCACGTTCCCCTCAAGTGCATGGGGACACGGGACAGACCGTCTGACAGGACAGAAGACAAACCAAATCAAGCACGGACCCCAACCACAATGGTCCAGGATGAGAAATCAATTACAAAAGGAAAACTGGAAAATTCACCAATGTGTGGAGACTAAACCTGCTCTGGAACAACCGATGGGTGAGAGGAGAAATCACAAACCCTCCTGGGACACAGGGAAGGGGAGGGGGACAGAGCAAGCGCAGGTCCAGGAGGAAAGTCACAGTGATACATCCCCACATTATGGAAAATATCTCAATAACCTTTACACATCGAGTAACTAGAAAAAGAAAAACTAAGCAGTTACTGGAAGGAAGAAAATAGCAGAGATCAGAGTGAATTCAAGGAAATTGAGACTGAAAGACAATAGAAAAGATCAGTGAAACTGAGGGCTGTTGTTTGGTAAAGATAAAATAGACAAAGTGGACTTAGAAAAGAGAGAGAGCTCGAACAAATACAACTGTCAGCGAACGAGGAGACATTACAACGGACACCACAGAAACCCAAGGGGCCGAGTGGGGCCCCTGAGTGGCTGGCTGGGGAGGGAGACACCAGACTCTGGGTCCCAGCAGCCAAGGGGCCTGCAGACCGCCTGACCAGGGGCGAGGGTAGTCTGTCCTTCAGAGGAGGGAGTGCAGAGCACTGCCTGGTGTCCATTGGTTGTCCCCCTGCCTTGGTCACTCCCACACCCAGCGTCTGGTGTCTCTGCCCCTCACATCTTGGCCGCCACAGCATTGCCTCCTCCAGCCACACCCCACGCTGGGACTCGCCAGCAAACTCCCCAGGACACATAGCCTCAGAGAGGCCCCCACAGCAGAGAGAAGGGCACAGACGCCCTCCAGGGCCCAGTGGAGCCTTGCCCATGGGAGCCTTGCCACAAGCCCCAATGACCAAGCAGCCTGGTGATCGGAGAGGTGACACTACCCAACTGGGATTTCAGTTCAGGTAGCTCACAGCTTAGGTGACCCTGTATGGGTCAGCCCCACGATGCAGACTGCAGGGGGGGTACAGAGCTCAGGGGGATGGCTGGAGGGCCCCACACCTCCTTGCTGGTCTTCCTCTGTCATCCCTCATCTCTGCACAGTGCAGGCATTTGGGATAAGGGACCCCTTCTGCCACACTCCTGCCTGGCGCCCTCCAGTGGCATCCAGGACAGGTTGCAGGAAGTCACCAAGGGGAGGGCCCTACTGCTTCACAGCCTCCCCCACCACTTCCTGCTGCAACCTCGCAGTTTGGTTCCAGCTCCTCCCACAGCCCCGCTGCCCCAGGCAGACAGGTGGCCTGTTACCTGTGGAACCTGCTGCCCACTCGCCGGCCCTCTATGGACTCCAGGAGGCACAGGTCTATGCCGCTCCCAGGAAACATCAGCCCAAGTAAGCCACTATCCTGAGACTAAGCTGCCTCAGAATTCTGCATTCTTCCACTTTCCCTTTTCCCTCTGCCTTTGTTCTTTATCCCCAGACTTCTAACTTGACGGCCGAGCCAATCTCCTCTTTTCATATCCCCACCTTATTCCCTCCTATGTTGGAGTGAAATTTAAACTGCTTAACTCAGACAGACGTAAGTCTAGGCCAAATGATGATGCAGATGACACTCAGCAAAAAATCAATGACAGCATTAGGTGACCAGGGTCCCTGGGGGTCATCATGCTGCAGAATCACAGGACATCTCTGCAGAGGAGCAGCAAAGGTCCCCTGGCGATGACGGAGACCTGCCACTGAGCCAGCTGGGCAGGCACAGGTGTGGGTGCAGATGTAGGCGTGGATGTCGGGTGCGATTCGGATGCGGACGCGGGCACAGATGTAGATACTTACAGGGACCCCTGCTGCCACCAGATGTGAGTGCGGCTGGAGGAGGAGAGAGCCCAGCATTGCCAGAACCTTCCAAGGCCCTCCCACGTCTCAAGTACCTGGGCTGAGCTGTCGCAGCAGCCTCTCAGGATGAGCACAGAGCAGAGAGGCTCGCAGGCCCAGGATGGAGATGGTCTTTTAAGACAAGCCAAAGGTGAGTGGTGGCAGCAGGGAGCTTGTCACATGCAGGGAAAAGTGTGAGTGGCGGCAGCTGTACTTTTTAAACAGAAAGTCAGAACGCATTAGTGAGACAAGGTCTGAGACAGAGAGAAAGACGAACATCTGCATAGCACCTGGCTGTTGCAAACCCCTTTGCCACATTCGTCAGGGGTCTTCTCCTGCACAGAAGGGGGGAAGGACCTGCACTTCCCGGCCCACCCCTGTTCTGTGTCATGACGGCCCTGTCCTATCCGTCCGTCCTATGCCCTCCCACCTCCCATGGGCAGCAGCCAGGAGCTGGGTAGCCCCACGGCCCTGAGAGCAGTGGGGGAACTGGGATTAGGTGGTACTGTCTCTTAGCTGGGGCCCTTTCCTCTTAGCCACATGGCTCCCAGGGGACAAGGGCAAGTCACCCCTGAGCACATGGGGCTTTCATTTTCCGAAGGAGTGGCAGGAAGAGGGTGGGTGGGCAGTGTCTTCACCCAAAGGGTCAAAACGACCGGCCCTCCACCCTCTGGACGAGGTGGGAGGAGGAGTGTGAGAGGGTGAAGAGTGGCCTCTCGCCTGCGGGTGAGCCCACGCGGTACTGGAGCATGGATCCCAGGTGCCTGGTGCGTGGAGAAGGTGACTTCCAGGCTTTCTTCCACACTTCTGACCCCACACCCGATAATTCCCCAGTGGGCGAAGGTGGGGCCACGCCGACGTTGCTCTGGTCAGAACAGTCCGACCGGCCTCCGTAAAGGGTGGTGCTGTGGGAAGTGGGTGCCTTTCTGAGCCCGCGTGGGGCAGATCCTGACTCCATAACCACTCGAATGAGAGAGCAAAGTGCCTGCAATTTCTCCGACTGGCTGACCCCAAGTGCAAGGGAGTTTAGTGGTAAGAAGCTGACAGAGGAGAGTTGACAGCCAACTCTGTCTGTGTCCAGAAGGCTGACAGGCACCTGAGGGGGCACAGAGCCTGGGCCTGCCCCTGTCTCCTGGGGGTCTCCTCCTCAGCTGCCCTGTTGCCCAGCTCTCTGCTCGCTCCCTTCTCCTCCTGACTGAAGCTCACCGGCCTCTTCTTTCTTGGGGGCTATGATCTCTCAGGTTGATGCCACTCACTTACTCAGCACCTACTGTGTCGTGGTCCCTGCAGGGCCACTGGCCTCACTGCCTGAGACAGGCCCTGGGGTGAGGCAATGTGCTGTGGGGCTGCCCCCTGATGGTGGCGTCTTCTTCCCAGAGACTGCGGAGACCAGATGGAGACCAGCACTTTGCCGCGATGGCGGGAGCTCCACACGCCCCCATGGGGGATGGCTGGGCGCTTAATTGGCCTGTCCACGGCCACCAGAGCCGCTGGGCCAGCGAGGTCCCTATGAGTGCTGTGGGACCTCCCCCAACACCAGACTGAAGACTCCCAAGGCTGCCCCTCCACTTGCAAGAGCTCCCAACGACGTCGGTTCACGGCTCAAAGATGGTCCTTCTGCGGGACAAACTCCAAACACAAGGAACTTTATGGTGAAGAGAAGCAGCCAAGTAATAGGATGGCCACGTGCTCAAAAGCATTTACTACCAGACACGGCAGGAGTTTCTCCTCTGCTGAGAGGCAAACGGTGCCTCTGCTTCAAAGCCACGTCCCAGCCTGTGGCCTCTTCCTGACAACGTCACTTGAAATGATTTTTCAACTGTCCTTGGAGGACCGGGGTGGCTGTCCTGCCCTTCACCCAGTCCTGAATAATCTGTCTGGGTGGTAAAGAGACGAAATGCCAGCGGCGAAGATTAAAGTGCGCCCTGTCCGTCAGACAGTGTGAGCGAGGCGGTGCCGGCAGAGCTGAGCCGCGGGACCCCCCTCCCGCCTGAGTGGCGGTGGTGAGCCGGGAGCCGGCGATGAGATAACGTGGAGCAGAGGTCAAGTTCCTTCGGCTTTTGCGGGACAAGCACATGTACAACAGCCTTCTCTTTAAAGAATGGAATGAGATTCTTGTCAATTAATAGCTGATCTATGAAGACTTAGGCTGAGATCTGGTGAAATCTCGCCCCAGAGAGCCCCAAATTACCAATTAATCTGATAACGGAGTCCGAGCCTCCATCTCTGTCTCCAGGAGGAAGGGGGCGTCACCCTCGCGTGTCAGGCCCGGTGACAAACGGAGAATTGCCGGCGCAGAGCTGAGTCGTCTGCGCTGTGTATGTTCATCTACCGAAGCAGCAAAGAAACAGTGAAACCAGCCACAGCCAGACAGTGGTTTTCTCTTTCACCTGTGCGTGTTCACGTCCCAAAGGTGACGCCCGGGAAGCTGCACAGTGAAGCAAACAAACACCAGCAACAGGGGGCCTTCTCTCCTGCTGCTGCCTGTTCCATGGGGACTGCGGCCGGAGCAGGAGCAGTGCCAGCAGCCGACAGGGTCTCTCTGGCCGAAGTGCTGGCTGCTCGCTGGGCTGTGGCTTCTCGGCAATTGCTTGGTGCTGGCATCGGCGAGTGGACTGTCCCGCCCCAAAGGTTCCTGGCAAACTGCACCGTCCTCAGTGGTGCAGACGGGAGGTGCTCTCGCTCTTCTGTGCTGTGGGGAGCCCAGGACCCCAACCGAGGGGCAGCGCCCGTGTTACCCTGCAGCAGTGCCTCATGGCCTGGATGAGCCCGTGGGTGTCAGGACGGGAGGACACGGGTGGCCCAGTGGGAGGAAAGGCAGCTGCTCACAGTCACATACACACTCACTTGTGCACAGACGCTCAGATACTCACAATTCCATACACTCACTTGAGCACGAGGCACACACACTACCACATACCCACACGTTATATACATGCACAAACTCACACATATGCACACAGTATGAACAAACACAGTACACAGTGCACATACACCTGTGTGTAGCCACACAGGTATGTTTTCCCGAGAAACGCCTTTCTCAGTACTTGAAGGAACCAATGCCATTACAAGGCTCAGCAGCGAGTGTCAGACTCCGTAGTGACACCTGGAGAAGTGGGCTGGCCCTGCGCTGGCTGGGACGTGGTGTTTGAGTTTGGGGCTCCTGGGACTGAGGTTAGAACGCGATGAGGACAGAATGCTCTCTCGCTCTGTGGCCATCTCCCCTGAAGGATGATGTCTGTCCTGGCATCTAGGCAATTTTGTGTGAAAGTGACAATGAGTTTGGTGTTTTCACAGGTCTGGAGCCAGCATGCAAGGCAGACCTGGCCCACCACGCCCTGGACGCCACCCACCACTCAGGTCTGGCTTCGCCCTGCCCCTGCCAGCCCCACCTAAGTCAGCGCAGCTTCAACACACACCTTGGTCCGACCAGCAGGTGACCAGGCCGAGACCAAGGAGTAGGAAAGGCTCTGGGTCGCAGAGAGTTGCCCCCAAGCTCGGCCCCCAGGCCAGGAGCCCTGGGGATGGACGGCTGGCTCCTGGCTGAGACAGCAGGCACCTCCACTTGTTTCTCCAGGGGAGACAAGTGGCAACGAGAGCACTTCCCCACCCCAGGGGGACGCCCGGACCCTGGGCCCAGGAGAGGCCAGAGTTCCTACTCACTCGTTCTCTGTCACGAGGTAGCCGTAGTCCTCCCCCGGAGACTTGACTTCCAGTCGCAGGCCGTCACCAGTGTGTCCGTGAGCTCCTGCTCCGAGGCGCGGGTCCTCTGGACCCGGAGCCCAGTGTGGGGACTCCCCAAACCCGTCGACCCTGGCCTCCCAGTGCGGCGGCCGCTCCCACAGCTCTTTGGAGTAGGTCTGGCTCTTGACGTTCTCCATGCCGGCGGCATCCTCCTCCGAAGACAAGGAGGCCTCGGGGTCCTCGGATTTCTTGCTCCCCACAGGAAGTAGGGCTCCAGGTGGCAGCTGGGACCCGAGGTCCTGCAGGGCGTGTCCGAGTCTGAGGCTCACAGGGTTGACCTGGTGGAAAGAAAATCACGTGAGATGGCCTCCAGGAGAGAGACTGTCCACCTACAGGATGAAAGCCGTGTGTGAAAAACTCACCATGTGGGGGGACAACAGGCACCTGGCAAGGAAAAGTGGACAGAGGCCAAGATTTTAAAGCCTCTGTTTAGAATGGCGTCTAGGTGAGGGGTTTTTGGCCAGGGGAGGACGCTCATGGGAACTGTTTCCTAACGTGTGCCCCACACCCCCTTCAATATACGCACTTGTGTGCGCGCACGTGCACAGACACACACCCCTTCCTGAAGAGTCTCGGTCTGTCCCATCACTGCAGCTCTTCCGGGTCTTAGTCAGAAATACCCCACATGGTTCCAGGGCCCGTCCCTGCCCTCCAGACTCAGCCGACAATACAGCGACGATGGCGATGACAATGGTGATGATCTGCACTCACGACAACCGAGCCAGGGACGACAGGGGCGTGGAGCTGCCCCCTGGGACGCTTGCCCCTCCCTGACCCTGTTTCCCGGGCCAGAGTGTCCCAGCTGCGGGACACTCTCCTACAACAGCAGTGCAGGCTCTGTGTCACGCCTGGTCCGAAGTCTCTCCTTTCAGTATCACCCGGCGGTGAGCAGGGCGCTGGGCTCGTCTCTAACCCACAGCCTGTGGGGCTGAGAGAGGTTTGTCGTGTGCGCGAGGTCACAGAGGCCGGGGGCGGCAGCCTCAGAATTTGAGGCCGGGTGTAAGAGACATCAAAGACGTGGTTGCTGGGACACCCCCAGACGCCCGACACTGTCTCCTCCAGAAAGGAGCAGGGTGCCTCTGTGGCAGGCGGGGCACAGAGCAGAGCAGGCTGAGGACGCCTTCTGAGACGGGCATTTCCTTTCTCAGCGTGAAGTACCATCTCCAGTGTTGTGTTAGACGGAAATGGGAAAACTGCGTTCACTCTACAACTCGCTTCACGAAAACACACTTACTCAGGAAGTTAAGGAAGGGCTATAAAGGAAACTAATTATTCCATTTTTAACTAAAAATCTTTCCTAACTTTTCCTTTTGGTTTGGAATATTTACAGAAAAGAGTTTGAGGAAAACATTTGCTCAAACCCCGAGTGGCATTTCAGTCACCGAACAGGGATGGAATGACCCTCTCAGGCTTTTGGAGGAGAATGGCATCCTCACTCCCACGGGGTCTGTATGAGGAGGAGGCTTGTTAAACAAATACGCGCTCGGATAACACAACCCCCGAGGACCGTTGGAACCAACTGCTGGAACGTGCACCCGAGGGGCAGGCAAATGGGTCAATACCCGCCTGGGCTGGGATGAAACCGCCAGAGTGGAAGGGTCTCGGGGCCTCGCAGAGGGTGGGTTCAGGGCCCCTGTGGGCCTGTTTGACTCGGAGACCCCCAGCCTGGCCCCAGGCCCGGCCGCTGCTCCTCCTTGCCCCTCCTCTTCCTAAATAAGAAGTGTGCTCTTAGACACCCCTCTGCCACTCAGAGCACCCCACCATTCCTGACGGATGTTTAAAACAACTGCTGACTCTACTTGCCAACAGGCATGGAACTAAAACCACGCAGATAAACCGACAAGACAAGTACTGGCCAAAGTCCTTCTTCCCACACCACAGTTCTTTTGTAAAGCCACATGAGGTCATGGTCATTGCTTAAGAATTGATTTTCCACATCCTTAAGACGTGTACTGATGAACAAAGGGTCTTAAATAGGGAAAACCAACCGTCTGCTGAGGGAGGGGGTGTTGCCCAGGCCCGAGCCTTTTCCGCTCCGCTTCCCTGAGAGGCGCGGTCCGGCAGGGCTGTCTGCGGGAGGGACGGCTCTGCAGCGGAGCCACCCTGGCACTACGGACCATGTGGCCTGGGGCAAGCCCAGCTGAGAAACCGAGTTTTTATTTAGTTCATTTTAATGAAGTCCACATGTGGCTCGTGGCTGCTGAGCCGCTGAGCAGGTACAGCCATCGAGAGCCAGGCACCTGTTAAGAGAGTCCCGGAGGTCGGCACACGGGAGTCCCCAGGGGGACCTGGCAGAATCCCGTCTTCCGGGCCCCTGGGTGGGGAGACTGTAAGGGACAGTAATTTTTCTTTGTCTGAATCATTTTTCATATTTCTACAATGGCTAGTAGGTATTACTCTAAGACCTGAAAATAGATGTTAGCTGTATCTAAATAAACAAAATTTTGCAGGTGCTGTTTATACTTTTCTTAGTTTGGGGATTTATGAGGGCTTTTCCATCCTCTCCTAGAAAAAACCAACAACTTTGTGTTTCAGAAACCTTCCCAAGCCGCAAACCAGAAGGTGACTGGACAGCTCTGGGCTTGCCGGGCGCGCGTGTGGAGATGTGGCCTCTCACCTCTTCGTGAGCTCCAGCTTCGCTGCCCTGCTCCCCGCGACCTGCGAAAGACACGAGCGAGTGTCACCAAAGTCCTTGTCAAGAATGCCGCTGCGAGGGGTTGCAGAGCGTCAGCGCTGCCGAGGGGCCGTCTCTCCCTCACACTGTCTCCGCGACAGAACTGTGCTCTGTAGAAGCTGTGGGGGAGCGGGGGCCATGGGCTGAACGGTGACCATGATGCCCGTCAGTGGTCTGTGGACCTGCACGTCCCTGACTGTTGGCTCACACAGGACAGTCCAACATGCAGGACAGTCCTTGGCTATGAAAGAGTAAGTGGAAGCGGAGGACACGCACCTGCTCAGGTAAGGGGTTGGCAGGCACTGACTGGTTGCTTTCTTTCTGTGCCGGTCACATCTCTACGTCAATACCCAGCCCGCAATGCCCTGGGGCGCACGGCTCACCGCGAGGCCCTGAAGCTGTAATAACCACACTCGGGACCTTTGACCCTCCCAGCCTGAGAATGGGGGTCCTGCCTTTCTACCTCCAGTTGCCTCACAAACGCCTTGTCCTGGCGGAGTTCCAGTCCCTCGTCCTGCCTCCTACCTGGCGGCCAAGGCAGGCAACTGCTGGCAGGCCAGCCCCTGTCCCAACCCACAGAGAGACGCGCACCCTCCACCTGTGCTTCTGGCACAGGCCTTTGTGCCTCCTGTGTGCAAGCACCTCCTGTGTGCAAGCACCTCCTGTGTGCAAGCATGCTTCAGTGTTGCTCGGTGACTCGGAGAAGCCCTCAGGCACAGAGGAGACTGTCACCCAGGGAGCCCATGCCTGTGTGGGGCGGGGGAGGAGGGAGGTGTACATGTGTGCATGTGTGTACATGCGTGTGTGTTTGGGGAGTTGGGACCTCTGCTGTGCCCTGGGGCAGCCCCACAGGGTGGCTGGGAGCCTGGGGCAGACATTCCAATGAGCCCCTTTCACTTCTTAAGTTGAATGTTTGACTACATTCACGTACACACACAGTGTGAACAAAAACACTTTGGATCAGCCCCGTTCTTCTCTAGGTCTGCACTCCACCCAGGGGACGTCCATCTCCTCACAGCGTGCGGTTTGTCTTCAACGTAATAGCTCTGTGGGCTGAACTCGAGAGGGGAGCTTTCAAAGGCAGATGTCACCCAGACAGAAGCCACCGGGTGCATCCTGTGTTGCTGCGGCAAGAACGCATCACAGCTTGGGAAGGTGGTCTCCTCCTCCTACAGCCCAGCCCTCCCTGTCCACCAGGACCTGGCAGCTCACCTTGCAGGCTGTCCCTGCCCTTGTCACTGTCTTCGAAGAGCACTGCTTCTGGCCTGAACGCTGGCTCAGTGGGCGGTGCTTCGGCTCCTCTCCAGGGGTCGTGAACAGCGCTGGCCAGCACCCGGGCCACCTCGTCGAGGTCCCGGGAGCTCAGAGTCCCCACGTCCACCTCATGCTGTCTCAGCTCCTCCAGCAGGTTCTGAAGAAGGGCCCCTGGAGGGAAGACACCCATGCACATGCATCAACTCAGCGCAGGCGGCGAGGCCACCTTCCCAGCAGGGGCAGGCCGTGTCTTTAACCATGAAGATAAATGAGGGAGTTGGGGAAGAACTAGGAGCAGATGCACGGTCCCAGTTGGGAGGATGGAAGGGGCCTCTGGTGAAGTAGCTGGACTACGTGGCTAAGGAAAGAGACGGGGCAACCTCATCTGCCCTTAGGCCACAAAGAAATGGAAATGAGCTGTTTACCTCCCACTTGTGAGAAAGATAACACCCCCAAATGTGGGCACGGCACCTGGCGCACACGACCAGCAACACTGCCACCACCACGAACACTGGCCATCGCCCGCTTGCCACCGCCCTCCGGGCCTGCGCTGGTGGCAGGAGAAGCCGGCAAAGTCCGGGCCACTGCGGTCGCTGGGCCATCTGTTGTTCAACATGCAGCCCCAGTTTACACATGTGTTGCATCTGAGGTTGGTTCACGCGTCAGCATGAAACTCAAAGCACATTTCAAACACCAAACCCCTATCTTCTCTTAGCTCCCTTCAATTCGGAGGGAAGAACAGAAGGAGGTTGTCATGTGACAAGACTCACGTTTCAGTGGGCCTCTTAGAATAACTGTAATAAAAATATCCACCTTCGAAATGAAAGAGTAAAATATAATTCCTAGCACCGTCTTCTCTCATCCAAAAAGGAATGTTTTCGGGTTATCACTAGTGAAAAATAACTCTCAAATACCTTAGGCCATTAGTGGTAGACTCCCGGCGGCTGCCCGGCTTCCCAGGGGCACCTTTGTGCGTGTTGGGAACCTCCTCCCATTCACCCCCGTGAGCCCCACTGAGCACCACAAAGCACCCCTGTCAGCCATCTGAAGGCGAAGAGAAATGAGGAAATCCTTTGACAAAGTCCAGCTCGCCCCGGTGGGCAGCAGAGGGACCGAGCTCAGAGCACAGTCAGAGGCCACATGCATCAAAGTAGAGGGGCCCTTTGTTCCACCGCCTGCCCCACAGAATTCCGAGACCTGGCAACTTCTGACAACATTTCACGTAGCTTTCGACGCTCCAAGTGTCTCTACCGCAGCAATTACTTGAAATATCGGGACATCAAATATGTAAGTCCGGGGGGTGGAGATCAGCTCACAGCACAACCGTGACAGGCCTGACCTACGAAATTATGTTTCTTAAAAGGCCCCCAGACCAACGTTACAAGCTTTAGAGAACAAGCAATGGTGTGCTGAACGCCGCACCGCAACGCCACTCTCACACAGCAGGCACGGGTGGCGCACAGCAGCTTTTGCTGCTAAGAGCCTTTTTTGCCATGTACACGTGTGAGTACAGTTCAGCCACTTCCAAACCCACGCCCCCATCAGCACCACCATTAGTGCCACCACAAGGAATTCACTGCGCTGCTTTTGCTTGGAGAGCATAGATAGAGTCCACTTAATTTCTGGAGGCCAAGTCTCAGGCATTTGCAAACGCTTCAGATAAATTCGGAGGGAGCTTATTATTTCATTCTGTCCTCATCTGAGCCTCCATCGAGGAGACATAGGTGCAGTCACATGTCAGCGTCCTGTTTCCACTGGAAACACCACCAGTACAGTAAAGTGTCCCCCTCCAGCCTGAGGGGCTGAGGGTTTGACATGAGGGGTGCTGGGCTGCCACCTGGGTGACAGGAGCCCCGCTCGGGTGGGCCGTCCGCTCTGTACTTGTAGAATGGTGCCCCGGTCCGACTCTGCCTCCATTCCATGTAATATCGAGGCAAAGAACAGAAAGGTCCACTTAGCTTTGGTGTTAATCACGTGACTCAGCAGGTAGCTGCATTGGTGCCCAAACTGCTTTCTAAAGGCTGTTTCCGTGGGAGTCACATTATGGTGAGTCTGCACGCTAAGAATGCAAATGGATGGTGATGAGGGCGCAGCCTGGACCCAGGCCGTTGGCACACGCCAGACCAGACTAGGACACTGTTCGGCGATGGCTCCCAAGGGTGTCACCGAAGTCTGCCTGCAGCCACCAGCATGGCATCAGACTCCACTCGCAGACAGGGTCCTGAGGAGGGGGTGCTGCGGACTCCCTGCTAGGAGCCAAGTCCTAGACAGCAGCCGTCCCCACACGTGGGCAACATGGGTCTGCAGGGACTCAGCTCGTAACTAGGTCCAGACTGATGTGTGTTTCACCGCGGTCTTTAAAACGTGAACGTAGGAGGCGGACATGGCCCCCCCCCGTTCCCCGACAGCAGCCATGCTCCTGGGCCCAGCCTGTGTGTTAATCCTGACTTGGAGGACGGCCTGGCCCAGGGATGAACTGAAGTGGTGGACAGGTGAAGGGGACGTGGCTGACGGCCCCACAGCAGCACAACCACTGCGACTCAAGGGGCGGTGACACACTCCCAGTGCTGATAGCACTTATCTTGAGTGATTGTGTGGTTTTCTGTCTGTACATGAATTATTCAGGTTTTGCATGGTAACCAGTTACGAAGTTGATAACTGGTAAAAAGTACAACAGATACATGTTTATAAATTCTGGTTTCCATAGTGAGCAGGTCACCAAAGGACAGGATAACCTTGTAGCAGGGAGCACTCCACTAGTGCGGTGACCTGGGACACTGCGTCTGGAGCTGGACCAGACAATGTCTGAATCCGGCACTGCCATCCTGTGCTGGGACCTCTGTCCTTGCCACCGTCCTACTTCATGTGGGCCTTCCGAGCTTTGAAAGGGGACAAGGTGTGAACAGTGACTAAGTGAAGGAAGACGGTCTCTTTTCCATGAGCAGTTTTTACCAGGCGAACATTTGCCACACGCAGGGAGCTGTGCCTGACTCACTGACCACGCACGTGGCAGCAGGTACGGGGGGTTTTCCTAGAATTCCACCTGTAGCCTGAGCTCCGGGTCACAGGTCGTGTGAGGCACCTGGCAGTTCTCATGGGCTCCTCGAGCCATGCTCTGGTGGGTAGCCCTTTGGTTGTCTGGGGTGCCCACTCCCCAGGGCCTCGCCATTCTGAGACGCCACAACACATGGGCCCTCTGGCCCTCCCTTCAGACCTCCCTCCACCTCCCTTGCTGTGCTTTGTGAAGTGCGCTGCTGTGCCCTGCGCCTCTGTGGGGAGTCATGCTGTGGCTGTGGCTCTGTCTGGGCTCCTCACCAGGCCCTGGGGTGGCCATACCGAATGGTGCGAGCACTTCATAGGGTATGGTGGGAAAGGGCCTGGTGTCTGCTGTCACTGGCCATCAGGTGGCCCCGCAGGGAACTGATTGAGGAAGTCACAACTTTGCATTTGTTTCATTTAAAAGTGCTGTTGCGGCTGTCTGGGCAGAGAGAGAGAGAGAGCAGAGGGCTACCTCGCTGGAAAGCAGTGACGTGTAGTGGACAGGCACAGCAGAGTGCTAATGTGAATGCGATTCTTGGTCAATGTGTTTTTAAAACCCGTTACCTGCTCGATTTTATTGTTTCAGAATCTTCAAAGGAGAAGGCATATTTTATCAGAATCTCACTTTGTATTGAATGGTTTCAGAAAAAAGCTGTTAGAAAGCGAATCGCTCAGAGCCTTCTGTGTCCTAGAGAGGAGTGGGAACCAGTCAATGCCCTTCCCCCGCAGACAAGCCTAACAGGGCCCGGCTCACACGCACAGGACCGAGAGCCCCTGTGCGGTGTGTCAGCCACGTGAAAGGCCACGCAGTGCATGTAGTACGTGATGAGAAGCATCTGTCACACACTGCATGCTTTGGGGGACAAAGCAGATAGGCATAAATGTGGGAGCTGGGTGTGAGTGTGAGCACAGCTGTGCCGGGGTGTGTGACAAAGTCAGCACGTGGAGAACCTAAAGCATTCATCATTCACCTTCCAGAACACCATGTGACCGACCTGTGACCGCCCGTCCACCAGGGGGCAATCCACCCCTCCCTGCAGTACCAGCCGCTGAACTTGCCTGGCACTGGGAGTGGACGTGACTGCCTTCCTTCCCCCTACTGCACAGGGTCGCTCGTAGCTTGAAGGTGTTCCTTCTTGCACATACCTGGTGCCTGCCCCACCCCAGATGCAGTGGGGGACCAGTGCTGGGAAGGTGCTAGAAAGATGGACGGAGTAACAACAAAAACACCAGAGGGGGTGGGGAGGCTGGCTTACCATCATCCAGGCCCGGGGCATCGTCAGGGTCTTCTGGGGGCGAAAACCGTTTCTGGGGTTCTCTCCAAGGCATGCGCATGAGGTCGTATGGCGTGAGGGGGCCCTTCTTGGTGGGTGAGGGGGGTCTATAAGCCAAGTAGAACATCAGCTGCCCAAGGACATTCCGCTTGTCCACTCTTCTGTCCCCCTTAGGGCTGAGGTCATCAGGCTGGGGCCTGGTGAGGGTCTGCAGCGGGTGGCCCATGGGGAGCCCCTCCCGGGAGGCAGGGGCATAGGTCAGAGCAGATGTTTGGTCCATGAAGGTCAGCGCACTGTCTGTCAGAGGGTCCTCACCCTGCAGGGGTGGGGGACAAAACAGCAGTGGGTGAGTCTCTGTCACCAGCCACATGCTACAATGCGATATGGTCTGGATTTTCAAGGCCCAAAACAGCACCGGGCATCTGAAGCGCACACCCAGAACGGGCACAGTCACAGACCAGATCCCAGGCTACGGGCAGTGGTGCACTGGTTTTTAATAGCAGCTTTAATTGAGATTAATTCACGTACCATGAAATTCACCTGACTGGGTTGTTTGCAGTGTGGGCACAGAGGTGCACACACACCACACACTATTCCACAATTACACTAAGTCCAGAACGTTTTAATCACCCCAAATAGAACCCCTATGCCCACTCCCTGTTCCTCCCGCAATCCTGGCAACAGCCCATTTACTCTGTGTCTCTGCGGTTTGCAGGACATGTCACATAAACGGAATCCTGCGAGAGGTGGCCCTGTGTGTCGGCTTCTCTCACATAGCACAGTTTTCCAGGTGTGTCGTGCCATGTGTCAGGGCTGCATTCCTTTTTGTAGCAGAAAAATAACCCGGGTGAAGGACATAGTGCATTTTGCCTATTTATTCATCAGCTGTTGGACATTTGGGCTGCGTCCACTTTGGGGCCAAAATGAGTAGCAGTGCTGTGGACATTCGTGGACACATTTTCACGTGGGCAGGTGTTTCCATTCTTGGTGGAACACACCTGGAGGTGTGCGGTTGCTGGGTAGTGTGGCGACTCCGCACGTAACTTAGCAAGGACCTGCCCACAGGTCTGCAGTGCGGCTGCTCCAGCGGTGCATGCAGGCTCCGCTTCCTTTACCTCCTCGGCTGCACTGGCCACTCAGTGGGATCATAACCCCCTTGTGCGCAGGAAGTGCTTTTACTAATTACTTAAATCACTTTCATATTCTATTCCCTTAGCATCAATCTTCTGCACCAGGGAAATCGCCAGGGTCTCTGGGGTAATGATGACACACGACAGCAAACCCATGACCTGGGCCACATGGCTTTCCACGGAGCCTCCACCTACATCTTCCCCTCACTCATTTCACAAAGGTCCCTGGGGGGGGATTGATCTCGTCACACTGAGTTTTGCCACTAGGCAAAGCCAGGCCAGGTGTTCTTAGCACTGAGACAGCTAGAAAATGTCAGAAGTCACATTCTTCTACCTCTGGCAACAGCACTGATGACCCTGCGTGGACAAACAGTGACTGCCAACTCTAAGACTCTCAGGAAGGTGACTCCTGACTTTCCACACTGATCAGTGGGGTCCATGCTTGGGGATCTAGTGGAGAGGCGCAGCTGTCACTGGGTTTGAGACAAGTAGCTCCGACTTCTGGGTCTGGCTTGGGTCCAGCTATTGGTGTTGGAGCTGGAAATGAGGCAGCTGGGGTCGGTGTGGGTTCTAGTTTCCATTCTCACACTGGCATGTGGGCAAATCACTTCACCTTTTGAGATGCCATTTTCTTCTGTCAAAGGAGAAGGCTGGACATTCAGATTGTGTTATTTCTACAATGATGAGATTTCAGCTGCCATCCGGTTGCTCAGTTTTGTCGAAGTACTCACTGAAATGAATGCTTCTCCTTCAGAAAAGAGTCACAGGAGAGAGAGAAAATGCTCCGCAACCTACTTCCCTTGCAGTGACTCCCACAAATTGACTGTGAGTGTCAGTCTTCTGCCTGAATGCCTGTTCATGACGGCTGTCTCTGAACACCCGCCCAGGCCACCGTGCTGGGGGATGGGATCCACGCCCAAACCCCTCGTTAACGTGCCCACAGGCATCTCTTTTTGCTTCACTAGAAGTGTAGCCAACCTGCCGCTTCGACTTGGAGCCGACTGGGGAGCTCCTGATGGAGGGCGGGCCAGGCCAGACGCAGCCCATGACAAATCACAGCAGGATGTGATCTGCACAGCAGTCAGGGACAGACAGTCTCTTTGGGGTGTTTTTGCTTGGAACCATGTTAGGGTGAAGAGGGAAAGGAGCACTTTGGTGGGTGGCACAAACAACAGAGGCCATGGGACCACAGAACGCCCAGCTCTCGCCAGTCAGGGCAGGTGCTCTGCAAACCCCGGCGGCCCAGCGGTGTCCTTGAAGAGCTTATGGCATCCTCAGGGAGAGGGAGCCCACCCCGGGAGCAAGAGGCCTGGGAGTGGGAAGTTGAGCAGTGAGCGAAGCTTTCTCCTTGCTGCTTCCTCCTGCGTGGCTCAAGCTCCAAGAACAGCACACGGAGTGGGTTGCAGGGCAGGGCTGCCTGGGTTTGAATCCCACTGCCAATGATGCATGCATCATGACCTTCGCTTTGGGGACCTGTTTAATGTCTACACCATCTGTGAAGTGGGGGTGATCATCTCAGAAGTGCTGATGGCCGCTACTGCTGCTGTTTTTACTTCACCTGCTCATCATTTTCTTTGAAGCAGCAGGAAGTCTGTAGCCCATTGAGGACGAGCCATCCAACTGAGCACACTTTTATTCCACATTCAGCTCTGAGTTTAACATTCTGTGACTCATTCTCAAACCTTCTATTTTAAAAATGGTTTAAAGCCTCAATTCAACAAACCTATGATGTCAGGTTTCTAAGGCAATGGTGAATAGTTTTCAAGACTGTCCTCCAAATATGGAAATTAGCAACCCAAAAGCATGAAAACTGGCCAGTTGCCTGAAGGCGGTCCGGCCACTTCTGGCACGTTAATGCTTCTGACTGTCAGAGAAATTGAGTCTGGGCACTGTGGCCTGGTCCACCCGTGTGTGCAAGCCTCTGAGAACGGCTGCCAAAGCCTCCGGGGTTCATAGTGAAGTGGAATTGCTCCAGGCACACTCCACACCCCATGGCGAGTCTCTTTGAGGAAAGAACCCACTCGCCCCCCTCTGGCCCCAGGGGTCAGCGGATTAGGAAGTGGAAGTCAGCAGGGCCCAGGAGGCTTGTGTGGGGACAGGCCCGTCAGTGCAGCTCTGCACAACCTGCACAGCTGGGGCCAGCTCTCTCACCTCTTTGAGCTCCACTATTACCACCTGCAAAACCTGGAAAATAATTTGTTTTTTTTTTTCTCTTAAAGCAGTTGTGAGGATTGGGGAGAGTATAGCTAAAAGTGCCTGGTTTGGCACACAGCTCAGAGGTGGTGTTCATCACCACCATCACCACCATCTCTACCACCATCGCCACTATCATTACCACCGTCAGCATCACCAGCACCACTGCTGCTGTGTGCTAAGCTCTGGACTACCCTGTAGGGGGAGGAACGATGCAAACAAGGGCCTGTTTTCACACAGCTTGCAGCCTGGAATGCAGGCCGTGTCACAGACGTCAGGAACCACAATTGGAAGCATATTATTAGAGAAGTTCAGGGACATGGGAGATTGAAAGGAAGTGTCTATATTCAGCGGGGGGACGTCAGGGCAGCTTCCCTTAGCCAGATGACACACATCCTGGCACTGCAACCTGCATGGCGTCCCTCATCTCCGAAACAGTGAGTGTTCGTGGAAGCGGAGCCTCTTGTTCCAGTTTCACCCAGGCCAGGGTCCCACAGCTAAATTCAGCCTCCTGCCTCCCCCGGAAATCCGCCCACACCTGCCCCAGATGGCAGTGATGAGTTCGACTGCCAGGAAGGTCTGGAGGCCCTGGGAGCCCAGGTGCCAGCAAACACTGAGTGGGTGAGACTTCCGTCTGCACACTTGTCTCACACTCACCAGATATTCTCTAGTTCCAAGGAGCCAAAACAAATTAGGAAATCCAAACTGGGCCATCGTTTGACCACGTAACAAACATTTTCTCCAGTTTGTCTCATAGCCCGAAGGCAGCATTGACAAGCACACTGATCAAGACGCGCTTGCTGCTGGCCTGACATCGCACATGGCTGTGTGGCTGTCCACAGGCTTCCTAATGAGATGGCCCCATGGTGCCACTGGACACAGCAAGGTTTGGGCGGCGTGGGGGAGCTCAGAAAGCCCCCACCTCCAGCTCATTAATATGGGGTCGAGGTGACTTCACTGTGCCTTCCTGTGCTCGGGCATAGAGGGTGATGCTGGCAATTTGTTTCCTCCTTCTCTCTCTCTCTGTGACTTTCTCTCTCCCCCTCCACCCACTTCTCCCTCTCTTGCTCTACACAGTGAAAAGGTTGTCAGTGCTTAACAGTGTTCAGACTCCAAGTGGCCCGCCCACATATAGGGGAGGAAGATTGGAGGTGTCAATCTGCCTGACAGCGCTGTCAACGGGACAAAAGAAATGTCTGCATTAGAGGAGCCTCGCACCGGTCTATCTTTGGCCGGGACAGTGGCACTATCTTTGCAGCCGAGATGCAGAGCTTTCAGTTAGGGGGAAGAGTCTCCCCCCAGGTTTTGACAGAGTTCACCAAACCTATGAGGGTGAATAGGCGTTTGGATGTAAACTACAGAATCAATTAATTTTTGCAGAGAGTCGACAGTCTCACGAGGGGCCATGTCAGTGCAGGACGCTCCCTCGGAATGACTCCAAGGAGACAACTCAGGACACAAGGAAACAGCTGTTTCTCCGCACCACCCACCCTGCACTCTGTCCTCTGTACGCTCTCCCTGGTTTGTGCCCTGCTCTTTTCAGAAGCTGCACCTGCAGTGTCACACCCGGCCGGCCAGCCAAGGGCATGGCCAAGCTGCGTTGCCCTGTCTGTGTGCCTCGGGTGAGCGGGTACAGAGAGGACCGCGCATACGGCCGCCCGGCCAGGCTGCACTGTGGGCTTCCACGTTCCCATCCTTGTCGGCCCTGAAGACAACCCTCCGGTGCGGGCACACGGTCCCTACTTTAGATGTGGAGACGAGGTGACCCGAGAGTAAGGCGCAAAGGTGGATGCAGCCCCTGTGTCAGAAACCCCTGGTTTGTCTGCCATCTGTGGGGGAAAATGATACAACTCCTGCTCCCTGAGTTTGAAGGAGGGATTTTGGTGACCTTGGTTTGGGCTCAGAAAACAAACATGAAACAGTTGAGCAAGAATTTCCAGATTCAAATTTCAGCTAGACCACCAGCTGCATCTTTGCCTTGTACATTTCACGCCATCTCTCAGCCTCAGTCTCTTGCTCTATAAAATGAGATGACTGACAGATGGTCGTGAGGGACTGTCCCCTCCTAGAAAAATGCGAATCAACAGAAAGCACAGTAAAACTTTAGGGAGTGAGGCTGTGGCGTTTTTCTGTGTCCACCCAATCAGCTCTGAAGACTCCAACTGGGAGACGCGAACGAGTGTTGGCAAGGAGCCAGGCACCTCCCCACACACAGCGACACGAGAAGCTGAATCAGACAAAATAGAATGTCTTCTGCCTGCATAGAATTCAACTCTGAAGGAAAACTGGACAAGCACACAGGTTCCCACAGAGAACAGCCGCTGCTCACCCTGTATCCCCACAACCGCTTTTTGGTGCCAGCAAGCGGGCCACCCTCCTCTGTCACTCCCGCCGGGGTGACACCCAGGACAGAAACACAGCTGGGAGGGAAGCAGCTGGGCTGGGACGCTGAGAGCATGTGACCACACTGTCCATCACCTTAGGCTTTCATGCTGGCCTGCTGGGGACATTGATGAGCGTGTGGTTGTGAGGGGCTGCTGTCCCATCAAGCCTAGTTCTGAGCTGGTTAGCACCCCAGCCTTCTGTAAGTGGAGTTGGGCTCTCTGCAGGTGGGTTTTCCCTGGCAGGGAATCAGGGATGACGTTCACAGTCGCCACATGCACCCGTCAACCCCTCAACTAACTGGGTGCGGCAGGCAGAATGTGGACTGAGAGAACAGCTCTGCCACTGGAACTGGGCTGCCTGCCAGGGTTTAGCAGAAACAAGCATGATTTTGCATCAAAGGGACCTTGTGGGTGTGGCTGGCACGGCCATGGTCCTCCCGCTCTGCACCTTTCTTTGCGTGTGTGGTTCCCTGTGGCACAGCTGAGTTGAGGGCCAGAGGGAACCCTGAGTCCCCACACTCACGGTCCTGCGGCAGCAGGTCTCCAGGGCAGGAGACAGGAGATAGAGGGCTTGCTGATGGACTGCCAGGTGTTTCCTGTTGGATGCTGCCGGGAGTCCATCAGGCTGCCTGAATGTCACATGTAGGAGTCCTTGTGACCATGTGTCCTTCCTCCAGGTGGACCTCCACAGCAGAAGCACCATGTCCCCAGACAGATGAATATTCTACCACAGGGAAACCCCAGAGAAGCTGTACCAGTTATATCCCAGCAGGCTGAAGGATGCCACCTGTCTACATTGTCACCAGGAGCTGGCATTATGGATTTTTTTGGAAAGTTCAGCCAATCTGGTGAACAACAGTAGTGGCGGCTCTTCAGGGCTCCACACTGCATGTCCCTGATGGACAGGGACGTTTAGCACCTTTGATGCCATTTTGGCCATTTGTATATATTTTTTATAAAGTGTGTGTTGAAAACTTTTACACATTTGTATTGATTGCTCATCTTTTCTTTTTCATCTTCATTAAAGTGTACTGACATACAGTAAACAGCACATACTGGTGTTGACAGAGCTATGCATCGGTGAGATCATCACCAGGGTCAAGACCATGAACATACCTGTCACTCTCTATCACCCTCGTGGCGTCCTCAGTAACCCCACCCCCACACCCTGCGTCCTCAGGCAACCCCTGATTTGCTGTCACTCTCTACTAGTTTGCATTTTCCAAAATGCATTCAAACGGAACTTTAACAGTGTTTACTCCTTTTCTGTCTGTAAGTCAGAATGACCTTGGGACTCGTCCGTGGTGTCACAGGCCTCCACAGCCCATGGGGCTGAGCAGGGATCCACTGGGCGCATCAGACACAATTTGTTATCCTCTTGTTAACAACTTGCATTGTTTCCGATCGCTGGCAATTACTATTGAGGATGCCATGAATATTCACGGTCACGTTTTCGAGTGGACTACAACGCTTTCGTTTATCTTGGGCAGGAGTGGAATGTCTGGATCAGAGAGTGGGTAGTTGTTTAATTTCTTAAGACGCTGTGGAAGTGTTTGCCGAAGCAGCCGCACCATTTCACGCTCCCACCAGTGAGTGGGAGGGCACCGCACCTTCCCCTCGTGACTACCCCCAGCAGGGTCAGCCTTTGACACTTCAGCTGCTCTAACAGGCACAGCGCGGCATCTCACTGTGGCCGTGACTGTCATTTCCCCGAGGAACCATGACTTCAAAATGCGACAGAGCTTATTTCCCGCCCATCTTTCTTCGTTGGTGGATGTATTTGCAACTCTTTTGCTCGACTTTTTCTTTGCTTGCTTTTTTTTTAAATGAGTTTTGAGAGCTCCTTATTAACTGTGAAGAGAAGTTCATTTCAGGTGTGTTATTTCTAAATATTTTCCCCAGTTTGTTACCTTCTTTTCATTCTCTTAGCAGTAGCTATTAAAAATAATTTAATTTTGACAAAGTCCAAATTATCAACTTTTCTCTTATGGATGATAGTTTCAGTATTATAGCTATAGATCACTTTGGGGGAGATTGCCATTTTAACGCTATTATTTCTTCTGACACATGATCACAGCGTATATGTCTCCATTACATTACTCTCATCCATGATTTTTCATTTTTAGTGTAAGCCTTACACATATTTTGCTAGATTTATCCCATAATGCTTCATAAATTTGGGTGCTACTGTAAGTGATATTTTTAAGACTTTGATATCTAATTATTGCTAGTATATAGAAATACAATTGGTTTTTGTATATTTACTTTGCATTGCTATTTATTAGTTTTAGCGGCTTTTTTGTAGGCTCCACCAAATTCTCTGCAAAGGTGACTGCGTGATTGAAGTGCCTTTTATTTTTGTTGTTGCTTTACCGCACCGCTGGGAGCTCGGATGCAGTGCTGCACAGAGGAGGAGATGGAACAAGTCCCCGTCCAATCCCGGTGTCAGCACAAAGCATCCTGTCCCCCTCCCTTGCTGTGACGGCAGCTGCAGTTTTCCACCATGAATGGAGGTTGGCATTTGTCAGCTGCTTTTTCCACATCCATTAGGAATGTCAGGTAGTTTTTCTTCTGCTTGTGAATATGGAGAGTTATACAGGTTCACTTTCAAACAAACTAACCGTGCATTTCTGGAACAAATCTCCCAGGATTGTGATGTATTATCCTTTTTAATATACAGTGCTTCATTTGATTGGCTAAAATTATACATATTGTTTGATTTGATTGGTTAAAATTATGTTTAGCATTTTTTTCCATATATTTCTGGGGATAAATGATCTACAGGGTGTTTTTAATATCTTCCTTTGTATAATTTCAATCCTTTGAAACTTAGAATTATTTTATGACTCAGTAAATGACCCATCTAGGGAAATATTCTACATGTACTTGAAAAGAATGCGTATTCAGCAGTGTTTAGATATATCATTCTAAAAATATCAGTTAGGTTAAGTTGGTTAATGGTGTTGTTCAAATTTTCTATATCCTTACAGTTATTTGATCTACTTGTATAATTAGGTATTGAGAGAGGAGAGTTAAAATCTCTAAGAATAATTGTGGACTTGCATATTTCTCTTTTTAGTATTCTCATATTTTTGCTTTATGTATCTGGAGCTTTAACATTAGATTCATAAAAAGATTTCTAGTTATCTTAATCTTAGATTATTTTAATTTTATAATTATCTTTATACTAATTATAAAATATCTCTCACTGATAACACTATTTGTCTTAAAGTATGTTTTGATTAATATCAATGTAGTTAATTAATAGTCTCTATCTTTTACTTTCACTTTCAACTTACATATCTTTCTATTTCATGCACCTTGGCTTTAGTAGACTTCACTGAAACATTTTTGCTTCTATTCAGACTGACCATCTCTGCAGCCTCTCCGGAGGACTTGGTCCATTTGTATTCGAGGTAATCATGAACACGGGCAGACCTCAGTCCATTTTCCTGGTGTTGGTTTTATATTCAGCCCATGTGGGCTACGTTCCTCTCTTCCTCCTCCCTTCTTGCCTCCATATGGAGAAGTAAACTATTTTTTAGCATTCCTATTTTGACTTTTAGTTACATCTACTTTTGCTTCTTTTTCTAAATGGTCACTGTAAAAATGACAATGTGTCTTTGTATCACAATCTACCTTCAAACAATATTATAAAACTTCACAAATCAACAGAAAGTGACAACAGTGCAATTCCACCCATTCCACCTGCTCTGTTGCTTTGACATGTGAGCTACAAAGCACACAGTAAACACTTATTATTTCATTTTACATACACAATAGCTGTTAAAATTTTACATACCTCACGTGGGTGTATCTTCTATGTTTACTTTCAAATGTGCCATTTCTGGCTCTCTTCATTATCTCTGGGCTTCTACTGCTGTCGCTGGTCCTTGAGCTGAAGCACTTGTAACGTTTCTGTCCCGTGGGCCTTCCAGGGTCTCTGTTTTGCCTGCACTTTTGAACAAGGTCGAATTCGAAACTGACAGGTTTCCTCTTTTCAGTACTTTACCAATGTTTTTTTCATTATCTTCTGGCCTCCCAATGAGTATTTATTCTTACCATTATCCCCCAAGATGCAATGCGTCCTGTCACCCAGCTTCCCTTTAAGATCTTCCCTTTATCTTTAGTCTTCCCCAGTTTGATTACAGTTCGCCTGGATTTGGTCTTCCCTGAGCTTATCCCACTTGACATTTATTAAGCTTCTTAGACCTTTGTTCTGATGACTTTTGTCAATCTGGGGGAAGCCCAGCCAACAATTCTTCAAGTGTCTCCAGTGCCTTTTCATCCCCTCTCCTCCATGCAGGGTTCTGAGGCACACACATTGGATATCGTTCGATACTGTCCCGTACCTATCTGCTTCCTGTTTTCGGCACATTTATGTTCTGTTTCACCTCTGAGCTGACCTTCGCTGGTTCTCTGCTGCGTCACGTCCATCCCTGAGCCCCCGCTGGAACTCTGTTTTCACCCTCCTGCTTTCACTCCCAGCACTTCCACCTGGTTCTCTGCTATTGCTCCATCTCAAGTTCATTTATGTTTTTTCACCTTGACCACTCGATGCTTTAACCTATTTACCCTGATTATCCAAATGGCCCTTTCAAACAGCTGAGTCACACCCAGGTTTTCTTCTGTTGCCTCTTTCCTCTCTTGACCACGTGTCCCCCAGTTTTAGACTCCATACTGGAAATAGTTGCATGAAAGAGTGACAGAGAATGGAGTAAACACTGTTTGTGCCTAAACAGTGGCATGCCCCTCGATCCCTCAGTCTGGGCGCAGAGTCCCTGCAGCCGGCAGTGGAAGTGGGTGTGGCGGTTAATGCTGAGCCCACCAGCCTCAGCCACTGCCCGCTGCAGTTGGGACGAGGCCAGGGGCAGGCTGGGGCCTGAGCTCCGAGGACCACAATGCTGTGTAGATGCTGATGCTCTGATTTGCAGACCAGTGCCATTTTGTGAGGTCCCACTTCAGTCCACCTTCCAGCATCCTTCACAGTAGATTTTCTCCTCACGCCGCCTCGTCTGGGGCTTTCAGAAGGCAACTGGGATCGTTCAGAAGCCCTGGATTTCCTTGGGGTGATTTCTCCCACTCTTTCCCCCTTCCCACACCGCCCCCCATCCCCTGGGGACTGTCTCACATTCTTGGGGCTCTGGCAGCCTGTCTCTGTGGACTCGGCCTCACACAATGGTCTCCACACATTATCAGCAGTTCCTGCGATTCAGGCTGCCTTCCTCCTGTCCCCACTCACGTTGGGTCCCCTCCTGCTGCTCCTGCCTGTGTGAATGTAGCCGTGGTCTCTTGTGCCCTGGAACGAGGTCATCCCTTTCTGAATTGAGTGCACTCGGGTTCCTTTGCAGTCTCAGCTCTCTGAGGTTTGCTTTTTCCCAAGCTCTGATGCAGTAGCTCACCTGGATTATTCGTGCTATTGTGGTGGCATTGGGGTTGTCACTTCATAGTCTGCAATTTAAGTCCCATTCGAACATCTTCCCCCGGTGACTGCCCACTGTTTCTCCAGTGTCTGCCCTCTGAGCAGCCTCCCGCCCCTCGTTACAGCACCTGCTCTGTTTTTAACCCCATGTTTCTTTCATCCACCTCAGCCAGGAAGACTGTGAGGTCCTACAGGGCAGGGCTTACCTTCCCGCTTTCTAATCCCAGCACCTAGCACAGCTTCCTACGCAGTAAAGGTGCTTAAAACTATATTTTCAAAATAAATCAGTTCATTCATGGCATTGCCGAGGGATGGGTTTCTGTTCAAATGTCCGAGATGGTGCAGACTAAGTGGGGGCTAGTTGCCTCTAACGATCCCATGGGCTGAGGCAGCACCTCTGTGGGCGATGAGAGCAGGGGCTGGTCCCCACCTCTCACAGCGCAGGAGGGATGATCACAGCAGCTCACTGGTCAGCAAGCACTGGGTGAAGGCACCAGGCCTGGAGCAAGTCTGTTGAGGAGGAGGACAGACC
Organism: Artibeus jamaicensis; assembly: GCF_021234435.1. Lineage (NCBI taxonomy): Eukaryota > Metazoa > Chordata > Mammalia > Chiroptera > Phyllostomidae > Artibeus > Artibeus jamaicensis. The sequence continues at coordinate 6,387,986 of NW_026521936.1, forward strand.
CTGTTCCCGCTGGCCCTGTCCTGAAGCACATTAGTGTCGGAGCCTCCAGAGGCGATGGGTTCACACTGTCTCTGACTCCACACTGAACTTGGATCTGTGGTGTCAGATGCATAGAAAGGGGTGGCTACAAAATTATCCACTGCAAATTGGTTGCCCCTGGAAAGACCATCAGTGTACAGAACTTAAACTTCCAAGGGAAGTCTGCCATCAGCTGAGGAGGAGCAGCAGTGCAGCTGGGCCTGCTGGCAGGTTCACGCGGCAGTGACCTTGGGGCGGCGGGGGTCCTATCAGGTGATTGCTTCCTGCCCTTCATCCAGTCTCTGTTCGCCCAAGAGACAACGAAGGGTGTGCCCTTCACTCAAACACGGGACCGAGAAAAGAACAAGTTCTAGGCTCCCACGCATTTCTAGTGCTGAGAGCATCCATCTTAACACGGAAGGAAAACTGCTGAGCCAAAAATGCCACCAAATGCTCGTGTTCTGAATAACCTGTGACCACCGTGATGAACTAAGCACAGAACTCGCTGTCCACACGGGGCGTTTGTGAGAGGGAAAATGTGACGTGCTAGGAATTGTGAGGGGGCAACAGATGTAAACCACGCTGTCCCGGCTGACCCACTGTGAGCAGCAGATGTCACGGAGGCCAGACCTGGGACAAGGTGGCAGGTGGCTGCTGAAGGGATCTGTGATGACCCCAGTGCCAGCCTTCCCACTGCCTCTCCTAAAAGGAAGGCCAGGTCGGGTGTGAGCAGGGTGGAGGCTGTCCCTCCCCCACATGCCTCAGTGATGGGGGGCAGCCTCGGGGCCGGTGGAGTGACCCCCCAACCCCACTGTAAGGCCCCAAAGGGCTGAGCACACCCTGCAAAGATACCAGGCCCACTTTTCCCACAGCAGGGAAGGTCCCCAGTGCCAGAATCATAACGCACCCGGGTCATGGCTGGGAAGGCCCTGCCGTGAGGAGGAGACAGTCACACCTTCTCCCTCCCCTTCTAGTGCGCGCTGGGCTGCTGCGGCTCCAGCAGGTTACTCGCTGGCCTGAGGATTTGGTTGTAAGGAGCAGCATGTCCGTCTGTCTCCCAGGGAGCTGCTTGTGGCAGCTCACTGCTGCGACCCGCAGCCCGCCCCTCCCAGCTCCTGCTGACCCCCAGCACTCCTGACCCCTGCTGTGCATGGCCCCACAGCGCACCCCTTGGGTCAAGGGCAGTAGAAATGGCGAAACTCCAGGGGCCCCACTTGGTAGCCCCTCCAGATGAATTCCCTGCCACTCCTAGTCCAGGGAGTAACTTCTAGACTAAACTGGACTTTTTTTGTTCTAGTATGCGGGCAAAGCTCATAAAATAACCAAACCTGAGAGAGAAACATGACATGACAGTGGCTTTGGCTGCCCCATCCCTATTTCTGGAGACAAGAAAGGGCACCGGGCAGAGGCTGTTTGTGCCTGAGTCATGGTCATGGTGCGGAAACATGCTAACTGGCTCCACAGAGAAATTGTCACCCCAACTTCTGATCTGTGGAACTTCAGCAACTCTCTCCCTGCTCCCTCCCCTGTCACTAAACCTGTCTCCAGACCACACACACGTTTGTCTTTATTGATCGTCCATGCCTGATGCCCAGGGATGCGATGCAACGGCTCCGTTGCAGAAGAAATGCCACAGCAGCTGCCGAGAGTGAGCACAAAGCCGCATATCCCTCTTGATGAAGACACACCGGGGGATGGAGGGGAGGACAAAGAACGATTTCCTATTTGAATGTACTTAAATTGCCGATATTCGAGAGGCCCGAGAGCAAGGTTGGTTTTCCACTGTGCTGTGGCGTAAACAGATAAAATGCTACTATACGTAACGCAGGGCGGCCCCGGGCGGCTGCGGCAGAGGCCCACAGTGTATGGACTAATCTGCTTCGCGAGCACGCCTGCTCTCCTCCGATTTCCCTCGGTGGAGTTGAGACCTCCATGAACAGTCCAGCAGGTGGTTTCTAGACCCTTGACCTAGTTCTCATTTTGTGTTTAGAAAATGGTACATTAATAATGATGATGACAACAACTATCAATTGGCCCACTGGCTGCGAGCTTTCGTGTGTCTTCTTGTTTGACCCTGAGAAACACCTGGTGACTGCTGTTGCCCTGTTGTACAGCGAGGCTGCAGCAGGACAGAGAGGCCAAGCAACCCCCTGCCCAGAGTGCCCGGCCTCTCCCAGCACTCTCCCCACTGCCGACCCCCCAGGATAAGCTCACCTTTCACCCCACAGCACCTCGCTGGTTCTCTGGCTCACAGAAAGTGCTCAGGTCACATCAGTGATGGGCATTTAGAACCTGTGTTCAGGGGCCTGGCTCCCTCAGATTCCAGGCCCATGCTAGAAGCTTGCTGACTGACAGTTCATGTGGAAGGCTCTGGGACACAATGTTTGCTCTGGCCAACAATCTAGGTGACAGTGACCTTGAGCAATGAGAGGGCAGGACCCTCCCTAGTCTACCAGCTGCCTCCTGCCGGGACCCAGAGCTCTGGGCCTGCACCTCTGTGAGGACGAAGGCTCCACCCCTCCATCCGGTGGGTTCTGAAAACTGGGCTCAACCCACCACTCCCTGATGCTGCAGGGAACTGTGTAACCACTGCCCCTCTTCTGGGGCAGACAAGGATACAGAGGCGCTGACGCTGGCTATAGTCCCACAGCCTGTCCAGTTGACCAGGGCCAGTGTGGGGACTCTTCATGGGACTCCATGTCCCCTCATCATCATGCAGATCACCCTCATCACACGAGGCCAGATGGCGAAGGGGCGCAAGGCAGTGTCCCATAGTATCCCAGGGAGGAGCTGGGCAGCAAACGTCCTTTCTCTGCTGTAGGCCCTTAAGATGTGGAAGAGACTTGGCTTCTTAACTGAGTCCACACCTCGCCTGACCCCACCTGGGGGGTGCAGCTCTTTGGGCAGACACACACAGGTGTCTCTGTCATGCCCGCTGCAGTTCATGCAGACCCTAAGTCACCTGAGGCCTCATCCATGGCATGAGCCCTGTGTGTGTGCATGACCCAAAACACCAGCCTGCGTTGGCGCAACTGACCTCAGCACCTTCATAACAAGAAAGCAACTGTAACAGTGGCCCAGGTGGTTTCCCACATGTTTCCAAGGCCACAGCCATTGTCTCATGAAGCTAGTGGAGCTTAAGAGCAAGCAGAACACGGCTGGACTCACCCACCTTCGCCAGCAGGTATCACTGGTCATGTCCCAGGTGACGTGACTGATGTTCAGCAAGAAGGATGTATGAGCAGTGCTGTGAATGCCCCCCACCTCCGGGACCCCCTGGGCTCTGTGCTCCATCCACAGTCCCAAACTTGGGGTGTATGACACCCTCTGCTCTGAAAGTCGCTCTCATGCAGCCCATTCTACCTGGGAACCGTGGTGCAATGGGATGTTGTAAAAAACATGTATCATTTCCTGTTTAAAAGTTCACTGTGATGTCTAATTGTCTCTTTAAAATGTTCTTGAATGTGCGTCACACTGTGAACTGGCTCCAGAGCAGGTTTAGCATTGACGTGGAGGGAGCCCCTACTTGAGGGCCGGCACAGGTGGTACCCAGGCCCAGAGCCCACTCTGGACATTGGCCGAGGGCAGGGGTGCCACGAAGGGGAGGTTTCTGAGTTGTAGGACTTGTGGGGTTCCCTCTAGGACAGTTCTTGGCAGCTGGGACAGCTGGTCACCCTGTGTCACCTAGTTCCTGTTAAATTCAGGGTCCCTGCCATCCTCCCAGCAGTTGAGTGTCTGCTGCTGTCCCAGGTCCTTTCTCAAAGTGTGGGCCCCACGCTCTGTACTACCTCCCGACGTCCTGTCTGTAGGGTGGACGGTGGTGTCCACAACTCTGGGCCTGTCCCAGAGAAGACCCTGAGAAGACCTGCCCTGAGGGCAGCAGGGAACACGGAGGGGTTCAGCGTCAAGGGCGGTTGGGCAGCCACTGCTGGACTTGGGGCGTCACCCCACAAGGACTGAGGGACACCTCCCTGCATGCGCCCCCATCCCTCGCTGTTCTGCCCACCAGCACGGATGGCGCACAGGAGAAAAACCGAGAGCTGCTGCCAAAGGCTTAGGAAACAGTCCCGTGGGTGCTTCCCAGAGAGGCCCCCCACAGGTGACACACAAACCCAGGTGCAGAGTGAACTGCAAAGGTCACCTGAGCTGGCCGTCCATCCTGCTGCATCCTGGGGAGCTCATCCGGTGCAGTGGCCTGGGACAGGACCTCCAGGTACGGCAAGTAGCGCTCAAGGGCCTTGGCCAGCGCGAGGCTACCCTCTGGACGGTGCCTTCTTTCATCCTCGGTGCTGGGCTTTAAGCTCCTGAAAAGCAAAAGAGCACATGAACCAGCCCCATGCGTGCTGGGGGTCAGTCAGCCACATGGGCAGCCTCATGGCCGGCAGCTCTCCCTGGCCAGGGTCCGAGTCCCTCGTGTAACCCCATCTCTGTAAGTGGCAGTACCATTCTGTCAACAGGCTGCTAAGCCACAGACGTATGGATTCACAATGGTCCCACCTGCCCGGTGCCCACCAACATCTTTGCACAGAGGAAACAGACTCACTGCTAGAAACGCCAACTGTGAGCTAGTTCCCTTGTCAGCCACACCTTGGCTCAGGGTGCCCCTCCCCCCTCCCCCCACACCCCCTCCCCCCAATCTGAGGATGGTGCCATTTGTTGTGGATCAGGCCCTCCTGGTTTTTTTTTTTTTTTTTTTTAGCATTCACAACTAGCTGAAATTACCTTCTTTATGCAAACGTACTTTTTCTTGCTGGACACCCCTTCACTAGCATGCAGGCTGCCAGAGAGAAGGAGCCCGGTTTTCTGCATTTTCCCTGTTTGCAGCCCCCACCCCAGGATTTACAACAGAGCCTGACTCATTGTAGATACTGAAAAAAATGTGCATGGACTGAATAAATGAACTTAGCTCATTCAAGAAATTCTGGGTTCATGTGGAGTTACTTCAAAACACTAGCACTTCCCTTTGGTAACCTGTCAAATGACACTTTTTCCAGCACTAGGAAATGTCTCTGGGAAATCTAAAAACTGTTATGGCTCAAAGTGACTTTAGGATAACAGACCTGATTACTGTGGTGAAATGAGAATGATGTGAAGTGTGGACTTATTTGAAAGGAAAAGTCTTATTTCCGTTTTTAAGGAAATGAAGTGTTTACACCGTATGAGAGTGTAGCGGTCTCCATCCTCTCCAACAGACACGACACTGTGCAGGAGGGAGTGGACACCCTTCGTCCTCTGTCACCTCCCCGTCACCTCCCCTGGGCGCTCCACACACAGTGGGCATGAAAGGCGGCAGCCAAGTTCAGATATCGAATAAGTATGAGTAATTGTCCTGACAGTTATACAGCCAGGCGTGTGGGGGTTGCGTCCTAAATGTACTCAACCTTCGTGTGAGCAAATCCTGGGTTTGAAACTTGTATTTCTGTGTCACCGCCCAGAAGCGCTCTGGGTGTTGAGCGAGAGTGTCCCGACAGCCAGGAGGAGCTCTGTCCTGGGATGTCAGTTGGGGGCTCGGGAGAAGTGGGCACAGGGGCAGGACCAGGGATCATCTGAGATTTTCTTCATTTCTCCCCAACCCTTCTCTGTGGATTGGTACCTGGAAAGAGTGGGCTTTTAAGTAACAGTTTTTGATTTTCACTTTTATTTACAATAGCAAATACAACAAAGTTCGGTGATTATCTCGGAGATGGAAGTCCTTTAGCTGCCCCAGCACAGGGGTGGCCTTGGAAGATGTGTGAATGCAGGAAACAGGGCACAGTCTTCAGGGGGCTGTGGCAGCCTTCGCCCCCTGGGAAGGCGTGAGGTCCCTGTCCGACCGCGTCCTGTGCAGTCTGGGACCTCCGAGCGGTCTGGGGCTGTGGGGCTGGTCCCTACTCACTGCAGCAGGAGGAAGCAGCGTCGGCAGGGCCTGGCCAGCGAGAGTCCTGTGGGCACTCAGCTGTGGGAGGGGTCGCCTCTGAAGGTGCACATCGGCCCAAGTTCCTGAGGCCTTGTTACAGCCACATGGAGTCCCTCCACCTCTTCCCAAGGCTGGCCCATCCCCTCATGCCCCATTGTATGTCCTCCTAAGACAAAGTGTCCTGTAAGCTTCCTGCAGCACAGAAGTCAGCATATCTGTCTTCCAAGAACCCAGCTGAGATGAAGCTCCCTGAGCACCACTGGCCGGAGTCAGAGCCCTGCCACCTGGGAGTCATCTGTCCAGGTGCCCCAAGCAACCTCATAAGTAGGTACCCCACCCACTTTACAGTAAGGAGGCTGGGGTGTAACACCGTGACGCCAATGCTGGGCGTCCCTGAAGCTCGATTTGTTTCTGGGCTGGAGCCTGGATTCCTGGGCATGCCGCAGCCGGTCCACACACACCTGCCCAGAGGGGCAGGGCCCAGGGTCACAGACCAGGCAGCAAGCACCTGCAGTTCCACCAACCTGCCCCCTGCTCACCGCTGGCCTCTCCAGGTCAGGACCACGGCCTTTCCCCACAGCTGATCCGGATGCAGTATCAGCCCAGCAGTGAGCACAGGGCTTTCTGAGTGGAGATGCTCTTCATTCTCGTGAATGAGGAATTTGGCAGCAGCCACCTGGCGATGCCTGGAGCTTGTGCATCTTTGTGTGCCTGTGTGTGCACCTATGTGTACTCGTGTGCCTGCATGCATGTATGCATCAGTGTGTGTGTGTCTAAGTGCATGTGTGTGTTTTGTATGTGCTCAGTGAGGCTGGTAGGGCCAGTGCACTGCCCATTTGCTGATAACCACATCCACGTTCAGTGACTGAGAAACAACGTTGCAAGTATTTTACATGCAAACACAACGGTTAATTGCTCACATGTGGGTGTTCACTGCGGCACTGACACACATTAGGAAACCCATGTGGGTTTCGGGTGGATGTGTCCTGTCAGATACGGAGAATGGCTCGCGGCCAGCATTCTCACACAGAAAGCCTCATCCCCCAGAACAGGCCGTTGATGTCAGGTGTGCGGTCTGCGTGCTCCTCACGGAGGGGCTCACGATGCACCTTCCCGCTGTGCTTCAGGGTCGCGCCCGACAGAGCTGCACTGTCTCTATTCCCAATGCCTCTTTCAGCCGCGTTGGCTCACTCTTGACGGGCACACAACTCACAGCTGCTCAGTCTGGTGCGTCTCGAGCCCTGCCTGTCGTTTCCCTGACTGCTTCTAACAGATGAAATTCACGTCGTCTGTCATGTAACTGAGGTCAGTGTACTTTTCTGGTACTTTGTCCATTTTTCTCAGTAGTTGCTCCTCAGTGCGGATGCAAGCACCCTATTACGCACCTCTAAATCGTCTTATTCGGCTTCCTGTGCACACGGGGCCGCAGTGCCTGCCCACCACTGTGCTGAGCATCGCCACAGCAATTAACCCGCGGATCGGCGTCTGCCCTGTGCTCCGGCACGAAGCAGGCCACAACCTGGTACACTCTCTACTTCACAGAGACGAAGAACGGTTCACACTCAGGTTCCTTTCCACGTGTGCACACCGGCCTTCAGGCTTCAGAGACCATGAGATGCTTTCCAGGGGTGTCCAACCTGCAGCCCATGAGCCACGTGCAGCCCAACACGAAATTGTAAATTTACTTAAAACATGATGAGATTTTTTTCTCATCACAATGTCTTGAATGCATGGCCCAAGACAACTCTTCTCCTGCCAGTGTGGCCCAGAGACACCAACAGGTTGGACACCCCTGCTACTCTGTCACCCCTCTTGCTGGAGGAAGAAAAGCCCAGATTAAGAAAAGCCCATCTTGGCACAGCAGATGCAGTGAGCCTGTTCTCATCCCTTTCCTCAGTCCTAGCCTCATGTGCCAAACATGTCCCTGAGCTCCTGCCCTTGGCCTTTGGGAGCCACCCAGCCCATCCCTGCTCTTGGTGGAGCTCAAGGCTGGTAGATGGTGCCCCACACTCGGGTGAATGTTCATGGAGGAGGAAGAAGTGGTCGGTGCTCAAACGCCCAAATGCCATTTAAAGACCAGTGTTAAGAGTTCAAACTCATTCAACACAGACTGACTTTGGCTTTGGCTTGCTTTTTGAACAGAGAAGGCTTACACACACACAGACTACAGTGGCCCATGATCATTGATAAGGGAGGTGCACCGGGCACAAGGAACACAGAGTTCCTGCCCTCGGGAGTTCGGTATGGCCAGCTCGTGAGCTAGCGTGGTGAGCACATATGTAGTGTGTCCCCAATCCTTGTGTGTTTCCACACACCCCATCCTGCAGGACTTAGGAGTGAATGTCCCACTGGATCAGGTTATTTCTTATTGGACAAAATAAGCATCAGTTTTTTGTTACAGAGACTTTTCTAACAAAAGGCTCGGATTTACAATAGTGTCTCAGGGAAAAAAGTAAATTTTCCAAACCCAGTCTCTAGGGAAGGTCCTTCTCACTTTTCATAAACAGGGAGAGCAGAGCACTGTGGCTCAGCGCTGAGCAGACAGCCCACAGGGGTTTGTGTCTGGGCTCAGTTGCAAACTCCCTGTGGCTCAATCTCCTCCCCTGCAAGATGGGGTGACACCTCACTGATCACCCCGCAGTGAGCAGTAGGGGTGAAATGAGATGGTGTGGAATAGATATTCGGCCCAGTATAGGCTGCTGTGTTTGGAGAACAGGAAGAGTTTCATGATTAAATTCTGCTCTGTGTACTAAAGTGAATGTAAGTTCTCACTGGGAAATGAGAATTCTTGACTTCTCTGCTCTCCACCAAGGTTCTGGAGACGCAGGACTCTTCCAAGGGGAGTGGTGGGGGGTGGGGGGAGAGGACCTGTGGGCTAGGACACAGTGGAGAAAGGAAACGCCCCTCTTCTTCCTGGACACCCCGGCTTTCTGGAACTGCTATTCCAGAAAGCGAGTGGGTGGTTTGTGCCAGGACCCAGGAATCAAGCTGACTCACCTGGCGGGGTGGGTAGCCCCGGGGCGCCGCAGGTGAGCTCTGGGGAGGTGGGACAGCTCCTGGGCCAGCACATGCTGGGTGTGGTCATCCTGCCAGGTGAAACCTGTGGGAAGGTGACAAAAACTACATGTCAGCCGGGAAGCTGAGCCAAAGCTCTTGCTCAAAGTCACAGCAAGCCCTCCCCCCAGCACAGCTGACCAGCCAGGCTGCTGTTTCTGCACTATACAAATGAGCCCCCTTCTTTCCACAAGGTCCAGCTCTCAGAGTCCAGACCGCAGACATGGGGAAACCAGGCCTAGAGTCCCAGGCAGGACAGAGGTTCTGCCCAACGGGAGACACAGACCTTTCTCCACAGAGAGTTCTGGCCAGCATGCCCAGATGCCCGCTCACTGTCCCTGGGCGATATATGCTCCGCAGCCCCACCCTGCTCAGAGCCCCACGCCGGGAATGAAATAAAGGGTATTGTTACTGTGAAAGCAATTATCGTGGGGCTTAATGTACTGTGTCTGGGAGCCAATTACATTATATTTATACTCAAATGTTATGACAAAGAGCCTTATTTATAACAAGGGCGAAGTGGTTATGAAGGCGAAATCCATGTGATTATGCATTAATTACACGCACTGCAGATCACATGATAATTATGCTCAGAATTACCAAATAACTCCCCAGAATAATTATTAAGCAATTTGTACATTTTAGATCTTATGGTAACACTTTAGCACTTCGAACTACCCCATGCAATTATCCATAATTATCTAATCACTAAATATCATGTAATTACAGAGATATATTTTTATGCCCTGTGCAAAAACACATCAAAATCTTTGTGCCAGGACGGCTCTGCGCTTGCATGCGTGTGCAAGGAGTTCCCAACTTCTGAGGACCACGCGTTCCGGGCCGGATAGAAACAATGGTTCAGGAGACACAGCTCCTTCGAGAACACACTGGAACACTTGTTTCAAATGCAAATCTAACATTTTAAAACAATTTACAAATGGCAAGATTCAAACAGTTGGCACAGTTCTAACCCTCAGAGGGCTCCCTGGCATTACCCACCGCGGATGCTGTTGGGAAAATTTACCCCATTGGCCAGCCTCCTATGGCAGCCTGTTCTGAGCGCTCTGCTTAGAACTGGATGTTTAGAGAAAAAGCTACTGCAGGGGGCCCGGCCCCACGGTCACTGTTATCCTGACTTCAGGATTAAACATTCGAAATAATGAGCAAGTCTGTCCATTTGCTAAAAGCAACTACAAATCACACCCCACACACACACAAAGTGTCTGTCTTGTGGCCATGGTTGGTCCATGCCAAGGACCACGCTCACCAGAAAGCACATGGGTGATATTCCCATAACATCAAGCACCGCACGTTTAGGAATAAGCAGTTGTAAATAATCCCCAAAGGGTGGCCTGAATGTTATTCTCTATTGGAAAACAGAAAAAAAATCAAGAACCAAACAAAACTTCCCATGAAAAAATTAAACAACAGAATTTTGATACTGTTGTTTATCTAAGGTGCACAGAGGTCTGGGGTATGTCAGGAGCCTGGGGCCTGTGAGGAGGGCTCGGTTCTCCCAGAACCTGGCTGGTCTGTGTGGGTGATATGAGGGGACCTGAACCCTGGTCTGGGACTCTTGGTTTTCCTGGGAGGGGCAGGGACTGGGCCCTTGGAATGAACAGAGGAAATACATGGATGCAGGACTTGGACAGTCCCCGTGCACCTCTCTCCAAGATATATTAGAGGACACCCTGGGAAGATGGGACCCACTCCCAGTACTTTGGAGAAGACAGACGTTTTCTTATTCCTCTGCTGAGTACAGTTAAGACCCTGGAAAGAATACTAGCAGAGGCTGTGAAGCGGGGAGAAGAGAAGGCAGGGCAGGCCGGACCTCGGACCCACAGAAGGAAACGGGCTGCATTGCCTGGACTCGGCGCTGAACCGGCCAGCAGCCCTGGAGCAACGGTGGGTGCAGGTGCCTCCCCCTCTCCAGTCAGAGGGCCAGGACAGAGCCACGGAGCACGTTTCACATGATGGAGCTCTACACCCACCAGACACCCTGGAAAAGCACAGACCCAGCCACACAGGCCCACAGAGGCCAAGAGGGCATCTGGGCGTCCTTCTTCTTAGGGCTGTAAGGGGTCCCTGAGCACTCAGGACCCTGCCAGTGTCCAGACCTCCATCCCTGTCAGGAGGTAGCTGCCCACCCCCACCACTGTGTTGGTGCAAAGCACATGGGGCCTTGAACCCACGCAGCCTCTGCCCAGGAGGAAGGACAAGAGCCTGCCCATCCAGTATCAGCAAAGGTTTACTCAGGGCATCTGCCAGACATCTGCCCACACTGGTCAGGAACAGAGAGGCACCCCCGCCCCAGCAGAGGGGTACCAGGAAAAGCCAGGTAAAACAAGGGTTAACTGAGATCCTCAGTTACATAAGAGACCCTCTCTTATATCATGAGTCTTATGATAGAACACAGAAATGCCCAGGTTTCAACAGAAAATCACTTGTCATCCCCAGACCTGGAAAGTTCTCAAACTGAATGAAAAATGACAATCAGGAGCCACCAACAGTGGGGTGACGGGGACATCAGCACCACCTGACAGACTGTACCACAGCCTTGACAGAAACCCTTCAGTGAACAAGTACAAACTTGTCTGAAACACATGAAATAGGAAGTCTTGGTAAAGAAATACGTATGCAAAGAACCCAATGCGAGTATTATAACTGAGAAAAGAGCAGCTGAGCAGGGCATAGCACGGAAGGATGGAGGGGTGGAGGGAAGGCTCCATGTGCTGGGACAGAGAGCAACGGAAGGCACCTAGTTCCAGCAAAGGGAAAGGGTCGTCTAACAAAAAGAAAAACAAATGGTGGGGCTACAGCCAAAGACCCAGCACTGAGGTCCTCTGAACCCCAGAGGAGAGGAGGGAAAGGGCAGGGGAGAAGAGGTGCTCACAAAATGTAAAGGTGAACCCTCTTCATTTTGTCAAGAGATCAAAACCTAGAGATTCCATAAGCTGAGCACCCCAAGGAGGATAAACCCAAATCTCCTCTATGTGCTGATTTGAACTTCTGAGAACTAAGAGCAAAGCACCTCGAAACAGTGGCCCCTCACGTATGCGGGAAGTGATTCCAGGGACAGAGAATTGTGCGTCAGAACCACAGCGGCAGCAAGAAAGCGCACGGCAGGCACTCCTGGTGCTGAAAGAAAAGCGCAGTCAGCGCAGAATCCTGAAAGCCCACCAACCCAGACACCCCAGGAAAACAGCTTTCAGGGGTGACAGCAAATCAAGACGGCCTCAGATACAGGGGAAAAACAGGAGCTTTTTTTAACCACCAGACCTGCCCTGAAAGAATCACTAAAGGAACTTCTCCAGACACACAGGCGATGATAAAAGCAGCGGCCGGGGAACGCCAGGAAGGAAGGAGGATCACGGAAGATACAGGTCTGGGCAAAGAGAATAACATTTTTTTCTCCTGAGTTTTCTAAGTTTTGTTGGACAGTGGAAGCAAACGTGATAATACTGTCTGCTGTGCTTCTAAACACATGTCGAGGAAATAGTTAACAGGATCATGATAAGCAATGGGGCCGTGTCACAGAGGTAGGCAGGTGTCCTCTAGCCGCTGGGACAGCGAACAGCAGCAGGTGTGTGTGAGGGAGCAGCCAGGCCAAGCACTAAGCTGGCTGGCGAGAGAGCCACTTAAAACTGTGTGTGCACCACAATGGGTTGCTAAAATATTAGGTGACCTAAAGGAATGTGGGGAGAAAACAGGAAAAAAATATAATAGAGAAAAAATAAAATGTGAAATTTAAGCCATAAGATAGCAAAAATTACCTTAAATGTAAATGGGCTAAATACACTGAGGAAGACAGAAGGGATGAAAAATGCACAACTCAACTACATGCTGTTTATAAAAAATTCACTTTAACACCACAGGCTGGCTAAGAGTGGAAGGGTCGGAAAAGACGTATCATTAAGTAAAAGGAAGTAGCACTGGCTATAGCAATAGTGACAAGTCAGTCTCCAGAACAAATGAAACTGCCAGGACAGAGGAGAGACATGATGCTAAAGGGGACAACCCACTTTAACAATCTGTGCCCCAAACAGCAGAGCTGCAGGTGAGGGAGGCATGAGCTGAGGGAGCGGAAGGGGCAAGGGGACAAGCCCACAGTCATAGTTGGGGACGTCAGCACTGCTTTAATGGCTGAACGAGGAAGAGAAAATGCCCAAAACTAGAGAGAAGGTCAGCGGTGTGGTCAGCGTCTACAGCACAGGGTGTCCAGGAAGAGTGGCACGCCCCTTGCCCGGGTCACGGCCCAGGGATTGTGGACGAGGTAGACCACACCCCCAGCCATAAAACAGATGCAGCCAAAGGAAAAGAATCAAAGTCATTCAGAGGACTTGATCCAATCACCATGGAGTCAGACTAGACATTAGCAGCACAAGTACAACAAAAAACCCCCCCAAGGTTGGAAATGAAGCAACACACTTCGGAATAATCTAGGGGTCAAGAAAATCTAGGGGATAAGACACACTAAACTGAGTGACATTGAAAATTCAACAGACCAGCCTTGGCCAGGGGGCTCAGTGGGTTGGAGTGCTGTCCCCTGCGACCAAAGGGTCGCAGTTTTGATTCCCAGTCAGGGCACAAGCCTGGGTTAAAGATTTGGTCCACAGTTGGTACGCATACGAGAGGCAGCCAACTGACATTTTTCTCTAACATCAATGTTCCATTCTTTCCCTTTCTCCCTCTCTTCCCCTCTCCCCAAAATCAATAAGCATGTCCTCAGGTGAAAATTAAAGAGAGAGAGAGAAGAGAGGGAAAAAAAAAAGAAAATGCAAGAGATCTGAATTTGCTGGAACATTTAAAGCTGCTCCAAGTGAAATTTTACTACCAAATGCTTACATCAAGAAACCTCTCAAATCGATCATCCAATTCCCACATGAAAAAGATAGAGGGAAAAAGAGCAAACTAAACCCAAAGTAAGTTGAAGGAAGAAAATAATAAAGAGCAGGACTCAATAAAATTGAAATAGAAAAAGAATAAAGTCAGTAAAAACAAAGGCTCGTTCTTTGAAAAGATTAGTAAAAGAGACAAATCCCCAGCAAGACTGACAGTCTTGTAACAAAACGGGGAGCAGCACAGACCCCAAAGACTCACGGGGACAGACACACACGCAGAAACAGACCAGCTCAGGAAAAGGGACCCGCTGCGCCACAGTGCAGAGCACGCTGCCCGCCCCACAGGAACGAGCTGGTTCCGGAGCCTGTAACTACTACGAAAATCGAATCCATATTTAAAAACCTCCCTGAAAGAAATCTCCAGACCCTCACAATTACACTGGAGGACTCCACCAAACATTTAAGGGAGAATTAACATGAATTCTACACAACATCTCCCAGAAAAGAGAAGAAATAGTTCCCAGTGAATGTTAAGTAGCTAATATTAACCTGATACCACAAGCAGATAAAGACAGTAGCAAAAAAAGAAATGTACAGGCCCTTCCTTATGAATACAGCCATAGAAATCCTTAAGAAAATATTAGCACCTAAAATCTAGCAATAAGTGAAAACAATAACATCTCATGGATTTGATTGCAGGGATACAGGGCCAGGTCAGTATTCTAAAATAAATCAATGTAATCCACTGGACTGATAAGCTAAAGAAGAAAAGAATCACATGATCAGATCATGCAGAAAAAGTATTTGAAAAGAATTCAACATCCATTCATGACGGAAAGTCCCAGAAGAATGGGGGCTGAGTGGAACTCCATCAGCTTACAGTCAGTGTACTTGAGGTGAGGATCTAACCACACCCCACTCAAGATGCGGAACACGGCGAGGATGTTGATGGAGCTGCCTGTCCAGCCAGCACTATGGGAGGATGAGGAGGTGAGAAAGGAAGAAGTCTGTCTGTACCTGCTTCCAGATAGCAGAGTGCTCTGCCATCTGATTGTGGGGAATCCTGACAAATGGGCAACAAAACTCCTACCACTAATAAATCATCCGTCTGCATATTAGCTGTGACTGCACTGACCCTGAGATTAAAATAAAATACTGCTTACTCTCACTCAGGAAACTGAATACCGAGGGGCAAGTCTAACAACACGTGGGTGGGACTCGTAGGCTGAGAGCTACATGGTGTTGATGAAAGAAACCAAAGATCTAAGCAAGTGACCGACATAACATGTTCCTAAATCAGAAGGTCCCAACATAAGAATGGTGTAAGTTCTCCCCAAATTAAATTAATATATGTGTTTAACACAATTCCCACCAAAATCCCAGCAAGACTTTTCACAACCTAGTGGTTGAAAAAGTGCCTTTCTGACAAATGGTGCTGCAGCAGTTGAACGTCCTTAAGTAAACACAGGAGCCTCAGCACAAGTCTCTCAGTTTGCACACACACACACACAGCCAAAGGAGATCATGGCGGTAAAGACAAAGTGTGAGACAATGAAAATTTTAGGGGAGGAAAACAACAGAAAATTTGGGGGACCTTGTATAAACCAGAGTATATCCAGCTAGAAATGAGCAAAAGACATTTCACCAGAGAGGACACCCAGATGGTCAACGTCACTGGCCACCAGGAAACACCATACCCACCATGAGACACCAGAACACACTGATCGGAGGGGCTGGGCTAAGGAGCGGACGCCCCCTGCAGGAGGGTCCGGTGCCGCCTGGGAAAGCTGGCGTTTTCCGCATGCAGCAGGCAGCTGTAGAAACTTTCTGAGCGTGACAGAAATATCCACTGTGTGTTAGAAAGATGACAACAATAACAACATGAACACTGTGAAATCAACAGTAGTGCCTGCCCACTGAGCCTTGGCTGTGAGCCAGGCGCCGGTCCAGCACTTCCTGTCTCAGCCCTTATGGTCTGTGAGTGAGGGGCTGAAGACGGCAGAGAAGGGAAAGCGGTCATTACACAGACGATCAGGTGGTGAAAGGACTGATCGTGGGGGTGGTTTGAGAGGTGATTTGGAAGTGGAACTGATAAGCACTAATGAGTTCTGTTCGGGAGAAAAAGAGAAAGAGAGGTTTAAGGCTGAAGATGGGTGCATTGGCCGTGTCCCTGGAAATGGGGAATGGAGCTGATTGACAGGTGTGGAGAGGGTGGCAGGTGAGACAGACAGAAAGGTTGCTGAGACAGAAAACAGAAGGCAGGGGGCTTGGCAAAGGGTGTGGGGGCCACGATGCACAGACCAAGGATGAACAAAACACAAACAGAGAACGTGCCAGAGACAGGGCAAGTAAGAGCCAGGTGTCCAGCTGTTCCTGGGGGTGTCGAGGTAGGACACACACTCAACAGCGGGACCGGGTGACGCAGGCAGAGACTCACAGAGCACTGCCTTCTTCACTGCGTGGGTGCCCGTCCTCAGAATTTACTCCACTGACTGGATCCTATTTCACTTTTTAAACTTGTCCTGATTCTTAGTGGCTCCTGGTTTGCAGTTCGAGAAACATTGTTGCTGGGGCGGCCTGTCTGAAGGGGCCGCACCACGCTGAGGAGCTCCAGGGGGCGCAGGGCAGCCAGCGACTTGTCACCCTGCGTGCGAGGGGAAGTAGAGACGAGACACTGTGAGGAGGGCAGGATGTGAGAGTGGACGGGAGAAAGTCTGGGTGCTGAGGCAGCAGGGACGGGAGAAGGCTCTGGAAGACCCTGCCAGAGTGAGAAGAGGGGGTCTGAGCAGAGGGGAGCCAGAGACAGAAATAAGACAGGAGGGTGCTGGGGGTCGGGAGGAGAGGACTGCCCAAGGCTGAGGGCTGTCTCGGCCAGACGGTGAGACTAGATCAGAGGGGTCATGGGGTCAGGGCTCCCCTTCACACCCAGGGCAGGCAGAGCACCGGCCTGGCCCTGAGCTGATTGCTGAGCCCGGATTCCAGACCTGGGAGCCGGAGCCGGGCAGCTAAGCTGTAAAGTAGGAAGACTTCTCTGTATGTCGGAAACTATACAGCCAAGACTTCAAAGGCAGTGCCTATGTTCAGGATAGTTTTCTCTGCCTCTCTAGAAAATGTTTTCAAAGACAGTTTATAAACCACGAGAAATCAGTCTTGTCATTGCATATTCGCACTCCATTTTCACTCTGAAAACAGTGTGATAATCAACTTATTCATTGACCTGGTTGTAAATCACTCATTTATTTCTCAACTTCACATGCTTTCCCACAAACCCGCCCGCCAGGAGCCGGTGTTCACTGTTGCTGGGAATGCTGGGAGGCACCCTGTGCCGCGTTAGTAAAGGGAGACCCCAGGAAGAATTCAAACGTGCTGAGCAGCAGTAGCCATCCTCCTGAGGTGAATGATCTGAAAGGGAAAAGACTTATCCTGATCCATTCCACATGCTGGTGTACTTGTTGAAGACGCACAGCGTGCCCGTTCAGCTGCAGGATGCAGTTTGCAAAGAGCGGAACAGCTGTGGTCCACGCCCCAAAAACCTACTCAGCATCACATGGGAGCTTCTCGGATAAGCTCCGACCTTCCTGCTGTGCACCTGTCTGTCATTCACGGACATCTCATTCTACACCATCTGTAAACTTGACCATCACTGAAATGAAACATGAACCCGTTTATTGTTGCAGATGGAATGTTATTTGAGTATTGTTATCTCACTGTTTAGTTTTAAGATGGTCAAAATGAATGGAAGGTGAAATTCATGTTGGAGTCCTTGGCGGCAGAGCCGATTCCCCCAGTGCCATTAGCGAATGCTCAGATGCCAGCTTTATGTAAAACCGAGACATGGAAACAGAACACAGGGTAACTGAACTTGGTTTCCATCGGGTATGTATGTGACCCGCGCCTTTCACCATGTGCTTCTGCTGCCATATACATGCTTCCCAGGTCACGGTCCCTGGGAGTTTCGAGGGACTGAAACATGTCTGGGGCCGGTCTGGCTTCTTCACCTCCACACTTGGCTTCTCTGCTTCCTGGGCACACACACACCGTACTTGACACAGGGCTGGATCTGCTCAGTGCTTGAAACAAGTCGATGGAGTGGAGGGAGTTACACACATGAAGCATTCAGTTTCTGATCTGCGAAGCTGTGACTGTGAAGAAAGACAGGCTTCCTGCTCTCATTAGTTTCTTCTGATGGAGGGAGACTCACTAAATATAAACACACGATTCAACAAGGAGCAACTGAAGGCACCTTGAAGAGGTGACAACATCAGGGGCCCAGTGACAAGGGGCTGCAGGACAAAGGCAGGACCCCTGCATCCTGGCCACGGGCTGCCTTGTATCCCCTGGGGCCCTGTTGGGGAGCAGGGACAGGGAGCCAGGCAGGCTGACACCCAAGGCCTCAGCCTGTCCAGGTCGGCCCAGCTGATGTGTGATGTGTCACGTCAGTCACCACCAGTGCCACAGGCCTGACCTCCTCCTCTGGGGCAGACCACAGAGCAGGTGGTCTTCCCCGGGCTTTTCTGAAGAGCAGGATGGTGCAGAGATTTCCCGAGGGACAATGCGGGCCAGTGCCCTGGGCTTCCCAAATTGCTGTTCCTATGAGAGGGCTCGGGCAGCTCCTCTGTTGGACCCACACAAAGGCAGCGCTGCCAGGACTCGGGCCTGGTTCCCGTCACAGCCAGCAAGGGGCTCCAGACCCAGTGACCCCTCTGCCTTCTCCTTGTTGTCTGTGGCCCTTCATTTCAATCTGAAGGCCAGGCTGCTCCCGGTGGAGCCAGTGCCTGGACCCCTTGTGTCCCGAGCTGCAAATTGTTCATGCCTCCCTTTGCTGTCAGAACATGCCGGAAGGATGTGTGATCAGCTGCCCCTCTGTGTTCACAGCCGCCAGATCAAGACAGGACGTGACAGTCTTTGGGCTGCTGCTCCACGTTCCCCAGCCACCACACTCATTCTCAGCTCAGACTTCCCTCTCCAGAGCTCAAGGACAAACCACATGATGTTCACATCACTTCACACTCTTCCCGGGGACTGTGGTTTGGTGTCTGGATGGCCACAGAAAACACAATTCCTGTGACCAGGTGACGGCTACACTTCCCACCTCTGGGTGCAGCAGAGACGGGGTGGCAGGTGCTGCCTGCACAAGGAGAGCAGGCCTGGCACCCCCACACCCTCAGGACGGCACTGCATGACTGCTAGTCCCTGAGGAGGCATGTCACAGGCACTGGAATCTGCCGCAGTTTGTCCTGGGGGCAGGTAACTGCAGCTCCAAACAGTAAGGGACAGTGGTCTCTATAAGCCCAAACTTCCCCGTTCAAGGTAAGATAGAAAACCACCATCTGTACATTCAGGGCACCAGATGGTGCTCAGGGTCACTCGCACATTTGGGGGACTAACAGTTCCCTTCTTAAGGCTGCTTTCTTGTCTCTGATGGACGCGAGGAAGCTGGCCTAGGAAACTCACTTTTCCTCTCCTATGAATCGGTCACAGTAAAATGACTGGGGGGAGGCCACAGGAACATAAAACCAGCACGTCAGTCTCTTAAATCCATAGGAGGAGTGAGGGAGAGAGTGAAAGAATGGTATTCAGTGTTATTAAATAAAGACCAACTACACGGCTCCTTCATCTCCACTCACCAGATCTCAATATTCAGTCGCATTCCGATTCAGTGGAGAGGCACAGTTTTCTAACAGCAAAAAGGAAAAGCCATTAAATGTCTGAGATCAAATTCTTATTCACCCAGCTGCTGGTGAACAGGAGCAGGAAATGCCAGCTGTGATTGGCAGAGGTCAGGCAGAGGCTGTTGTCTTATTTCATTTCCAAATCCAGAGACCCCAAAGCATGTCGATGCCAGGGGCGGGGTGCAGCCCCCCAGGTGGGCACTCTTGGGCTCAGAGCCCCAGGGAGTGGGGCCTCCCTGCGAGGGCCAGCTGGATGGGAGGAGACTGCAGAGACACCCCAGTCAGCAGGCTGACTCTCCCCTATCCACCCCTTTTGGGAACCTTTCCTTTCATGACAGATTTTCTGACAGTCTTCACTATCTAATTCAAATCTTTGGCTCCCCTGATAGACTTCAAAATACAAATCATCCTACCCAAACTCGGCTGGGATGATTTTGCTTCCTGACACTCTACTCCCTTGCGTTGGGTGCCCGGGAAGGGGGAAATGTCCCGCCCACCCTCTCACTTCCTTCCTGCGTTTTGTGAGTGATTCTAAAATTAAGATGGGGTGACTCACATTCCTCTAACGAGACGTCAGAGCTTTGTGGTCCCCCACCAAATGCTCACTAAGAAAATATTTGGGGACGTTATCTTCTACAGTCAAGGGAATGACACACAGGGCTTCATCACTCCTAAAAACGCATGACTGCTGGAGAGCGGAGAGGCCGTGCTGCTGCAACTGAATGCTGAAGTTGGAACGTCCCTCCCAGACCTGGACACAGATGTGGTCTCAACCGGGAGACGTGTTTTCACTCAACTGGCTCTGCTTTTGTTGTCAGAGCACCTTTGCTTGCTGTTTGTTTCCAATCTTTTTTCTCTTTTATTCATTGATTTTACAGAGAAACAGAAACATCATTTTGTTGTCTGACTTACTTATGGATTCATTGGTTGCCCCTTGTGTGTGCCCTGACTGGGGATTAAACCCACAACCTTGACGTATAGGGATGACGCTCTAACCAACTGAGCTACACGGCCAGGGCTGTTTCCAATCTTAGTGGAGTCTGTTTGGCCCAAATTGCACCCTAATGGCTTCTGACCAGCCCACAGAACCCCCAGCATGTGACATCCATCTGGTGAGGGCCAGGGATGCACAGTCCCCACACAGTTTCCCATCTTCTCCCCTCTGCCTATTGTCACCTCTGTCCACCAGCACACCCCACTCCCCACCTCTCAGCTCAGAGCCACCCACTCAGAGGGAGCAGAACTCAGACAGACGGTGGCAAACAGAGAGCCAGAAGGTGAGAGTCATGTAAAGATTAAAATCAGGGATGAAAGAGAGAGAGAGAGAGAGAAAACCCAGCGGTGCCATCCCTTCTGGAGAGTGAAGCCTGGGACCCGGGAAGTTGGTGCTGGAAACTTCTTACCATAAAGCATGGATGTCTTTACTCAGACCTAGGCCTCTAATGGGCACAGACCATTGGGAATGAGTGAGGAGAGAGCGAAAAATGTTTCCTCTTTCTCAAGTTGATCTGAAGCAAGCATAGCACGTCGTTCCCACACGCACAGGCTGTGTCTCAGGGGACAGCGTCCTGGACCTTGTGGTATAAGAAGTCCTGGTCATGGCCCTGAGAGGAAAAGGTCTGCACTCGCTTGTCTGGCTTCCGGAGAGGAAACACGCAGTCCAGAGATGGCGTCTTGTGTTCCCTGTGCTGTTCTGTGGGCCCCGACGTGGTTGTAGGCACATTCTGCCCCGGAGGTCTTTGGGGGCTCCAGGAGGCCAATTCAGGGCACATGGACACCCCTCCACAAAAGTAGTGTCTCTACCCTTAAGGAGCAGCAGCCACCTGATTCCAGGACTAAGTGCCAGTGAGCCCTGAGCACCCCGGAGAATGGCCTCCACTCTGATTTAAGCATGACTAGACCCGAGCACCTCAGAGGCACTTCAAGGCAGAAACAGCAAGGAAAAAGTGGCAACGTTAAGGCACTGCACTGAAGCTCATGGCTCAAGTGTCCCCCCAATCACCTTGCCTGTATTTACAAACACACGGGAGACGAACAGGGCCACCGCAGGGCTGCCTCAAGTTTGCAGTGAGCGTTAAACAAGACAAAACGTGTGACGGGTCTGTCATGTCACTTGAGGTCTCCATGCAAACTGTGACATTGACAGGAGGTCTGACTGACATGCGAATGCTGATTCAAAGGAGCACAAACAGAGCCCCTGGTCCCAGCCACTGTCATGCATCCTGGGGCCAGGTGGAAAGAGCTCTTGGGTGGGAACAAACCCCATTCATCTGACCAGGAAGGCGTGGCCTGGGTCGTTGTTTAGACTCAGAAGACGCCTCCCCTCACAGAGAGCGTGGGCCCCCACCAAGTCAAAACAGAGAACTTTCATCTGAGCAGATCTCTTGAAATAGAACAAAAGATCCTTGTGAAGAAGAGGAGTAGCCCCGCCTTACCAAGTACGTGGGCTGAGTGAGCTTCCTGGACTGGACTTATCTGGGTGGCTGCACGCAAAACACTGCACAGCTGAGTAGTGACGGTGAGGCCTCTTACAAACCTTGAATTAGACAGCCTACGTGGCTGCTGTGATGACTGATGGCACGGAACACAAAGCAGCTGGCACAGGGCTGTGCACAGTAGGTTCTTAGTGCACAGTCGGTCGTTATGGTCGCCCTCCTGGGGACATGACCACTGAGCCTCCCCATGAAAAGACTGTGCTGAAAAGCAGTTTTTAATTTACACGGGACTCGGGGCTATGTTGCTAGAAGCAAAAGTTGAAAACGTGGCTCACATGCCTCCTAGGTGTCCCCTGAGAAAGGAGCAGAGCCACCAGCTCTCTGACAGCCGGGAGACCAAATGCCTAGGAGATGCATGCCAGAGGGAGTAGGGCAACCCGCGCCAGATGGAGACACACCTTCCTGAGCTGGGGTGCAGGCCCAGGGTCAGGCTTCTGCTCTCTCCAGAGAACCCAGGGAGGTTTCTCTTTGATCCTGATTGTCCATGTTTGCAATGAAAACACTGTGTAAGATGTAACAAAATATGCATGTGCACACAGTTCACAAACATGTGCATACATGTACTTTCACATCCAGATGCACATGTGTGTATATCCACACACATTCACATACACAGGCATACTACTTACTTACAAGGTCAGTTGGCCTGAGACCTCTATGTTCTGACTTCTACAACACACACAAATGCTCATGCAACCACACCGAGAGACAAGAGAGTCATAGAAAAAAAACCAATAATTTTAAAGATTTTAATTCTTAAAATATATTGATTATGCCATTACACTTTTCCCATTTTTTCCTCCCTTTTATTCTCCTCCACCCTGTATCCCTCTTCCCACCAGCATTCCCCCACCTTAGTTCATGTCCAAGGGTCGTACATGTAAGTTCTTTGACTTCTCCATTTCCTATACTATTCTTAACCTCTCCCCATCTATTTTGTACCTACCATTTATGCTTCTGATTCCCTGTACCTTCCCCCATTCCCCCCCCCCCCACTGCTGATAACCCTCCATATGATCTCCATCTCTGGGATTCTAGTTGTTTGCTTAGTTTGGTTCTTATATTTTAGGTTCAGTTGTTAACAGTTGTGAGTTTGTTGTTATTTTACTGTTGATATTTTTGATCATCTTCTTTTTCTTAGATAAGTCTCTTTAACATTTCAACAAGGGCTTGGTGATGATGAACTCCTTTAACTTGAACTTATCTGGGAAGCACTTTATCTCTCCTTCTATTCTAAATGATAGCTTTGATGGGTAGAGTAATCTTGGATGTAGGTCCTTGCCTTACATGAACTGAAATACTTTTTTCTAGCCCCTTCTGGCCTGCAAGGTCTCTTTTGAGAAATCAGCTGGTAGTTTTATGGGAACCCCTATGTAGGTAACTGTCTCCTTTTCGCTGGCTGCTTTTACAATTCTCTCCTTATCTTTAATCTTGGATAATGCAATTATGATGTGCCTTGGTGTGTACTTCCTTGGGTCCAACTTCTTTGGGACTTTCTGAGCTTCCTGGACTTCCTGGAAGTCTATTTCCTTGGCCAGATTGGAGAAGTTCTCCTTCATTATTTTTTCCAATAAGTTTTCAATTTCTTGCTCTTCCTCTTCTTCTTCTGGCACCCCTATGATTCAGATGTTGGAAAATTTAAGGTTGTCCTAGAAGTTCCTAAGCCTCTCCTCAGTTTTTTTAACTGTTTTTTCATTCTGTTTTGGTTGAATGTTTGTTTCTTCCTTATGTTCCAGACTGTTGATTTGAGTCCTGATTTCCTTCTCATCACTGTTCATCCTTTGTACATTTTTCTTTATTTCACTTTGCATAGCCTTTACTTCTTCCTCTATTTTGCAACCATACTCATACATTTCCATGGACCTCCTGATTACCAGTGTTTTGAACTCTGCATCTCATATGATAGGTTGGCTGCTTCTACATTGCTTAGTTGTATTTTTGGAGCTTTAATCTGTTCATTCATTTGGGCCATATTTTTTGTCTGGGCACACCTGTTATATAGTAATGGGCAGAGCCTTAGATATTAACCAGGGTGGGGCAACCCACATTGCTGCATTATATGTGGGGAGGGGCTTGGGAGGGAGCAATGCAGCATGCTCGGCTCTCTTATGGCTTTCAGTCACTTCCCATAAGCAAATCAGGCCCTTCTGGTGCTGATTCCCAGGTGGGTGGGTTTGTATACATTCTAGGATCTGGTGAGTCTCTCCAACAAACTCTCCTATGAGGCTGGGAGTTTCTCTTGCTGCTGCTGCCACAATTCCCACAAGTTTTTACAAAGGTTTTGAGATTTTATTTCCCCAGGCTGGAACTCTGAATTGAGTAGTCTGTCTCACTCCCCAGTTGTTCCTCCTGGTTTATCTGCACATGTGTGTGGGACTGCCTGGTCTACCAGCCGCTGCCTCACTCACCCAGTCTTCCAGCTGCCACCTTGCCATGTCCTCTCGGTCCTGACTGCCCATCTCTGTCTCTCCTGCCTGTCTGAATGAATTTTTCTTCTGTGATGCCTTGATTGTTGGACTTCCATACAGTTTGATTTTCTGGCAGTTGTGGTTGTTTCTTGTTTTTAAATTTATTGTTCTTCTTTTGGTTGTGCAAGGAAGCAAAGTGTATCTACCTATGCCTCCATCTTGGCTGGATGTCCAAGAGTTTTATTTTTTATGGTGAATCTAAAACTAAATCCTCATTTTTCCCCAGATGGCTATTTTTTAAAAATATTTTATTTATTTATTTTTAGAGAGAGGGGAAGGGAAGGAGAAAGAGTAGGAGAGAAACATCAGTGTGTGGTTGCTTCTCATATGTCCCCTACTGGGGACCTGGCCTGCAACCCAGGCACGTGCCCTGACTGGGAATCGAACTGGCAACCATTTGCTTCACAGGCCTGTGCTCAATCCACTGAGCTATACCAGCCAGGGCCCCAGTTGGCTATTTTTTGATGTGACATAGAACATGTTAAATTTCTGAGCCATGGTCCTGATGTTTTCTGTCACATTGATATCAGCTGATGTTTAGCACTGTTGTTTATCATTATTTTGTCATTTTCAACCAGTTATAAATTCTCCCCCCCCCCAACTGTGTTGTTATGAAAGACAATTTCAGTTACCTTGCTTTCTGGTAGGGAAAAAAAATTAGCCATTCACCTGTTCTTAAAGTGCTTGTGGGAAATTTATCTAAGAGAAGAAAGGCAAGACCATTGACAGGGACTTAAATACATGTTGACATGCATAGAACAAGTAGAGACTAAAGTGCTATTGAAATCCTGGTGGGAACAGTATAAAAATAGAGTTAGGAGGCAATTCCTTGTCCAGGCTGGATAAAAATCCTAACTGGCAAAAAAGTTAACGACGCACATGCACTGTGGTGTGCCGTAAGCACACCTGCAGGAAAGCAGGGACCATGGCAGCTGGGGGCTAAGACTCAGCCTCAGTGTCCTCCTAGGCCCCAGTGGTCAGCAGTTGGCGAGCTGGGAAAAGCACCGCTTCTCCACCATCACCTCCATGTGCCATCACCTGCAGGCATGCACGAACTCAGACCGGGCTCCACCACAGGTGTGGTGTGTGGATCCAGAAGATGGGCACCACAGCGGGAAGCCAAGACCTGCAGTTCCTTGTTTGAGCCACACACCCAGGACCCCATGAGCACATGTACGGGATGGGCACCCAGGGGAAGGGTGAGAAAGTGTGTGCCACTCACAACAGCCTGGGCCATATCACACTCAACGCCTGGCCTTCCGGTTGCTTTCCATGACACTATTGTTTCACTAAAAATAAAGGCTTGGTGGGAAGTGAAGGTCCCTCTCTCATTTGCTTGAGCAGCCTGCCTCTCTAGTTGCCATAGCGACCCAGCATTTCCCAGCTCTCAGCGTGGGTGGGAACCTATGGAAGAGCTTCTGCAGGCTGATGGCCCCTCACCTCCGTCACAGAGTTGGAGCCAGGTATGAGTTCTGTACGGAGCTGCACAGACAGGTCTCTGGTGCCAGTTACTCGGAGGAGACACAAAAGCCTCCTGGTGCCTTTGGGTGGTACGTGGCGCACCATTTGGACGGTGCAGAGAAACAGACTGAGCACATTGCTACAAAATTCTCTGTGTGTTGTTGGCTGCTGCCCACAGAGCCTGGAGCTACGTCCTCCCTGCTCCCCACCCTCCCTTTGGCCCCGGTCACCACGAGCACATAAGAAACACACCTCCCAACAGTTTGGCACTTCACAGCAAGCCCCGCCTGCCCATCTCCAGGCATGGGGTGGCACAGCACAAGACAGTGTGGCCACCACAACCAAGGACTCGACCGGAAATCAGATAGACCAAGTGTCAGCTTCAACATGGCACAGCAGGTCCCCAAGAAGGGACATGATTAATGAGAAGGGACAGGATCTGTCACCCTCCCAACTCCCAACCACCTGAGCACACACAGTCTGCATGTCCTGGCGGCGGCACTGATTAAAATGCTAGAGCATACAAGGGGGACCCCAAACCCCCAGAATTTATTTATAAAAAACTGTATTTTTTCTTACATGTTTAAACTTCAGTCACCTTCAAAGTCCTCTTCATCGGATGCAATATACCTATCGAGATATTTTCCCATTGCTCAAAACATTCTGCACTTGTTGATTCTGATGCCTTTTAGTACTTCTGCCTTTTTTGTTTCACCTCTTCCACATTAGCAAAATGTTCCCCTTTGAGGACTTTTTTCATCCCAGAAAACAAAAAAAAAAGTCACTCAGGGCAAGATCAGGTGGGTGGGCATGGGTGTCCTGCTGTCTTTGGATCATAAACTGCTGAACGCTCAGCACGGTGTGGGCAGGTGCTCTCATCTGTCACCCATTATGCAATGGACAAACGCATTGAAAGATTCTTCAAAAAATTCACTATAGCTGAACGCAGCCTCTTGCAATGATGCCAGCTGGTGCACTGATCCAGAAGGGTTCCTAGAACACTCACCCAACAGTGCTACAAGGGTCCACCCTCCAGAAAATAATTCCAGGGGGTTGTTTTGGTCCTCCCCTCGTACGCACCCTCAGCCAAATCAGCACTGTTTTCTGTGGGGAGATCTGATTATTCTCTGCGAACTTAGCCTGGCTATGTGAGAATCAACTGATCCAAAACCTGTCCCTGCCTCATGAACCCAGGAACCAGACACAGAGGCAGGGTTTCCTGGGCAGGGTTACCTGCCCAGACCAAACCGAACCAGAATTATTATTTTTTTTCCTCAGGGCTTTAGATGTGTGTCGAGCACTAACCCTGGAACTTAAAATTAACGTGAGTCTTTGCTTCCAATAAACTGACTGGATCTCCCAGATCTGTCTCCAGTTCACTTTCTAGATGACCCGGACCCAGACGTGCAATGGAAGCTGCCCTGCACGGAGCCCGTGACAGACAAGGGCCCAGCCACGAAATGCAGCTGCTGGTTGGTTGGTTAGTGTTTAACTTGTTCCTTTCACAGGACTGTGAAACCACGGGGCTCTTTTAGGTTGAACTTCCCAGAAAGGGGCAAGGGCTGGCCCAAAAGAAAGGGGCCCTGGTCCCACTCTGCCAGGTCCTGGTGCTTATGGGCCTGTGTGTTGCTTTTGCAAAAAACCCTGCACCAAACAAAATGTCACCTGAGTCTGCTTCTGGGGAGAGGGCATCTGCCAAAGGGGCAAATGGGCAGTGCAGGATGTGCCTCCCCTTGGGCAACAAGGGAGCCGTGTGTCCAGTGTGGAAAGACACGCCACCTTGGCTGTCAGAACCCAGGGGGACGCATGCGTATGCTTGGAACAAGGGTGTGGGCTGCGGCTTGCGTCTTCGCAGAGCCAGCCCTGCGCTGTCCAGAGGTCTTGCCCAGACTATCTCTGGGATGGCATCCTTGCAGCAGAAGTGTTGACCTGGGCCACTAACCCCAAAAAGGGCACAGCCTCACTCCTCTCTGGGGCTCCCCCAGCTCATCAGAGGAAGCCGTGTCTCAGGTCAGGGTGTCTGTGTTCAGGACGATCGGTACAACCAGCCCCGTCCTCCTGCTCTCTCCCCCTTGCTTGCATCCTCCTCCTCCTCCTCATCATCATCTCAGGGCTTCTGCTAACCTGGAATAGCCCTTTCCCCCAAGTTCTCTTCCCAGGAAGCTCTGCTTCCGTGGCAGGCTCTCGGACTTTGCTGTGACACTGCTGCCACAGATCTTTCTAAACAGCCCATCACCACCCGCAGAGAATGTAATCACTGAAGGCGCCCTCGGCTTGGCCGGGACGTGCTGTCTCTCTGAGCCTGTACTATGTGACCACATGATGCCACAGGCTGGTACACTGAGGTCAGTTATAAATAAAGGTTCCCAAGGCAGCTGCTCTCCAGGAATGGATATAATGTATTTCTCCCAGTTGCAACATGTCTGCTTCCAGCCTCCCCAAAGATGGGTGGCCACACCCTCTGTGCCCAGGACGTGCAGACTGACTGAACCAGAAGAGGTCTTGAAATTCATACAAACACATCAACCTCACTCCTGAGAAAGTACCTCCAGATCAACGACTCAACCCTGAAATCTGCTTTCCTTGGCAGAGTTTCTGAATGCAGGACAACCATGAGCGACTCCTATGTGCACGATATTGGGACATGTTTCCCGGGGGCCAGTGTGCCCAGGGCTCTCAGGGTGTGCTAATCTGTGACCCCTATCTGGACAATGTCCCCCAGAAATGCTGCTTCTACCTGGGTGAGAAGGCTTGGGCTCCTTTACATAAACTGTCATCCTTCTCTGAGAACTCATGCCACAGACCTGTCTGGGAACTGAACAGCAGAGACAAGCGTGTCTGAGAGGACCTGACACAGCCCTCCCTCTCAGACGATGCTCCCCTTGTCTACTGGTGATCAGTCCCCCAGGCTGAGGGCTGACATCACAGCGCACGTGTCCTCACAGGTCCATGTTGGTGGTGGGTGGTTCTGTAGCCCTCCTGGCTTCACTCCTGTGGCCTCAGTCAGCTGATGACTCATAGGGCCAGAGGGTCCAGAGTGACCTCCCTCCTATGTGCAGAAGTTTGAGCTTGTGGCCGGGAGGCTGGGTTCTCTACTCCTAGAGGCCAGTCTGGGCTCCAGCCACTTGGTGGCCTCCATGTGCAAGAGGGAAAAGGAGATGGAGTCCAGAGATGGTGCAGCCTCACTTCTGCCCACCCCACAAGCAATGCAGGCTGCATGGTCCCCTGAGAGGAGGGAACCCCATGAGTGAAGCAGGCTGCTCAGTCCCTGGAGAGGAAGGACCGTCTCTGTGGGAGATCGGTTCAACACGACAGCGCCCTCCTACATGTGATTCTGGGAAACACTTTGGAAGGACCTGCAAGCGGAAGTTTACTAAGCACACATGTACTTGACTGGCCTTCCTGCTGCACTTGGGAACTCCAAGTCCCCACATGAAGCCACCTGAGCAACACTGCTGGACAGTGAGCAGCAAGTGGCCTCCTTGCCCTGTTACTCCCACTGACCATCCACCAACACCACTCCGCCCACCACAGGACGAGCCTCTGTCCACCCAGAGCCAAGTGCCCAGATCACAGAGGCCCCAGCTGACCCACAAAACTGTGAGTTAAATCCAGTCGCTGCAGCCACAGGTCTGGGTGGCCTGTGGAGTGTCGAGGCTGCTCTCCAGGGTCAGGCTTTCCCTCCCACAGGACCACTCGCTGCACACCAGGCCCCGGCCTGGCTCACCAAGCCCGGTGCTGCCTGCTCCCTGCCCTCCCGTGCCCCATGGAATGTTGTGAGCTGGTCAGCAGAGGCTGACCCCAGCCCTCCACTTGGCACCCCTCTCCTCACAGGAAGAACCTTGCGCTGGGCTCTGACTGTGGCTCTTCTCCACTGGTAGCAGAGGCCTTGCCCTGTGCCACTCTCCTTTCATAAAACAGGAGATTCCTAGAAATACCCCAGTACCCCCAGTGGTGTTTTCTTACCTATCTCACACAGCTGAAACAATTGACTCATGGCCGGATGTGGGGTCCTGCCTCCATCTGTGGTGTTGCTTTGCTGGTCACAGGGCAGGGGTTCAGGGGACACTGTGGGGACCCTGAAGCTCCAGAGAGAGGTGCCACAGCAGTGCGTCCAGATCCTGGCAGCAGTGCCATTGGCCACTGTTTTGAAATCTGGGGTCCCGGGCCCTGTCTGGCCTGGAACCCACCAGGGGAAAGCCCCACCCTCTCCCTTCCCTTCTCTACCCACCAAAGGCCTTCCCCTCTGTCCTGACTCAGCCTACGACCTCCAAAAGCATCTCCACACCCCACACAACTGTCCACGGTGAAATGGTGAGTCCCTCACACTGGCGTGGGTGAGTCCCACCCCCAAGCCCCACCTGTTGTCTCCGTCTGATTCCATTTCCATTTATTGCTGCAGAAATACCACAGTCCACGTCCACTGTCCTTCCACCCACGGGACCCCACGCTCCTAGTGACAGCTCAGCCCCCACCCTCCTGCACCCTCTTTCTGGGAGGACGAGCAGTCACTTCCATAGAGTCACCCATCTTCTTCAGGATGTGCCACACCTGCTCTCGCCCTGTCCCACCATGTGGCGTTTTAGGGGCTCTGAGGGTCTTTTCCTGGCTTCTCTCTCTGCAGCCTTTCTCTGGAGGGTGGAGGGAGGAGGCCTGGGAGGGGATCCAAGTGCCACGGATTCTCGTGGATTCTCAGAACTCGTGCTTTTTCACAACTGCCAGCCGCCAGCTTCACTGATGCCATCAGCAATTCTCCTTACTCTTTGTTGGTCTGTTTTGGCCTGTTTCTTGTTCATTTGTTAAGGTTTGGGGGCACATCCTGAGATGTGGTTTTCTGTGTCATCTGAAAGCAGAAGCCCTGCCTCGTGAGTTCTCTCACGGCAGACACTGAGCAAAGGCAGCGCTGGCTCAGCAGGTGAGCACCCTCAGTGTCATGGACTAGTGAGGAGACTGTGACAGGAGCCCAAGGAGGCCTCCAGGTGTCCCTTCCTCCCATGCTGGGCATTTCTATCAGGTCAGAGTCTGGTCCTAAATTTCACTCGGGTAGAAACACAGCTTGTAGAGAAAGTTCTACAAGCAGAGGACTACTCCAGGTAGACACTCTGGCATCACAAGTAAGTGGCAAACAGCAGCCTGAGGACATCTGTGACAGCCGACATTCTGGGAGAACAGGCAGAAGGAGGTATGGAAGGAGGCTGCAGTCCTTGAGGGCGAGGTGAATGTCCCTGCGTCTGTCCCTCATCAGTTTCTACAGCCCCCGAAGCTCTGGGAAAGGGGAAAGGTCATCCGGAAGAGCCTAACGGGGCTTTCATACCATCTGCCTGAGATTGTTTTCACCAAGGGGAAGAGCATTACTTCAGGAAGTTGAAGAAACATGTTTTCATCACCTTGAAAATGACTCGGCACACGATACCCCCCAGCGGGGCACCGGCTGGTGAGAGGGACTTACTGATGAGAGCGCCAGGCAGGGCCGTCACTGCCTTCCTGTGGACCCTACTCCTCCCAGGCTGGATGAGTGCAATGCTGCCCTCCGCCCCTGCCAAGGAGCAGATGCAACTGCTTGTGTGTCTCTGTGTGTATGTGGGTGTGTGCACATGTGTGCATGTCTGTGCACATGTGTGTGTGCCTGTGCATGTGCATGCACACACGTGTAGAAGATTTTGCCTGCACCTGAGAAGATGCATGCCTGTAAGCCTAATTGACGAGATGCCTGTCAGTCTGTGGGGCCTGGAGGCGCACATCAGAGGCACTATCGGGCGCTCTGGAACCCAGCAAAGCAAAGCGAACCATCAGCGCTGAGTGCTCCCAAGCCAGGACGCTGCCACGCGCTGCCGCCCCCCGTCTGTGGCCGGCTTGACAAAGGGTTTCATATCAGCGCCTACAAGATTGCCTTCTCAGCACACAGCTCAAATATTATTAAGCAATTCCACCGGGAAATAAGATTTTATACACAAAACTTTGCTTTATAAATAATTTGTAAGTAATGTAGAGTAATGCGTACATTCATAAATCATGGTTAAAGGAGTCATAAACTTGGCTGGATCTGACTTTTTCTGGAGGCCTGAGCAAGAGTCCATTTGAATACAGTGTAGAAGGGCCACAACACCCCATGTTTTCTGTGCCATGAGGCTCCCAAGCAAAGTCACCGTGACACTCCATCCTGCTCACACTCACACTGCTGCAGTCAGCCGAACGCCCATGCACACATGGCACATGCCATCGCTCTTCAGGGTTGAGGACAGCATGACCAGGACGTCTGAACTCTGATGCTGCCGGGTTTGGGGGCCCCCTTATCTTCTGGTAACTTCTGCTGGGTGATTTCACTACAATGTGGCATTCTCAGCCTGACCAGTGTCCTGCTCACGTCAGAGCTCTGGGCATGTCCCTCAAAATACTGAGAGGTGCTTCTAGGTCCCAGGCTTCACCCCCCCAAGTGTGTCCCTCCTTGTGGACAGCCTGTTCCTCCACATGCTCACTGGAGAGGCAGATGAGTCCATCTCCTCCACAGAATCCCACAAACCTCAGGGCCCCCTCTCTGCACCAGCTGGTGTAAGCCAGTAACACTCCCTCTAGGGTCCCTTCTCTACCTACTCTAAACAGGCCACCCTCACCCCGCTGGGGTGCCCCGCTTCCTGAGAGCAGCTGCTGTTGGTGGCCCTGAGCTCCAGGCACAGAAAGCAGCAATCAGGCCCACAGTGACACCTCAGATACAAGAGGACACAGGTCTGATCACACCCTGCCCTCGGCCTGCTGCAGAGCCTGCCTGTGGTCCTTTGGTAGATGGCCAAGCCCCGCTCAGGCCGTGCCTCCTCCCTCCTCTCCCACAAGCCCCTGTGCACGTATGACAGAGGTGTCCCGGCCTCTCAGCAGCCTTCTCGACCCCCACGGTGGGGCAAGTGGACTGCTCTGGTGCTCCCATCACATGGCCTGAGGAGCAGGTGCCCTGGCAGCAGAGGTCAGGTACGTCCACACCTCTGCCAAGATTAGCAGGAAAAATGTGGTCCAGACACACCTCCCAGAGGCCTTGGCCACAGGTGCCCAGCTCCTCCACAAACAGGAATTCCCATCAATGCCTTCAATGGAGGCCCCTACAACACACCACGTGAACTGTGGAACCAGGGGCTGCCTCATGGGGCTGCCCCCATGCTCTCTCCCCAGCACACTCGGGCCCACACAGATGGGCTTGCACCTCCCAACTCAGTGCTGGGCAGAGGCTCACGGGCAGTTGCTGACATGAGCCCAATCCGTGCCCAAGACGTTGAACACAGCCGCACATGCCAGCCTCTCCGTTTGAGGAAGCATGTTCTTTGCTATCTGGGATGTGCTCATGGGAACCAATATCTCTCATCTGTACCATTCCCATGCTTTCTCCACACACTGCAATCCATGACCTCCTGAGAACTCAAGGCTCCTTCTCCAAACTGGGAAGCTGTGAGCAGGAACCAGGAGGGAAGCGTGGGTTCCTGCTCCGCCACCCTTGGTGGGCTCTGAGGGCCTGGCCAATGTGCATCTCACCTGCTTCGACTTTGTGGGAGTGCACACAGGTGGTGTCAGTCAAGCCTGGGTGGGGTCCCAGCCGCAGGCAGGCACCTCGGGAAAGCAGCAAGTGCCGGGGTCCATCAAGTTGACAGCCAGAGCAGTGCCCACCCATCTGTCCAGTTGGCCACCTGGCCAGCCCCTCCTTCTGGCCTCTCCTAGCCCGAGCATACCACTGTCTCCAGCGTCCAGGAACCCAAGCACACTACCCTCAGAGGTGGAGACACTTGCAAGGTCCAGCTGTCTCCTGAGGGTCCTCCAGGTGACTTATGCTACTTTGTCCTGAAAGCTCCAACCAGGAGAGTGGACATCTCTGAGAATCCCCTTGTGTTCTGGAATAGGACAGTCAGGTATTGAGCTTCCGACAAGGACGAGTACAACAGCAGGTCACCACATGTGGGCATGCTGTCAGAGTGTGAGTGAGAGGGACCCCTATTGCCATCGTTGAGCCGGCTTCCCTTCCCTTTCTTCAAGGGGCGTGTGTGTGTCTAAACCCCACTCACTATTCGAGGGACACAGTCCTAAAGACAGTGTGGAAGCCTCTCCTTCCTGCCTGCTCCCATGCCGGGCAGGCCTGACCTGTGCTCCTGGCACCAACATGCTGTGGGTAGAGTCCAGGCTGACAGCAGGCAGGAGCCACGTGTCTGACCAGGGAGAGGCCAGGCCAGCAGCCGGTGGACAGAGGCCAGCCAGTGGACAGAGGGCACTGGGACAGCCAGGCCAGGAGCCACGTGCCCAAGTCCTGCTGGACAGACCTCGGTCGTGAGTGGAATGAGGAGGATGAGACACCCTCAGGTGGGGTCTGACCTGAGACTCCTGACTGTTCACTTCCCTTCCTGCTAGTGTTGCCTGACAGTATGAGTGGCTGCTGCTGCCCTGATGTTCCCAACCCCACACGCGGGCTTGTCTACTGCTGTCTCAGGCTGCAATGGGAGCCCTGGTTCTCCAGTGCACAGGTGCTCCAGGTGCACCAGGTGTTCAGGTGTTTAGGTGCTCAGGTGGGCAGGGGCTGCACCCAGTTCCTCCTACCACCATGGCCCACCCAGGCTCACCCTCTGCCTCAAACTGCAAAGTAAAGAAGATCAGCTGGATGGAAGCTTCCCTTTGAATGGGGCTTTTCCTGGTGCTCAGAGACACCCCCTGACTTCTGTGGATGCCCCACACTATAGCCCTTCAGAGCCCACAACTACTTAGGGCAGGGATCCTGAGGGCTGTACCACGCCACCGTTGTCACTGGGCATCCCAGGAGCAGCTGTTTCACAAAAGGGATCACCATCAGCTGCCCCGAGCCAGGACACCATGTAAAGAACTCAGGGGCACGTGCAGGTAACCCTCAGTCCTGGCCCCCCCAACCAAATACTGTCCCCCAAGCCTCAAAGAGGAGCTGAGCGGGGCTGTTCAAATTAGGTGAGAAGAGATAAGAAATAGAGAAAGGGTATAACCTTCCATCAGATCAAAAGTCACCTTCGGAGGATGGCTGGACACAGAGCTGGCTTGTCCTGGGGACTCTGGACAGCGCCCATCACAGGGTGACAATCGGCAAAATGAGACCATGAGGACAGGAAGCATGGGCAGCAGCCCACTCAGCACCGGGAGGTGGGCTGTGAGGGGGCCTCATGGATGGATGGGGCTCAGGGGTGGGCACAGCCCACTTCCAACCCACACAGGTGTAAAAGCTCTGCTGCTTGTGACGACCGAGCTCATTGTTTAATAACTCGAAGTATCGTCAGGCACCATCAAAGAATGGAGTTCAAATATGCCAGATTAAAGAAAATTGTATTCGTTGGCTCAATCGTATGAAGAGCAGTGGCATTACTGAAATGCCCGTGTTATCGGGGCGCTGACAGGGGAGCACCTGGGACAGCTGCCCTCCAGACTTGGGCCAGGCCCTGCGTGCCCACTCCCCCACCCCCACCCTCCACCCCAGATGCCGGCATTTCCATTTTCTTTGCTGGTAAAGGGCAGAGGAGCTGCGGTGTAAATGCCTCACTCACTTTCAAGCCTTGTTTGTGATGATTTATACATTATACACCTGCTGCAGCTTCTGCCCAGCACTCAGGAAGCTCTCTAATTGAAGAGGCTCAGAGATGCTTACACCTTGCTGTGTATTTCAAAGACTGCTAATCAGGAAGGAGCTGCAGAGTCAGGGCCGTCCTGGGCCCCGGCCTCACACAGAGAGGAAGCTGAGCTCACATGGGGGTGGTCACTGGACCCAGCCCCCTGACACGAGCCAACAACAGCCCCATAGAAATGAGACTGGAGAGCTGGGCCCTCTCCATCCTGAGGGTCTCTCGAGCCTCAGTCACTTGTGTGTTGCCAGTGACCATGGGTGATGCCTTCAGCACCAGGGGACAGGCGCCCCCGGACACAGGAATCTCTGACTCAGAGCTGCCTAGATTCAGAAAAGGTAGACATGGACTTAGCATCACACCCCCCAGACTCCCAATTCAGGGTGGCTGCTGGGGGCATGGGCTGCCTGGAGCCATCTCTCCGAGAACCTCTGACAGCCAGACAAGGGAGTCCGCACTGCGGTTCGAGTGGAACCTGGAAACTGGCTTCGGTCACTGCACAGAGAAGTCTAACACCCTGTGGTCCTTTCCTCCTCCTGTCCCTCATCTCTCTCCTGCCCTAGTGTAAGGCATCGAACTGAGGGACGGTTGCAAAATAACTTGAAGCTCGCCCACGTCTTAGGGCTGGGGACAGCCTAGGGCCACCCAGGATACCCAGCCTTTCCCGCTGAGTGACCACCAAGGACACTAACACCCCAGTCGGATACTCAGTGGGCGACCGGTGGCATCACCTGAGGGTTTGACTTGCATTTCTCTGGTGACCGACTGACCAAACACTTCCCTCATGTCCCCACACATACACCTTTCGTTTCAAGGGGCTGGCAGGCTGCCTACCATTTCCACTGGCTTGTCATCGGTGTATATTCTGAAAAGATATGTGTGGTTGCTTCATATCGATCATCTACTGATCTATCTATCTGTCCATCTCTCTCTCTCCCCCTCATGATGAAAATAAATGGTTAATTTCAATATAGTCTAATGCATCAACTAAACCCTTTATGATAACAGTATGTACCCGAAGATATTTGACCAAACAGGACTGATGTGTGAGGGAAGACTGTAACTATTTTAATTTTAAAGCTTTTTGATATCTTGACTGATGTGGTTCAGTAGGTTGGGTGTCATCCCTTCAGGTAAAGGGTCGCAGATTTGATTCCCTGTCAGGGCACAGGCCTGGGTTGGGGGTTCAGTCCCCAGACGGGGTGTGTACAAGAGGCAACCAATCAATGTTTCTCTCTCACATTGATGTGTCTCTTCCTCTCTCCCTTCCCCTCAAAAACAAAACAAAACAAAATAAAAAACAAAACCAAAAAACCCTATTTGAGTCAATTCAGAGAACAATGCAGTTAGCTTGGGCACTGGAACCCAGTCTCTGGTCTGAGGTTGTCCAGGTGGGCAGAGGTCACCCAGGTTTTGAAGAGAGAGACACATGCTGCCTCTTCTCCTTTGCTGTTAGATCCAGACAAGGACACCAAGAGCAGGAGGTTTGGATAGGGGACCTGGAATTTCCCTGAGAAGAGGCTGGGGCCATTTTTCTGTGCTTATAGTAGAAAAAGACAAAGAAATACACAGCGACAGAGCTGACGCACCAAGATCTGGTGGCCTGTCAATGGTATGACTAGACGCCCCATTCCTGCCTCTTCAGCCATGGACCTGGCAGTGACCAGAGGTGTCCTGCAGTGAGGGCAGCCCACTGGTGGGGAAGGAGCCCCAGGACACAGGGCGCACCATTGGAGCAAAGCTCAGCAAAGGTGTTGAAGCAGGTCCTGCAGGGGGAGGCCGTCCCGAACTCGGGCCAGTTTTGTAGGAGCAGAGAGGAGCACAGGTGAGAGTCGCAGGGGCCTGTCACTGCACCACCCTGCCAGGTGTGCAGATCCGGGGAGCCAGTGGCAGAAATGGGCGTGCTCCGCTGCTGTCTCAGTAAGCTGCGCTCCCACAGGGAAATGGGGCTCCTGACGAGACCCACCTCCCTGCAGCTGTCTGAATGAACAATGCCAGGGAGGAAATCAAGTCACATCAGGGCGAGGAGCTGCCGGGCCACTGTCCCTGGGGGAGAGCTCCTGGAGAGACCATGTGTGATGAGACTGAAGATGAAGTTAACAGGAGGGTGGCGGGTCTGCTGCCACTGCTGCCCATGTCGTGGGTGCATTAGAGTCAGCACCGAACCACCAACACACATGCCACACACTCGAGTCACAGGCTTCAGACACAAGCATGCTTCTCACACACTGCGCAATTAACTGCACGTCCAAACAGTAAACAAGTAAATACCGACAAAGCTGGGCTAGCAGCGACTTAAAGCAAATGACTGCATGATTCATAATGAAAAGCCACGACCAGCTAACACTCCCCCTGACTACAGGCATCTCCACAGCGGCAGGTCTGGGGGGGCGCAGGGCACCCTGCAACACGGTCAAGCTTGGTGCCCAGACTTCCCTATACATGTTGCCCGTTTTTGGCTTCTCCTTGCTAAACTCCAGAAAACATTCATAACTCACACAGTGGGCCACTGATAAGTAACTCTGAAGTACAAGCACAGATGGGTTTATTTGGAGTTCTCTAAGAGACACAAAACAGACCTCTGCTGATGAAACCTGTCACAGGTTCTTGCCAAAGAGCAGCCCAACACTCTAAAGCAAGCCTCACAGCTTCTGGCTGGGCAGGAGGGAACAGGCCTCTGCTTAGCCCCAGCTGAAACTTCCAGACACAAGCGAGGAGGGGCTGAGCTTCCAGGAGAAGCCACAGTGGGAGCATGCTCAGCCTCTCTCTCCCCACCAAGCCAGTTCTCAGTTCTCCAGGCTCCTCCTAGAGCAACCTCGGGCACCAGGCACCTCGTCCCTCCCACATTTGCCAGATGTGTCTCTGACACTGGCTGACATCCCAGGTCTGTCACTGTGCTCACCACGGACCTCCTAACATGCTTACTTTCCACCGTTTGGGTACTGTCAGCTCATGTGATAATTGGCTGTTTCGTATAATTTTCTTTATTTGGTTCTCACAAATTTGGCCAACTCTGCCATTTGGTAAGTCCTGGCTGGAATCCCATTTATTGAGAAGGACAAAGGGCATAAAGGAAACTGAGGCTGGAAAAGAACGGGAGGGTCTCCATCCGGTGAGGTGGGGCCTCCGGAAAACAGCACCCTGAGGGACCTTCTGCCACAGAGGAGTGGCCGTGACCGGACAGGGAGTGGTTACCCTTGGGCCTTGGCTATATTCATGCAGAGACTGGCTAACTCCACTTTCCGCAAACCCCTTGGTATCGAAGTTCAAGAATAAGAATGGCATTCTTTTTTTCTTATTTTGGAAGATTTTTTTTTTAAGAGAGAAGTGAAGGGAGGGAGAAAGAGAGGGAGAAAAACATCAATGTATGGTTGCCTCTCATGTGTCCCCTACTGGGGACCTGGCCCACAACCCAGGCATGTGCCCTGACTGGGAATCGAACCCTTTGGTTCACAGGCTGGTGCTCAATCCACTGAGCCACACCAGCCTGGGCAGAATGGCAGTGTTGAAAGCCTGCATCCCAAGGTTCTTCAGTGGTGGCTGGTTTTATCAGAAGAAGAAAAATAGCTTGAATCACAGAATTTTGCATTTCAGGCACTGCTCACCGAACATACAGACTGGGTTTGCTCAGAGGACACAGTCTGTGTGTTCTAAGGTCAAGGTGTCTCTCTCTATCCCCAGGGTTCCGTCTCACTCTCCGCAAGCATGTGGCTCCCACGGCAACACGGTGGGTAAAATCTGAGTCTGGGACGAGCCAACAACACAAGAGTATAAAACTTCTGCAGGATCAGGGTGCACCAGGTGCAGTGACGTCGGAGAGCCCCGTGCAGAGAGATTTCCTTCACTGAACTACAACGTGCAGCTGTGTGTGCCTGGTGAGGGCGTCAGGGATGCGGGTGAATGGGCAGGGGGCGGAGAGCACTGGCCTGGGGATGATCGGAGTCGTGGTGACCGATGAAGGACTTCACAGTGCGGACCCACAGCAAACGCCCTGCCACTCGGAACCGTGAGAGGCCTTCTCACAGCAGCGCTAGTCCACCAGCTCTTAAACCTACTCCAGAAAAAAGCCTCCCAAGGGCTCAGGAAATAAACAGAGTGGGGAGAAGAGTTGCCTTTTTGCTAAAGAACTAACTTCAAAGATGCCTTTTTCTGTTTGTTGCCCATCCTGCCCTCTGCCCTTTGCCCCACTGCCTGGTGGTGCTGGCTGATTTGGGGAGACAAGAAGAGCTTCTCCTGAGCACTGGGTGGCTCGGGTCACATCCTCGGGCAGACGCATCTTCACCGTCTCCACCCACAAGTGGACAGCTACCTCACTGAGGCAGCTCACACGCCAGCCAAGTTCACTCAGTCGTGTAGCCCGTGTCTGCAGTTTACTCTAGTGGCAATGTGCCTTGACTAACTTCCTTAGTACTATTCATATGGAATCATCAAGGCTCTAATGTTTTCCTTAATTTCTAAAGTTGTACAAAGTCTGTCCAGGAAAAA
The DNA here is from genome assembly GCF_021234435.1 of Artibeus jamaicensis. Classification (NCBI taxonomy): domain Eukaryota; kingdom Metazoa; phylum Chordata; class Mammalia; order Chiroptera; family Phyllostomidae; genus Artibeus; species Artibeus jamaicensis. The sequence goes on from NW_026521936.1 coordinate 6,427,984, forward strand.
GTCCAGCCATTGTTAATATAACCAGAATGGTTTGCATGACATCAATGTGACCTGGCAGCCTAGGCAGCTGGACTGGAATGCGCCTGCGTGAACAATGACGACTTCACTGTACTAGTCAGTAGGGGGCAGCAGATGCTGTTCAGTGAGCATGTGTATTGTGTGGCCATTGCATTCAAAATGACAGCAAGTAGAACAACAAATATTCAAATTTTGCATTAAACTTGAACATTCCTCTGTGGAAAGTATTTGGGTGATTCAGAAGGCTTTCGGGGATGATGCAATGAGTGCAGCACAAATACGAGTGTGGCACAAATGCTTCAAAAATGGAGGAGAATGTGTTGAGAGTAATCCACATTCCGGAAGGCCCGCAACAAGCAGAACACCTGAGAATGTTGAACATTATGGGCTGCAATCAACAAAGATTGTCCGGCAACTGACAGTGTGAGAACCAGAAGCTGATCTGGGAATTCCAAAAACTACTACGTCCAAGATTTTGACCCAGGATCTTGGCATGAAACATGTCGTGGCAAAATTCATTCCATGGCTTCTGCTACCAGAGCAGAAGGAACATTGTGCTGCAGTTGCTAATAACTTGATTCGGACCCCTACCAATGAACAAGACTTCTTCAAGAAGGTCATAACCAGAGATGAATCGTGGGTCTATGGCTTGTATGACCCAGAAATGAAGGTCCAGTCATCCCAATGGAAGTCGCCCGGTTCCCCACGTCCAAAGGCACGGCAAGGTCACAGCAAGATCGAGACCGTGTTAACTGTGTTTTTTGATTGGGAAGGTGTTGTCCATCAGGAGTGTGCCCCTCCAGGCCAAATAAGTAATAGGTCCCAAGGTGCCTACTTTTGAAGTGGACTGAGGCATCATTGTCCTATGTATAATGTATCTTATATGTTGTATCTTCTTCAATAAATGTCTCTATTTTTCACGGGCCATGGCTGTATACTTTCCGGACAGGCTCTTTTAAGGAGTGGATTAATTAGATGGTGTAACAGACTTAAATTAATACATTTTGGCATTCACAGAATTCTGCTCCAGGTATCACACAGCAGCAGCGTGATGTTTCCATGTCAGCGTCCTGTGGACACTGTCCCGTTTTGGTGGTGCTACAGTGACCACACTGACACTTCAGCCACTGTCACGGGGAAGCGGGATGCCCCTCCCCGAGGTGGCTCTGGCTCCACCCGCTTCCCTCCGGAGCTCTGCTCGCCAGGCGGAGGAGGAGAAGCTGAGGGTTTTCACAGCCTCAGCCAGATGCAGACTTAGCTCCGAAGGACACCTGCATTAGTGTGGCTGGATCCGGCCTTGTGCAGCGGGGATGGGAAATGGGAGAGCCCTCCCCGCGCTGCCCTCCTTCACTCGGAGCGCAGCAGATGCGCACCATGGCATTCAGCAACTAGTATCCAGAGCATGAGACCCACTGTCCTCTTAGCGTTCCTGTTAGCTGTTCCCACCTCTCTCTTTCCCTCTTTTTTATGTTTAGAGTACAGATTGATCCTTGATCTTCAAACTTCACCTTTGTGTTCTCTGGTTAAATGTGTGGGAAGGGAGTTTGCTGCCCTTGGCCTCCCTCCCATCCCCCTAACCATTTTGCCTGAAGAGATGTTGGCAGGTACAACTGCTGTTCCCACTCAGAAAGACCAAATCAGCACAGGCTGAAAAGGTCAGAGGTGGCTCCTGGGCTGCCACTCAGAATTGCCCTTAACAAATGATCGAGAATGAGCGCAACCCCGCAGGCTGCTCTGTGGGCTGCAGGGCCTCCTTGCCAGCGTAATCTAAAAAAACACACTTGCTCAGTAAATCCAGCAGCAGCGCCTTGTGCTCTTGAGGCTTTGTGGCTGCTGCCAGGAAGGACTGTCAAGGGTGGGGGGACAGAGCAGAGGGAGGCAGGAGAGACAGCGCTACCCATGCTGCCCTCACAGACGCTCGCTCGGCCCAGGACACAACACGCCCATGGAATGAGTGCACTTCAGTAACCTCCAGAACATGGTTTTGTTCTTCTGTTCGGTGTCTACTGAGCACCTGTCGTAACTCAGACAAAGTGCCAGACCCCACAGCACACAAACACAATCTGCGCTGAGCGCTGCCCTTCTCTGGGATTCTGCCTCATCCCCTCCTCGGCCCACCCTAACGATGGCCATGCACACATCCAAGCACGGGTTAGTTTATCGTCACTCATTTTCCTTCCAACTGTTCTTTCTACCACAGCATCACATTCATTTTTTTAATTCTTGCGTGCTGGTGACTTTGTGCTTTATTAACTTCATTTCAGGGTAGCAAAGGGAGCCTTACAAAACATTTGTTCTACAAAAGGGCCTGGGTCTGACAAGGCTGAGAATGCCAGTGACTTTCTGCAGTGGCCATGGACGGTCCTTGAGGACTCCAGCAGCCGGCAGGGCAGGGAAGGATGTTTGGAGACTGAGCGGCGGGAGGAAGACACAAAGCAGGAAAGCCCCGAGCACGTGGGACACACTGTGGATGACATCAGTTCAGGTCTGTGTCCACTGATGGCCTTGCATCAACTGCCCAGGACAGCATGTCCAAGACCTTGTCCACCACACCAAACAGGGCTGCTCTCTGAGAGGTGGGGGTCGCCCTAATCCCGACTTGCTCAGGAAAAAGCAGGAACTTGTGTAGCCAGTCAGCCTTTCGTCTCTGCAGTTTTTGGCTGAGACTATCCACCTTTTCCAACAGAAAATAAATACAGAAAGGCAGTGGCCACACTGAAGTTTCAATTAGGACCGGGGGCAGTGGGGAGAAACCATGCATAGTTAAAATGACTAATTTGCAAGGGGAATAAAGCGCCTTCCCAGATAAACCCAAGTCATTTCATTTCTGAAGAATTTAGTTGGAATATTTATTTGCTACTTGACAAAGGAGATGACAGATTTCATCAGGGATAAGATCCCCTCCTTGGGTAGACAAAGACAGTCTCCCGGATGCTTTTCAAATGCAAATCCACTGTGATTAGGTTAACTCTCCAAGCTGGAGAGCCCTCGTCCTCCTGGCCTCCAGCCCTCCCCAGTGGGCCTGCCCAAGGAGTGAGGCAGCTTCTGGAAGCTGAGGAAATGAGGAAATCAGGACAGCTAGAGCCCAAGCAGCCCTGGCATCCAGGTCCAGCCCTTCCCCAGCCCTGTCCCTGACGAAGGCCACCGTCCTGTGACCTAGCACAGTGGGCTGGACAAGGCACAGTCCCTGGAGCCTTCCCCGAGTCCAGCTTCTGTAAGTGACTCTGGACAAACTGAACAAGAAGTGACTTAACAGGCAGGGGCAGGGTCTTTCCACGCCCCTCCCACAAAGCGGCTCCTCAGTGCCATCGTGGATCAACTCTATTTTCACTGCACTTCCCAGGGTTCCATTATTTTGTTCCCCAAATACCCTGCCTGGCAAATTGTACTGAACAAAGTGCCTGGAAAAAGCACCCAACAATACACCGGAGGCACCCCTTGAATAAAGGCATCGCCCAGAAAATGCACTAAATTAGGATTTAATTGCTAGAAATTACTTTCAATTACAAAAAATTACGACAAATTACTTGTTGAATAGACACATTCTTTCACCACCATTAATAATTTAAAATTGCTAATTGCATGTAATTGTAAGTAATCTTTGTTCTTTGGTGAACAGCAAGGTGCTGCATTACCCAGGCTGCTGTGCAGGCTGCACCCTGCCCCTGGGATCCTCTGAGGGCCAGACCTCCCAGGAGAGGAGAGGCCTGGGGTGGCTGCCCATTCCCCTTGGCTGTGCCAAGGGCCGGGGCAAGGGTGCCAGTCACCTGCCACTCTGACAAAAGCGAGGCTCTATTTTCAGAAAGCATCGCCTTGATAGCCAGCATCCACATCACCCTAAAGTCCTAGAACCAGCCTTCTGACCCTGTTACCTTCCAGCTGCCTTTTGCTTCAGCCAAAGAGTCCCCATCGACATCTCCATGGGCAGCTCCCTTCTAACCCCAGTGTCCTCTTCTACCTGAAGACCCCGCTGTCCTCTCCTGTAAGGCCCAGCTCCACCCCTCGGTGCCCCTGCACAGTCTCGTCAACCTTCCACACCCACCCAACTGTGTGGTCTGGTTGGTACCTTTCCTCTGTAATTAACCACAGTGAGGCCTCCACACCCCCACTCAGAGACACGCTCCAGGCACCCGTGCACCAACGGACGGATTGTTTATCTAGGAGTCGGGTCAGTCCCTCCCACCATGCCCTCAGCTACTGAGTCTTCTGTGACTCCACAGGCACGTGGAGAGGCAGCTCTTGTGGGACTGATGCCTGCTGACCAGCTTGACCTTTGAGTCCCCACCAGCAAGAATCAAAGCAGCCCTAAGCTGACCCCCCAACAGCAGCTCCTGCCTTTGGGTTGATCGTTTCTTACACATGCATGCAGGCCCAGGAACACACTCTCATGCCCAGACCCAATGTCTGCAGGAGCTGGGATGACCAGAGAAGTGCTCCTTCTTGAAGGCACAGTGACTTCACCACCCTGGAGTTTGCTTTAAGGACAAAGTATTTGACCAGGCATGGCTGTGGCTTTGGAAAATGTCCTCCAGACCCACCTGATGCCCCACTCTGTTCCTGGGATGCCAGCTGCAGAGGGACAGCTGGAGCTGTGAGGAGTCAGCACAGTAGGCCCCTGGTGGCGTCAAGCGTGGAGTGCACACGGACCTGCACAGGAGGCGCGGCTGGCCTGGCCTGTGCTCAGACGCTGACCTCGCCCGGGAGGGACCCCACAGGCAGGAGCGAACCTTCTGAACACCACCGGGTGCTTCTGGTGAGGGAAGCAGGCAGCTCTGTAGCCCACGCTGGCCGTGGGCGCTCCCGTGGGAAGGGGGTGCTTCAGTGATTGTTACTGTGCTACCCAGATTCCAGCGCTCTGCCTTGCCTCCAAAGTCCTAGCTCCAAACTGAGTCAGAAAAGAGGGGAAAGTCATATTGTCCCCCCTCCTTTGGCCCTTCATGGGCCCTGGGCTCCCAGTGGCACCCATGTGCCCTCTCCATTCTGACTCAGGCTTGAACAGCTTCCCCAGCATCTCATTCTGGCCCTAGGGGTGGGCTGCACACCCAGTGCACAGAGGGGCCATGTGGGGAGTTGCTGCCATAGCACAAAGGCTGGCAGCCAGCAGTCAGCTCCCTGGGCAGGGCTGGGAGGAGGCCAGGCAACCCCTCCTCTCTGTCCTGCACCACCTGGTGCTGAAGGGCTCTCGGATCATCGCCTCTGTTCCTGGCCTTCCAGTCCTCAGTATATAGCAAGCTCAGTAACACCCCCTTCCTGATGGGAACTGAGAGGGGACTGGCCCCGCCAGGCACAGCCTGAAACACATACCTTGGTGTGAACAGACTGTTCCACAGAAGCTCCTGAGCTGCCCCAAAACTCTTAAAAAGCAATTTGCTCTCAAGTAGGTTAACTTGTTTAAGGTTTAGGTTTGTCCTCCAGCACTTTTCACATAGGAACGTAAACAAAACACATGCCAGTCCACAGCTGGACTGTTGCAGACCCTAAAGCCGAAGCCCCTACACTCGGTTGTCCCTCTTAATCTCAGCAAGGCACCCAACCTACTGGAGCTCTCTCCACGCCAGAGCCCAAGCTCAGAGCGGGGGTAGCCTCTCAAAGTCAGCTGAAGGACAGCTCATAACCAGCACTGCTCTCTGAGGAGAAGGCCCAAAGAGTGTGACAATCCACTGAGAAAGGGCAAAAGGAACTGCAGGGGGAGTGAAAGGGAGCTGGGGGGGTGGAGCTGCTGGAGGGGAGCAGGGAGGGGGCTGGGGGGGGAGCTGCAGGGGAGCTGTGGGGGGCTGCAGAGGGAGCTCCTGGGGGAGCTGCAGAGGGAGCTGCAGGGGGAGCTATGGGGGAACTGCAGAGAGAGCTGCAGGGGAGCTGTGGGGGGGTTGCAGGGGAGCTGCAGGAGGAGCTATGGGGGAGCAATTGGGGGAGCTGCAGAGAGCTTCAGGGGAGCTGTGGGGGGGCTGCAGAGGGAGCTGCAGGGGGAGCCGTGGGGGGGTGCTGCAGGGGAGCTACTGGGGGAGCTGCAGAGTGAGCTGCAGGGGGAGCTGTGAGGGGCTCCAGAGGGAGCTGCAGGGGAGCTGCAGGGGGAGGTGTAGGGGGCTGCAAAGGGAGCTGCAGGGGGAGCTGTGGGGGGGCTGCAGAGGGAGCTGCAGGGGGCACCGTGAGGGGGCCACAGGGGAGCTACTGGGGGAGCTGCAGAGGGAGCTGCAGGGGAGCTGTGGGGGGTGTTGCAGGTGCCTCCCAGCTTTCCCGCCCCACCTGGACTGTCAAGTTAATCTCTGGCCCTGAAGCCTCCAGTCTCCACACACAAACTGTCTTTATGTACTTAATTGGCCATCTCCAGGGCCTGTGTTTTGAAACTAGGTCTTTGAAGACCCTTCATTATGGTATTGCGATAAAGGCAGCAAGAGCAAGGGTTTAAGGAGAAAAAAGCACAGATAAAAAGAGAAGCAGGAGATGAAAGGAAGGACGGATGACAGAAGGGGGGACAGCTGGGGAAGGACACACAGGGACCCAGACATAGCCTTTGGGTTTCCCCTATCCCAGATTCCCTGAGCCAGCTCACTGAGCAAGAGAAAAAGCACACACCTCTCTTTCAGAGGACCGTATTATCAATTTTTAAATTTCCTCAAACATTGAGCCATGGAAGTGATTTTTGCAGTTACTACTGAGTTAAAACAGAGAACGGAGGGCCCCCTGGGGGTGGATTGAGGGAGACAGGAGGGAGGCACTGGCAGGCCCGGGACTGCACAGGTTGTGGGTGAGCACCGCTGTGCACCAGTGTGAGGACACGGCAGACACAACTGTATTCTGTCGATTCTTCCTTCCTTCTTTCATTTACACTTTTCTGTGGTTGGAAGCACGTGAACATTAAACTGTTGCATGCATCCCTAAGTGACAATGCCCCGTGAAGACACGAGGGTCCATGCTCCGTGGCTCTTCACTGGCAGCAGGTGATCTGCAAACCAGAGGCTAGGGTGAAGCCACGGGCCCAGGAAGCACAGCTTACAAAGCACTGTTAGACCCTCTGTCTCGTATGAGCCTCCCAGCCCTGCAGTTCAAGACTGGGTCTTCCTGACGTGACAGAGGAAGGAGCAGATCCAGGCTAGTGTGGACACAGGGAGGGATATCGAGCCCAGCCCCTCTGCCCGGGAGGACTGTCTGGCTTTCCACTCTACCACATGCCACCGAAGGTCACAGGAACCGAAATGGGCTTGTGGTCCTGGCACCTCATTCTGAGGGGCCACCTGCCCCAGTCCTTGCTCCATAAAGGCTGTGAACCCATCATAGCTACATCCTGCTCATTTTTGTGGAACTTAAATAGTCTGATGCCCAGACCTCACATCCTCGTTTTTGCCAATAGGAGAAGGGGGATTTACGTTTCCTACGGGGGCAAAGGCCTTTCTCCTGCACTGAGGCTCCCACTCAAAGTTCAGCCATCATCTCCCAGACTTAGTGGCCTCATGGAAATTCACCTTTAAGAAACCCAGACACCTGCCCAGGGTCTGAGTTTTCTCCTGTGACTGGTGAGGAGGTCCTGCATTCCGAGCGAGTTCTGACCTCTGGTCAGTGAGATTCTCTTCTGAAAAGCCTTTGTGCAGGGTCAGTCGGGCCTGTTACAGGGTCCCTGCCATAAATGACCCCATTATCCTCAGGAATGGCTCCTCTTTAAAAAATTTAAAGCAGTGGAACACAAGAAATTAGATTTGTGCACAAGAAATCTTTGAAATACCTTATGTGCTTTGTGTAAAGAAATCCTCACCCAGCACAATAAACATGTAACACTAAAAACAACGGAGTCACTGGTCTTTCTCTGTTGTTTTGGGAAAGTGACTTACCCAAGGTGAGAGGAAAAAGTGTGTTTTGCTTTTGAACTGCAAGGTGAAGCCAACACCCTGGGACTCAGCACTTATTCCAATGCGGTGGGCAGGGTGTGGGCGGAGACTCTGACCTGGGGCTGTTCCGGTCCTGTTCACAGGCCCAGAGCCCCGGACGTGTGGAGGCTCCTGAAGGCCTGGCTTGCTGATTCTGGCCCGTAACAACCCCTGGAGGCTGCATGCAGTGCTCGAGCCTCCTCTGTCTGCACCAGCGTCCCTGCACTCTGAGGTTCAATTCCTGACCTCCAGCAGAAGGGGCTTCTTCATGTGGCTTTGCCACTCACATATTGCTCCAGCCAACACCCCAGAACACAACAAAGCCACGAGAAAGTTTAGCGCAGGAGGAGGGCGAGAGAGGAGAGAAGAGGAGGGTAAGCGCCATTTCCAAAAGATGTCCAGAAGCCAATCTGTAATTACCTGCCCACGCACATCCAAAGGCTTTTATTTGGTAATGCAGGTAACTTGCAAGCCTGCAATGTGAATTATCTCAGACAATAAAAGCATGATGGTCTCTATGACCTATATAGCTTTTAGTGAGGAGTAAGACAGAATTACATCCCATGCAGCCCATAAATGGGTTCCCCTGTCCCCAACCTTCCTGCTTCTCTCAGGAACGCAGCGTTTTGTGGCATCTGGGAAGCTTTCAGGTTTGTCTGGATCTCAATTTCACCCTCTGTTGATACTTTCAAGTCTCTGTCATGTCTGAAATGGGGCAAAGACACCCCTGCCCCAGGATGTCTGAGTCCAGCCTAGTCAGCACCTTTGTTTCGTGATAACGTGTTTGTCCTCTGATATCTGGTCCAAGCTTTCAATCATCATACTGTCAGATTTCTTTGGCACATTATCGGATACCACATTTGCAGTGCTTAAACAGTCAGATAAACAGAAAGATGAACTTGTGTTGTTACTGTATTCCTCTGGGCCCATCCTCTTGTGACCAGCTGTCTCAGAGGCTGCGGATGTGGCAGAGTGTATGGTTCTTGGGCACAGAGACCCCCAGCCTACGGAGCTCCCAGCTGGATTCAGGGGCCTCTGTAGTGTGAATGGAGAAGCCACACAGGAAGAAGGGCAGGTGGGCACCTGCTTTTAGACATGGGGGACCCAGGAAAAGGCCAGACTTGGGCAGCAGGCATGGGAGGAGCCGGAGTTCTGGGAGTCCTGAATGTCTTAGAAAATACAAGATCTATACATCTAAGGACATCAAGCTTCCTAGTTGTGCTGCTCTTTAAGAGAAAGTGGTGAAAACTCACTGTGCAAAGTAAGACCCACTCTCTTGGGGTCAGGTCCCCAAAGGGGCAGCTTGGAGCATGGGAAGCTCCTGATGCTGTGGCTCCGAAGACCTGGGGAAAGAAAAGCTCTAAAAACCCTTCACATTTTCTGTCCTACCTACGGGACTATTTTCTCTCCACTTCAGACTCATTAGCAACAGAAGGAGCTGCTAACACTTTGGCTTTCAATAACCTAGAAACCACTTCTCAAAGAAAAGGAGAGTCCCGAGTTCGCAGGAAACCTGCCCCAGAGGCTGAGGAAGGCGGAGAGGAACCCTCTGCTGTGTGGACAATGACTATGGTTCATCTTGCAGTTCAGCAACCCTCAGGCCATGGACGGTGAGCTCCCTTGACCTTTCTGTTTAGAGGCAGAGAGAAAACTTTTGTCTTGGAAAGGGTCTTCTTCTAGTTAAGACCCCTCATTTATCCTTTGATTGCAAAATCCACCAGGAAGAAGGGTCCTTTAGAACCAATAAGGAGATGCTATAAGAATATAGACCCAGAAAGAAGTCCAGTTCAGGGGGATTTTTCTCCAAACAGGAGACAGGAGTCAACGCTGAGTGACACGAAGGCCATCAAGTTGGAGGCACTGTGCACACATGGCACAAGCCTCAGCTGACAAGGGCTCGGCATCCACAATCGCGTGCTCTGGGCTGTGCCGTTGCATTCACGGGAGTTGAGGCCCACGCTGCAGACAGAGCAATCTCCCACCACGACTGCAGGCCACACTCGCGGCATGCACAACTACTTTCTGCAAATTCAGCTATATAAAGTTTTTAATGATTCTAGGCTTATTCAAGCTTTCTATACCTATCTGAGTCACTTTCATTAGTTTATAGTTTATTTACTTTTTCACGTTCCTTAGAACACAGTGTTCACAGTATTCTCTTATGACACTTACACTCAGATTATCCAAGGTGATGCTGCTTTTAACAAAAGGGCAGTAGCAATTGCTTTTCAAGGTCAAATCTGAGTGGTAGGCAGCAGACTGGCTGGCCTGCATCCATCCTGGGCCAATCTTCCAAAGCTGCCAGAGAAGCTCCTGTGGAAACTGGGGGCTGGCATCTGACTGCCAGGCCAGGGCCCAGAGGGAGCAGTGGGTGTGCCCTGGAGTCATCTGGCTAAACCACACCTCTTATTGGACGGCCGCTGCCTGGGTGTGGACGTGGGTGAATGACTGAGTGACTGGCTGCATCTCCACAGCAGGTGCGGGACACAGGCCTGGTTTCATTCTCAGCCACTGGTTAAGTACCAGTGAGAGGAAAATGCATCAGGAGGAAAGTGCTCCAAGCTGTGCACACACCCGTACCTGTCTCGTTGACCCAAGCGTTAGCTCACTTTCCGTGCTCCTCCTGGAAGGAGTCCAACCAGGGCTCCTTCTTCCCTCACACCTGCTCAAGGCTCCGCCCTAATGTGTCAGCAAATACACAGGTAAAGGAATGTGACTGAGGCATAAGGTGGACAAATGCTTGACTTTGGCTGCCACTGGGCCACTAAGTCTGTCAGTAATGCCTCTGGCCCCCTTTCTCACCCATGGTTGCATACACTTCGTGGTGAAAAGCATGAAGTTGGCATAGTTAATGGCAGCTCCTTCACAGAAACGCCCCAGGATGCAGAGCAGCTGGAAGCAGCAGGCGTGGGTGAGAAGGTCTGGGGCCTGAGGCCAGTGGACTGGAGTTGGCTGCTGTTCTGTCCCATCGGCCCCTCATGACCCTCCACTTCCCACCCTTAGCTGCCCCTCAGCCATGCACCTGCATGTATAAACATCCACCTGATAGAATATAAATCCCGTGAAGAACACCTAGCGGCTTTGTGACTGTGCAGACCACAGTGTGCACCTCCTTGTCTCACACCTCATAGCACATGGCCACCTGAAGTTTGGGGTGGGAGTGTGGCTGGACCAGCAAGGAGGAAGGACCCTGATTTGCAGCAGAAGAGGGGTGAGAACGAGTGGGCAGCCTGTGAGCAGAATGACACTCAAGGATGAAGACCCAGGGGAAGCTGAAGCTTGCCCCATGGATCTGGCACCAACAGGCTCCAGCAGAGTGAGCCCAGAACCGGCGCCTGCCCCAGCGTGGTCTGCACGCACCACGGCCGACCCTATTCGTTATCACTAGGGATTTCCTGTTCCATTCTTTTTCAAGGAACCACGACACTGTGGTAGATAGGTTTTTCTCAGTTTGCTTTCTTGATTTTGCTTTTGATGTACAGCTCAATACATCAGGAGGCCCCACCAAGAAGTGAATTCATAGTTGTTTTCACAATGGCAAATTATATGCCAATGAATTTTAATGGCTCATCAAAAGTAAAATGTATTTTTTTTTAATTTAACCCATGAGAGAACAATGTGTCTACCCAGGAACTAAAGCTGCCTGTGGGAGACAACACTGGCAAATGAAGCGAACGTATTTGACCTAGATGGACACACTTACATGGAAGAAGGAAGCTGCACAGTTAAATCCCACCTCCCTTCCTTCTTCATGGAGACAGCTCTCCCGTGGCAGGGAAGCCACTCTGTCCCCAAGACAAGCAACCATGTCCACAGGACGTGGCCAGAATGCAGCCATCACTGTGCCAATGTAGTGACCTGGGTGGCGTGATGGCAGGGGTCCTGAAAACACTCCCTTCCCCAAACTGTCCTGTATCATGTGAACCATGCCCAGAAAACCAGCAGGATTAGAGCCTGTCTTCCCTAAAAGAGTCCCCCCACAGTTCATGGGTGTTGTCCACTCTTGAGCCTCTTGTGACCAGGGTGGAAAGCTAAGAGGTGCAGACAAACAGTGAGGCCACATGCAGGGAGCTGGGCTGAAGAAATCAGAGAACAAGTGCCAGGTCCCACGGCACTGTTGGGTGCTACAGTGTCAGATGGCGGCACACACACGTTTGTACATGTGTGCACCCTGGTGTGTGTATTGGCATGTACATGTGTGCACACACAGTCTGTGTGCACACATCTGTGTGGACATGCATGTGCTTATCGGTATGTGTGTGAGCCTGTGTACATGTGTCAGTCCACGAGTGTTCATTTGCGTGTGTGTGTGTTGTTGGGGTGAAGGCAGTGCAGGCAGGTTCTGAGGGCAGCAGTGCTGGGGCCTCATAAATAGGACTGGTATGAGGTGAACATCAGGACAGGCAGTCCTAAATCTAACCTGTACCCAAATTCCCCAGCTTTAAATGTCCACAGGGCAGGGCATGTGGACACGTCCTGCACATGGGCACGGACCGGCAACAGGAGCCTGGCACGTGGTCACAGGAGGGAGGATGCACAGCAGAGGGCCCAGGGCACCAGGGGAGCACCTGCCTCTTAGGGGAATTTCTGGTGCCCATTAAAAATGCAGAGACCTGGGTCCCCTCGCAGTCCTTGTCAGACCCCTGGGACTGGGGTTTGCTGGGAAGAACAGAGGTGGACACATGTCACTGCACATGTGTCCAACCGTAGAATGTACAAGATGCAAAACTACCCTGACATACACTGTGGACATGAGTGATGTATCAGGAATGACTTGTTAATCACCACACGTGGGACACAGTAATCAATGGAAGAATAAGGAGACCTGCTCAGGGGTGGGGGTGAGGGAGCATATGCACACTCTGCTTCCTGCTCAGCTGTTCTGTAAATCCACAAATGCACTAAAATAAATCTACTAACTAAAAAGCTCACCTGCCTCCATGTTCCACAGCCTCCTTAATGAGCTGTGCCTCCTACGGCTCAGACTGCCATGCACGGGGCCTTTACCACATTGGGGCATTGCCCAGAAAGGAGCGGCTGCTGAAAGCTGGAGTACAGATGGGCAGGTCCTGCTGAAGCTGGACACTGAACCTCAAAGCTCACCAAGCCAGCAGAGGCACCCCTTCCTCTCCCACTGAGGAGGTGGCCCCAGCTGTGCACAATGGACCATGATGCTCAAGAAGCATATCAGCTCTCTAGCCTGTGCCACTTTCTGGCCCCACGGGACATCAGCAGGTCCCTCAGGGGAACCACTGTGCAGACGCTTGGGAGCAAAGAGGGGACGTCCCCCACAGATAACTATGCTCCTTTTAAGAAACCGCTCCTGGCTGGCAACTAGGCTTCCCTGGAGACTGAACACTTGACCCCGGGCCACCCAGTTACCACGTGACTTGACTTGATTATGGAGAATGGGACAAAACAGGACCCTAGAGGAAACACATCATCTCCTCTGTTACTCGCTCTAATCTGCAGCTCTTGCTGGCAGCCACCCTGCCAGCCCACACCTCAGGGCCACTCTCAGCTTCCCTGGCTCCCCAACGAGGGGCCAGCTTCTGCCCCAGGAATGGACACAGGCTCCCGTCCTCCTTGATGACCCGCTCAGATCCCAAGCCCAGGTGCACGAACTGCAGCTGGGGAGGGCCGCTCGGCCAGCTCCCACACTTGCCGCTGGCCACGGCCTGCCACTAATCACACGACTGATCATACACACGGCCCCCTCACGTGTGGGTCCCCATCTGCTGAACCTCCACTCAAAATTTTCCGAGGCCTTCACAAGCCAACATGCTTAGTGGACACAGACACTGCTTTATGAAGCAGCTCAGAGCCCGTGGGGCCTGGGCCCCCCGGGGATGCAGCTCCCAGCCCCTCCCTTCCAGGCCTGCCCCCACCACAGCGGCGGCTTTTATGTCCTGACCACCACACGAGGTTGCTCCAAGAGCTGCGCCTGCACGCCCACCCACACACCGGCCTCTTGTCCAGGCTCTGGGGGCGTGAGGAGCCCCCACTTTACCTCAGAAACATGACAGGTGATACTCGCACTTTGCCCTCAATTTAAAAAGCATATATATGATGTAAATTTTAAATAATAAGTTATGTAGAATAATTTTTAAGTTATTAAAAATTTAAAAATGATCTGAGCAGCCCATAAAGTAAACAGGTAGCAGGAATTTCCTCCAAAATAACTGTATGGCAACACTTGGCACAATAACATAGGTGGAAGTGACTGATTTTCTTCAAGGTTGATCAGCAGTGGGGTCAGATGAGGTCGGTCAAAGTGAGCAGCCCTCATGAGCTCTGGCATGTGTAGGAGCAATTTTTCCCACAAGTCCCCTCATCTGCTGCAGATGAAAATGAAACTACCAAGACATGATCTGCTTGGGGAGGAGAAGTGGCCAGTCTCTCAGAGGAGGAAAACCAGGAGCCCCTTCCTCAACGGCTTTTCTTGGGTTGTAATACACAGGAATACAGGGTAGCAAGGATCAAACAGCAGATAACATTTCAAAGAAATCTGAGGGCTTAGTCTGAGTCAGTGTCTGTCAGGTAAGGGGGTTGCAGAAACTTTGGGAGACATACTCATTTCCTACTTGGACCTTTACCATATGAATGAAAGCACTCTTAGCAAAGCAGGCTTCACAGGACTTTGAGGAACTCTTTCTTATGCCCGATCACTCTGGATCCCCCTCTAGCTGGGCAAGGGGCTGCACCACCTCCCCCATCACAGGTTTTCAGGCTTAAGTGGATTAGAGCCAGGAAGTGCTTCTCCCAGAGGACATGGGGATTCAGGCTATGTCAGAATAGCTGGCGGGGGCGGGGGGTGAGGGTCCATCACTCCCTCTTTGTTGCAGTCCCCCGAGTTCTTCCATGATGGCCTCCCTGATCGTGTCTGGCTTAGGTTGCCCCCCCTCTCAGGGGTCTTACTCGTCATAGACTAACGACCAAGCATTGGGAGCTGGAGGATGAAGCAGAAGCAGCGTTTGCTACCGGAGACAAGCTTTGTCTCCTTAGTGGCTGCTCGCATTCCGGAGGTTGCTCACTCAGCCTTCGCCATGGGGGGCAGTCTCAACTCCGGAAACCAGGCAGAGCTGTTCCCGACAGGCACGCCTACACACCCTCCGAACCGCTGCCAGAGCAGCTGTGGTTCTTCCCGTGCACATGGCAACCACCTTACCACTCCCACCCTGAAGGGAGCACCTGCCTCGTGACCTTCGTGACCAAGACCACCTGTGCCCAGCCCTCCGCTCTCCATTGCCACCCTGGCTCACTTCGTCCCTTTCTACTTCCTCGCTGCCTAAGAGGCCCTCAGAGTTTGAGAAGTAAAGTGTTTGCTGAGCACCCAGTGGGACAGCAGTCCCCGAACTCTCCGCTCAGGCTGCTGGCTACTCTGGCTTACCTGTGCGGGACAGCTTCTGCAAGGTGGTTGTCAGGTGCTGCAGGACCCCCGGCGACACCTCATAGCGGTAGGTGTCTGTCACTGGAACCTTCTGGCACCTTCCAAACACTCCATCTGAGGGAGAAGGGAGGCAGAGAGAGAAAGTCAAGTTTCATTTTCAAAGAGGAGGCAGAGATGCTGTCCGTGCACCGTGCTGAGGCTTTGGAAATGGCGTCATAAAGTCACTAAAGGACTATGAGAATTCAAGAGGCTGGGAGAGCTGTGGTTTTATTTAAATAACAAGCAGAGTGCATGGGAAACAAAGGCAAAGCTGGAGAGAAGAGACTCAGGAACCCAGTGCCAGTTGGATTTTTATTCCACATTCTCATCCCTTTCTCCTCTGCCTCTCCCCACCCCTCTCTTTTTGTAATTTCCAGGCCGTGACTTTCACATTTTTGACAAAAAAGTCAGTAACACTCAGGGCCAGTTTCCCAGATGAGACACAAAACACCAGGAAGTATAATATTAATTTGCAGAAGCCACGAGGAACGCCTTCCATGCGGGCACCATGTGAGAGGCACTAGCACGAGGGTGGCCAGACACGCCAGGCGGGGGTGGGGTGGGGTGCAAGGGGGATTTCAAAGAACTCGGCGAAGGAGAGGTGCTGTGGGTGCAGGGAGCACAAATGGGACAATCCCTGCAGCTCCCTCCCTGTCTGAAGTGACAGGCCCTGCTCATCAGTGTTCATCCAAACCACACCTTCCAATCAATTCAGACCCCAGCGAGTCTTTATTCTCGAATTGCTCACTTTGAGACAAGCTTCCTGTGGGGGCTCAAAGATTCAAATGACCGCCTTTCCTGCACACAAAAGACCGATTCAGGGCCCCGTGCGGGACACACAGTGCGGCCATCTGCAGTTTCAGGCTGGTCGGAGGGAAACACGTCTTTCATTGTTCACAACAGTTTCGTTGCCCCGAGTGTAGCTGAAGAAAGCCATTCAAATGCAACAAGTTTAATTAGCAGAAGCACATGTGCCCAGTGCCAGGCTGACTGGGTAATTGCTGGTCTGATCTTACCCATGTGCTTAGATGGACAGTGCCATGTGATTAGCAGAAAATCATCTTACGTGTTGCAAGCACTCCGCAGATTTCCGAGGGACTTTGCAAAAGCCAGAGACTCAGCCAGCTGCTGGGAGCAAGCCACAGTGACCACGAGGAGCCCACTTCCGCCACATCTCTGCCATGCTGGGCTTGCAGGCACTGCCCGGCCCAAGTGCCTCACCAAAATTCATGCATCTGCTGCCTACACCCAGAGTTATTCAGTAACAGCTCCCTTAGAGAGAGGGTCTCATCCCCACGGCCACCACCTGGTAAGACGAACAGTCTGCAGCGAGAACATAGACAATAAGTGTCCCTGTTCTTTGATTTGGTTTCATGCCAAGAAATCTGTGCCTGTAGGTGGTGTGGGTAGGAGGGCAAGGACAGGGTGGGGGGCAGGAGGGGGCAAAGGGGAGAAAATGAAGGCTTTAGAATGTACCTGAAACTTCCATCTTTTCATTTACTAGTGTACACATTTTATTTTTTCTTTTTTATTGGATTTTTGGGGTGACGTTGGTTAATAAGATTATATAGATTTCAGGTGTGCAATTCTATAACACATCATCTGCATATTGGACTGTGTGTTCACCACCCCCTTACCCTTTCACTTGCCCCACCCCCCTCCCTCTGGTGATCACCACACTGCTCTCAGGGTCTAGGAGATTTGTTTGTTTGCTTTGCTTTTCAGATGGGAATACCTTGGATGCAGAATTGTAGTGTATGAACTGGAAGGAGCATTAATGGCCCAACCCCACATGTTACACATGAGGAAACCAAGGCTGGAGTGTGGGGGCCGTGGAGGGGTCACCAGCTGAGCAGAAAAAAGAGAAATCAGGCTCCCGGGCTCCCCCAGCCCGATCTCCATGGCACTCACACTGTTAAAGACACACCTGAGAATCACGTCCCTCAGGAAACACACCGAATCACTCAGGTTCTAAGAGAGAGAGGGCCAAAGACATTTCCTGACTGTTTTGAAATGTCCTGAGTAAATTATTTCCCTTCTGAGGTAGAATGCCATCATTCTTTAAATTTGGTCTGTGGTGTACAATGTTATAAGTATAGTCTCAGAAAAGTGTTGACGGTTGTTTGTATTGTTTGTATGTATATGTATATAGGTAGTTGTGTGTGTACATGTATAGCTGTGTACATGTGTCTACCCATGTGTGTATATATGTCCATGTACAGCCGTGTGCACACGGGTGTGACTACATGTGTGTTTACAATATATACACATATTATGTTCATCTGTGCATGTGTAGGTACCTATGGGTTTGTACTTGTGGGTATATATGTATTTGCATATGCATGTGTCTACGTGAACGTCTGTACACACATGCTTACATGCTATGTGCACATGCTTATGTATGCACACTACACACTCACATGTGTTGTTTATATCATGTGTGCCTGTCTATGTGTGCGTTCGTGGATGCATATGCACATGTCTATGTGCTGTGTGACCAGCAGGTCAGACCACCAGGCAGACCCAGGGCTGAACCAGTCAGTCTTGGTCCCCCCTCCCCGAGAACTGTTTTTGCTGAGTTCCCCTGGGATGTGCCTCCGGCTCACGTGAAAGGCTGCTGCTGAGGGGCGTCCATCTGACGGTGCCACCACACATCTTTCATGAGGATCCAGAGGAGGAACCCCTGGGCCAGGACCCCTCGCCTGCCACCCACAGGTCACGGGCAGTTCACATCAGGTCACAAGACCTCTCTTACTTATGTGGCCTCTGGTAGCTCTAGTTGTGTTCCCTATGGTGACATGATCATTTCTCTGCACTCAGGACATTTCATCCCCTTCTTTTTCTAATGCCTTTTTTATATTTCTTCATTATCTCTTTGGAAAGAGATAACGGGACTGAGGAATCAATAAATATAATGTAATCACCTCGCTCAGATTTTCCAAGCAGGGTAATTAGCTTAGGGCACTATTAGGGACATTGCAATGCTCCTACCTGTTCAATCGCTTGTGTAAATAGTTTCTTCATGGAAATAACATGTGTGTGTAACTATTCCCTGGAAACCCCAAGATCAATGTTCCTGATTTTGGAGAAAGAAGAGAGAGGCAGACAAGGTGCCACAATGACCAAATCTTCACAAGGGAGGGTGCAGCAAAGGTGGGCTTGGAGTTATTATGGGGCAGGAGAACGCCATGAATCGTCCATGTGCAGATTCTTCATGGGGGTAAGGGCAGGAGCGTTCAGGGGGCCTGGGCCCGGATCAGCCCAGCTGCTCCCCGCACCCCTGGAAGCGATGGCCTGCAACGTGCAGTCAGGGCCTCAAAACACCACACACAGTGGGCACCACATATACTCGCTAGCCCAGTGAGGTGGCCAGTGACCCCAGGACGGAAGGACCACAGTGGTCGGTCTGCCACAGCTCCAGCTGTGCCTGGGAAAGGTGGGGGTAATCAAAGGTGTCAGCCTGGGGCCCCGGCTCCCTGTGTGCCTTCAGGAGCCCAGCCCCACCCCTGGCCCAAGGGCTGCACCTGTTCAGCTAAGCACCCATTAGCTCGAAATCACACTGTCCAAACTAGTCCTTCATCCACCCCTCACTGCATGGAAGTCAGGCCTCAGGCAGTGGCAAAGATGAAGCATCAACAGTGACCCCTGGTGGCAGTCTCCCTGCAGAGCTAGACCCTCATCAGGACAGAACAGGCCAGCTGTGTCCAGCTCAGGACAATGATGCTCTAGCTGCCAGACACGTCACAGACCCACCAGGTGTGCCCAGTGCCAGCTCCAGGGAGGAGATGAAGGCGCTGTTTCCTAGTGAGGCGGGGGTAAGACGCATGCACTCACACGTGTGCACACTTGCACAAGCACACTCAACACTGGGAAAAGCATCATGCAGCCTCCCAGATTGTCCCCATGGTGCCATCTGTCCTATGAGTTTTGCAAGCATCTCCCACAGGTACCACAGACACCCTGATGAGCCCTCATCCTTGGACTGAGTGGACCAGACTTGGCCCTCTGACCCCTGGGAGATGAAGATGCACCTGCCGGGAGGGGGTGAAGGGGACAGTTCCCTTCACAGCAGTGCTCAGGGCACAGGCTCAGCACAACAGGGTCATGGGCACTTGGACCCCCTTCCCAAGCCCTGCAGACAGCTGTCACTGTGGAGGAAGTGCCTTGTGCACAGGATGCACCGAGACGCCCTGACACAGAGGGCTGTCCGCACCAAGTCTGAGACTGTTATCAGCCCCTCAGGACTGCAGGTGCCTGAGGCTGTCCAACTGAACCCAGAGGTCCAAGACCCTGTCTGCGGCCTCCACAGCAGGCCAAGGGACCCCTACGCCACCTGCAGGCTCCACAACAGGCAGAGGGAGCCCTCCTGCCCCCCTCCAGCATCACTCAGCTGCTGGCCACCCAGCCCCTCCTCCAGCATGACGGGGGTGGGGGAGGCCCAAGAGGCAGGTCTGCAGACCCCATCAGAACCAGCTCCCAGGATTCACATGTCCCATTAAAAAAGGCCCAAACTGCACTTCTGGGCACTGCTGTGGGCATCACACCTCGATGGGAAAATGGGTCTCAGAAGCCTGCTGGCAAGGAGCACAGGCAGCCCTCATAGCCAGGGCAGAGCGGGCAGCAGCCTCACCCAATCCTGTGCCCCGTGGCTGCCCAGCAGGGGCTCATTCTCAGGCAGACATGGCCCGCACAGCCCCTTCTCAAGAATGGCTCCACCAAACAGGGCAAAATCTGTGCCCTAAAGCTGCGGTCAGCAGTGGTCTGAACTCAGGCAGGTGGGAGAGCAGCCACCCCAAGGACCTTGCTCCCCCTGGCCACTGCCTGAGCAGTGTTTTGCAAAATGTCTGGGTGGACATTAGAACAGCTCCTTCACCTCCTTCTCATGACTGAAACCGAAGCCAGCTGAGGTCTGCGGCACAGCCGCTCACCTCCGCTGCATTTAAACGCCTATTGGCTTCTGACCCCTGGAGACGAGGTCTGGCAGCTCAAGTGTCTGCAGCGCCCAGAGCCCTGCAGGTGGGCGGCGGGGGCAGCCAGCATTGGCAATCCTGAGCACAGGGTTGATTGGCAACAACGAATCACACCTGAGCCTCCCAGTGCTTAGCCCTTCCTGCAAAGAAAATTCGCCTCTTGATATTATCAACCGTGGCTTTCAATCCCTTGAATCTAAGTGTTTTAGGCGCAAGCAGTAATAGATTTTCAAATGGTGACATTAACCTCTCTGAACTGCTGTTCTCCATCTTGGGCAGGGCGGTTCTGCCCATCTTGCTTCTCTGTCCTGAAATGGACGAACCCCTGGACACTCGCTCTGCAGCAGCCCAGAGTCTGAGGACAGCAGGCCAGCAGGTCATGCCCTGTGACCTTTAGAAGACTCTGGATTTTCACAGAGAGCTGAAGAGAACACAAGCATGTATTCCATTCAGGCCCTTCCATTTTATACGAGAAACCGGAGGTCCCAAGGGCCTGAGAGGCATGCCCCCAGCTGGGCCCCCCCCCGCCCCCACCATGCTGCCTGCAGCTGCTGCCCTGGCTCCTGGCCATGTTATGATGCTCTAGCACCCTTGGTTTTCCTTCAATAGAAAACAACAAAATAAAACATAAGGTTGGAGTTGAGAGAAAATACATCGCTTTGGGCATAAACAGTCCTAATGAGACACTGGTTGGACTTCATTCACTTTGCTTAGAACGATTTTGAAACCATAGCTCCTCGGTGACCTCACGTAGGAAAGACTGCATTCGCCACACACCTCCAAGTTCTACTGAAGGGCGGTGAGAAAACACCACTAAATGGGCCCCAAAATACCAGGTGCTGGCCCCAGCTTCTCCACCAGCCTGCTGTGTAGTCTGGAGCAAGTCACTTCCCTCCTCTGTGCCTGGGTTCCCTAAACCACAGCAGTATAACTGTTGGTAAAAGTTACCAACTTCTCTGAGCTGCGATGATTGCCCACCTTCCTGGACCACAGCTGCAGATGTGGGGCTGGGGGCCAGCAGCTCCCTTGGCAGGGAACCTGCAGGTGCAGAGGCTTCTCCTAGAACCAGAGTGAGTCCCTAAAGTTCTGCAGAGCTGCTGGGTGCACTGAAAACCCAGTGTCCACCCCCCCCCAGTGCCACAAGACTGCTGGTCCTCACCAGTGGCCAGCATGAAAGGTAGACCAGAGACTGCAAGGCAGCAGGGAGAGCCGAGCATGTGGTCACATGAGAAGAAGGGAGAGAAGTGGGCTCACAGGGATTTGCCAGATTCAGAAAGGCTGGCTGCGGCCCTGCTGCCTCTCTGTCCACCTGCTGCATGGCAGGCTGGGGCCACAGCAATCAAGTCCTGAGTCCAATCTTACTTTTTACTACAAGGGAATTTTTTTTCACTGTTTCACACAGATACAAACCAATGCAAATGGCCTCTTGGCTCTGTCTTTGCTACTTTTAAATAAATTATAAAAATCCTCACTGTTGGAATGTAAGACATTTAACATGAAAGACGGTCACTTTTGAGCATCAGGACCAATAAAGCTGGTTTTTGCTGTTGATCAAACTCTCCCAGAGTCTGAGGTAACCCAGCCCCCATTTCCCTTTGTCCAACCTCATATGTGAATTTTGTTATGCATGTAACAATGTAGAAATCATTTCCACTCAACTTAGTCTTTTTTGCTTTGCCTCCTGCCTGCTGGGAGGCTCAGGGCGATGTGAAGACTCAACCTCAGCAATCGGACCACGGGGCTGGTGACACTTTGGCTTCTTTCTCCTTTCCTAGGGTTTCACATTTCAGCCTCAAATTTATCCAGCTCACACTATAGCTCTTTGTTGCCTCCTTATTTTTTAGAAAAGGAAATGCAAACACAATTTAAAAAAATAATAATAGTAAACATCCAACCGAATTGCCCCCAGTATTCTAGTGCAAAACCCAGGCTGGCAGGAGCCCAGCATGCACCTCCAGAACTCACGGATGCACACACCTATTCTAAACGTGCCCCATCTCCCCGGGGCTGTGCCGCGCGCAGGGCAGGAGAAAGTGTAAAGACAAAAAGCACAGGGCACACGTCTGCTGTGGGCTCATAAGCTGTCTGAGGAGCCAGGTAAATGGATAACTGAAGAAAGCACAGCTTCTGATAACTAAACCTGCCTCCAAACTTGCTGTGTGGCACCAGACCGGACTGACCAGGGACAGACTACTTGGGGGGACCCACTGAATCTCACTGCAGCGCAGGGAAAGCGCCTCCAGGGCCTGACTGGCTCTGCTGTGTAACCACCTTTGTCTGAGCCTCTCTGGTTCTCAGGACATTGGTATTTGTTTATTTGTTTGTTTGTTTCTGGAAATAACAGAGTGGAACCAAATAATCTGAACATCTCTTCAATTCCAAATTCAATGGTCCTTCACACGCCACCCCACATATCACGCAGGAGTACAGAGCAGGTGAGGCAAGTGGGAGAGACCCTAGGCTCCTCTATGCAGTGGGTGGCAAGGGATGGTATTGGCACTATGTTTATGGGGAGAAAACTTGAACTGAAAAATAAGAAGTCCACAAAGTAGCCCTGACATGCACCTGTCTCACATGCTGCCTGTGGCTGCTCTGACGGGTCACTTTGTCATTATGCCTCAAGCAGAGGGCCAGTTTTCTGCCCTTGGTCTAGACTGGACACATTAGCAACACTCTGGCAACTTCAGCACTTTTTCATTCTCTGTCACTAACAAACAATCGGGCTCCTTGTCCCCTCTCAGGGCAAGGGGTGGCCAGCTGTGACCTCCAGGTCTGGACACTGGTGCACCCTGGAAAGCCAGGCTCGTCCAGGCCTGGGACAGGGGACAGGAACAGGGACCCGACCAAGGCTGGCTGCAAGGCATTCAGTGAACTTCATTTGCCAGGAGCTCAGATCCCACCCAGTCTCCACGGGTGTCTGGTGCGTCTGCTGTGGATGCGGAGATAAGCAGCAGGGAAGGAGAAAGGCGGGTTATCGGGGGCAGCCAATCTCCCCATCAGCGGCCTTCTGCTCCAGCCCGTTGCCAAGTAACCGTAGCCGCTCCTCTTATCAGCTCAGAACGGTCCACTGACTATTCAACCAAGAATAGAAAGCCCTGGCACTGAGGGCCAGAGCGGTGCTGCAAGAAAATGGCACATTACGTGGATGAGGGAAAAGGGAATCTGGGAGCCTCATCTTATCTGCACAGGGACAGTGACTCAAAACCAGCTGTCCATTGCTGCCCCAGCACCCATTCTTATTCCACCAACTGAAGAGCCCCTTGCCCACCTTTCTGAGAGGGACGGAAGAAGGCAGGGAGGGAAAGAGAGAGTGGCTGAGAGGAGGGCCCTGTTCATAACCAGGTTCATGGGGGGGATCCCTTCCCTCCCCTCCTCTGCCTCTCCCTCCTTCACCGCCCCTCCCCAGGCACAAACCCCAGGTAGCTCCTCAGATTGGAAGGTCTCACCTTCCAATTACCCAGCAGGTGCCCTCCTCCCAGGATGGGCATAGCTGAGCCCCCAGCAGGCCGGTGCACCCACAGCCCTGAGACAGGAACTGCAGAAGGACACCTCTGTCCCATCGCCCTGCAGAGACCTCCTTCCACCACCCCTGCCAATCTGCTCTCAAGATGGTTGGGGGGGAGAAACCAGGACAAGAGTGGGCTGGGGGGTGCAAGGAGAGGCCCTGAGCCCCAGGGGATGGAAAAGGCTCCTTAGACACAAGTCTCTGGCCACAGGGAGCCCAACCCTCTGTAGGTGGCCAACCCCTGTCCCTACAGACGTGGTGTAGCCTTTGTGAGCAGCCAGCCACATGTGCTTGGAAAATGGCATAGACTACTCCAAGATGCCCAGCCCTACCAGCAAAGAGCTAGTGCCTCGCTTACGCTGGGAGCGCCACGCCACTGGTCTCTCCATTTCCTTGGCCCGCTGTGCACCCACTGTGTGTGGAGTAGGTAATGGGTGGACAGAAGGACCCATTCCTGTTTACCTCATCCCCCCACCACATCCCAGGGGCCAGATTCATCACCTTGAACCCCCCATCCCAGTCCCAAGATGCATGTGTCTGTCCCCTCTGACACGCTGGTGTCCAGTGAACCCTGCATTCTGGAACCACCCTCTGTCCATCTGCCTCCTCTGAGGGGAGGGTAAGTCCTACTTCCCACAGTGCTCGACCACGACTAAATAAGAATTTACCAGAATCAGAGCCAGGGACTCGAGGGGTATTTGTATACCCAGGTTCATGCAGTGTTATTCACAGTAGCCAGGAAGCAACCCCGGTGTCCAGCAATGGCTGGCTGGCTAGATAAGCAAACTGCAGTCCCTCATACACAGGGTGCGACTCAGCCTGAAAAAGGAAAGGCTGTTCTGGCACCTACCTCAATGTGGACAAGCCTGGAGGACATTGTGCTCAGTGAACGCAGCTGGGCACAAAAGGACAAAGATTGTACGTTCCACACACGTGAGGTCCCAAGAAGGTCAGATTCAGAGAGACAGAGAGTGAGAGAAAGGTCATGGGGGGGGAGCAGGGAGGATGAGAAGTTGGTGTTTCACAGGTGCAGAGTTTGTCTGCAAAAGTGAGAAAGTTGTGGAGACGGATGGAGGTGATGTACTTCATGCTGCTGAACTGCACACGTGAAAATAAACATAAGAGGGTAAGTTTTATGTTAGGTGTGTTTCACTACAACTTTTTACAAGCAATAAAAAGCCGGGAGAATTAATGAGAAGTGGAAAGGGAGACAGAAGCTCCCCACAGTAGAGAGGGTGCTGGGAAGGCAGACTCGCAAGGTCTCCGGGCTACAAGGACCGGGTGCAGGAGCAGCTGCTCTGAGGCCACAGATGGGCCTGTGTGCCACAACCCAAGGCCAACGCAGTCCACGTGGAGATCAAGATCCATCCTCAACACCCAGGCATCTCATCGGAAACAAGCAAGTCTTGCCCGTGGAAGACCTCATCACCTAACTGTGAAAACACACTGGGTTCTAATTCAGGTAAGACCAGATCTTGGGGGTGGGGCGATATGTTTCTTTAAACACTGTTTTGACAAAAACAACTTCATTTGGTTTCATGGTGGCAAGGTTTTGGTGAGGATGATGGTAGCCCAGAGAGTGCTGTCGGCTCCTGACAGACCTCAGATGACCCTCTAACCAAGCAGCGGGGGGAACTGGGAGGCCTTCTGCAGAGGAAGCTCAGGGACGGTCAGTCCTCAGACGGCCATGAGGGTTTCCATCCAAAGGACTGATTTCAGCAGCTCTCTTGGTGGTTTTCTCAAAGACTAAACAATAATAATTCCTGTAAACCAGCACGAACTGTCCTTAATTATGGCACTGTGGCTGCGGCTATTTAAACACCAACCTCAGCAGAGGGCTGAGGAAACGTAATGAGTAGGGATGCCCACGCGGTACTGTGGACTAAAGGATAATGAAAGCAATTTATTTGAAAATTAAAATATGATTAAGAGTGGCAGCTCGCGCAAGAGCCGGGCGCCTTGGGGGTGTGCCTCCTGCACCACTGGCTCTTGTCCCAAGGGGTCTGGTGACACCACTGTCTTCTCTGACAGTCTCAACAGAGAGTAGCTTCGCTGACAGATACATGTTCCCTTGGACCCCACAGCCCTGGAGATGTTTCAATGTGGAGTGTCAAGGGCAGCCCCACTCAGGTACGGTTTCCCTGACATGACCCTCAGCAGTACCTTCTGAGAGAGGACACTGTGTCCACCCATACGCAGGACAGGGACCCTGAGAAGCACAGGGATCTGTGGACGTACTGAGTATAACTTAGAAGAGAGGACCAGAAAATAGGTGACCAGCCAAAAATGGTTAACTGAAGAAACACAGAAATAAAACATTTTAAGCACTTTAACTCATAAGCAGATGTGCGAAAGGAAGAAAAATGCTTCTAAATAACTGTCTGCTTTGTTGACTTTTAGAGCATTTTTGGGGAGAAGCTGGAATTTCCTTCTCCCCTCAGGTGAGGACCCCAGCATGCAGGGCTGCAGGTGCTGCTCCTCCAGCGCACCTGTGCACCTGCCCAAGCCAGAAGGAGCCATGACGACTGAGCACAGGTCTGGTTACTTTTTATGCTGCTTGTTGAATTAACACCATTTTCCTGGCAAATAAATAAAAAGAATAAAATAGTCGAGACCGTGACCCAGTAGTTCCCATCCAGGAACACGCCCCAAGGACACTCCTGGAAGCGTGCACCTGGACATGGGAACAGCTTCCTGTCCAGGATGCACTTTCTGCCTGACCCTGACTAAAGTGCTCCAAAAGCCAAAAGTCAGCCTAGTCAATGACCTTTTCGGCAAGGGGACCTGAAGAGATGAATCAATGAATAAAGGCAGAAAAAGACCTGCTTTCTTAACCCTTTGAAACCACCATAAATCCAACTGCCAAGTAGGAGCAGTTATTCCAAGTTCCCACTTCAACTTCACAGTCAGTTTGGTCTGAGCACGAATGTTTCTTTTCTGGTTTATAATTGTAAATGAATTTTTAAATATTGCCTGAGATCTGAGACCAGGAGTGAAGAGGCAGACAGTTACATGTAAATCTAACACAGGCGTTCACACTGAGGCCGATGGATGTTCAATCAAACATCAAACTCGGCACTGTAGGAGGGTGAGGTTCGCAGTGCACAACTCTCCGCTCACAGCAACCGCTGAGCTTTGCTCTTCCTGCTGAAAGGCGCTGTCCACCCCTCTGCGTGCGTAGGGCTACCGACCACACACATGGAGCATCTCTAAAAACAGGCTCCTGCCAGGAGCTCTCATCTGAGGACTCACTGGCTGGACTTCCACCAAGGAAAGAACACCGGTCACAATGGAAGCAGATGCCTAGATTTGTGGAGTCAGCATTTCCCACCACACGTCAAATGTTCCGAGGGAGCAGTCAGTTTAGAGGTTTGTCCCAACAAACACCCTCTACTCGGCAGACATAATCTGCAAAATCCCAGATTCCGGGGTGTTAGGACAGAATGCATCCCAGGTAAGCTCTTCTCAAAGTGAAGTCTCCACTACCCAGCAAGTCTCAAGTCCAGCAAGCTACAAGCAGATGGAACCGGCACTTCTGGAGACAGTGACTTTACAAGCTCTTTACAACCAACAGAGGCATTTCCTTCTCTCTCCTCCTTTCCTTGCCACAAAAGAAACCCTAGGAATTCTGTTCCCTGGCACTCAGATCTCTGATCAGTGGGCCCGAGCAGCAGAGACACATCTGCTGCCACAGGAAGTGGCAAGCCCTCCGGGGGTGCTCACATGTCGCTCAGGACCCGTCGTCTGCCACAGGAGTGCTGAGCAGAACTATCTCTAGTGCATGGGCCCATGTGCTCACATGCATGTGTACACACAGTCACTGTTGGAAGCAGCAGAAGGATAAACAGACTGAGTACCCTCCACAAGGTTCTCTCTGCTCCTGGTGATAATAAGAAATTACTACGGCAACCTTGTACAAGCACTCGCACCTCTCGTTTTTCTGCACAAAGTACCACAACTGCATCCCCACCACCGCACGCTGGGTGAGGGATGTGGCAATGTCAACATATGGTCCTCCTGTCACTTTTGGTGGACTCAGCTCAAGGACGCTTTCTGTTGAAAATCGACTGCTACTTGCAGCCGGGGTCCTTAACCCCAGGTTTCCTCTTTGCCTGTGGTG
The DNA here is from genome assembly GCF_021234435.1 of Artibeus jamaicensis. NCBI lineage: Eukaryota > Metazoa > Chordata > Mammalia > Chiroptera > Phyllostomidae > Artibeus > Artibeus jamaicensis. The sequence goes on from NW_026521936.1 coordinate 6,455,885, forward strand.
CTCTGAGATCCAAAAGCTGAGCTGTTGAACTGGTTTCCATGCCCAGGGCTATTACAAGAGGAAATAATTTGACAGTAACTGAAAAACCTCAAGGAAAGCAAAGAGCAAAGTGCAATTCCTATACTGATTTCTAGTGGCTGTACCTACTGCTAGAAGCACATCATTGCTGGAAGATTTTGTTTCCTTCTATTCAGGACTGGAAGGACAGCTTCAGGAATTAAGGGGGGCTGAAGTCATCGCCGGACAGCCTGTGGAAGCTACCGGGACAGCGAGCTCATTTGAAAAGGGGGTAAACTCGTGCTACACCACAGGGGAGCCTGCGGGTGTGACTTCTCATGTGTGATGCAGCCCAGGGCTCTGAGCCAAGAACACAGGTGAACACTCTGCCCGCAGCTGAACTAGGACACACAGCTCAGGGCAAAGTGCTGGAAGGTCGGGTTTTGGCCCAAGGTTAGGGCCTTCATGAGTCCCTCAGACAGCTCAAGCCCATTTCTTCACCTGTGACACAGTGGCTGCATGGGATGCTCTTGGACCACTGATGCTGGAATTGGATGAGAACTTGAGGTCAGACAGAGAGCACCTGGCTCTTGGGTGCCAGGAGCAGAAGCAGCAACCACAGAGCTGCCAGTGAACCAAGGTGAGGAGGCAGCACCTACTGAACTCGCCCACATTTGCTGTGGGTAGAGGTGAGAGAGCAGTCTGTGAACAAGTTGGGCCCTGTCCTGTGGAAACAGCACCATGAAGCATGAGATAAGCTCTGTTAAGCTTTCTCCCAAACGTCAGAAAGTGACTGCGTGAACATGCTCACGGGTACCAGAGCGGGAAGGATGCTGCTTAGATCTCTGTCACCCAGGAGCCCACTGGGGCACCCAGGTACCCCCTGCTGAAAGGCAGCTCTCACATCCTGAGGTCGTTTTCCACAGTGCAAGTCCTTGCCAAGCTCTCCAGCACACGTTCCTGTAGCACCATGGCAACAATGCTGGAAGAGAGAGCCGACCTTGCGGTACCCAGCAGGACCTCCTTGCGAGAGGCTGGCTGCCTGCATTTGCCTTCCTTTTCTGTGGGTTCCCAGAGCAGGAGCATCATTAAATTGAGCTAAGAGGGAACAAGACTTGGCAAGTACCAGACGCCGCTGGTAAACATTATAATATAAACTTACTGAGGAGGTTGCTGTGTGAAGATGGCTCCTTGTCTAAGTCATAATTTGTCATATAATTCTATAATTTTAACAGAACGCGTTTTGGCAGGATGTGTTGATTCGAGAGGCCAGCTCTTGTGAGGACTTGCCCAGTGTTCAGAGACAGGTGGGGCAGGACTGTGCCCGGCGCCTGCTGAGACGGACCACCGTCTCCGTGACTGTCGCAGCTTCCTGAGAGGGTCCCTCTCATGTAGGCTAAAGAAGCAGATCTTGGTTTTTCTTAGAAACTATTGAGAGTTCTTATTTCATCCCATACCTTCCTGAACACACTTTTTTATTCCTGCCAGTCACCGCCTGGGCTGGTAATTATCATAGAATTGTACCCACGATGTGAAGCAAGGTTTCTGCAGGGGGCAAGCGGCAGACAGGCATCATCTGGGAGAGTGCCCCTCGGACGGAAGCATTAGCCCAGTAGACACAACCGGGTACCAGAGCTGGGGGTGAGGGAGGGGCGGTGCTGGGAGAGCCGGGCCTGCCCTCAGGCATTATAACTGGACTCTGAGCAGGGTCCTCCTGTGTTCACACAGGGACTGGAACTTAAGGACAAGAAACCTGCTGTACGAAGAAGACAGAGGACCCTGCTGGGAGGCTCGAGGGCCTGCCGATGAGATGGGAGCACCTACGTTATGATCCCAAATGTCCCAACACAACCCTCAGTGCTCAGCCAGCCAGCCAGGTGGTAGGAGCAGGTGGTCCCTACCCGGCGGGGCCACAGGGCAAGTTCACCAACACTGGGCATTGGGCTGGGCCAGGCACATGGGTGCCTCCCTCCAAGCGTCCTGTTCCCAGTCATTGTCTGCCATGAATACACTTTTCCTCACGAGAGGATTAAAGAAAATAGTCGTAAAAACCACAAACAAATTCAGACACCAAAACACGGGAGCAACGTGAAGGCTAAAAGTGATTCTAACAAAAAAAGGAAGGTGAAGAAAAACACCTTTAACTCAGTATAAGCTCTAAAAAGCGTCTGATTTGTGTTTTTGGTAAAAAGGGACGACAGAGGCGAGATAGCAGCACCACGGCCCAGATGTAAGGGGAGCTGCGGGAAGGACAGACAGTGAAACGGACCACAGACACAGCAGGACCAAATGCCCCTGTGGAGAATCGTACTGATAAAAAGGAAACACAACTTACAAAAACAAAACAAAACTACCTTAACACCCAGAACAAAGGGATGGAAAGCGTGAGAGAAATGACAGGGAGAGAACATGAGATCCGACAACTGGGTACCTGGCTTTTAAAAAGGAGAAACGAGATGAAATGGGAAGGAGTACAAGAAAACTTTTAGGACTCAAGATTCTAGTCTGAAAAGTCACAGAGTTCACTAAACACCGCATAAAAGGAATCATGTTTAAAATGCCCTTTTACGCAAGTTTTTTAATGACAAAGAATTACCAGCAATGATCTTTTAGAAAATACAGTAGGAAAAAATAACCTCATTCACAAAAGCAATGAAAAAGTATTAAATGCCTAGGAGTAACCTTGATAAGAAATGTGACCAACTACCTAGAAAGAAACCAGAGGCACAAAAACAAGGCACATTTGCCCCTGAGACAAACAGATGGCTGGTGGCTTAAAAAAAAAATCTAGAAAAACTCAGGAGAAGAGTTATCAGATCTTAGAATAAGGAAACATGTCAAAGCAAAAAGGAAAAGTACGATATAATTTTATAAACACTCAACCTATATTTTTATAAAATCGAACAATGTAACTGACATATACACAGGTGGCAAACACAAGGCCTGTGGGCCCTCCACCTCGTTTCTGCCCAGTAGCAGCAGCGCTGAGCTCTTGCTTAACTGTTAAGCAGCAGTTACACTCACACAGTCCTAACGTTACATTCCGCCCTTTGAAGGCAACCGAGAGGCTGATGTGGACCCTGGTGAGAAAATGAGTTTGACACCCTTGACATATAGTATTAAATATTTGTAAAAACTTTTACCAATAAAATTCATAAAAGAGGAAATAAATTTAGTAAAAGAAATGCAAACAAAAACAGGAAAGCACATTTTCCTGCACAAAGAATGTTTTTCAGCAACAAAAACCCACAGAGTGCCGCGAGCCTGGGGCGAGGCATTAGGGGCATGGCCTCCTAAGAGAAACCGGGTGACGCAGCATTTGGCAGCTGGTCGGTGTGGGAGCACCAGGCCACCCTCCCCTACCAACTGTGGTCACTCTGAACGGTCCTTCGGCTCCTGAGGAGCCAGCATCTGAGGCCCCCCTCTGTCCCAACCCCCAAGTGCTGGTCCTGGGGAGCTCCAAGTCCAGCAACCCATCCAATTGCTCTCTCACAGTCTTCCTGAGGACTCCCATCTGTTAATTCTTGTTTTTGAGACAGTTAGGATTATTTTTAAGTGCAGATAAAGCATTAAACAAACCCAAAGAACATACCCACCCCTCCACCACTGATTTCCTGAACCTGCCAGCTTCTGGTACCTTTGTGGTGGTGGGGATGTGTGTAGCCAGTGAGTGGTGGGGACACAAGTACCCCATCTGGACACCCTGCTGGAAATCAAAGCAAGGCTGAACAGGGCCACGTACAGGTGGCCATCGGCCAGCGCTCAGCAGAAGTGGAACCATAAAGAATTCAACCCAGTGGCATCTTAAAGCAAGTATTTTCATGCAGAAGAAACTTCTGCAGAGGGGAACCAAAGGTGCTTTGTCTGTGAGGAACATTAACATAGCCATTTATAAAACTAATATGGAAGCCAGCGTGGGCCATTGTCAGGCACGCACACTGCAGAATCGCATTATGGAGACACAATCCCAAACTGATGACTTGACCTCAGGGCCCAGCCTATTCTAGATGAAGACGACTTCTGAAATGAAATTTTTGCTATAATTTGCTCTTGCTTCTGCTAAAAGGTTGAAGGCATTTCTGTTCCAACTGAGTATGAATACCATTAATATGATAGCATTACCCAGCATGTTCTTAAATACATTTATCCTCAGTGAGTGAAGTTATATTGATTTAAAGAAAAATAGATTTCTTCTGAGTAAACTATGGGCCCAAAGGCTGAGAAGCCATTTTCGTAGTGCACACGTATTTATGAAGAGTACCCTTACTTAGTATCTTCAGAGGAAAAATACACCAGCTACCACAGAATCAAATAACATCTTTCTTGGCACAGACACTGGGCTGTTTTCTGTGGAATTAATGTGATTCATCCATCTTGATAGACGTTATATTGCAGGGCAGCCAGTTCCCAACAAACAAGAGCTGAAGAAAGAGCGAGACTCGGGAGCACTCGGATAAATAATGACTGTGATTCGGCCCAGTCACCAGTCCACCTGGGCAAATGCCTGGCCCCCTGAACACAGAGTGCGATGGGGAAGTTCCCGATGACCAAGTCCACAAGCGGTCCTGCCCCAGGCAGCCGCCACAAGGTGGGGACATAAAAGATACACAAGTGAGATGCTGCTGGGAGGTGCTGGGCTGGGTCCCGAAGCAGAACACTGGGGATGGCGGTGCCAACATCCAGCGCCAGGCACATGAGCCCACACTGGGCACAGGCCTTCCCTCGAGGCAGGGACGGCCTCCCCATCTCACAGAGGAGGAAATGGAGTCTGAACCTAAGCCATTTGTCCAAGTCCCAGGAGCCATCCAGGGAGGTGGGTTTCAGGCAACGACTGTGACATCCCCAAGCTCTTTTGTTGAGAAGAGGGAGCCACACCCGGGCAGACCACCCGAAGTGGAAACTGCAGCCACCGAGGGCCAGTCTTTGCCTTCCTCCACATTCCCTTCTCTTTCCTCGGGACTTCGCCATGCAAGAGAAGACACGCACACGTCTTCTTCCCGAAGACAGAACACTTCCTCTCTTGGTCCACGCATGTGGTAGACGTGCTCCCGCCCGCATCCTCGCAGTATGTCCATGCTTATCACCCACGCTGCCCGGAGAGTGTCAGTGTGCGTGCCCACACAGCGGGCTCCTTGAAGACAGGCCTGCGCTGAACATCTGACAGGAGTTCAAAGGACAGCCCTAATGTAAAATTCCTGTTAATGACTTTGAAGTTTTTCTTATAACCCATTTAAAAAAATAGTGATCAGAGGCAAAAGTGGCAGATGGATAAAGGCATTTCTTCATCTGAATGTATCTGTTTGACATGATCTACAGAACAAGTATTTGCTTCCGAACGCAGCAGTGATGTAAACAGCATCACTCCTATCAACAAGGCGGAAGTAACAGGCACTTAAAATTTTAAGGAAAAATCTTCTGAAGAAGAAGAGCTTCATCTCAGTCCTCTGAAGTTGCCAAATTGAAGGTGCAGAGTTTTGCCAGTGAACGTGCTCAAAATTTCTTATTAATTACACGGGATCAAAGACATTAAGTAGCCTACGGGGAATCCGAGAAATGATTTTCAAAGTTAACTGCTGGAGTGTCGGAAATTTAATTTGAAGTTTAAAAGTCAAGGTAATACTCTAAATAGAGTCATCAGAACTGAAGGGCAAAGGAAGAAGTTGAAATGGTGAGGAAAGATAGGTGTGGACCCAGCAATGGCTCCTCCACACTGCACAGCAGTGGGGTTCACAGGGCGCTGCCGTCTATGACGTCGACATTCCCGGATGGGCTTCCCCTGTCCACAGCCTGCCCAGGCCCTCGGGACTCCGTGTGGTAAAGGTGAGACCTCTTTCTCTTCCCATAACAAAGACAAGGCCCTACCCTTCCACAGCGGCTGGTGCTCCGAGAGTCCCAGAATAACAAAGCTGCTTCAACAAGAAATGCTGGGGCAGCTCTGGACACCGGAGGCCCGGCTGATCTGCTTTATCCATTTCAATTAAGGCAGGACGCCAGAGAATTTGTTTACTTGCACCCGTGGAAATTTGCTCTGGTGGAAGTCCAGCTTTCAAGGCATCTGAAGAACACCAAAGGTAATCCCAAACCAACCAAAGCTGAATCACCTTTTGTTTTGATTTCCATGAAAAATACCCTGTGGGCCTTGGTTGGTGTGGCTCAGTAGATTGAGCACTAGGCTGCAGGCCGAAGGGTCACTGGTTCGATTCCCAGTCAGGGCACAGGCCTGGGTTGCAGGCCAGGTCCCTGGTACCCCTACCTCTCATACCGGTTGCATGACAGGCAAGCACACATTGGTGTTTCTCTCCATTTCTTTCTCTCTTTCCCTGTCTCTAAAAATAAATAAATAAAGTATTTGAAAGAAAGAAAGAAAGAAAGAAAAACACCCTGTGGTATAGCAGCCAAAGAGAGCTATTTGGAGGTGATCAAAGGGAAAAAAAATCACAGATTTGCCAGGTTGAACACAGAAATCCTAGTTAACTAAAATCAGAGCTACTGCCATCAAGATAATGATATTTTTCTCAGTGACTGAGATGCCAAATCATTTCATTATCAATTTTCAAGTTTCAGAAAGTATCCTTCTACAGGTAACAGTGGCCCTGCCATGCTGAAGTGACATTGGCTATTGCATGGTGATGTCTGGGGTGCCCTCAGCTCTTCTGGAGGTCCCAGACCATGAGAGCAGAGGCACCTCAGTCCCCATTTCCTCAGTCATGTACCCAAGACAGAAAGGGGCTGGATTCCATTGGAAATTAAGACAAAATTGAGGCCATTCTCCTGAGAACTCAGATCACCCCTCCCAGCACGTCCATCCTTCCAGGATGTCCACATGTTCACCAACCAGGAAGCTCTCCAAACCCCGCCATTTATGGGCTTTGGAGGGTTTTATGGAGGTTCTGTTATGTAGGCACAATTGACTGACTCACTGCCACTGGTGATAGATTCCACCTCTGGCCCCTCTCCTCTTTCTGGAGATCAGGGCTGGGGCTGGGAGTTCCAACCCTTGAGTCCTGTCATGGTCTTTCTGGGGACAGACCTGAAGCTGGCCAGCATTCCAGACACCAGTCATTGTATCAGCACATGAGAACTTAGTTATCACTCTGCACCCAGGGATTTTGGGAATGGCCAAGCAGGAGCTGCAGACAAAGACCAACTATTCCACCATTCAGGGTTCACCTCCGGTTCACCCCGTTTGTTCATTCTGTGGGCCTGGCAGGTGCCTGTGAGGTGAATCCATGCTGGCGTGGACAAGGGTGCCGAGGGAGGCTGGGTGCTGTGGGCGGGCTGTGTGGGGACTCCACTGTTCCTGGGATCTTGCTGTGAACCTAAAACTTCTCTCAGAAATAAAGGCTGTTAACTCAAAAAGAGACCAAAACTGTCTCTTTTACTGCAGCATACACAGAACCTGCTGAACTTCATTTTCCTCTCCCATCTTTGGGGTGAGCTTGGCTGTGATCTAGCTGAAGGAGTGGGTTCCCCCAAGAGAAACCAGACCTGCGCAGAAGAAGCACAGCCTGGCATGAGGGACAGTGGTGCCAGTGACCCTGCCCTAACATGGGCCAGATGGCAGGGACGCAGAGACACCAGGGTGACACTGCTCACCTAACCCACCACTCAGTTGGTAACTCCTCATCAAGCACAGAGCACAGCTCCTTTTCACGAAGCTGCTTTCCGATCCGCACACACGTTATGAAATACACGAGGACACAGTGCTGCATTCATGCACCACACAAAGTAACGTGCCCTTTGGCTACGAAATGTATTAGCTTGGATTTAAGCTCTGAGTAGGAGATCATTACAGAGAGGTGCATCGCGCCTTCTTCTGGTGGCCTCACCAGAAGAGCCGAAGAACATCAACCCACAGGCTTCTAAGGGATGCGTGAGTGATCAGTTTTGGTTCTGAATGGTGAGACACTCGCTCCTCCTGGGTAAGTGGATTAAAACGAGAGGATCTGTGAGGGGTCAACATGTAAGATGCCTCCTTCACACCCCTGACCCTGGGTCTAGCCCCCAGTGAGCACGCCTGAGCCTTGGGGCTGTGGAAGGTATGGGAGTGATTCGCTATTAGACGCACGTCACTTGTTTCCACACTGTGGCTTCTAGGTCCCAAGATGGAAACAGGCTTCTTGAAAACCAGTCCTTGCTGCTCTTCCTCCTGCCTTCCTTCCTGGACTTCTCTATTTTCACAAATGAAGAGGTGCAAGGCCAAGACCTTTCTAGGCAAGGCCGTGCGATTTCCTTAAGGGGAGCTAGTCAGGGGCCGGGCTGCACGTGCCTGAGACTCGCTGCTCTCCCTCTGGGAGTCCCTGGTGATACTGCCATTTCAGTCACGGTCCCTCCTGAAACCTCTGGTGGGGACCTGAGAGGGATCAAGTCTCTGACAGCCTATTCCACCTTCAGCCACTTTTGTTCAAACCCATTTTCTCCCGTCTCTCTCCAGCATTCAATGCATCAAACTCAGTGTTACCCAGACTCCATGGCACCTCTATTCTGGGTCATGTCCTCCTGGGTCCTGCAGCCCCACCCACAGCTGTGAGGTGGAAGCAGCCTCTTCCCAAGTCAAGGCTCCTGTCAGCCCCAAAGGAGTGGGAGTCTTTCTTAAGAACTTCTCCAAGGAGGCAGTGAGCTGGGGAAGAGTCTGGGGCCACCTAATTCATTTTGTGCAAGATGACTTGCCTTCCAAAGACCTGTGCAGAGCAAGCCCCAGCTGGGCAGGGCTGAGGGTGGGGGCAGTAGGGAGGAGCTCCCCGCCATGGGAAGGGGGACACCCCTGCGTGGCTGCTCAGTCTTTCAGCCTCTCTCCCCATGTGATCTGACTGAGAGCAGTCACCACACTGAAGGGGCCCGGTGGGCAGACCCACCTGACATGGGACAGAGGCCCGTGTGGCCGCAGCACAGGTCAGACCTGTCCTTGAACTGTGTGTCACCCCCTCCACACCCTGAGGGCCCACCCGTCCCCAGGCCTCGCCATCTGTCCCGTATCTGTTCTGTCACAAATGACCTCCCACAGGACCTGGTATGACACCAGGACCCGCATGTCAGCTGTACATATCAGTGCTCAACAAGACGGGGTGGACATCGGAGAATTCCTGGGAAGGGCTGAGCAAAACCCCCAGACACACAGCAGGCGTCAGTGCTCTGAGCTCTGCGGGAGACACTCTTTCAGTAAAGCCAATCCCCACTCATCTCACTCTGAGTCGACCAGGCGAGACCTTCTCACTACACACCAGCAGCCCGTCCTTGTCCAGCGGCTCCGCTGCAGCCGCGGCACCCCTGCTGGCCCGCATGACTTGGTCTCCAGCCGGCGGGGCACAGAGCCCCCCCTCACCCACACACCCAGGCCCTGGCTATGGTGCCATCTGAGAGGGTGATGCATCTGCACCCAGACTTCCACTCCAGCTCATGGGAAGTGGGTCCTGTCTCAGGAACACAAAGTCACTGTTTTAACGCCATCCATGCTGCCTCCTCCCTCACCCCAGTGGCTTCTATTAGCCCCAAAAACCGGAGTTTGAAATTTCTGCAAACACTGAAGAAAACTCAATGTCATGACTGTAAATTTAGGAAGGCCAGGTGTATGGAGCGCACAGTCTAACTCCTACTCAGAGAAAATCGAAGTTCTGCCCAGTGTTCTCGAACAAAACTCATCACAGTGCAGTGGGAAGGGGTGAGTGTCCACCCAGGAACCTTGTAGTCTGGCCTGAAGTCCTCATTCCTCAGCCCATGTGAACCCTGCAGACGGGCCCCAGTGGGAAAGATGTCATTCAGAGCATCTCCCCCGACAACACACAGACCTCCAGTCCGGGGTTTGCGGGGGCAGATGGGGGAGCCTGTTAGAGGTTTAACAATGGCCCTGAGTTTCTTACCTGGGTGAATTTGCACCTTGGAACTGAAATTCTTCAAATGTAATTTTCATCAGGTAAAGTTTCTTGTTTTTTCAAAGCAATTTCTTGTGGCTTACTGGGTGACTCTTCCAAATGGTGTAATTGCTCTGTGGTGTTCATTATAACCTCATCACCTAATGCTTATAAAGATGAGGTTCTGTCAGGGCACATGCCTGGGTTGAAGGCCAGTTCCCAGCAGGGGATGCACTAGAGGCAACCATACACTGATGTTTCCTTCCTCTTCTCCTTCCCCTCTAAAGATAAGTAAATAAAATCTTTAAAAAAATAAAATAAAGATGAGGTTCTGGTGTGTGATTACAACGCACAGCAACAAAGCTTCCAGGCCTCCTTCTCCCCTCCTCCACCACATCGGAATTGGGGGACAGACTTCTACCTGCATGCTAAAGTGAGGGTGAGCTGGGAACACAGGACATGGAAGGGAAAGGTTCCTGGGTTTGAGAGGGGGAGGCATTTCCGAGAAGCTCTGGTGACCGGACAAATCTCCCAGGTGCACAGACCCAGGGAGGAGCGCTGGGCGGTGGGAGGGCCCTGCAGGGAAAGGTTCAGGTGCGCACAGGGACCTTTACCATGGGCAGGGTGTGGGGATACTGAGCTGGGCGTGGGGGTGTCTGAGGGACCCTGTGGAGCTGGAACAGCAAGCCTGGGCTCTCCCAGGCTCCCCCAGCACCGTGTGAGCAGAGAGGCCTTCCTCCCACAGAGGCACTCTGGCCACCAAGCAAAGAAGGAGTTAAGACAGAAATTAGCTGAGCAAATGGAGAAACTTTCTCTACTGGGTGAGAGACATGAATGTCAAAGCTCCTGACACCTGCAAAGACATCGAAGGTCATGGGGAGTAATGGGAATAGGAGGGGCTGCTTCTCCAGCAATACTCCCTGAGGGCCTGTGGCCTCAGCACCAGACACAGCCCTGACTGAAGGCAGGTGCAGGCAGGTGCAGGCAGGTGCAGGGCCTGGCAGGCTGAATCAACATGGACATGGCCAGACCCTAATGATGGCGGGACCATCATTGGCCCAGAGCAGCCAGGACTTGGTCAGTGACACAGCCTCCATAGTTCTGTCCTGGGCTCCAAGTCAGGACCATGCAGAAGCCCTTGTGCTCCCCTACCTGATCACATAGGATGTTGCTCCCAGTTTGCCTCCTTCTGGATCCCAGGGACCTCCCCTGACTCCTGTGAGACATCCCTGCCCACACCTGCTACAGCCAACTTGGAGTCAGCAAGTAGCCTGTTTCCATCTGGGGAGTTTGTTTCCACCACGTGTGTCCTGGAGCTCCAGTTTAAAGGGTCTCCGGACAAGTGGGAGGGGTGCAATACCAAAGTGGACACTAGGTGGCACCAAAGAGAGGCCTTTGCCGCAAACCCCAAGCACAACCCAGCACACCTGTGGGTGGGGGTGGTCCCACCCCCATGGGTCTGGATGAACCTGTCCCCCTTTATCAGGGTGGGAGGAGAGGAGTGGGTGTGGGACCTCAAGGGGCTGCAAAGGGAAGGAATTCAGCTCCTGTTGCTGGCCCCTCCCTGACTGTGAGGCAGGACTTCTGGTGTGAGCCCTGAGGGGACAATTCCAAGCCACTCAGGTGGCTTCAGTGCATCCAAGGTAAGCCCTGAGGTTGGGTGACTCTCTGCTAGACACCTTTGCTCTTGTGCTGGTGGTAGCCTCCCTGCCCGAGGACAGAGCTACTCAAGTCTCAGGCAGAAGTCTCATGGCTGCTTCCCCTTGACAGCCCAGAGACACAGTCTGGGGACACAGCAGGGGGGAGGGGGGGGGCTGACTCAGCCACTGCAGGTCACTGGGGCCACAGGGCAGAAGGCACGTCTTCTAGAGGAGACGCTGTCCTCCCCCAGGGCTGGCTCTCTCGCCATCAATATCAAAGGCCTTTTGAACATTTTCACCAAAAAGAGAAGCTTTGAAACAAATAAAAGTCTCATAACAATCACTATCTATATTTTATTCTAGCCATGCAAAATGGCCCAAACAGAAAGGCCATTGGAAACATGCACATAGGACTTCGTCAGGAGAGATGAAAACGGCTCCTGCGTGTACTCACCTCACGCCCTCCCCAACTTCAGACACCAGAGATGAATGCCTAGCTTCTGCCCTCAGGGCTGGGACAAAGGCCAGGCAGTTCAAAGCAGCCTCCACAACAAGACGTCAGAGTCCCCCAAACAGCTGCAATAAGTTGAAATGCTCAAGAGAAGGGGAGAGAGCAGGCCGAGGAGATGCTCGGCATCAGGGAACAGCTATGTCCCGCACACACCACCTTCCCTCCGGGTGAAGGGGTCGACCCCTCCAGTCCTCTGAGGGCTTAGAAAGGCCTCATGATAAGCCTGTACCTCCAAACCGAAACTTCGGCTTGTTTCTCCCTCCCTGCCTATGACAAGATTTAGAAACTCACCAACTGAGTCAGGGGCCAGAGACATCTCCTTAACACCCAGTGGCAGGGCCTGTCATGGGGACTCACCTGGGCCTGCAGGAAACCCACTGTGAACCAGACCTGCTCACAGATGCTGCCGGGACCTCCCTCCAGATGCTGGAGCAACACCCTCACACAACCAGTGTCATCAGCAGGACCCCTCCCCACTGTGCTCCTCTGAGACTTGACCTCAGAGTATGCGGGGAAATTATTGTTGTTGCCTAGAGTTTAACCCCACAGAGAAACTGGGCACCAAAATGACAGGGCACCTCAGAGCCATCCACACAGGGGTGGGTGCCTGGCAGTTGGTTGGGGCTCCTGAGGCCCCAGCACTTTCAGCTCCACCAGGGAACAAAGCCAAAGGACCACAGGGTGGGGGTGTGTCCTGTGGGATGGGGCCAGGAAACAGCATCTGCCAGAAGGGTATCCCGGAGTGGTTTTTGGCAACTACCCATAATAGTAACCACTGGCTTTGACTGTAGCACTTCCACTTAAAATAGAACTGCATTTGCCTCACACCTGTCCCGCCTCTCGCATCAGAGGTTAAGTAGAGGGGGAGCTACCCCTCTCACATGATAGATGCTTTTGCACAAATAATCCAGGAAGCAAAGGACTCAACAACAAGACATTCCAGAAACATAACCACTGTTCTTACTCATAGCCTGAAACTTCACCTTTAGGCATTTTTCTTAATACAGCTGAACAATAGACACCCTCCCCCACAAGTTTCGTGAATTTTACCAAAAGAAAAGCAACAACTGACTGACACTCTTTTGAGGCCAACGTCTGGTCCCCTGTGGACGGTGCCGATCACACCGTTAACAGGCGCAGGGCCTGTGCGCTCATTTATGAGGAAGAGCAGACGCTTACGAACGAGTCATGCCTCCTGTCATCCCCTCACTGAGGCTTTGTGTAGGTTTTTTGTCTGTGTTCTGATTTATTGCTGTATGTCCATCAGACATAGAGCTCCTCAGACAGCTGACAGAAGAACAGCCATAAAAATCGATGGGATCACTTTATGATCCCTCAAGTCAATTCCTCCGAGAGTCAAAGGCACCTTGGGTCATGGCGCCGCATGGGTCAGGTCATCACAAATCTAATGAAAACAACGACACGGCATTAACCTCCGGTCTCTGGTCTCAATTAAGACAAAGTACGGAACCACCAGGGTGGGGGGAGGCACAGCCCACTGTGGGCAGCCGCTCCCCAGAAGCCATGCCCCACGTCGTGAGCAGCGTGAATACAGAAGGGAGGTGTTTTCTCGTCACCCCTGGTGCATGTCATCAGACTTGTACTTCAAGTCCCACTGAGGCTCATGCCACAGTGTCCTGTCCCCCTGCCATGCAGTCTCTGGAGCTCCTCCAATACCAACCAGCAATGCCCCATATCCTGGAAAAACATGTTGGGCCTAGGATAATCTCTATGAGAAAAAGCTGAGCAGGCAGGAAACCTGGACCTCCTGCAAACGGCAGCTGGGCCTAAAGGCTCATTGTGTGAGGGCTGAGGTGGCAGCACCCCTTCTTCACAAGCATCGGGTTTGCAAGGCCACCTGAGACCTGACTACCACCAGTGGGCTTCTGAGGGTGGTGGAGATGAGTTCGGGTGGGGACAGGCAGGTCACAGGACCTGGTGGAGGGTTGCACACAATGAGCTGGGCCCCAGTGGGAGTCATGCAGCCTCCTGGGCCCCACCCGGGCCAGCAGGGCATCTGAGGCCACCACCCCACCCCACCCCACCCTACCCCACCCCACCCCACCCCACCGGGGTTCTGTGATGCGGACTCTCAAGTACCGATGATCCACTCAAGGGCTGAGGCAGCCATTGGAGCCTCCAGCAGCTGCCAGCCAGCCCCTGAAGAAGTGGGAGCCTGGGCTTCGTTCAGCCTTTCGATGGTTAATTCTCTTCTTCATTTACTTAGCACCACATTAGCTGCTGTGCTGTGTCAGGCTGTGAGCAAGGCTCTGGAAAGCCAACCAGCGCCTCACGGAGCTGTTCACAAAGACTCAGTGTCTCCCAGTCCCTTCCCAGAGAAAAGATGGGGGCCTACCCTGTAAGTGGCTTGTCCACCATCTGATTTTTGTTTTCGAAATTGTACACAATAATGGATACAACTCATTCCATCATGGGAACATCTCTGGTCCCAGTAACACACATGTTAACCAGTTTAAACAACAAGGCATTTCCTGGCTCTGGAAGCTGTAAGTTCAGGGTCAGGAGGGGACCTTCATGGAGGCCTCAGCACACAGACCCTACACGATTCCTGGAGAGAAGGGTCAGCCGAACCTGCCAACCATGGGTGGGGCCTGCTCCCCTGTGAGCTGTGACCTGAATGTAACTTAAAACTGTCCTGTCAGGAAGGAGAGAGGAGACAGCAAATGCTGGGGGCCCAGCTCCAAGGCCTACGGCGGACAGGAGGGCTGGGCACCCCCTAAGCTGGCCTCCGGGTCCCAGCCCTTGACGGGACCTTCCGCCTCAACCTGCTCGCTCTGGAAAGCTTACTGAAAGGGAGCTATGCCCACTCAGAGGGAAGAAGCGGGGGGCAGTTTAGTTTGCTTGCAAAGTAGGAGTTGGAGAAACTTCAGTTTTACCTTCCAGCCTAGAGATGCCCCAGGCAGCAGAGGCAGGTCAGCATGGGTCACAGTGACCGCACGTATGTGTACAGATATGTGTGTGGGTGTGGGGATGTGGGGGGGGGGTTGGGGTACGTGCACAAGCGCCTTGCCTCAAAGTTGACTGCAACCTGGGCCACAGGCAGGCCCGAGAAGGGCCTCATTGACCCCACACGCCAAGGAGGCAGCCAGGCGTGCTGGCTCCGCTCTGTCAAGCCTCACCACCTGCACATCAATCGTCCTGCGCTCTGAGAACAGGCTGTCCCTCGTGGGAGACAGGGTGTGCAGTGCAGGGCGTGTAACTGACGGTGCGCGTGCCCCTTGTCACACCCTGCCAGGTGGACCACCACTGGCATCAGTGCTAATTAGCTCGTCTTACTCCTGCTCTCCCTTCCTGGCTCTGTCTCTATATTTTGCCCACGAATGACAAGCCTGTCAAGACTATTTAAGACCATTTTAGCCATAATTCTTCTATCAGATTAAACAGAATAAATCAATCCTTCCCTAACGAGTTGGGTGCCTTTGCAATTTATCAAAATCTGTTCTTAAAACTTGAATATCGCCGTAACTTACAATAACACCACTGATTTTGTTGTTGTTTTTATTGTGTCAAAATATACATAACATAAAATTTACCATCCTATCCACTTTTAAGGGTACAGTTGAGTGGCCTTAAACACATTCACACTGTTGTACAATCGTCACCACCACTGTCTCTGGGACTCTTGCGTCTTATAAAACTGAAACTCAGTTAAACACTACCTCCCCCTCCCCCCTCCCCCCTCCCACTGCCCCAGGCTTCCATGTCTGGTTTCTGTCTCTATGATTTTGATGACCCTAAGTACCTCATACAGTGGGATCACACAGTATTTTTGTGACTGGTGTATTTCACTGAGCATAATGTCCTCCAGGTTCACCCACATTGCAGCATGCTGCAGAATGTTTTCCAGTTTAAGGTGAGTGCTAGTCCATTGTGTGCACGGACCACATTTGGCTTGTCCATTCATCTGTCAGTGGACGCCTGGGTGGCTTCCACATTTAAGCCGTTGTGAATAATGCTGCAGTGAACACGGGGTGCGTGTGTCTTTCTGAGTTAATGTTTTCATTTTTTTCAGATACACACCCAGAAGTAGGTGTGCTGGGTCACAGGTGGTTCTACTTTTAACCTTTTGAGGAGCCACCACACTGCTCCCCACAGCAGCTGCACCACTTTACATCTGTGCCAACAGAGCACAAGGGTTCCAATTTCTTCACCCACATCGTCACCAACGCTTGTTTTCTGTTTTTTGATCGCACCCATCAGTCTCTCATCTGTCTGAGTCTTTGGGTCTCAGGTGAGTCTCGTGCAGACAGCATGGAGTTGCGCGAGTGCTCTCATCCATCCCAGCACCTCACCTGCAGCTCCTCCTTCCCGAGATGTAGCTTCTGCACACACCTGTTTAACATCCTCCTAGAAGGTAGCTCCCCTCATCACTCAAGAGGTGGGAAGTCCAAAATCCAGGTGTAGGCGGGGCTGGTGTCTCCTGAGGCGGCTCCGGTGTGCAGACGCCGTCCTTCCCCGTGTCCTTGTGGGGTCGTCCACTGTGTCTCTGTCCAAACCTTTGCTTTTTATAAGGACCCCACTCACACTGGTCTAGGGCCACAGTGATGGCATCATCATAACTGATGACATTCTCAACACCCCCATCTGCAAACCAGGTCCCATTCTTAGGACTTCAACATACACACTTTGGGAGAAGACACCACTTAGCCTGTAACAGAGTGTAGCCCAGAGAAGCTGAAAAGAAGCCAGCGTTGTTTGTCAGGCCCATGTGTTCTTCCTGCCCCTCCTGACTCCATGCTTCTCGGTCAAATAGGTGGGTGCTCTACTCCCAACATGCCTCCCACGTCCCCAGCAAGGCACAGACAGAAACCTCATTGACAGGGCCTCTTAACAGGAAGCCAAGTGAAGCAGCCTCTTAAGCTAAAAAATCAAATTACACAAAAACAAGTGTCAGGAAACATCCTTCTCCATGCAATTAAAAAACAATTATTCTGGGGTGGGACCCAGCACAGCACTCTCCATCCTGGCTGGAATGTGATAGTAGACTGAGGACTGTTAGCTCACATGCAGACTGATTAGACCAGTCCCAGGGATGAGTGGGCTTGCGGGGAGGGGTCCAGGCAGCCAGGGTCCCGGGCCACAGGTGCAGGATCCAGGGGCCTCGAGGAAGTACAGGTTAGTCCCAAACTCCTGAGAGAGTTTCTTTCCCGCAGAGAAACTCACTTAAATGAAACGGACTGATTGGGGTGAGGACACTGTGGAATGAGACTGGCTTGACCCTGAAAGTCCCACAGAACTGACACTTCACTTCCTCAGGGTCTGAAGTTCTGACTGTAGGGCGGCACACTTGGGAAAAATCATCAGTGATGGAAAGGGAAGAAATGGGCATGGGCTTTATCTCTTAAGTTAATGTAGAAATTCAATATATCAAGGTAATCAAGGTAGCGTGTAGGTTCCCAGTCACACGGGTCACTGTGATTTTATCTTCAGCATCACTCGTGCACCAAAACCAAGAAACGCTGTCAGACACCTAACACAGCAGTGACGTGCTGGGGTGGGAGGCCACAGTGGCTGGTGTCTTCTTGCTAACTATTTTATCCTCTGAACTTAATATAAGGTATCACTGTGGCAAGAAAAACTACTTTTATAAAACTCACTTCGTAAGAGTGCACTATCCCCCAGAGTGTTCAGCCTCAAGTGTTCTGACCCACACAGACTGCCAGGGGCTGGGGGCAGGTCCTGAGCCGCACGGCGACAGAGAAAATGGGTTCCGGAGGCAGATCGAGAGGGAGGACCCACAGGCAGCGGGACGAGGAAGCTGTGAGCCCAGCAGCACAGACGGAAGTCGCTACTGGGGGAAATAGGGTTGGCTGAGAGGTTCAGTACATTTTTTTCCATGAAACAAAAGACAGCTTTCATTTTCACCAATAACTCCACCGATTTGGCGATTTTGAGTATGTCAGCTGTCTCCCACTATTGGCTTCTAGTTGCTGCTAAACATCTTCCAGTGCATAAGACAGCCCCACAACAGCAAAGAATTATTTTGTCAAAATGTCAATAGTACAAATAATCAACTTGCAAAAATAAATAAATAAATAAATAAATAAAATCTTAAAAAGTATGTCAATAGTACCAAGAAACTTTGCAAACCACTTTCAGCATGTTTGATCACTCACGGCACCTTTCCCATACACTGCATAAATCTTTTGTTGCATTTCAGCTGCATTTTTGCCTTTCTTGAAGTAATAAAGCATAATACACTGAAAATATTGCTTATTTTCTTCCATTTTCAATACTAAAATGGCTTCACAAAAATTTACCAATTTCAATAAGTTTTTTTATGCATGCTGATATGACAGCTGTCACAATACAATCTGACAAAACGCACCTCTGTAGTGACCAGCCGCAGCTGTCTCAGAGGACGCTCCTGCAGGCTCCCACACGGCCACCTGCTGTGTGAGACTCAGTTATTTGAACGTCTGAGCCCTGGCTCCCTCTCCCAGCACTTGCCCTGACCACCACCTGTAAGTGGTCACTTTCTCACTCACCATCCTGCTCAGCAAGTGGCTGTTTGCTCCTGAAGCTCAGTTTCCATGAATAGCTTTCATACTTAGACAATGTTCCTGAGTTTTGTTTTCTGTTTTATGTAACAACCCTTCAGAGTCAGACAGAATGGTGACTTTAGGCAGATGATGTGACTTCCCTCCACTATGGTAAGGGGGAATGTTAAACACGGAGTGGACCCAGTACATGCTGCACTGGGTCTCTCCACGGTTAACACTCAGCCACGGGCCGGAGCAGAAACACACTGGGTATCCTCAGGCCCTGGGCAAGGGGTCCCAAACAGGAGCTGACCAGAGAAAACCATCCTGCACCTGAGGTCAGACTTGGGGCCAGCTCAGCCCTCTGACCTGGGCCCAGAATTCAGACAAAAGACCCTGTGAGTCCAGACAGAGTGCCAACGTGGCAGAATCCCAGGGATGGTGGCCCTGCTACTAGCATCAAGGCGCATTTACTCAGAAACCTTTCCGGGGGTGAAAGCGGGAAGGCGGTTCCCACCACGTTTCCCATAATGCTTTCTGGGCCCTCCTGGTGTGGGAGGTCCCAGCTGGAAAGAGACAGTCCCTCCCAGATCTTGTGACAAAGGCACCGTGAGATTTTATTCGTTCAGTTACACTGACACCTGGTGGTCTTTTGTGTTGGAAAGAAAATGCTTGATTCTGTAAGGCTACATTCAGCCAAACCGCATCTTACACTTTCCTATGGGATTGAAAATCACCACCACCAGAGGCAGTATCAAATGGCAATAAAATATAATGAAGACATTAATAAGAACACTTTTACACATATTTTTTAATTTTAATAAACAAAAAAACCATGATTTTCCTCTTCCTAGATCTTCGGGGCTGATTAGAGTAGCTTCCTCCCTGGGAAATGTTTCAATAGAATTTTTTAAAGAAGCGGAAGCAGAAACCATCCCAGCACCCACCAGGCCTCGCCCCGCAGCACCAGGGCAGGCTGCAAGCTCGTCAGCACGCACAGGACGTTCCCTCTGCACTTTGTGGTGAAAGTAGCAGCAAGTAAATATTCACTACTTATTCTGCAAAATTAGATTTAACACTAAGTATGTCAAAAGTAAAGTAAAAAAATGGGTTACTTGATGGGTTCAGGGAAAATCCAAACGCTGAGACCAGGTGACTGTGTAACGTGTCCCCCTGTGTTTGCAGAAACACTCGAACACATGACCACCCTGTGCAACCGGACCACGGTGACAAGAGAACACATGGGGGGTGGAGGGGTTGGACCAAAACCGCAAAGTTAATCCAAGGTCACATGTGTTTATAGAACATAACACGAAGATAAATGCTGGACTTCCCCAGGAATAGTTAGATTTGTTTGCTTGTCTATTCCTATAGATACCAAACTATGTTACTGCAAACATTTTTAAAAGATTCAAAGTTAATCCCCATATTTGCCACTCATTCTGGTAATAACTTTACTCTCTTTAACTTAAAAAAAAACATCTAAACGTAACCGTCCTACCTCCCTTACCACACACAACCTAATGTAATGTCACAGCACCCTGGAATGAGAGGCTCTTGTCCACAGTTCCATCCATCTATGGAGGAGCCAGTGGCATTTCCGGGAGCGAATGAATGCCCAGGGTTCCTCTGGGACCCAGGGGAAACTGTCAGGGCCTGGTGCCTCCAGTGTCTGCCCCAGGCTGTTTGTCTTCCTCAGAAACTGCCAGCTGTCTGCCCCCAGAGTGAAGGTCCACACTTTCCACGGGGAGCAAAAAGCTTGCTTTGCTGGGCGTGCCAGTCCCAGCTGTCTGACCTGGTCCCTGAGCATCTCCGCTGGACAGCGATGGCCAGATCATCACAGAGGCCGACAGCGTGCCTGACACCTGACCCAAACCACAAGTGACAAAACCTAGGCTCTGCTGCCTCCTAAGGGGACTGCTGAGCACTTTCTTTTTAGGTTGGCCAAAAAGTTCATTACATTTTTTCTGTAAAACAAAGACACATTTTTCATTTTTATCAACAGCTTCACTGATTTGGACATTTTGAGTGTGTTGGCTATTTCTCACTATTGGCTTCTAGTGGGGAGAGGCCAGGGTTGCAGCTAAACACCTTCCAATGCATAAGACAGCCCCACAGCAGAGAATTATTTCGCCAAAATGTCAATGGTACCAAGAAACTTTGCAAACCTCTTTTGACACATTTGATCAGCTATAGCACCTTCTCTATACACTGCACAAATCTTTGTGTTCCTGCCTTTCTTGAAATAATAAAGCATAATATACCAAAAATGCTGCTTTCTTTCATCTTCATTATTAAAATGGCTGCACAAACATTCACCAGTTTTGATGAGTTTTTTAAAAATTCACACTGATAGGATGGATAGCTGTCGCAAAATTGTTTCTAATGAAGTTCAAGACAACTAAGCATGACAAGAGCCATGGTGTGGTCTCCCTGTGGCCACTGTCCTCCTGAGAATGGACTCAGAGGACAGCCACCAAGAGTGGGTCACGGACAGGAAGGACCCAGGAGCAGCCACGACAGACGGGCAGGGGCTGGGCCAGTGGGCAGCACAGGGCTCCTCTAGCCTGGGGCTTTGGGGGGTAGGGGGGTCTCTGGAAAGGTGCAGATGTTCCAAAACGTGTCCTGCAGGGTCAGTGAGGAGTGTCTTATGAACCTAAACAGAGCCAAGAAAAACGTGTTGGCACTGCCCATCACACCAATTGGCTTTACAAAGAATGAGGGCAGGTGCCTGTCTGAGTGTCTCCTGACTCCCCTGGGGTCTGAATCCCGCCTTCACCTTCCCAGGGCCAGAGCAGAATGTGAGTGTGTGCTGATAATGGTGACCACCACGGTCTTCGGACGCTTCCTTCTCCCACACAGTTGGGAATGACGCCGGCCAGCCCTGCGTCACTCGCTCCCACCTCCCCACCCCCAGCCCCTGGGGGTCAAAGGCTCCCTCCCACCGGAGACGGAGTTCTCTTCCTGGAGCTCTCTTTCCAGCGCCAACGCATCCACCTAACACAATGACACATGTGTTGCCCACTGGGGAGGCACAGGAACAGACCAGACAGGACCCTCGATTTGCTCCCTGGACCACCACTGTCACCCGGGTGACGGGAGACTAAGGAGTTTCTCTCCTGCAGAGTAAGGTGGCAGAGTAGCCATGCTCTAAGTGACCTCCAGCTCCAGCTGAGGCACCTTCCAGCTGACGCTCTGATCTGGGGCTCCCTGCCTGTCTACAACTGGCTGAATGCTTTGAGCAAGACCTACTCTGGAAATGTCCTCAACCCTAAAGTGATAACAAACTGTTACAGGCTCGCCCTGGCTGGGTAGCTCAGTTGGTTAGAGCCTCGTCCCCAGTGTGCCAAAGTTGTGGGTTCAATCCCTGGTCAGGGCACAAACAAAAAATCAACCAATGGTGCATCAATGAGTGGAAAAACAAATTGATGTTTCTCTCTCTCAAACCAATGGGTAAAATCTCACAGGCTCTTTACTCCTTTGGGAATAGGGTCCTGTGGCAGGTTGACCAGATCCCCCCAAATTTGTGTCCATGCAGAACCTCAGAATATCCTTGAAAATAGGGCCTTTGCAGATATTATTAGTTAAAAATCTGGAAATGGAGTCATGCTGGACAAAACCCAAAGGCTGTTTTCCTTAGAAGAAGGAGACACAGAGCACAGACGGGAGGGGTGTGGCTGCTTGGGGTCCTGCAGTCCCACCGGTGTCCTGCCTCAGAGCCTCGACCCCGGGCTCTGCTGACCTTACGGGGCCATGTTCCCTTTGGGCAGAGTCTCCTGTCCCTGCTGCAGGCTCCCCAAGGTGGGGACCCTGCTTTTCTCCTGTTCCCCCAGCACCATCGTCTCCTGGAACGGACAGTCGATGACTATCTGAGGAACTGGTGCTAAATGGCCTCTGAATGTCCAGCCTCCACAGTCTTCTATCTGACCGCAAGGGTCTCCTGACCTTGGTCTTCAGACCATGCTCCACAGGGAGACCTGGTGGTGGGGTCCCCCTGAGGACCTGACCGACAGCACCTTCACCAGGCCTGAGAGACATGAGGCCACTTTCTAAGGCAACTTTTTCCTTTCAAAGCACACCCCCCACCCCAGGTCGTACCGTGACCTCGGCCCTCACTGGGCTGCGCTCCCCCAACCCCGGAGAGGAACTCTGCCGCCAGCAGAGCAACTGCCCTGCCTGGGCAGGACACTCGCCTGCTCTTCGGTGGTGCTGCTCTTCCTGTTGGTGCTGTACTCTAAATGAGACGGGTTTCTCACTCACTTCTTTTCTTAATTTGCTTACCTTGAATTAGTGATAGTTCTCTAACAGACCCTGTCTCTGGCGCTCACCTGACTCACGAATGAGAACGACAGCAATGCGGCTCTGTCTGCAGCCTTTCCACCCACAGTGCACCTGTGCATAGGCCTTGCCTCACAGCAGGCCCAGGCCCCCACGGGGAGGGCCCTCCACCCCCAAGCTGGGTAAAGACCAATGAGAAAAACTGCAGCCAGAAAGACAAGTTCTGAATTAGAGTTTAGTTCAGGATCAAAACTAAACGTTTATATCTTGTTTGCACAAAAATACATGGAAAATGGTGATGTAAAAGAAAAATATAATTCCTAGTGTATGTTGAAGTTTCCTTAGCATCTGAACCCAAATACAGACAAAATTAAACAAAAATGTTATCTTCACACAAGCACCAAGTAACCAGCCCTAACACGCATCTGGCCTGCTGCCCCTCTCTCCCAGTGCCCGTGCTGGGCAGTAGCTGACAAGCTGGCGCCTCTCCACCCCCTTCCCCAGCCACAGCCATTCTCAGTCACCTCAGCAGCAAGAGGGTCAGTTTCCCAAGAGAAAGCGCTGAGTGTGGGCGTCC
Source organism: Artibeus jamaicensis (assembly GCF_021234435.1). Taxonomy (NCBI): domain Eukaryota; kingdom Metazoa; phylum Chordata; class Mammalia; order Chiroptera; family Phyllostomidae; genus Artibeus; species Artibeus jamaicensis. The sequence goes on from NW_026521936.1 coordinate 6,479,239, forward strand.
TTTGCAGGTTGGAGGTGAGGAACCTCCTCCTTGGTGTGCAGGTACGAAGTCTCTGAGCCCTGAGTTCCAGGGTCGCCTGTCACCTTGGGGGAGTCACCTACCCCACAGGTTCTGTCCGGGAAGACCACCCCGCTCCTGACACAGCTCAGTGATTCTTGGCCTGGCTGCACCTCAGTGGGAAGCTGCCTTCCCCCACCCCCACCCGCAGGTGATTCTGGTCAGGTCAGGCAGGTGGGCGAACGGAGGTACCAACAAGCCCCATACGGCCCGGAACACCAGGGAGCTTTCAGATGAGGAAACCAGCTGCTGAATCCTGAGCACCCAGATGGGGCTCCCATAGGGCACCCCTCCCTGGACAGGGTGAGCATCTTGGCACACCCTGAATAAGGAGGCTGGCAGTAAACCACAGGGTTAAGATGAAGGAGCTACAGGACATGCCCACCTGGGACACACTAAAGATCAAATTAATGGGCTGGAGCAGTTAAGCCCAACAGGACAGACCCGGGAGGCAGCAGGGTGTTATCAAAGGCTCTTCACTCCTTCGCAGAGAGAAGAAATAACCTTAAAATAGAATCTCATCACATCCTCCTGGACCAAATTTCACTACAGTAATTGCATCTGTGAGAAAGAGAACTGCAAAAGAAATCAGGCGTTCTCGGGGCTCAGCTGTAAGTAATATATCAGCCACCCACTGAGAATTCCCATTAAGAATAAGCTGGCTCCATCCCCATCGCTGAGAATGTGCGTGTGGCAGCCCCCCCTTAATGGCCCACAAAGCCTTCGCCCAGGTCCCCAACCCCGCACAATTGTCCTGCCCTGCCCAGTCCACACCAGGACCTCCGATTCTTCAGGTTCCCATTGACACCCAGAGCCACAGGGTGGAGGAGGAAGGGGAGGAGGGGGAGGGAGGAGAGGGGGAGGGGAGGAGGCAGGCGCTACAATGGTGGCTGTTCAGTGCAGCCTCCATCCTCCCAAATCCATCACACTAATTGAACGGCCAACTTGTTGGAAGGAAAAATGTTCTTAGTCATCCACATTCAAGGGACGAGGAGGAAATGCTCAGCTGCACAGGAACTGTGCCCTGAAATTAATGAGGCTGCTCCTGGCGTAACTCTGCTCAGTTTACTTTCCTGACCCACCGCACAGCCAGCCATAAATCGCACCTTTCGCGGCGCGTTTCCAAATTCATTTTTCCTCCCCAGTGACCACTCTGCAGACACTCAAGTGCATCGGCAAATAGTTGGGAACCCAAGGAACGAAGCCCAAACAGACACACAGAACCCTCCCGCAGAGCAGGGTGAGAGACCGCCTCCTCTCCCTGGCTGCACACCAGGGCCACCTGGGACCCCTCAAGGGCAAGAACCCATCAAGTGCCAGGCACCCAGGCCCTGCCCGCCTGCAGGGCTCTGAGGCAGTCAATCTGGGGGCAGCTGTGTGAGCAGTAAGGACCCAGAACCCCACGCCTGTTCCACGGACACAGATTGTGTGCCACAGCTCTCCTGTCCACCGTCTCACCACCACTGCACACGTGAGGAGCAGACCCTCCTCAAAGAGCTCAGCAGGGCCCATCACCCTCATTGCATCGTAAGGAGAACATTTACTTGGAAAAATTAGACAAATCAGGGTGACTTTGCCTATAGTTAGTCACAGGTAACTCCAGAGTACTTTCTAAAATTGTGTCTTTACCATCTTCAAGGGGAGGGCGACGTGGGACCTCTGCCTGCAGCTGGGTGATCTGTGGGTCCCACACCCTGGGGCCAGCCTTCCTGTGACTGCCAGCTCCAGGGCGTGTCTGGGAGCAAGCACTGCACATCGAGTCCAGCTTCCTTCTCCTCCACATCTGACTGTAGTCATGGTTTTGCGAGGAGGGAGTCCTCCAAACCAGTATGTCCCAGGCCTGCCCACAGAGTCACCCTGAGATAATTTCTTGTGCACACAGACGACCAGGAAGGTCCACCTTGGGGGCCAGGAATCTGAGTTTGCTTATCTTGATGATCCGTGGGGTCTGGGACAACATGAGGACACCAGGCAGTCCTCACTCTGTTGGTTCAGTGTGCACAGACGCAGGTCCGAAGCTCAGTTACAAGCACCATCCCCGGCAACACGGAGCACGTCTCAGTCCCCACAGAACTTGAAGTGTGGTAATTGCTTGTGGTGCAGTTAGCTGCCAGGCCCCTGGACCCCGGAGTGCACAGATGTGCATCACAACCAGTGACCAGGCATGGCTCTCGCTCCCCGGTGTGCCAGGGATGGGTCACCGGCTCCTCTGAGCCTGGTGACAAACCACGTGACACCTGCAGAGAACTGGCTGGGAGAGATGGGAGTGCGGCAGAGACATGAAGGGTGACCGGGGAGTTGAGAACAGATGGCAATGGCGGGGGGAGGTGGGCGTGGGCACCACTGGAGACACAGCAACTCAAGGAAGGCGACGTGTTTGCGTACACAAGACACGCGGGTGTGAGGAAAGGGATGAAGGGGCGGACGTCATGAGGCAAAAATATCCATTCACTTCAAAGGACTACTGGGAGCTACTGCACGGCACGGGCTGTGCAAAGGATGAAATGCTGGCAGCTGAGGCGGACTTAGAGAGGCGGGTGACAGTTCTCCCTGGGAAAGATGTTCCCTCCACTCACAAGTGATGACGTGAGAAGGGGCAGCGCTGTTCAAAGCGGACTGGGGACGCTCGGTATCTCCAGTGCGCTGTCACAGTGTACCAGTCGATGTCGTCGTTACTGGCTTTTATTTCCCTGTACACACGTCTAGCCAGCAGTAAGAGAGGTCTTATTGTTTTTACAAACATTTAAAAAGTCATGGAACCACTGAAATTGTCCCCCCTGGTTGTTAAGACAGCTGCCCTCTTGGGTCCCATATCCTGGAGCCGAGCTTCCTGTAACTGTGTTCTTGGGGACATCCCTCAGGCAGTGTGAGGACCGTCCAGTATTGGCTTTTGGGGAGACTCTGGTCCCCTTGCCATCGCTGTGGCATCCAGTGCATTTAAGCACACCCACGTGCCAAGGTGCGGAGGGAGCAACTGTCCAGCAGCAAAGTTGTGTCCCGGGCAGCTTGGGGGCTGCAAGTGGCTGGCAATGAGAACCTGTGCACATCCATTGTTCTGAAATATCACTGGGGAGACAGTGCAAGCCTGGTCATTTTTTTAAGCATAAAGCACTTTTGGCCAAGATGGCCTCATTTTAGGGAACGGCTGTTCTGCAAACATTACGCACACCATAACGAGCCAGCATCCCTTCGATGCTTTAATTATTAATCACAGACAGAGGAGGTCCACAGCGAGCACATTAGGGGGGCCCTAAAGACTCACAAAAACGCAAAGCTGCACAGAAACACTGTTAAAGTGGGAACTCAGATAAGCGTCAGCTCTTTCCTCCCCACCCATCATCTCTGAAGGACACTCCCGCCTCATGCCAAGAGGCCAGTCAGCAATGTGCTGCCAACCAGAATGAAAATGATGTATTGGCCTTGGGCACTCAGAGTAAACAGTCCAATTAAGCCCACTGTTACTTCATTTTGCCAATATTCACCACCCAGAGCTTCCTAAGATTGCAGATAATGTTTCCACGTCCTTAGGAGCTTAGCATTTCATTGTTTTACTACCTCCAAATCCAGGAGCAGGCAGCAGTCTTGATGTCCAAGGCCACGCCTGAAAGAGAAGGCCTCACAGCACGACTTCTGAGACACTAAGGCTACCTCGTGAGACACTGGTACTGAACCGGCTCAAATGTTCAGTGCCACTATCATCTATTGAGCAAATGTTTGCCGAAGTCCAGTATGTTGGCAATGGTCACACTCTTGTGCACATGATTCTGTGGGAATGAGCCATGTTGCAATGGTTTCTGCTAGGCTTGTGTCCAAGCACAAACTTGATGAGCAAAGAACAGAAAAGGCAATCTCTCCCCCAGAGCAGCAACTGTTTTCTTCCCCAAACAGGAAACCAGGCATTCACCTCAGGGGAGACAGCCTTTCCTGGGCCCAGAATGCCGCCATCAGAGGGAGGGAAGACAAGAGGCTGCTGTCCTGGCAGAGCTGCTGAGGTCCCGCCAACTGGGGGCTCCTTCCAGCCTCTCACCTCCAGCTCCCTTGGCGGGAGTTCTTTGCACAACAGAAGTCTTGAGTGTGTTTTTGGAGCTGGGGGCCCATGACCGCATCCCACAAAGGGGTTAGCCCCTGTGCTCCCCTCTTCATCAAGGCAAATGATACCAACAGTTTGCAAGGCGAGCTTATGCTTTTCATTCAAGAGGCATTTGCCACAAGGGCAGGCTACACGTAGAACGCCTATGGGCATTATTTCTGTGCTCCTTCTCCTTCCCGAAGACACAGGCTGTCGTGAATGTGTGTGAATCACGAAAGCAAAGTCCACTGTCATCCAAATGGGCTTCCAGAAAAATGAATTCTCTGGCCCCCGGCTCCCAGCTCCCTTCTCTTGCTTCCCCACCTGGGAAACGTGTAACACAACGGCCCTTTCCTTAAGCAGGGACAGCGTGACCCTGTGAGTCACAGTTTCTTCCCAGTTCTTGTTGGTGAGACATGTCCACATCCCCCACATGACCCTGTCACAGAGTGACAGACCCTGGGAACTGCAGGTTCCAGCAGAGCCACAGAGAGAAACGCCACCCATTGTCTTCCTGTAATTTCCAAGCCCGTGCACCTTCCAGAAAGTGACCACACACCCAATACTGTTGGTGTCATCTCACGGTGAAATTAGGAGTTGAGTCCGAGTTCATTTCTAGAGTGACATGTCTCATATGTCCTTAAGCCTGTGTAGTTCAGATCTTTAATTTCAGGCTTCAGAATGAAAACAGACTTACATGACCAGTTAGTGATAGGTTACTTTTATTTTTATTTGTTTATTTATTGATTGATTGTTTTCAATCTTTACCAAAGGATATATCCACTGATTTTAGAGAGAGGAAGGGACAGAGAGAAACACTGATGTGAGAAACAAATATCAATTGCTTGCTTCCTATAAATGCCTTGACCGGGTATCGAACCCACAACCTGTGGGTGCGTGAGATGACACTCCAACCAACTGAGACGCCCAGCCAGGGCAAGAATACGTTTAGTCTCAAGTCTTCAGATAAAATTTTCAATGGATTCACTTGGAAGAATTTAACCTGCTGCGTATCATTAAGACCCATCTCATTAAGAAATATAAGATTTCTTTCTTAGGGTCTTCAAGTTTATTTTTAAATGGGGTAATAAGCACTGGGTTTTTGAACCACAGCAGAGTATTGCTTTTAATTATCTGTGCAAAATGCACGGACAAAACGGCATGTAAAGTTTCTGATGTGTTTTCCTTCCTGTAGCCCCTCCAAGTGCGATGTGTCAAAAGCAGCTTTCCCGGGATGTGCCTCAAAAATACACGGAAAGAAAGAAAAGGAACAGATGGCTGAGATTAAATTTGAACAGTGATAAGTGGTGGCTTTGAGGACAGCTGGGTAATGCACTCTTTGCTCAAAAACATGTTTGATCTGAAACACAGAAACAATCTTATGGTTTCCATGAAAGTGAAAGAAGAATGGCGCGCGTGGCTGGTTTTCTCTCCAACGTGTCCTGTGCTGCTCTGAGAGCCATATGCTCTGATACGCTGAGATTTAATTTTTTTACTTTTAAAGTAGTGGTCAAACATTTATGCCACCTACTCATCAATACTTGTGGGGATAATAAAGAATTATGAGCCATGAAGTTTGTCTTAACCCTAAACCTTTCTGGGTTCCCTTCACATCAGACCTGCGAAATGTCCTCCAGCAGAGGTGCTGAGGTGGAAGACCGAGTTACTCTTTTTCATTTTTTAAACATTTTAAATCCTCATTTAAGGATATGTTTATTGATTTCAGAAAGAGAGGAAAGGAGAAAGAGAGAGAGGGAGCGAAACATCAATCAGTTGCCTCCCACACACACCCAAGCTGGGGATTGAACCCACAGCCTTTAGTTGTATGGGAGGAAGCGCTAACCACTTGGCCGCCTGGCAGGGGCCCAAGTTACTCTCTTTTTTAAAGATTTTATTTATTTATTTTAGAGAGATGGAGAAGTGAGGGAGAAAGAAAGGGAGTGAAACATCAATGTATGGTTGCCTCCAGTACATCCCATACTGGGGACCTGGCCTGCAACCCAGGCATGTGCCCTGACTGGGAATCAAACCAGCAGTGCTTTGGTTTGCAGGCCTGCACTCAATCCACTAAACCACACCAGCCAGGGCTCCAAGTTACTGTTAAAGACATAGTTGGTCATTAGCAAGTAATCAAGTTTCATCACAGAAATACCTCAAAAAAAATTCACTAGTCAAAGAATACTACAGAAACATGTCATCAAAATGGAATTTGGCTGGAATCATTCATTTCACAGGCTTACTGTGTCCTGCCTCAGAGACCCGACACTGCGACAGGGATGGCCTGTCACAAAGTTCAACTGCAACCAAGAGAAATCTACAACATAAAAAAGTGCAGACATGAGTCGCAGTCCTGAGAGACTCTGAGCTGCAGGGACGGCACCGCCGGCTGGGAAGGCAGAGCAGGCTGGGTCTTTGGCGCCCTTGGTTGGGAGACTTGGAATATGCGTGGTGGGAGGGGCAGCAAAACCGTCTGTGGCAGCCCCAAACACCATCTGATTTCCTGAATTACAAATCTGGACATGGACGTGTGCCGAGAACTCGAGTTGGCCAGACCCTCCTTTCACACGCACCCTCATTCTCATGCGTGTCTCCAAGCATGGAAACTTGGAGGAAGGCACAAACAAGGGAAAAGGAGACCCACTCAGAACACCGCAACCTGCCAACGCCGAACCGGGCCTACAATGGGAAATGCAGGCGTCTGGGGACTCCCCTTGGCCTGTGTTAACAGGCCACTCCTGGGTTTGGCCAGCCTGAAGCAGCCCATGCCCTGTGTACCCAAACCTCCTTTGTGTAGCAGAGGTGAGGAAGACACTTCCAGACAAGATCATTCCTGACTGTTGTCCTAAGACACAGGAGGAGGGGCGGAGGTGTGTGAGCAGTGTAAACTGGCTCCCTGGGGGGCCACGTCTATGGAGTCTCAGACACCCCAGAGCTGCTTTCTGGGCCAGGAAGCACGAAGCAACAAGAAAACCTGAGGTGAGGGCCCCTGGACATGCTCGCTTATCCCCAACACTGTCACTTCAAGATAAAGGAAACTCGTGAGCCTAAAGAGGCGGCAGCCAGCTCCCTGCTCTCCCAGATGACACCACAGAGAAGCAGGGACCTGACAGGACTGTTCTGGCCAGAGAACTGGAATTTAACCATGTACACAGCAGCTATGCACTGAGTCCTCTGTGCTCAGGAGTCTGTGTTAGTTCACTTTACCCTCACACTCCTCTCGTTTGTACTTCAGGGATGGGGAAGGTGGCCCGAGAGGACGAAAACCACCCCTTAGCATCCCGGCCCAGAGACGCACGCTCGTTCGTGGGCCAGTGATGCCCTGTGACGCATGTACGGTACCCCCACAGTGGACACAGAGACCCAGGCGGCAAGGTGAGAGGCAGCCCCTTTCTGCTGGGCTTCATTACACGGCTGCCTAGGCAGAAAGAAAGCACCAGTATGACGAGACATCAGACTAACTCCTCTTGGCTGCAGCGGAGTTTGGTCATGGAGCCAGGAAACTTCTCCTGGAGTCTGACGTTAGAACACTGGCTCCAAGTGCCTGGCTTGCACTACTCCTCGCGGGAGCAGAGACATGACCATGGCTGCTGGAGACACCGGTGGGTGAAAGAACTGACCCTCTTCAGTCCTTCCTGCGCAACACTGCTACAGGCAAACAAACATACGCACACACAGAAGAGACCTGCACATGCACCCCCCACGTCATGCCTGCTGTCAGGAAATGCTGCTCCAATAGGAGGGCTGGCACACTGGCCAAGCGTAGTCGATAGAGCGGGGTGAATGTACCAAGGACCTCGGCCCCACCCAGCTCTGACACCCGGCATTCACATCCCCTGCAAGTGGAGTCCCTAGGATGGCCGAAGGGGCTTACAGGTTGTCCTCTGGTGCTGAGGACAAACCTGCTTGGCCAGGCTGCTGCCCCAGTGTGGGAACAAACACTAACTGGATGGGGCTGTGAAGGTGTTTCATAGAGTAATGGCCACCTAAATCGGCCGTAAGTGACAGGGTCGACATCATCCAACCAGGTGGAGGTCTGGAGAGCAAAAACAGGTTCCAGAGAAGAAGGAACCCTGCCTCCGGACAGCAAGGTCTACTCCTGCCCGAGTGTGCAGCCTGCCGGCCCCCACAATCGACGAGCCAGTTCCTCTTTGTGTGTGCGCACGCATACCATGCTGGAAGCCCTGACTGACACAGGATGCAGAGACGGATGTGTAAATATGTTGTTACAATGAAACTGCACCAGACACACTGACCTAGAGGCCCGTGCAAGGGCTCTGGGCACAGAGGAGAAGCCACAGCTTTATCCACCTGTACCGAAGGTAGACTGGACTGAGCAGGTGGCTGAGAGGACCTGACTTGTCGGGTGAGCAGGGGCAGGGACACATGGGAAGGAGGAAGCGGGCTGGGCGCGGGGAGGCCGGGGCTTCCCCCTGGCTGTCCTGTAAGCACTGCCAGAAGCACCCGACAAAAAGGGCTCCCGAGAGCAGAGCAGGTCGCTGGCTGCAGCTGAGCACCAGGAAGACCCCTGACTGGTCCACTCTCGGGAAAGAGGCCCAAATCCTCTCCACTCTCCGGAGTGTATCCGATTCTGCTTGGCTCTCAAGGCAGCCTTGCTCCACATTTCCGGGGTTCTCTTCACCTAAACCAACTGTCAGCATCCGGTGGGATGGAACCCAGCCAACCATCTGAGACCCTCTCAGCTCGGGCTGCCTACGCAAGAAGCTCCTACAAGAGGGACGTGGGAGCTGGAGCGCTTTATTTCATGCCAAGACGAAAAGAAGTAATTTTTAGAAATAGGGAAGCAGGAGGCAGTGATGCACACAGGAGCTGGTGTGACTCACAGAGCACTGAAGGGGGAGGGTCTGTTCTGTGTGGCCCCAAAAGAGAGAGTGAGCGCTGGTGGGACCCTCACGGAAGCCCTCCTAAGGGTCATGAGGTTGTTCTTTAAAGAATTTTGTATGCGTACACAGAAAACTAAAAGTAGTCCTCACCCACCAGTCTGAGGACTTGCTGTTAACATTCGAGCTCATGTCCTTTTTCTCCCATTTGGGCAGTCTTAACCCAGATGAGATCACGTAACTTGTATGATTGTATGGCTTCCGTTTTCATGTGACATTATTCCACAAGAATTCTCTCGTGTCTGTGGGAAACTCCTCACACGGAGTGTGCACTCTCTGCGTGGTGCTAGCACATGACAAGGGCTCAGAACTCGTACAGTCCTCCCCTAACTGAGCCCCAAACATATCCAGCTTGGGGAAAATACAAACAACAGACCCCTCGTGCTGGGAGCAGATTTCGAACGTGCTTGGTGTAACCCGAGTCTGTGCGTGTTCACGCTTTGCAGAGGAGCAGGTGTGCACCGCAGTGGGGTGCTGGGCGTGGCGAGGGTGACGGTCAGGGGACGTGTGAAGCCTCCTCCTGCGAAGGTTTGGGGTATCAGCGAAGACAATATATTTTAAGGCCATCAGATATGTTTCAAATGTTAAGAAAACAAACCACGGCTATAAAAATATTATTTTTTAAAGTGTTTTATTGAAATGTTATATGTCAGCCTGATGAATTTCTATGGAATGAACACATCCGCCCCCTCTGACACAGACCCAAAACCCAGAAGCACCCCTGCCTGCCTCGTCACCATCCAGTTAGCTTCGCCTCTTGGAACTTCGTGTAAATGGAGTCACACCGCGTGTGTCCTGTTCCATCGCTCATCTGCTCAGCACTGTGCTATGAGATTGATCTATGCGGTTTGTGTAACAGCAGCCGTTTTCTCTCTAGTATTTCACTGTATGAACCCACCACAGTCATTCATTTCTGTCATGGATGTACACGTTATTTCCAGTTTGGGACTGCTTTAAATGACGCTGCTAGGAAAATGCTCATGTGGGTTTTTTGTACATCCAAGTATGCATTTCTGTTGGGTATATAACTGTAGTGGAATTACTGGACCCCAAGAACGAATTTGTTCAGCTTTCACAGATGTGAACCAGCCTGCTAGGACTATCCTTATACCTGTCCTTTGTATAGCTGAACATTCACTTCTGAATCATAAGGAAAAAGTCCACGTTCCGGGGTTCGCCACTTTATCTGAGTTTATAGGGAAAAGTTGTTCATAATATTCCTTTACTGTCTGATTGATGTTCATAGTGTCCATAGTGAAGTCTACTTTTTACTCCTGGTGTTGGCGATTTGGCCCTTCCCTCTTTTATTCTTGATCAGTTTTGCCAGAAATTTGTATTAAAATATTTTTAAATAACCAGTGATTAGTTTTCTTCATTCTCTGGGCTGTTTTCTACTACAGCATTTTTAGTTCCTCATGTTTGAATGGCCATTTCGGTGAGAATTCCATTTCTAGGTTGACAGTTATTTTATCTCACCATACCAGAAGTATCTTGCACTCTCTTCTCGTTTCCAGTTTCTGCTAAAAGTCTTACTGACAAATGCAGTGTTGCTTTTCAGATTTGCTCTTCAGTTTTGGTTTTTACTAATTTCACTGAGATGTTCAGATGTATGGTTTTCTTTGAATTCAACCTATGATGTTACACCATACAAAACTTCCAATATTAAACTTTTTTAACCTACAAAATAGCTATGTTGTAGCTCTTAAGATCCAAGAGGTATCTTTCTTCCGTTTGGAAAAGAAACCTCAGACATTATTGTTTCTGTATCACTTTTCCCCTACTGATACAGGTACTAGACCTCTCAATATATCCTGTATGTCTTGTATACTCTTTTCTACAGTTTTACCAGCTTTGCTGTTATTTTGCCTGGTTATGTCCTTCTGACCTACTTCCAGTCCACTAATCCTCTCTCTTGCCATGTCCAATCTTTGGTTATATCTGTCATTAAGTTTCTAAATTCAAGGCTAGTACCTTCAGCTGATTATTTTAATTATAGATAATCATAGAGTTTATCTCTCTGGCAAAATTTTCGGTCTTGTCTTGTATTTTCTTGGACATACTAATCATAGCTACTTTAAAGTTCAAGTGTGATGAGTGCAATCACTGTCTACAGACATACTTCTATCATCTGTTTCTGTGTCCTGGTTGTGGACATCCTTTGGTGACAAGAGAATGGCAGACATCACGTGAGAAGGTGCAGAAGCTCCGGGGGTCTTATCCTCTCCCCTTCCTCCTCAGTTAGGCAGTCGGGTGGGGGCGAATCACTGAATCTGACAAGGCGTGACCACGGGCCTTCTCATGAGGGTCACCCTACCTCGGGTTCACCTACTCACCTGGGATGTAACGCCTCAGGGATCTCAGGCGAGACCTAGGGTATGTGTTCTAAACCCTCCTTCTTAGAAGTTCTTGAATTCCAGTTTTGTCTCTTCGGCATTGTGAGTCTGCCAGACAGGTCTCCTCTGCTTTTCCGCGCCCCTGCTGGTTAGCCTCTAGCCATGCAACGCAAGAATTAGGCCAATGTCTCAGAGGAAGAAGCCACAGATGCTGGGCTATCTGGGCCTGTTTCTCTCTGGGATCTGGAGAGATTCACATTTGTGTGATGCAATGTACTTCACGTGGCTTTAATTTCATATCTGTAACTTAATAACTAGGTTGAACACCACCTCATTATATATCTGTCATTTGGATTTCTCCTTTAGAAGTTTCTGTTAAAATGTTTTTCTTAATAATTTGCTGTGATTCTTTATATATTTTGACTATGAGATCTTTGTTGGTTATATGTGTTAAAAATATCTTCCCATTCTGTCACTTGTTTTTCAACTTTCTCCTTAGTGTGCTTTGTATTAAGAGATGTTCTCATCCTGACTGGTCTAACTCACTGGGTTGGATGTTGTCCCACAAATCAAAAGGCTGCCGGTTCAATTCCCAGTCAGAGCACATGCCTGGGTTGCTGGCCAGGTAGGTCCCTAGCTGGGGGCATATGAGAGGTAATTGATCAATGTTTCTCTCCCTCTCTTCTTCTTTTCCTTTCCCTCTCTCTAAAAATAAATAAATAAAATCTTTTGAGAGAGAGAGATGTTCTTGATTTTAACGTAGATGAAATTACCTGTCTTGTCCTTTGTATTCAGTACTTATTTCCTGTTTCAAAATCATTGTTTACTCTGAGTTCTTAAAAAAGGTTATATTCCCATCTAAAAATCTTTATAGTTTTGCCTTTCAAGCATATAGGAGTTGCTCCTTCTGAAAGAAACTAGGTCCGATTTTATTCTTTTCTAGTATGGATCCCAGCTATTCTTCATCTTAATTTTTTAATTCAAAATGTCCTGAGACCTTTATTTATCAGCATATATACAGCTCCATTTTGAGGATGAACCATAATTTAAAGTATATTTAGAATGTTCTTTTTTTCTATTTCAAGGTTTCAAAGAATCAGTGTACATTCAATTCTTTACACATATGCTTAAGCATATTCATCATGCAATTTCACAGAAGTGGACCTGGTGAGTTATAAGTAGGTACATTTTAAATTTTCTTAGATATTGGGTTTTCTGTCTTGCTTAAAAACATTTATTACCTCTCAAAAATTATTAAAAATTCCCCCAAGTTTTTCTAGTACTTATAAAATCACATTATACTTTTAAGTTTTTGAGCCATCTGGATTTTATTTTGGGGTAAGGAGTTTGGGAGGGATCCAGCTATATATTTTCCAAATGTCTGGCCAGTTGTCCCCAAATCATTATTGAATAATACATTTTCCCCACCGATTTAAAATGTCATCATTATCATATACGAAAAACCCATATGCATTTTGATCTATTTCTAGACTTTCTATTCTTTTCCTTCAATCTGCCTGTCTATTCATGATCACAACCAGTTGGGTGTAAATGTTGTCACCATCAAGCACCACAGCCTGGACTGGTCAGGCCACACCCCACACACAACTGCTCTGGTTTCCTGTTTAGCCTCATATCCTGTTCTCAACATGGACTTTAAGCTAGTTTGCTCAATTAAAAAAAATTTTGCCCTGATTGGTAGCTCAGTTGGTTAGAGCATCGTATTGATACACTGAGGTTGTGGGTTTGATCCCAGTCAGGGCACATACAAGAATCAACCGATGAATGCATTAATAAGTAACAATTAATCAATGTTTATTTCTCTGTCTTTTTCTTTTCCCCTCTCTCTCTAAAATCAATTAAAAATTATTTTAAAAAGATGTTTTGTTCATGTTTTTTTCTGATTGGTTAAACATAAAGGTTAATTCAGAGGGAACTGATATTCTTCCATTAAACCCTCCTACCAGAAACACTCCTTCCAGTTCTTCAGCTCCTGTCTGTCTTCCTCACGCTTGTCCTGGACAGTCCGGACCTGCCTGTGTACCTTCCATTTCCACTCTCTTCACGCACCTCCACTCTGTCCATTGATGGTCACAGGTGTTCCTCCTGAAGAACTCCTTGTAGTATTTGTTTATTCAGGGCAGCTGTCAATATATTCTCTCAGTTTTCTGATGGCCTGAAAATGTCATTGTTTCCATTTCCTTTTAGAAAGATACTTGCTCTGGGTATAGATTGTTAAGTTGGCAGTTATTTTCTTTCAGTTCTTAGCAGATAAAAATGCATGATCTTCCCTGGCTAGTGTAGCTCAGTGGAATGAGTGCGGGCCTGCGAACCAGAGGATCGCAGTTCAATTCCCTGTCAGGGCAAATGCTGAGTTGCAGGCCAGTTCCTAGCACAGGATGCACTAGAGGCAACCATACATTCATATTTCTTTCCCTCTCTTCTTCCCTTCCCCTCTAAAGATAAATAAATAAAATATTTTTTAAATGCATGATCTTATAGCTGCCCTGTCAAAGTTGTCTGTTAACCACATAAGGAACCACCTCCGAAGTCCATTGGTTTACAACAGTAGTCAGGCACTGTTCCTTGCTGTCTGTGAGCAAGCTGGCTGCCCATGACTCTCCTTGTCCTGTGCAGCCAGTGGGCAGACTCACATCTTCGTGAGAACATCAGAGAAGCAAGAGAGGTCCCTAGCGTGGGGACCAGCAGCTCTGCTACTCCATCCTCACTCACTATGCAGAGATGCTCAGCAGAGGGTCTGTATGTGGGCATAGAAACAAGGGAGTAATGTGGTCTCCCCAACACACACTCAGAGCCACCTTTCCCCCCCGACCCCTTACAGGCTTTCTTACATTTGTGTTTTCAACAAATCACTATATTGTTCCCAAGTCCCAGGTGTGCGTGTGATCTTCTTGGGATCCATGGTGCTTCCTGAAGGTTTGTTTGATTTCTTTCATACATTTTGGAAACTCTTCAATATTGCTTCTGCCCATTCTTTCCTCTCCCTTGCACACTTTGATCTTAGTATGCCATCTCCTTACCATGTCCACACATTAAGGAGCTGTCCTCTCTATATATTTTCCATCCTTTTTTCTCTCTGGAGATGGTCTTCTGACCTACTTCACACTCACTACTCCCCACTTCCACCATGTCTAATCTGCTGTTAAATGTACCAGCTGCATTCCTAAATTTAGTTCATGCATTTTTCAGCACTAGAATTTCCACGTGTTTTTTTCCTACGGACTGTACTTCTCTGAAATTCTTCATGTACCAACTGTTGTTTTAATATATTAATCACCATTCTTTCAGTGTCAGCATCTGCTGACTGCAATACCTGCAGTTCAAAGCCTGTCTCTACTATCTGGCTACTTTTTCTTGGTTCTGTCACACCATCCTATTTCTCCCAACAAAGCAACAGCTTTACAAATAACCAGTCTAGTATGCAACCAGATTTTGTAAAATAAAGCATATGCAACCTTCCATAAACTGTAAAACACTGTGCAGGTATCAGCAATAATTTGTAGCATTTTTATAGTCCTCGTGTGTCTTGGACTAATATCCTTAATAACAAAACAGAATGCTGACATTCGGGTAGACTAGGGTTCTCTACCTAAGACAGTTTTGCATTGCAATTTGCAATTTCTTAAATGCCAAATTAGTCATTTGCATTGATTTGCATCTCCACAGAGAAATATCATTTATGCTAATGATGCTCTTGCTAACAAACCATAGAAGTAATAATGAAGAGACTGAGCCCCCCTCCATACCTTTGGCTTTGTTGCACAAACCACAGCTGGCATTTTAGTACAGATGTCATGGAATTTTTAGGGTGGGAAAGTTATTAGAGATCATCAGCTCAGTGGTTCTCAGCAATGAGTGCACATTAGAGTCACTTCAAGGAGCTTAAAAAGAAGAAGAAAGGAAGGAAGAGAAAGAGAACTGATGCCTGGCTCTGCCCACCCCACCCCCTGAGATTCTGACTGCACTCAGCCAGGCAGCACCTGGGCACCAGGATTGTCCGAGAGCTTCCCACTATTTCCAATGGTTGCTAACTACTGATGTGGCCACCACACACCTCACTTCAGAGGCGGGAAACCTGACATGACCACAGTGTGTGTACGGAGGTCCATGTGCATGCACACGTGCTCACACACACATACCAGATGAATCAGTGACATCAGACTTTCAGATTAAGAAAATGAACACATTAATCCACAATGAACAGACTGAAAAAAATATTAAAGTTTGAGTCTAGTTGTTCTGTTTGTGATTCTTTCAAAGAGCAAAGAACCAAATGCGAAGTGGTCATACACCTTCATTTGTGATAGAGAGGCGCCTGCAGCCCTGGTGAATACTGGGCATAAGCAACTCAAGACGCCCAACCCAACTGGGCCAGCAGGAGACACGTGACTCAGTGGTTTAAGTCCAAAGACCAGCCTGAGCCAATCAAGTTAATAGATGAAGATGATGACCAGGCACCAGACCCATGAGACTGACCACTGGCCCCACCCTGTCCACCACCTGGAGGGTCTTATACTTGCTTGAGTGTATTTCTATTCTCTGGAACACATAAAAGCAGCCAAACTCTATCCAGGTCACCAGAGTTGCCAAAGAGCATTTACTCTGGCTCTGCAGCAGGTGAGAGAAACCTGCTAGGGGAAGGGGGTCTCCTATCACCATCATAACAGGGTCTCACATGTCAGAAAGAGTAGTTTATCCACTGTAACTGAGCCAGGCAGTGGGAGTCCCAGCACAGTCTTGGTGAGGGCCAGTAGGCAGTGTGGCAATGTGAGGGGAGTAGTCTGGGGACCCGAGGACTCAGAACCGCCCTGAGCAGAAGTGGCACACCTGGCCCGAGTGAAGAACGCACCCAGGCTCCAGACCCACACTGACTGCTCACCGGGACTGCGTTCTTCCCACCGTGTATTCAGAAGAACAGCACACTCACACTGTCTCTCCAGTGATCACTGGTTACAGAGCTGCACTGGAATGGACCAAATCAGGGTCGTATCAATGACGCTGAAGCAATGTAGGGTGCCAACATGTCCTACACCCAGAAGACTCAAAAGCACAGTCCTCAGCCTTTTCATCCCTCAGCAAGTGCAGCCCAGACACAGGAAGAATCAGCCTATGTCTCCATGAAAATGCAGTGCCCAGAGCTGCTGAGAGAGAGGTGTGCGCCATGCGATCGGGGCCCAGTTAGGGAGTCCCAGCATGGGGCTCCCGCCAGCAGGACTCCTGACTCAGTGGACTCATCTGCCCTGTCTGCCTGTGAGGCTGCCCCCTCCTGGAGGCTGAGAGAAGAGCAACACATGATCCGACAGCAGAGCCCATGCTAATAATGGGAGCCAAGGACACACAAGAGCCCAGTGCACCTGCTCTCAGGCCCACTCTTTGAACATGTGTGTGCATGTGGCATGTGTGTGTGCACAAATGGAGCTGAATCCACTGTAGCTCATCTCAAATCACTAATGTGGAGGCCCACAACTGCATTTCTTTTCCTGCTGAAATGCCAAATTAACTTGGCTCCACATCAGTTAACTCAGAAATTAATTCCTTTCCCTCTTAGTTTTGGTGCATTGGAATGTGGAGTGGAACAAGCCTCCTACTCATATCAAGTGACATAAACCTGCATCCCTGGGCTCCGGGTGTATGGCGAGGTGCCCACTGCCCTGTGAGGATGAGGGGCATGACCCACCCACAGAGCTGCCTTAGACAAAACAGATTGTCTTGGTACTTCATCATCAAGGACATACCAAGGGGGTGAGGCCATCGAGCGTGCTATTGGCTGGACCTTTCTCATGACCGAATACCCGAGGAAATGCCTTCCTGCCCCCGTGTTACTGGACAAGACCAACGGTGTGCTGGGCGTGGAGCAACCGCTGTTGCCTGCAGCCTCCGGTGGGGTAGGATTTGGTGGAGTGAAGGGATAGGAAGGAAACACATCACTTTTTAGTCTATGTATTTCCAAACTCTTGGCTTTTAATGAGAGTGTGTCCATATATTTGATAACTCATTTTCAAAATAAAACATGATGAACCTAGAGGGTGATCACCATTTTCCCTTTGTACAGAATCCCTGCGCTCAGCTTCATTCCCTGGAGGTGGGCCGTGGGAGGGCCACACCAGTGCCCAGGGCCTTCTCCGTGGGAAAGCACAGAATGTCATCAGGAGCTGAGGACGCAGTTCAGGGAGGGTAAGGCCCGAGTGCTGAGGACAGGCAGGAGAATCGTGCTTCCTCAGAGAGCAGCATGAGTCCCTGAAGGACTGCATGAAGGGACGAAGGCATGCGCCCTCGTCATCTCTGTGCACTGAGACTCTTCCCAGGAAGCTTACCCACAGCCTCCAGTGAAAGGATTGACATGCAAACACTGCACCTTAGTTCTCTGAAGCTCCTTCTGCAATTGCCCAAAAAAGCAAGTGACAGCATCATTGGTGAAGATCAAAACCATGAATTTGGCCTCTACAACCTATTGGTAGAATGGTCCGTAAAGGCCATTTTCTTCCACATCTGTACCAGGATTGATAGTGCCATGAACTTGTGATGTGTGGGACAGAACTGTGACCAGATTCTATCTCCTCAGAGTCTAGAACCCTGGTCAGATCACTGTTGCTGATAAATAATACCAGTGCTGCTTTTTACCACAACAGCAGTTGCGAAAACAGGACCATTGTTCTCCCCAAAAGCGGTAAAAATAAAGCTGAATATTTCAAGCTATTCCATGGAAACCCACTGTTAAGCACCCCAAAATCATCCCTGAGAGCTGGAGGGTCCTGAACTCCAAGCTCATCTCCCCAAAGAAGCCAGCAGCCCCCGCCCCGCAAACCTGCACAGCCCAGCCTCCTTTGCCAGCGGGGGGCCTCAGCACGCTGTCCCCCTCATGGGCTCTCCAAGTGCTCATGACTCAGGGTGTAGACTTTATTGCTGCTACTTAATCTCCTTTTCTAACCAACTGTATTTTTCCATAGTCTCCCACTTGTCAAATTAAAGCTTCTTATTATTATATTTCCTCCAGTGCAATAAAACAGGATAACTCTGTTTATCAAATTTACCAACGCGCGTTAGGTACCCCAGCAGGTCACAACCAGCACTGTGACAGACTCAGCTTGTGTTCGCTAAACACAAACACAGAAAAAAATGTTCTGAGAACATCTAATAAAAATATTAATTTCATCTGCTTCATTTAGACCTTAAGAAAGCTTTAGAAAAGAAGAAAAAGGAAGGAGGGAGGAGGCAGGAAGGACAGAAGGAGGACCAGCAGCCGTGTCCCGGTCCCTCCTGCAGGGCCAACACAGGGAAGAGGCAGGGGATGTGGCCTGGGACCTGACCCCAGGCCTGCCTCTCCCAGATGTGGCCTCAGGGCCTTCTATACCCAGTGAGGCCCCGTGAGCCGCCCGACCCACCCCTGGGTGCCGCTTCCCAGAGCTAGAGCAGCAATCCTGGAGGGACCGGCTGCCACCCCTCCCCAAACCCCAGCGTGCCCACTCCCCTGTTGACCCCCAGGACCGTCCCTCACTGAACTTACTGAGAAGTTTTGAGTCCAGGTACCTGCCCAGTTCTAACCCCACCCCGCAGACCACCTTCCAGGTTCCATCTGTCCACCTGCCCAATCACCTCAGGTGCCCAAACATTTCTACCACAAAGCCTCCCTCTGCATCTAGAACAGGGGTCTCAGGGCTCCCGGGCTGCCCCCTGCCAGGGGGCGGGGACCTGGCTGGAGTCCTGACCCACACGGGTCAGCACCCGAGGCGGCAGGCCTTAACAGACCTGCCTACAGAACCAGCTCAGCAGGCTCAGAAATGTCTTTATTAGCCTAGTTTTATGACAGCTAGCATTAGACTGCTTTAAATAAAGAAGGCAATGCCAAAATATCTAAGCATAAGTTAATAACGCCCCCAATGCCCTTTCCAGACTGCCCCAAAGATACCAGTGAACAAAGGTTCACACACCCTCCCTGGCCATACAAGGAGGGAAACACACGTGCGTGTAAGGGTTTTCCCAGAAAGTCAGCATCAGTCCTGGCACTTCTCACACATGGACACTTTTCTGGTTGCGAAATAGACATTTAACTCATGTCTAAGTAGCTGCATATCATTCCGTAGACCCACCATAATTTATGACACCATTCTCCTATTGGTGGACTCTCAGGGGTAGTTACAGTTTGGGACCACCTTTGCCTTTACACATGTGAGTCCCCAAAATAAATCCAACCATCAGTATATTTTTCATTTAATTGATATAGCCAGATTACATTCCTAACGATTGTTTCCAACTTACATTCTTACCAGCAAAATACACCAAGTGCCTACTGCCGTGGGTTCTCACCAGCACCAGGGGTTAATCGTGTTTTTAATTTTGGTAATCTATGGTGTGGTTTATAGTTACATCCCCCTCATGAGGGTAAACAGGTTTTCATGTATCATGGGGGCCTTTGCATGTACCAGCCACATCTTTGCCCTCCTTCCCATTGGATTCTTTGCCTTTTTCTTATAATGTGCAGGAGCCCTTTGTGATCAAGAATACAAATCCTTGTTGCTGCTGGTTTCTCCAGGTTGTTTGCCTTTGTTCTTTGTGGTAGAACACACATAGCATCAAACGTGCCGTCCTAACCGCGTTCAAGTGCACAGCTCAGTGGCGCTGGCCACGTTCCCACCGTTGTGCAACCATCCCCACCACCATCTCCAGAGCTTTCCATCTTCCCAAACCAGGGCTCTGTCCCCATTACACACCCTGGCACCTGGCCCCAGTGTCTACTTTCTGTCCCTATGAATCTGACTGCAGGTACACTTCCCTCTGACATCATTTGGGTCCAGCCTTGACCCCCATAACAAAGCAAGTTGCACACATTTTTTGGTTTCCCCGTGCATAGAAAAGTTACGTTTACACTGTAATGTAGTCTGTTCAGTGCAAAATAGCACTGTGTTTTAAAATGTGAAGACCTTAGTTAGAAATACATTATTGCTACAAATCGCTGACATCACTTGAGCCTTCAGAGGGTTGCAAGCCTTTTGCTGATGGGGGAGTCTTCCGTCGAGGTCAATGAAAACAGTATCTTCAAAGCACAATAAAGGAGGTCTGCGTACCCCTGGAGCCCCACAAAAGGAAGTCACGTGGTTTTGGTCCTTTTGTGTCCGGCTTATTTCACTGAGTATGACCTCTCCTGGTGCGTCCACGTTGCAGCCGGTGTCAGAAGGTCCTTCCGTTCATGCCTGAATGACAGTTCGCAGTGCACACAGACCCCGCGGTGCTTATCCTTCCACCCGTTGTGAACACCGCTGCTTCCACGTTGGAACCGCTGCGGACACTGGTGCTCACACACTCTCGGTCCCTGCTTTCCATTCTTTTAAGTATGTGCTCAGACTGCTGGATCCCAAGGTCAACTCCATGTTCAATTTTTTTGAGGGACTGTCAAACTGCTTTCCTCAGAAGATGCACCATTTCGCCTTCCCACCCACAGTGCACGAGGGTCCTGATTTCTCCACGTCCTCTCCACACTCATTTCTGTTGTCGTCCGTTACAGTCACCATCCTGGAGTGTGGGACGTGGTAGGTTTATCTTTTGACTTTCCTTATTAAGTACAGCTGGCCCTTGAACAACACAGCTTGAACTGCGTAGGTCCACATAGTCTCAGATTTTTGTCAATATTCAGTCAGCCCTCGGAATCCCAGGGTTTCCCATCTGAGGATTCAGCCGACGAGGAATGGGAAATACTATTTTCCACTTGTGGTTGGGATACTGGGAACCAGGGGACGCAGAGAGCCCACTGCACATTCCACCCATTTACGACAGGGACCTGGGCATCCTGGTGTCCCTGGGGTCCCAGAACCAGCCCCCTGCAGACACTGAAGACTAACTGTACCTTATCCCATGCAGCCATTTTCATTTTAACCATCAAGAATGAGGTCTGTTGGGCTTTTGAAAACATATACAAGGTTCATAGAATTATGTATTTCCACCTCTATCCCAAGGAAAGGAAGGATAGCGCAGGGAGATGGAAAGAGAATCCTGTGTCCGACCACAGAACATTCTGGACTCCACGCAGTGTCCTGGCCACTCCTCCTGCCCCACCCGCTGCCAGGCTGAGTCATGCTGTCACCCGTGGCAACGCAAATCCAGGCAGCACTGCTTTTATCACGGCTGTCACTGCGCACAGCACACGACTCGGTGGGATTGGACAAGGCCAGCTTCCTCTGTCCCAGCCAGCCCTTAACTGCATTAGAATAAATAAGCGTTGCCTGTCTCCATAAATCAAGGCCTGCGTGTTTATATTCACATTTAAATTGCTTTCCTTTGCCAAAGAATTCAAAGCTATTACCTTATGTAACATCGATGTAATTCCATGTTAGGGAGGCGTGAGGAGGTGAGGGGAGGAAAAACCCTGAGAGGGTCACAAAACCTGGGCCTGCTTTCTGTCCAGGACAGAGGGGAGGGGACAGAGCGGTAGCTTTTACTCTGCCGAGCCACGTGAGTCTGCAGCCAAATTAAACACACACACAGCCCCGTTTCCTTCATAATCAAACTTCACTGCGGGCAGATAAAGTGTTTTTAATAAAATTATTTATTTATTTAAAGCAGTCTCCACATAAAAGCTCCAGAAAGTTCGACTGCAGGAGCCCAAGGGGCATGGGGACAAACAGCCTGTCCAAGCGTGAGAACGCTGTCTGAGGCGAGCAGGACCCGGGCAGCGGAAGACCACGTTCTATGATCACCACTCATCACACTCCGCACAGAAGTTCCCCCAAAAAGAAGGAAAAGAAACCGCCCAGAACCATCAGCAATTTCTCCCCAGGATACAGCTCGGAAATCAGCGGCCTCAGACCCAGGACTCTTCCCACTGAGCTTCTCTAGGCGCCCGGTCTTTGCCCTTCGTGACCTCAAAAGGTGCCTCACTCAGGGAGGGCCTCCCAGGACTTGAGGAAAGGGTCTCAGGGGCCAACTGTCCCCCGAAAGTCAGCTGTCCCTGCAGGCAGCCACATCTGCACCAAGAACCAGGATGGAGTGAGGAGCACTGTGCCAAGTTGAAAACGCCATGAGCAAGATCGAGGCAATGACAAAGTCCACTCTCCCCCAAAAGGACGGGGATGTGCAGTGGGTGAGGAGACAGCCCGCACCCACTTCCCAGCGCTGCCAGGGTCCTAAGTGCAGACACAGTCAGACTTTAGGAAAAGTGGCCCTGGCCAGATTTTCTGGGTGGGTGTCCTGGACCAAGGCCCTCCCCTTTGCACCGGAAGGGCCACTACCCAGTATATGTTGTCCCATGTTGCCTAAGATACTAACTTTTCTTCCTCTTCTGAGAGGTAGCCCTTTCAAACACACCCGTCCTTTCTGAGACTCACAGGGCGGGACGTGTGTGGACCCGCCCTGTCCAGAGCCCAGCTGCTGGGAGGACTCCCTGCTCCGGTATCGTAAGTCCTGCCTTGGGGACTTTGCACCCTACTTGAAACACAAAGCACCAATATTTCCTTCTTGCTTACGAAGAGGGGAAACTGACCAGCAGGATGACAAGCTTGCCTGCTGGCAGAGGGCCCAAAGGAGTGGGGAAGCGAGAAGAGCAAGTGGGCAGGTCAGAGGAAGGGAGGCTCAGTGCCCAGGAACACGGATGGTGGGTGGATCCCATCCAGCCACTGTCAGGGCTCCAGGTCCAACCCCCTGTTGTCAAGGAGCTCTCATGGGCCACCCTAAAAGACTGGGTGCTGACCCCAACACAGATGCAGACACACAACTGTGCACAGAAAGAACATGCTCCACTTCCACTAATGTTCTACTTCCCCCCGTTCTGATGACGTGCAGAGAGGGTTCAGCTCCATGGCTCTGCAGGAGCACCACATGAAATGAACCTGACCCCAAGCCTCTGCTCCACATGGTGGCCCTGTCCTGGGTGTCACCTGGTTGGGAAAGATAAGGCATACCCAGCCCCACAGCCAAGTATCCACCAGTACTGCTCACTCACCATTGACACAGGTCTCGGACGGTCTGCAAAGGTCATCTTCCAATAAGCAGCCTGGGAGGAAAAACAGAAAACAGAACCAAGTCAGAGCTGCAGAGATAATACCTTGCCGGTCAGAGGCCGTGACATCAGCCGGCTCCCGAGTCCCAAAGAGACAGGCCTCTGCACTTGGCTTTTCTGAGAGGATGCTGGGACATTTGGAAGTCGCACACGTCCCTGACTTGAGTCAGTGAGAGGACAGCTTCTCTACCGAGAGGGCATTCATACATAGCCTGTCCCTTCCAACGTCCGCCTTTGGGACCTTCCACATGAGCAGCTGCGGTGTGAGGGGGTCATCTCCCCAGACCCCTCCTTGGCGCAGCTGCCGGGGGGCCAGACCCACGGGGCTCTGCCACCACCCCCGCAGGCCTTCTGTGCCCACCGCCCACTACGCACACGCCCGGTGTGGACAACAGCCTGCCTTTGTTCCAAGAACAGAAAGAGGAGGCAGAGGGAGGTCTCTGTGTGCTGAAAGGACAGACAGGCAGAATGCAAAGTGAAAGTGGCAGCAAGCACGCTGACAGCAGTGGAGGTGCTGGGGTCGGTCGGAGAAGGTGGCCATTCCGCCGAGTCCTGGCACGTCTCCAATGCAGAGAAAGGATGGAGTGAACCCACCCTCGGGAAGGCCAGGCAGGCAGGCGAGGGTGAACCGCCGTGGGGGCCATCCACACTCAGAGGAGGCCCACCCCAGGGCCCAGACACCATGTTCGCACCCACTCCCATGAGGGCTCTGAGCCGCCAACACCTGATGTTTGCTGAGCACACTGTGCTTTTTGGCAACACCAAGAACATTACCCTGCCAAAGAGCAGGTCTTCATCCCTATTTCTCCCACTGACAAACTCCAGTTCACCCAGTAAGGATCAACTCAAAAGGCCTGTGGAAGCCCTCCGCAACTCAAAGCAAAGGTTCCATTTTCCTGAAACCTCACTGCATAGAAAATAGCATTTCCTCTTTCAGTCTCGCTTCAACCCGTCCCCACCTCCTTCACCTGTGCGCCCAGCTCAGCCCCATCCTCCCTCCACACAGGCACTTCTCACTGGAGGACCAGCACTCCTAGCCCTGCAGGGGATGGAGGAAAGGGCAAACGGCCAGACAGGAAAGCTGCACAGCAGAGTTAGGAGGTTGAGGTAGGGGACTGCATCGTAGAAGACCAGAGCTAACCCTTGTCAGTGCCACGGGACCCAGGGACAGGGACGCCCTCCTGTTTAGAATTCTGTTGGTCATGGAATGACAGGCTGAGGGAAAAAGCAGCAGGAAAAGCCTTTATTCCCTCTCCATCCTGTTTCGATCAGGGCAACAATCCCTTGCGGTGGGAACAAGATTTGCATCACAATAAACTCTCGAATCTCAATGGCGGAAGGGCAGCCTGTTATCAGTACCCCAACCAGTCCATTCCAGGGAACTGGCGAAAGGCTGCTCCGTAAGACCCACACCAGCGGCGTTTCCGTTCATTTATCACCAGAGCTGCAGGTGTGCGCATTTCTCCCAGCCCGGCAACATGCTAATTGCTGCTAATCTGTGTTGTTCTTTGCTCTGAAATTAGGAAAGGCCATATTTCATTTGAAATATCAGCCACCTACTAACAGTAATGATGACCATAAATCACGGAGAGAAAGAAAAAGACACTCAGACACTTGGCTCTGCCCTGTGCTCAGACTCGGACACACGTTCTTCCCCGAGTGGGCCCCACCCTCACTCCCTCCTTTGCAGACCAGCTTCAGAACACAGGAGCACACTCACGGACACACGCAGACACACACTGAACCCTTGTAATTCCAATTCTGCTTCTCTCTCATTTCCTCAGAGCACCGAGCAGCATCTCGTCACCACCTTGGTGTCTCTTTCTTTCCCCATGTGAAGTGAAGACGGATCCAACTCTCCAGTGAGCAGCCAGGCTGGCTCTGCTTCTCACACCCACCACTCCCAGGGGTGTATAGGAAGGGTTTTTTATTCTGTGGGGGAAATGGTCAGCGTGAGTGGGTCCCTGCCACTGGCTGGCTGGAAACTGCAGGCCCACACCTACTGAGTACCGGCCCCAGGTCCCTCCCACTCCCAGAGTGTCCCCTCCAGGGCAATGCTGCTGCAGAAGTGAAGGTGGCCTGAAAACCGAGGGACCCAGCCTATCCTCTCCCACCACTCATGTCCTTCTCTGCCACAACCGTCACCCTCCTGGTCCACTGGTCCACTCTGCTCACCTGACAAAGAGACTGGGGGAACTCCCTCCCCTCACCTCAGGGTGTTTGCAAAGATCTAAAACTGATGCAAACGTGCACTGACAGAGAGGTTTGGACGGGACAATAATGCAAGAAAGAAATACATGTGCAATGAATCCTCTGACCAAAGAGCCCAACAGCCTGTCCCAGACAGGCCATGTGAGCAGGAGCGGTGCTTCTGGATCTTCTTACAAAGCAACTGGAAGGTTCTCAGAAATCAAGAGTATCCTCACCTAATTTTCTCAGAAGTGAGAGCCAATAATGCTACTAGGCCAAGAAGAGTTTAGTGTTGTGGACAGATAAAGCTAGAACAGAACCAGCAGCACACGAATCCCATGGTACATGCTAATAACATGCTACCTTTCTCCAGTGGCAATTTCCACAAAAACTAAGTCCTCTCGCACTTGGATTTTCTGTGACTTTACTGCTTTTCCTCTTTGAGTTCCCAGAACAGTAAATAGTAATAAGACGTCATGAAATTCCCGATATGCTGCCCGGTCTCACTCCTGTGGTCAGAGGAAAGCTGCCCTTTGCTGAACGGGTGACTATGCAGCTTTCGTGCGTTACCTGAAATCCTGGCAGCCCTGCCAAGCACACACTCCCATCCCACAGGGGAAATGAGCTCAGAAAGGTTGGTAATCCGCCCACAGTCCCCTCAAAGCTTGGCCTGTCTCTCCCCAAAGTGCGCTCCCTGCTGCTGTCCCGGCCCTTCACACCTGGTCCCCCTGGGCACAGATGCAGGGGACACACAGTAGCATTTCTCGTGGTCAGGCAGAGCATCCAGACTGTTGGCCTGTGGTCTCCATGCCTCCTCCCCACCCCCACCTGCAACCCTCACTCTTCTGTGGGCAGGTGCAGACATGGGGAAAGAAAGGCAGGTCCGGGCCATTACTCAGCCACGGATCACTGGGGCATGCACCAGAAAGGTCTCTGCCACCAGAAGGGAGGGTCACTAATGTCCTCAGAGAGCCCCCTGCACCTGCACACTCCTGTCTCTAAGGCGACAACTCTGGGCCCCACTGGCCTGCCCTGCTTCAGCCGTGGGAGCCCCAGGAGCAGAGCCCCATCTGTCAGGGAAGTGACAGGAGGCCACGCAGAGTGGGCAGCTGTCGATGCCTGGACTCAGGTGCCTTCACTGGCGCAGACAAAAGGAAGGTGGGGGCAAAGCCCCTGCCCTGAGAAACATCCTGTGAGCTTGTTACCAGAAGCACCACCCTGGTGCAGTCAACCTGGGGCCCATCTTGGGGCAGAGGCCGAGGACCAGAGAACTGATGGACAATCAGCCCAGGAGCAGGGCCCGCCTGCATCACCATGGGAGCCCAGGGTGGGCAGACGCCTTTTTGCTGTTGGCTTCAGGTTTTGGTCATGGGTCTTAATTTGGCACCCAGCTCATTTGTTCTTCGATAACTTGGGCCCCTCTCCCAAGGTGGGGGCTATTTCCTGGCTCTCAGATGGCTAGACTGTGTGCTCTGGAAGCTGCAGACGGTACATGTGTAGGCACTTCACAGACGAAGGCACATGCCCGAACCAGCTCTGATGACTGGGACCCATTGAGGAGCAGACTGTCTACTCAGGGAAGGGGGTGAAGGCCTTCCACGGATGGTCACAGGTGCCATGGGGGCTGCTGTGGTGGGTCCTAGAGCCCTTATCTCCTGCCCAGTGGGCGCCAGGCCAGAAGGACAGCTCTGGTGTTCCCAGAGCAGGCACGACACCCTCCAGTTGGCTCCACCGACTTCCCCATAGGTGCCCCTTCACAGTCTTGTTCCTCCTGCTAGGCCTTCCCTGGAGCATGAGTGGCGCCCCAGAAACTGAGTGATTTAACACGAGGAAACTACTCCTTGATTTGCAAGTGTGGGAACCTGAATGAGAGACCTTCCAAGGCCCCATTCTCAGAGGGGAGGGGCCCAGACCTCAGCAAGAATGTTCTCCAGGTTCACTCCCTTCCTTTCCTTGGAGAAGGGGCATTAATCACAAGTGTCACCTACGAGACACTTGCTAATCCTCGGATCCACCCACATTACCTGATGTTTCCCGCCCTGGGGCAGACACTGCTCAGGTGCACAGGGAGGAGCTGTCCCCCGTCCTGGACTTGAGCCTGGTGACCTGGTGCCCTTCCTGGAGTGGGTGGAGGTCCAGGGGCATGGCAAAGGTTGCCTTCCTCCTGTAGGTCAGAGGTGTGGCCCCTGCAGAGACCAGGGGACAGATCCTAGTGGGTTGTCACTCCAACTGCAGGCGGAGTCTAACAGCCCAGCCTGTCTCCCACTGCTGTTGGCCGCAGGGACACAGAAGCAATTCTGAACGAGGTAAAAGCCAATTTCACAGAGGCCTGTGAAGCCCAGCTGATGTGAGCTGGCATCTGACAGCGTGGACTAGAACAGCACCTGGGCCCGGAGCCACGTCAGAGACGCTGTCACCTGGACAGCTGGACCCAGGGCCCAGGCAGCACCTGCTATCACCAGGAAGCAGGAAATGTCTCCTTCAAAACCTGCAGGCCACCCACCACACTCGTTCTAGTAACTTGGCTGAGTCTGTGGGGAACCTCCTTCTCATACGCTACACATACCCCGCCAGGCACCCTGCATGCCCGAGTCATGTGAGTGCCGAGTGAGTCTCTGGACATACACTCAGCTCCTCACAACTGCCTCCAATAAGGTGTTTACATCACAACACTACCTAGCTCCTGTGCAGGGGATGTAACAGACTTCATAGCTTAAAAATATTAGCTCTTGATGGTGTTGCTCAATGGGTTGAGTGCCAGCCTGCAAACCAAAGGGCCGATGGTTTGATTCCCAGTCAGGGCACATGCCTGGGCTGCAGGCCAGCAACACATTGATGGTTTTTTTCCCCTCTCTTTCTCCTTCCCTTCCCCTCTCTCTGGAAAATATATAAATAAAATCTCTTAAAATGCATATTAGACAAAGTTAAATAATATAAACCTTAACTTCCCCTTGGCGCCCAGCTAACTACCTGCTCATGGCCCCCCAGCCCACTGACCCCTACACCCACGGCCACTTCCTGCTGGTGATTTTGTGCGTCTGTTCTGCCTCCTCTAAAGCTTAGAAAAAAGCAACTGCGCTGAACTCCACAAGCCCTGGTCACCACACGTCATGCAGGCCTTTGTGACGGAGACTGGCCAGCAGTGACAGCTCCTTGTCAATTGGCTTTCAATGCCAGAGCCTATGAACACGGTGATTGTCACAGAAGCCCTGCACCTCGCTCTCTCCCTAGTGGAAACTCTAAAGGTCACACGACCTGAGGTTCTGGGAATTACATTCTGTTCTTTTCCAGGAACTGCATTAGCAAAGAAAGGGGAGGTGTGAGATTTGAAGAGATGTTCTTTTTCAGAGTCACCTTCATTTTTAATATTCTGAGTGAGGAGGCAGAGGGGCCGGCTCTGCCTAGTGGTAGGTGCTCAGCCTTCGCAAAGCAAAGTACCACGTTACCCGTGCTCTTCACACAGCCACAATGCAAGCACAGACCCACACCACTGCAAGGCCAACCCCCCCCCCCCAGGTCCTGAATGTTTCTATCAGCCCAGAAGCAACGCTGCACTGAGGCAGGGCGGGGTACCCAGGCCCAGGCAGACCATTCACACATTCAGGTGCCCCTTGTCTTGGAATGAGATTCTGAAAAGCAAGTAAAAGGCGAAAGAGCCTCACCCCAGAGGTGGGGCTGCCTCTACGGACTGTGGTTTCACAGGAGCTGGAGCAACCCCCAAACTGATGCTCACACCCCCCTTCTCTGCGTGTGGTGTGGGGTCAGAACATCCTCTCCCCCTCACCCAAGATATCAGACTAAAGCTGTGATCCGCAACTTCAAAGACAAAAGGGAAAGGGAGGGAGAGAGGGAGAGAGTGGAGAGAAGAAGGCCGCTTGCTCCACCCCTCGGAGCAGGTCCACCAGCACAGGTCCTGTCTAGCCCTGTGAGCTGCCACTGTCCCCACAAGGGGTGCATGCAGAAAGAGCTGAGAGAGGCCAGCAGGAGTACACCCTCTGCGGTGTGTCCATCATGCTTCTCCGCCCACAGAAGGAGCTGGGCAGGGCCCAGATGTGAGTGAGCCCTTCTCTGGGTGTGGGAAGGAATTCTAATTAAGTGGCTGAGATCCCTGAGGCCCGCAGCCCGCAGCACGGGTGATGTCAGCCTTTGTCCTACACCCCTACCTCTCCTCTTCCCTGATCATTAAATATAGGGCTCTGTTAGGGACACACTGCCCACCCCACACGGCCCTTCCACCCTGCTCACCTCCACAGCCGTGCCCCAGACAAACCCAGGCATGACTCAGGGACAGCACCCAGCCGTGAAAACCCCTAGCCCAGCAACCCTCACCCTCGAACGCTGGAACCTGAGGCATCTGGAGGGAAAACAGGCTATCATTACCTTTCTGCTTTATTCTGTGTGGGTTACACAGTCTGCTCTTCAAGGTGGCTTGGACAGAGAAAACAGCATCATGCATGCAAAGACTGGCTCCAGGGACAACCACACCAGGCACACCAGCAACCTGTCACAGAGGGACCCCAGTCTGACAAGTCACCGGGCAGCTTGAGAGATCACAGGAACCGGTGGGCTCCGAGAGGCAGGGCCGAGCCGGCCCTCCCAGAGCACCTGAGGCTGCAGCTCCCGAAGCAGGACACCTTCCTGTGTACCATGAAACCCCGGCAGCAGGCCTGACCCTAAGCTGTCCAGGCTCAGAGACCACTATCTGGGTGGGCCTTCAGCTCCTTTCTCAGGCCAGAGATGGACAGTCGGCAGACCACACAAGCTGGAGGGCCATTGGGACGCAGCCTGCTCCCTCCAGGTCTGATGCGTTTCTCCTGCACGTACTATGAGCTGGGTGCTGACTGCTGGGGGGACCATCGCTGCCTTAGACCCTGGGTACAGTGTGGACTGAACAGAAGCTGAGGCAAAGAAGGGACGCAAATGCACGGGTCATGAATGGAGATAGGAGAGTGCAGGCAGTGAAGCCAGGTAACAGGGTAGGAGTGGGGAAGGGGTAAAAGGGGGCCCCCTAGATGATTCTGGAAAGCTCAGTTCAGACAGAATGCCTCAGCCTCAGAGGAAGGGGATGGCCTCGTGGCCCAAGGACCAGCCAGCAGCTGGGACCTGAACCCAAACACAGCCAGGACCAGAGTGGAGTTCGCCGAGCGAGTATTACCCAGACACCGCTGCAGTGCCATCAACTTCCTGGAAGGACTGAGAGCTGATCTTGCAGCAAAAAGACATCTGTCTGTTCCACCACAGTCTTCACGGGTCCCACCCATGGCACAACTTCAGGTGAAGGCTGTCGCTGTGTTTTGTGCAGCGGTGTGGCCCCAGGCCCAGTGCCTTCTGGGACTTGCTTCATTCCTAGATATGGCTGAAGACCCACACACAAGGGCAAGCCAGTGCCTCACAAGTCACCAGAAGATAACGCCAGGCCCTCCCAAGACCTCTCTCCCTGCATCCTTGCTCTGTTGGCTCTGTCCATTGGTGGGACATGTGCGGTGACATCTGTGTTCAGTGGGGATTGAAAACACCACAGCCAGTGACCCGCCCACCCACAGAGCCAGTGTCTCACACGCAGAGAACCCTATATCACTCCAGGAGAGCGTCTGAGAGCTGGGCCCTCCAACCGTTGAGTTCTGCAAGGTGTTTCTACAATAAGAAAAACTAAACTCTTACATTGGACAGTTTCCTTGATTTCAAGGTCTAATTGCTTATATTTGTTTAAACTCTCATCATAAGAATAAGACATTGCTCTAGATTCTAGATATCTACCAGAATTTTGCATTTTGTGTGAAAGGCACATGAGCTAGTTATGAAGATGTTCCTGTTTTACCAGTTCAGTAGATTTGAACTAGGTGCATTGTGGGTGGCATTTTAACTGGCTCTTTGTTTTTTGTGCTCAAACTTTTCCTGAAATAGAACAATATCTTCAAAAGAAGGATATTTTCTGAATTATTCTTTTAGCTTATGAAAGCATTTCTAAGCTTGTTTCCATAGTTACAAAGTTAAAGAAAACCTCTGGAAAAAATATCTATGAGAAACCTTAAATGTCAAATTCTGAGGGTAAAAACAGACACTCTGCAGGAGGAAAGAAGCGGAACCTCTGAGAACCCCCCACGACTAACATTTGCTAGCTTAAATCACAGCGCACCCCAGGGAAGAACAGTGTCAAAAGCAAAGATAAAGCGAAGGAAACCAGTAAAGCAAGGACGGCTGAGAGATGGAGTGAGGTGTGCACTGCAGAGCACAGCCCTCCGCAAACGTGTGCACTTGTTCGGAGACGCGAGATGCGTGGACTCGAGGAGCCGGCCAAGCCCGCCATGCCAGCCGGCTGGCTGTGGCCACGTGACAGAGGGGGACTGGTCACAGTGTCTCCACCATTCTTGATACACGGGCCTCTTGGACAGTTATAACGTCATCTCAGAACTCTCCCTAAGAGATTTACTATTTTGTCTTCTGCACACAACACAACACAGCTTTTCTCAAACTTGGGTGTGACTGTGAACTGACAGAGGTCTTGACAGAACGGGCAGGTCGATTTCTGGGGTAAAGACAAGGTTCTTCATTTCCAGTGAGAAGCGAGGGCACGTAGTTCATAGAAATAACTTTAAGTTAAAAACCTACATCAGCGTGTTTTTAAAAATTATCATAAAGTAAATTTTACAAACTCTTTACAATTCATGTTCTTGGATCCAAATTCTTTCTCATTCCAAGTAACAAAGGACATGCCTTGCTCAAATCACTTCAAATTAACCATGTGGGAAAAAATCGCATGTCAGCTCATTTTGACAAGTGTATTAGTTTCCATTTTAAGACTAAATATATATTTAAATATACATTGTAATTTAATCAAGTTTAAAAAGCAAAACTGCTCCTATGGCTTGATGTTTAGAATTCTTACACTCTGCTCCCCCCAAAAAATCAAATGGTTTATTTTGATACTTTTCTGCTTTTGTTTTCAAGTGCTGAGATAAGGAAGAATGTTCTCTCTGCTATCTGCAAGCACTGGTCCACAAATATTAACAACACATGTGGAAGGTTGTCTTCATTACAACAATGAAAACTAATGAGATACAATTGTTACTACATTTCCCTTTAGCACTGATATTTAAGTGCTAGAGACAGCCAGACAGACATATCACAGTAAGAATTTTATCAGAGGATGATACAGGGAGATTTGAGGAAGAGTCTGGGTGACTTTGAAACAATTGTTTTAATCCTCTTTTACTTGTTACATTTCAACCTCATTGTGCTCATCCTAAGTAAGATCCACTGTGGATACAATTAAATGACCAAAGAGAAGAAACTATTCAAAACTGTATCATAGTAAAAGTCACCTCCAGAACCAACAACGTCCAACTGGCAATAAAGTTCTGTAGTATTCAGAAAGGGTTGGAGGTCAAATACGGTTGCAAAACTGTGAGCAGATTTTTAACACAACTCCCCTCTGCAGGATTTCTCAGCCCCTTCAGTATGGCAAAGGGACAGGCTTTCTCCAAAAGAAGGGTCCTATAGAAGACATTTGCCAAATGACTGAAATGCAGCCCTTTATCTCATGGAACCTCACTGGGATACAGCAAACCAGACCTTAGAATAACACAAGAGATGAGTGTGACCTGCAAGCATCCTCCTGCCTAGTGGTTCTCAGTCTTACGCACCTAAAGGGCTGTTAAAACACAAATTGCCAGGTCCACTCCAAAATTTCTGACTCAGCAGATATGGGAAGAGGCCTGAGACTCTGCATTTCTAATGCGTTCCTGTGATGCTAGTGCTCCCCAAACCCCAATCCCAAGACGCCGGCCAGACAGTTTTGCCACATGTGTTCAGCAGGACCCAGTGTGGTGAGATACTCTGCACCAAGTGCATGTGGAACATTGCACACCTGGATGTCCCTGTCTTAGAAGGCAAATGTATATTAGGTGCTGAGGATTCTGGGAGTCCTTCCTGTAGTGAATTTTACTATTTGTTTAATCTGATTTTTTGCTATTTTCACATTTTTTAAAACTGTGACATCTTTGTGCATGCCCATGTGAATAAACAACAGCCCACTTAGCCAAACCCCACAGGGAAACCATCTCTACTTCCTCCTGAAAGGAACTCTTTCCTTTATCATCTCTTCTGGTTTATTGAAGCGGCTCTCAGATCCTTTCCCGCCCTTGGTTACAACCAAGCCAACAACATGCAGCTCCTCGCTGTCTCACCATCTGAGAACCCTTTGCTCCTCTGAGTTCCAGCAGAGAACTTCAGAGTTCAGACGGCCCCTCATGTGGACTCCTCTCTCCAGGACGTGATTAATGGGCCAATAAAGTGTGAGAACAGCCTGTTTTTGCTGGGAATCCTCTTCCCAGACCCGCACCATCCAAGGGTGAGGCTTTGTTCTTTCAAACCTTCCTGCCCCAAGCCTGGAGGTAGGAGTCCTGCAGAACAGATTTGCTACACGCTGCTAGGTTTCTTGCCTGCAACAATGTAACACAGGACCCAGCACCAGCACACCAGCCCCTCTTGTTTTATGGGTAAAAGGCACGGCTATAAAGCGTTGGAAAGATGACCAAAGTGACACCCAAGGAGAGGGTATCCTGAAGAGGTATCATTGCTGGGGAAGCCACCCAGCTGTGGGTCAGATCACAGCCCAGTCAGTAACTTCACTTGTGACCGAGGAGGTGGCTTGTTCTGGAACAGCTCCTGGATATGTTAAGTTTTTGTTTTATTGAGAATTGGTTTAGCTCCTGGAAGTTTCCCTAACTTCCACTACACAGCCTTGCAACACTTGGCATGACACAAAGCAAAGCTTCTCCCTCTTGAAATGAGACCACAAACCACCCAGCCCAGCGCTGAGCGCACACCCTGCTTTCAGCGCATGCCTGTCCCTGCGCCCCCCTGCCCCTGCCACCACAGGACAGCCCCTCAGCTGTGCAAATCTGCTCTTCATCAACTGAAATACATCCAGTCTTTCACGAGACATGGTTTGAAACCACGGCACCTAACCTCCCTGCTCTCAGCATGCCATAGTGTCTAGATCTGTGTTAAGATGCAGTGCCCGTGCCAGAATTAACCAGGGAGCTGCAGGAGCGACCCAGCCACTGCGTGCAGGTCCCTCATCACCCTGTTCTGATTCCCATCTCCTGTTGCAAGAGCTGGGGGCCATCAAGCTGCCTAGGGTCAGAGAGAAGCCAACACTAGCAGCTTCCAGCACAAGAAGGGTCGGCTTTCTCAGGGGCAGGCGAACCCCAGCCACACGTTTTGTAAATAGCGTTATTGGAACACAGCTCATCTACCTACATCTCATCTATGGCCACTTCTGTCCTACAAGCTGAGCTCACTAGTTGTGACAAAGACCATCAGCATGAAAAGCCTCAGTTCTTTACAGAAAAACTTAGCAGACCTCGGTTTATTAGAAGGAGAATAGGTTGCTCATAGGAACAGAAGGAAGTTAGAAATTCGCCTGGAAAAAAACAGGCAGGAACCAGGTCAAATAGCCTCATGTCCCCAGCACACCCTGACACCTGGACTCCACCACCCAAGAGCAGGTGGGCCATTCCCAGGTCCATCATGCCATGGAGTCAAACCTCATGTTAGAACACGGCTGTTTTCTTCTCACGGCTGAGTCACAGCTGAGCCCTCCAGCCTGGACCACCCTGCACTGTTCCCATACCCACCTCTCAGCCCTGAGAATAAGACTTGGTTGTCTCCATGGAAGGTCACATTTACATTTGCTCACTGTCCAACCTAAATCTTCCTGGTCCTCCTTGTGCAATTCCAGCTTCTCGCTATCCTTCCCAGCAGGGCATCCTGGGCAGACTTAATAAACGGATCCTTCTGTCTGAGTCTATGCCACAGGCACCTCCCTCCAGGGCTGGCTGGTGAGTGGCCAGGCTCAGCAGTGCTGAGGAAGCAGAACAGGAGGTGGGCGAGCCCAGGGCCACTCCTCTCTCCCACCAAGCCAGCCTTTCCCAGAAAGGAAGCATCTCTTTCTCACATATCTCTGAAGATGAGCAAGCCGGGTGCCTGCCATGGCAATGAGAAAATTTAAAAATAATAGCACTAAACACCAAAAATTGTCCCTGGAGTATTGGAAAGGGTGCTTACTCAGGGGTAGAAGGTTCTGGATATTAGTCATGTGACTGTTGACAAACTATATCTTCTGTCTGCACTTGTTTATTGGGGATTTTTTTCCATTTAAAAGCCTA
Source organism: Artibeus jamaicensis (assembly GCF_021234435.1). Taxonomy (NCBI): domain Eukaryota; kingdom Metazoa; phylum Chordata; class Mammalia; order Chiroptera; family Phyllostomidae; genus Artibeus; species Artibeus jamaicensis. The sequence continues at coordinate 6,514,965 of NW_026521936.1, forward strand.
AGAAAATAATAAAATGCAGAAAATCACAAGGAATAAAAAATACCAGCTACCTCATCACCCAGAAATAACATCCCTACTAATAGTTCGGTTTTCAGTAATTTTTCTTTGCTTATTTAGAAGAATTGGAATCACGCTATACATATTTTTAAAACTTGCACTTTTTATTTATGATAGTTTGTAAACAATTCCATCCTTAATCTTTCTCATCATCATGAATTGTGATCACTGCATATTAATTCTAACACACACAGAATCTCCTTACCCAATCCCTTCCTGAAGTCGCTTTATATTTTTCCAACTTTCCCCATTAAAAATAACACTGTAGCCCTGGCTAATATGACTCAGTGGGTTGGGCATCATCCTGCAAACTGAAAGGTCACTGGTTCAATTCCCAGTCGGGGCAAAGGCCTGGGTTTCAGGCCAGGTCCTGTGTTGGGGGCATGTGAGAGGCAACTGTTCGATGTTTCTTTCAAACATTGATGTTTCTCTCTTTCTCCCACCCTTCCCCTCTCTCTAAGAATAAAAAAATAAATTATCTTTAAAAATGTTTTTTAAATAATGCTGCAATTTCCCTCTCTCTCTCCCTCCTTTCCTTTCTCTCAAATCAATAAGAAATAATAATAATGATGCCATAATCGGAAATCTTGATTATAAGTTCTGGGGGCTCTCTCTGGTTTTCCTCCTCTCATCATAAATTCCTATGGAAAGACTTTCAGACATTTTTTTATTGACTTTTTTGGGGTGACATTGGTTAATAAAATTGTATAGGTTTCATGTGCATAGTTCTATAGCATGTCATCTGTATAGTGTATTGTGGATTGACTTTCAGACCTTTAGACTTTAGGAACATGTTCCCAAATTGCCTCTCACCAACACAAAGTACCTGTGCCTTGCAAGCAGCTTCTTGATTGGACAAGGATTAAATGCTGCCCCTCCCACGTTCGAAGGTCATTGGGACAGTCCAATGCCATGGCAGACGCTGAGACATTCACTACCTGAAGCACACAGGAGAGTCTTCCCCTCCTGTCACTCAAGGACACTGTCTGCCTCCTTCACAAGTCTGAACCACCAACAATATGTAAATAAATAAAATGCAGGAAGCTCTCCTGGCACCTCTGGCAGGATGAAGCCTTGGACAAGGCCACGATCTGGCATCTTTAATGAGATTTTACACTTGTCCTGAACCGCCAAGATGGATTATAAACTTTGCATTTATGTGCCACGTAGAATTATCACTGCCGACCAGTTTGCCAGCTGACCTGTCTCTAGAAGTGTGATACCTAATGATGTGCAGCGGACACTCAGGAATGTCCAGTCATCCGTTTGGCTACAAGGGGCTCTCCACAGTTGCCTGAAGTTAGAAAAGCAAATGGTTAAGAGAAAAAAATCCTGAGCTAAGAAATGAAAGCACATTCAGTTTGAACAGTCTGCCTCTGGTGTGGAGGATTTCATTTCCTAGCTGGGCAGCGAGATGGGGGAAAGGAAGAGCAGAGAGCAGAGCTGAGGGGTGAGAAGCTGGGGAGAGGGCGGCGCCCCGGTGACTTCAAAGCCTCCCAACCCAAGAGCCTCAACGACTTCACCTGCAAATGTGCACAAAGCATCGCAGGTCCTGGTGAGACACTGTCTCACCCTGGCAGCCTGGTGGCAGCCCGTGATCCAGCCCCTGCCGGTGCCTTCTCATGGGTCTGATGCTGCATTAGCTCAACAGAGAAAGAGGGCAGGTGCTCAGTTAGGTGGGTGTTGCGGGACTCGAGGGATGTTCAGGAAGCAACATAGCACAACGATGGGAAGGAAGTGTGAGCTCCAGAAGAGGTGGGATGAGGGGGTGGATTTTGGAAATAAGAACTGGAGCCAGGTGGGGACGAAGTTTTTAAATGCACAAGGTGAGGGGAGGAGGAAGCAAGGGAGGAAAGTACGGAGAGGTTCACAGGCAGTTCCCCGTGGCAGAGCAGGGCAGGGCAGGGCAGGGCAGGGCAGGGCAGGGCAGGGCAGGGCAGAACACATTCCCTGTCTGTGGCCACGGCCAGGGCTGGTTAACAATGTCTTTGGTGAGAGACCACAGCAAATGTCCCCAGGACATTCTTTCCTTGCTCATAGCTCTTTCATTCCAGCTGTTCACTTCTGGGGGGCAGGCCCCGGTGACTCCTCCAGAGGAGGAAGCAGGACGGTCATCCACACGCACGTCCTAAGGGTCCCCAAGCACACTCATCACCCCACAGGAGGTGCAGAGGAATCATGGAGTCAATCTGCGCTGCAGTTCAGGCCAATCTCCTTTCTCTTCACCAGGGTTAAGAGGTCAAGGTAAAGCAGACCCAGAGTTCAGGATAGTCACAGAAAGCATGATCAGAACAGTGGGTACGTGTGGAAATGAACTCTCCAAACTTCCTTTCTTTCTTTCCGGTCTCCACGGCCTCATTTACATCTATATTGTGGGTTCTGCTGACAATACACTACAGCAAAAGGCAAACTGCCAGCAAGTATCCAGGGGGCAGAGCCAATCACATGAACAGCGTGCACAGAGAAGGTGGGGGGCCCTGTCTTCTGTCTGAGGTTGGCAGGTTGGCCTGCAGCCCAGGGCAGCCACACATGCAGAGAACTCAAGGTGACACAGAACAGACTTGTCTGCAGGTCAGCACCAGAGACGAGGGTGGTGCACCGTCCTCTTTGCTCCACGCCAAGTGGAGTGCTGTCAGCAGTTAGGTGCATCTTAACCTTGCAGCAAGCACTTATTGAAGGCCTTTTACAGGCCTTACATTAAAAATAAAGACAAAAATCAAAGACAACTGAAATAGAGTATTCCATTCCCCAGAAGCACAAAGGAAAGAGCACTTGCAAATCTTAAGTGATGATAACCTACAAGTGTCATTTCAGGGCCTCCAGTTCCAAAAGTTTCAAGAACACGCTGGTAAAGTTGTTTGGTTTGGTGCTCAGGGGCATTTCTCTGGGCCCAGTTCTCTGAGGAAGCCTATGTTGCTTCTCCCTCTTGGGGAAATCAACAGGAAGGCTGGGAGCTTCGGACAAAGTGGAGACTGTGTGACATATGGGGGGAGAGGCCAATCCAAGTAACTGAAAATGAGGAGGCCCATAACACCAGAGGCAGCAGAAACTGCATATTAACCCTGCATTCTGGTGGTAAGTCGTTCCTGAGAAGTTGGGACCGAGAACTCTGACATAGCGGTGCATGAGGACTGAAAAGGAGCAAGTGAGCACACGGACAGGCAGTGGTGAGAGCCAAGTCCCCCTCTGCAGCAGGAGGTTACGGACTTCATGGGAGGTGATCAGAATGATGCACATAGAGCTAGACTAGAATCGGAGTGACAGGGTGTGCTGAGCTGAGCTCACATGTAGGTTGTTACAGGCAGAAACACTGTAATGTACATATTCAGGTGCTATAATGCACACTTGTGTCTCCTTGCTCTGACAGCTGGGCTCTAGAAGCAATAACACCCATAGCAGTGAGCACACCTGGAGCTCAGATCTTGGTTTCTAATACCATTCCCAAATCAAAGGAACTAGGAGTCCTTGGAGAACTGGCTAGTGCTAAGATTGGGGTGAGAAATGCACAATAAACATAGAACATCTTTCAGTGTCAGAAACTAAGGAAGTGCTATAAAAAAATACCCATAGTGTCAGGAGTATTCGGAGACAAGCCAACTGGAAGAGCTCCCAAGGGCCAATGATGGAATTTTTTGAACAAAAAAAAAATGCAGTATTGGATTATAGCCCAAAGTATGCAAGAAATTATTGAATAAATGAATGAAGAGATGAATTTCCTGTGCAGAAGAATTCCAGATAATGTATGTAGATGCTCCCACCCAAGGTGGCAATGTGTAACTAACCATCCCCTCGATCTGGGCCGTGCACAGTGACTTCCCTCCAAAAAGTACGGCATGGAAGGAGGCGGGGGAGAGTAACTTTACAGTAGAGGAAGCTGGCGAACACACCAGAGCCAGGAGACCAAGGTCAACTTCAGCAGAGATGAGTCACTTTGAAAGTGTGTTCCCTTGATGTGGTGTGATGAGAACGGCCTTTCCCTCTGTGCTCATCTCCCCGAAACTCATAACTGTGGTATAATCATGAGGAAAACAACAAGTCCCAATGGAGGAGCATTTTACAACATATCTGACAGGCACTCCTCAAAACCGTCAGTCACCAAGAACAACTCTAACATGGGGGAAGAGCCCAGGCCTAGAAGGGAGCTGTGACCCTTGGAGGCAAACGGCCCCCAGCCTGCCAGCCTTCCGCCAAGGCCGGAGGCAAAGATGAGAGCTGATGATACAGAACTTGGGCTCCATGACATCATCATCCTGGGGCAATTTGGACGGAACTCTGTTTATGCCACTAGTCTCAGTCCCCAGACGTCATACAGAGTGGCATCTCAGGCTGAACAGCACCCAGGGCTATCACTGGACCCAAAAACTTACTGAGTGTAAAGGGCATTTCATACCTTGGGGCTCCTTGGCTTCCAGGTGGGAAGGAGCAAGGGCATTAGATAAAGCCCCTTGCACTGGCATGGCTCTGCCAGCTTGGCCACCCCGCCTGGGTGATGGATGTTTCAGAGTGATCTCAGCCAGGGCCACAGAATCCCTTCTCCATGCAGAAAATCATTTGTATTTTGCTTAAGAACTTGCAAATTTCTGTGATATAAATTTGCTTGTGAATGTACCCAGGCACGCACCAGCTGTGTCAGCAGAAACACAGTGGAAACGTCCAGGAGGGGCCAGAGGGAGCCTGGGAAGTGCAAATGGGTTACTGAGAGACATGTGGGGTCAGGACGTTGACCCTCACTGGGCCACACTGCACAGCGAATTGTGGGCTCTTTCTGCAGTGGGTACCAAGGATTACAGGTTTTGAGCCATGTTCTACTCCTCCAGTCCTATCACGCTCCCTCTCAGCAACACTCAGGCAAACGTTCTTCCTGACGTCACTCCAGTCCACTCACATTTCTCTTTTTACCGCCCAGCTGACAGCAGTGGCCACAAGCACTCCATGATAATGGGGGCAAGAAAGATCCCTGAGGCATCCAGATACAAGCCTGTGAGCCCAGGATGCGCGCGGTGGCTGCTGCACTCACTGGCTGCTCCCCGGGCTGCGGGAAGGACTGCCAGACCGGGGCCCCCACCCTCCCAGAGGAACAGGCAGGCGCTGGCACGGACTCCAGCAAAGCGGGGTCGGCTGTGGGTGAACGGAAACCAACATTTCACAACCAACCTCCTGGAAAGCAGTAGATAAAAATAAACTCTCCTGACCAAGAGGTGCACAGCCTCAGGAAAGAATAAAACTGATGAGCCATTAAAATATCATCTTTGAAGAAAAAACTTTAAAAATCTGTATTATATGGAAGCAATCTTAAAGCAGCCTCGATCCCACCATACTGCCCCTCCTCTCTGATGGATAAATAAAGGAATACAATTCAGGCAGTGGCACATTTATTTCACTTTTATACAAATATGTGCCTGCTCATCTAGATGTCAATAACCAACACCAAGGTGATTCTTCCTCCAGAATCACCTGGAAGCTTGAACTCACCTTAAAAACCTGCTGCCTAAATATTTACCTGGGTGTGAACAGCCCAGGTGTTCAGGGCTGTTGTTCACCTATGAGAACACAGAAGGCAAAAGCTCAGTTCTCCCATTTCACCAAGAACATAAACATGTTTATTTGTTCTTGGAACAGGTTTGTGCTGCATTGAACACTGTGAGCAAACAGCAAGGTCGGGAGGAAAAAGAGACGTGTTCCTCCACAGCTGGACCTCTGTGTTGACGAAAGATCCTCAGAGGAGCGGTGGCCACAGGCAGCAGACACCTCAGGGCTGGCGGGCGCCTGCTTGATGCCCACATGCCCCTGATGAGGGGCTCCCAGCTCACCGGGCAGGGCCTGCATCCCCACCCTCCAGCCAAATCGCTTCTCTCTGTCAGCCTGAGACCCCACTGGACTCCAGCAATGTGTCCCAGAGCTGACCTCACGGGAAGAAACTGGTGCCTTTGGAACCCAGGCTGAGCCCCCGGACCCCTGTGGTTTCCCAGGAGAACCCAGGATGGCAGCAGGGCTGCCAGAGCATCTGGGCAGTGTGCCTGGCTGTCAGCGAAACAGTCGGTGCTACTTCACGGCAGGACAGGAGGGAGCTGTGCCCGGCGTCGGCGCATTCAACAGCCTCTACCGAAGTCTGACTGTTGGGCTCATATTACCACAAAATCACTTCTGTTTCCAGCTTTGATTTTTAAAAGGAGAAAAAAGAGCATATAAGTTAAAAATAAGAAAAGACAAAAACAAAGTCATTCTTGTAAACCTCAAAAACCTAAGATATGATGTGGTTAGAGGAAGAACATGGAATGTGGCAAAATATTTTTTAAAATAAATGAACAAATATTCTCTTCAGATACACCAAAGCATACTTCAGCACTTTAACTTGTTCCTGATACAACCTGAATGTGTATGTGTTCAGTGTGCACAAGGAGTACAGTTCCCACCTGGAAACAGGGTTGTCCTGGGTGTATGCCCGAGGAGCCCTGGGGACCCCTGAGCACCCCGAGTCCAGGTGCCTCCTTCTCACCAATGCTCCACCCAGCTATGGGTGTCATCCTAGAACCAAGCTGAAGTATTACCTTAAAGCAAAACAGATTTGGGGAGAAAAATGCTAGGAACAGAAGGTATGTGGGTTCTCCAGCCCTCTGGGACCCTGCAGGCCCCAAGCGACAAGCAGCTAATGGCACATGCAACTGGGAGCTGTTTCCCGCAACAATGCAAGCTTGAAGTTTTCATCACTCACAAAATAAACTGATTTTCGAATCGCCTGAAATTCTGGGCCTGTGGAAGATGGCCTGAGAACCACCCAGCTCGTCATCCAGTAAATCCATAATTAAAATCACGTTCATCACCCTCAATGCACCTTCTGCAGAGGGCAGCACAAGATCCAGGGATTTGCCTGCAGTGAGCATCTCACTGTCCCCGGTGGGTCAAGAATGAGGTGCCCAGGGGACCCTCCACGTGTGAGGTCCCCCTTGGCCTGCAGATGACAGGAACACCCTGGAGACAACAGTCCAAGGGGGATGGCCCTTGGCTCTTTGCCATCGCCAACATGGCCCAACTGAGAGCAGGGCATGGGAGCCAAGACCTGTCAGCCACGGGCCAGGCCTGGGTGGCCTCTGTTCACTTCCAGAGGTGCTGCAAGTAGTTGTCAGGGTTTCCCTGCAGCACCACAAGGTTGTCTCCACAGGCCAAACCACCCTCACTCCTAGGACCAGGGCTCACAGGGGTTCAAACCACCGGGAAGGAAAGCCCTTAGCTGTGATGGGAACCGTTTTGTCCACCACAAGGCATCTATTTACCAAGTACTGCGATGTATCCTGATGGGGCCACAACAGAAAGGTTCAGGGAGTTCCTCTTGAGACAGGGACACTGAGGGAGCATAACAAAAACACAGGCAATAATAGTAATGACAAACCTCTCACCACCTACATCCCAGCTGCAACTCTGCAGGGTGCTTCCCCAGAGATGCCAGGAGGCTGTGTCCTTAGCAATCGCCCAGGAGTCGGGTGCCTGCTGTGGGGTCATAAATGCCTGGTGTCCCTTCCGAAAGGAAGTTCCTCCATCTGGCCCCTCACTCCCATAGTGCCTCCTGAAAGCTCTTCCTCCTCCCCACCCCTGGCCTCCAGTGAAAGACAGTCACTGCTCAGCCTGTCCACCATGGCCCGTCCTACGACGCACTGCTCTGCCAAGTCAGCCCTTGCCTTGCAGGCCAAAGCTAAGTCACTGCCTAACGTCCCTGGCCACTCTCCCTAGGGAATGTTTGTCTCAACTGTGCCATAAATTCTTTGAGTACAAGACATTCTTCATGGTTCCAGGCAGCTGGTCAACAAAGACAAGCTGCAAGATCCACAGCAACAACACATTTGCACCCCCTGCTCTGCATGGCAGGGAGGAAGGGCATGGGAGGGGAGAGAGCAGGTGAGATACAGAGGGTTCTGCTTTGAGGACTTAGGAAGGAGAGAAGGAGCATCCATGTGGAGCAGAGCTGAGCACCCCACACGGCACTCTCGTGATCTCCTCTGATCACTGGCCAGCCCCAAAGCTGCTCTCCTTCCTGCATTATCACCAGAAAGACTTCCCCACCGGGAAAGGCCAGGTTTCTGGGTTTCCTTTCCTATGGCTCTTACTCGTATAATCTAAGTGAGTGTTTAAGCTCCACTTTACCCTGCAGCAAAGACATACCACGTTCCTTCCACATTCTTGTCGAAGAGGAGAATGAGCAGCTTTGGTCTCTGATACTCTTGGCAACACAGTACAGTGGGGAGCCTCAGACTTTGCACTGAACATGCCTGATTCAAATCTCTGCTGCACCCCGTGCAGCTGTGAGAACATGGGCAAATTATATACACTGAGTCTTGATCTTCCTTCTTGTGAAGTGGGGATTGGACAGGACCTGCCTCCTGGGATCGAGAGGGAGGCCAGAGATGTGCCTGGCTGTGCATCTATGGTGTGGCCTTTCTCCCCATGTGTCACTGCGTCTGAATCTTGCCTTCTGCAGCTGAACTGACTGTCAAATGCACATTGAAAGGAGAGGAACCAGAGGAGTGATTGGGGCTTCCCTGGGGATCAGATTTTGGCATAGATGACTCCTCCGGGTATTTGGGTGGTTACTATTCAAAATATATGAGACCAGTCATTAGGCAACCATGAAAAAGAAGGCTTGGAAGGTTTTTAAATCGCTAGTAAGTTGCTAGTAATTTAATGCAAAATGAAAAGAGAAGGTTACAGCTTATATGTTGAGTATGTCCTCACTCATGTTTTGTTTTTTTTTTTAACTCAGGTATTCAAAAAAGACTGGAAAGAAATACAGCAAATCTTATTACAGCAGCTATATTTGGTGGTTGGTTGTCTCTTCCTCATTCTTTAGAATGTATAACTTTCCCACCCTGAGCCTGTGCTTTTTTTTTATGTCAGAAAATACTTAAAAATAAGTAACGTAAGGAAATTAAGATTTTGGCTCACATCTAAAACATTAGGACCTTCTAAAACAACTACGCACCCTACCAGCCCCCAATCAAGTTTCGTTGTCATTGTTGGTGATGCAATGGCCAAAATTTCTTTGATCCGCCCAAAATTAAAATAATGAAGAAATTGAGAACATGAAAACTAAAATAAAAACACCTGAGATTGTCTTTCAGATTTGCTGAAAGGCTTCACTGCAGCTCAGGGCCCAGACAGGGCTGGTGAGTAGAGGCACGGTCATGGTCAACTAAATGGGAGATTTGGGATCAGAGACTTTTGCTGGGTTCAGAATGTTACTGTGAACATTCTGGCCAGTTACTGGCCAGTTTTCCAGAAAACAAACAATAGGAAGAAACTTGGGTAACCCTTGCTCTGCACCAGATTTGTATCAGACCAAACTGGGTAGTCGACTCCTGGTGGACTTCCAGCTCCACCATCACTGAAGAAGGAACTTAGGAGAAAACTGGACAAATACTCTGTCAGCCAGGGATACAGGCAGATGGTGCAGTGGACAGCAGGTCTGTGCCCCTGAAAATTCACGTACTGAATCCTTAGCCCTGGGGGATGGTGTTAGGAGGTAGAGCCTTTGGGAGCTCATCAGTTTATGCGGGTGGAGCCCTCTTGATGGGGCCTGTGCCCTTCCTTGTAAGAGACCAGAGAGCTTGCTTCCTCTCTCTACACCACCTGAGGACACAGCAAGAAGGTGGCTGTCTGCAAGTCGGGGAGGGAGACCAGACACAGGGTGTGGAGAAGGGCTATAGAACTGAGGGGTCTGTGTGGGAGCTCCAGGTTGGCAGCAAGGGGTTGCTAGCATAGGAGGCCCCAGAAGATGAAAGGACTCAGTCACACAGTGAGACCCAGGGGACAGGGCCAGCTGGAATGTCAGCGCAGGGAGGGAGCCACAGAGGTTCTCCCTCCTCCTTACTGCCAGCAGGGTCCCACCACCAGTGGACCAGGGACTGGATAAGAAGATGCACACACTGGCGTTAGCACGAGCAGGATGGGAGAACGGACAGAGAACACAGGGCACCTCCCACCCGCAAAGCAACAAGGGGCTCGGGGCTCTTCTGCTAAACTCTGTTTCTTGCATTGAAATGTGGGTATCAGGCTGCATTGCCCTTACATTGCCAGTTCACCTTGCCAGCACTCTCAGCTTCGCTCTTACTTAGCTTTCTGATAAATGACTGTCTCTTCTTCCGTTTTCTTAATGAATGTTCCTTTCCTTATAATATTTGCTCGGTCCATTTTAATCTCATAAGTTTAATTTTTTTTTCAAATTCTAGCAGGAAAACTGCTTTTAAAAATGCCAAAAAGTCATCATTTTATAGCTGGTGAGAGAAAACATGAGTTTTGCTCATAATTTATTCCAGCTTTAGAAGCACACTGGCTTCCCCAGTACTGCAATGGGTAAACCGCCGTGGGGACTGCATGCTCGCCAAGGGGTGGTGGAGAAGTTGCTTTGGACAGTGGCTAAAAACACACAGTGTAGGCAGCTCTAGAATCAGTGTTAATATTTTAGGGAGCCCTGTGCAAGCTGCTTTCTGAACCAAAGCACACAGCCAGGTCTGTGAACTGCATCTCATTTTCAAACTGTTTCCAAGACTCTTCTTTTGTTTACCAGATAACTGAGAGCACAATTAGAAACATTTATTTTCAGTGGTTTCCCTCTTAGCAACTTGTCTCACTGCTGGGCCGAAGTCAGCCTGTGGAAATCCACTAATGGACAATCTCGGATCTGTGTCTAATTGTTCCATGTGTTTGCCTTACCAATTAGGGTATAATTGCAAGTTTCCCGAGAACAAGCACAGTATTCCATGTTTTATGATTCTGGCAGCTTCCAGGTGTCTAATGCGATTCACACATATCTGTTTCAATTAATAGATGTGATTGATTTTGTAGATGTGACGGTTTGACTGGATGAGGACACTCCTTCAGTCCTGGGTCCAGGGCATACCCATCTGTCTGTCAGTCTGTCCCTGCAGAGCTCATCTGTCTGTCGATCTGTCTCTACAGAGTCCATCTCTGTCTGTCTGTCTCTGCAGAGCCCACCTTCACCTGTCTGTCTGTACAGAGCCCATCTCTGTCTGTCTGCTGAGCCATCAGCTGGATAAGATCCGGATTTGAGTTTGGCTGGTTGGGACCAGGCCCAGGTGTAGCTGCTGCATCACAGCCACTCTGTGTCCTCCGTGGTCTGGGAACGCTCACAGGCCAGGCTGCACTGTCATCTTGCCCCACCTGGCGTGGTGCCTGCCTTCTGTCTGTCTCTTCACTGGTCCCAAGACTAAGTCCTCTTTACTGTTGCCTGCTGTCTCCCTGCGGAGGCCCTTCCATGCCTGAGTCAATGACATCACCCATACACAGAACACCCATCAGCCGGTGTTCTGACTGGAGGGGCGGCTGCAAGCCAAGAGAGCCTGGGGCTGAGATACTGTTTGCAGAGTGGGCCTCAGTGGGGGAGGAGGAGCCCCAGCTGTGTCCCTCCTCCATCCAGGAGTGGGAGGGTTTGTGCCATGGTCTACCCTTACTTTCAGGAGGGCCAGCAACCACAGCACTCAGGACATCTGAGCATCACCACGCATCATCTGGAACAGAGGTGGCCCCCAAACCCTGGCACTTTGGAGCAGTGACGTGGTCATCTCAGACCTCCTTCTCCCAGGCACACTGAGGATGCAAACTCCTACCTGCCACTGATGCCTCCTCCACTCTTCAATCCCACGAGTTTTCCCTTCAGTTTGGAAAAACTGAGCAAGTGTTCCAGGCCCAAATCTATCTACAGTGTTGCACATGGATACCAGTGTAACACTACATGGATACCAAGTGTCACCTGACATCTGGTGACAACACGTCCTGTTCATCAGTGTTCACTGAGTTCCAACCACAAGAGTGCTTCCCATAAATGACCTTATGTAACACTCCCAACAACCTGCAGGACAGAAACCCCCGTCTTACAGAGGAGGGAAAATGAAGCCCAGAGAGGCTAAGTGATCTACCCAAAACTGCACAGCCAGTACTTGATGCTGGGATTTGAACTCAGGTCAGATCCTGATCCTGTGGCCATAAAATACCCAAGTAATTGCTACTGTCAGAGTGCCTGGCACTCCAGGTACTTCTTACCTCAGTTTTTCTGCCTCTCCTCTTGAAGGTACAGTGTAAGTTTTTTGCTATAAGTGTCAAAGTGACATGCCCTGGCCACTCAGGGCCCAGCTGAAATCTATTGCACAGAGCAGTGGCTGGAGCTATCATCCTTCTGAGAACTCTGGGGAGTTACTCTACTGGGTAACTGCCTAGTCCTGCTCCATACACTGCCACCCAAGTCATGGAGAGCCCTGCTCTTGACATCCGTCTGTCCTGGGCCTGAGTGCCACTCCCACAGACAGAGGCATCGGGCCCCCAGCCAGGTGAGCAGACGCACAGAACAGCACCATGATAGAAAACCTGCCTCGGTTCCCAGGAGTAAATACTCAGGTTCCACGGCCATCTGGCTGCCATTTCATGAGCCCTGTGCAAAATCTGGCTCTGATTCTACCAAGCCGTGAGCATTAGTTAATTCTTTTGCGGTCTGGCTAGGTGAATAGAAGAAAATCAAAATACTTGCTAAAGCTTGCCGCAGCTGAGAATCAGAAAAGGGCTGTGGGGCTTATAGGAGGAGTGTGAAAGGGGAAGGGCTGCCAACATGGGGGGAAAACAGCAAAGCCCACTCGCGTGCAGGGAGGGCACTTGCATAAACTTGGGGTGACTGAGAGCTGCCACTAAATTATGGCCGGTTCAACCAATTCATGAAGAAAACCTGGCTAACCTACTCCAGACCACAAATGTGCTTTACTAGAAGCACTCATTTACAAACCACGAACTAACGTGCTAATAACTAACATTTATTTATAGTTATCAATTAGATCCCTAAGGAAGAACAGGACACAAAAACGTGTCTGCCTAGCTTTCGTCACAATCTTTAAAAAATAAAACTGGGTATGTTTTCTAGGTTTTCCACCCCTGCCCCCAACCAGCACCCTTATTTTTGTATTTCATACTGATTTCTCACTTGTACATGGGACAGCAGAAAGCTTGTACAGGGGGTCTCCTGCCTCTGCGGCGTGTCGCTCGTGGGCGAGAACAGCCCGAAGCCCACAGACAGGGCCCCACAGCAACTCCTCTCAAGCTGTGGAGGAAGAGCAGCTGTTAGCCCTCCTGTCCGCCAGTATGACACGACCTCTGTCTGTTGGAAATCCTTCACACCTTTCTTCTTCTAATATTAGTTTCCCTCAGTTTGTCATGTATTAAGGATGAAAATCTTTAAAATTATGTTGTATGCAATGCTGATATGTGAGGACAACCACTCTATTGCTTATCAGCCGACAGATAACAGCTGAAGCCGGGAAGGCTGAGGCTTCCCGGGCTGCTCTCCTGCCCGGCCCCGGCCCCCTCGCAGCCTGCAGCGGCCACGCGGGAAGGGGGTGGAGAAGCAGCCCGTCCTCTCACTGAGGGCTGTTTCACATAACCCTCTAAGGTCCATGTGCCCTCATACAGCTCAGGGTGCTTTGTTTTGTTTTGTTTTGTTTTCCCTTCTACAGTAACTAAAATGCCTGGTATGTGGTAAAAAGACAGGATTGAGGGTGACTGCATCATCTAAAAATAAAAAAAAATTTTAACTCCTGCCAAGATGGCAGAACATTTGAAATGACAATTTTTGCACTTTGGGACATGTAGACATAAACGCGATGGTGCTGTGTTATCCAAAACTGCATTTTATTCACACATGCTGAGCCCCACTCAGTGCCCAGCTCTCACCAGAGGAAGGGGGCAGCCCCGCGTGCCCCATCTGTCGGTGACTGCCGCAGGTTCATCAGACAGAAGCACCTGGACTTCCTCCAGGGCAGGGCTTTGGTGTCCTTCACCTGATCCTCAACTCAAACGGCCAATTTCACTTCCTCGCTAACAGCTTCCCGGTCCTCAGCCAAGAGCACAGTCAGGTGTGCACACTGTCCCGGTGATTTATCTGGACCCTTTCTCTGCCAGGAGCACAGCTGCTCTCCCACCATGGGCACTTGTCACCCACCGCAGCCCATGTTCACCGGGCTCCAGGCCCCTCCCCAACACAACCTACTGACTTCAATTGCAACACCTGGAAGAGGTGGCTATGGCCACAGCTGGTGTTTTCTTTGGAATAAAGGGAAGACCAGGGGCTGCTTGAACCTGGCACTTGAAGGGCAGGGCAGTGCAGAGATAGAAACTGGAGCTCCCTCTTCCCCACAAACCTGCCCAGAAAAATAACAAACCCCAGATGAGGCGATGCCTCAGTCCCTCCACCGGCCCCTTCAAAGGTGCAGGGTGCCCCCCATGTCTCCCATGCAGCTGTTTATCAATGGCTGGATAGTCCATTTCCTCCACACACTTGGCCCTTGTCCATCTGCCAGAGCAAGAAGCCATTCTTTAAAAGAATATATTTATTTACTTTTAGAGAGAGAAGGGAGGGAGAAAGAGAGGAAGAGAAAGAGCGATCAACTGCCTCTCATACATGCCCCAACCGGGAACTGAACCCACAGCCCAGGCACCTGTCTTCATCAAGAATAGAACCAGTGACCTTTCATTTTGGAGGACAGTGCCCAACCCACTGAGCCGCACCAGTCAGGATGCAAGAAGCCTTCCTTATGAACCATCAGCTTTTTCAACTTATATTTAAGTTTTCAGTTTATCTGTCCATCCTTTAAACAATTAATAGAAATAACAGAACTCCCCAAATTTCTGTACTTAAACCTCTATTCAGCTGAGCAACATGGAGGAGCAACAGACAAGTAAACATTAATGAAAACATCCTGCTTCCTGTCTGGGTTTCGTCCCATCACAGGGACCTCGCCAAGAGGATGCTTCCAGAAGGCAGACCAAGCAGGGGGTGCACATGGTTCCATGCAGCCTCTCCAGGCTCCTGCCAGCACACCAGTCAGCGCCCAGTAGGAGCCACAGTGGTCCAAGGAGGCGGCAGGTGCAGCCACTGGCTGATTCCTTGTCAGGACACAGGTAACTCATGAAAACCTTCCATTCCCACATAAACCCCACTGCCAAGCAAACTTCATTCATCACTTCTTCCTCTTTTCTACACCCTTCCCAGACAGACATGATCCCCCACAGCACTGTGTGCTGAGCCTTTGAGCCAGTTCACAGTAGTGTAGATGCCCGTGAGACCCTGGAGTAGGGACATGAGGGCCACAATTATGGAGAGAGTGACCTGCTCCAGACTGCTAAGACCCTGGCATCTTATCATGTCCCTTTTCCCTTTAAGACGCTCAGAGTTTACAAGATGTCATGTAACAGTCATTTCTTGCAAAGGCTACAGGCCAAACTCAGGGCAAACTTACTTGCACACCTGAGCCAGGTGAGCTGAGGACCATCTGCTGAAAAAGCAAGACCCCGGGGCTGGGCCTTGCCCTCCACATGCTCACTGTGAGGCTGGTTTGTCCTCTGTAGAGCAGGTGGGTGCCTTTCCCCCGCGCAGTTCCAGAAACTGGTTTTCACATGCCCAGGGCCTCTTCCCAGACACAGGAGAGTGTCCACTTTCTTCCAGTGCTTCCTTTCATGTGTAATCTGACTTTTTCTTTTTGCTCTGGCTGCCAGGAAGCTCAGAGTTAACTTTGCTATTAAGACATAACTGTGTCACCTTTGTCAGTGAAACATTTACATTTTAATTGGAACATCTGCATTGCCAAAATGTTTGACCTTAAGCAGCTGGTAATTGACTTCAAGTGACTCGTGAGCTGAGCAACATGACAGTGATAATTTCAGCCCACCAAATGCCTCCAGTATGCAATCTGTCCTACCACGTTCATTGACTTACTCTCCCCAGGCCCACAGGGTAGTGCTGCATTCCCCACATTACATCTGAGGAGGCTGCGGTGTCAGCCACGCACTCCTGCAGGAATCCCCATCCTGTCAGAGAGCCCCTCACCACCACCCCGGACAGTCCCTCCAAGAAACCAGAACTGGTCAGCGATGCAGCTGGAGACTCACATCCAACCCGCCTCCTGTTTTTAGAGGACGTTAAGACATCAAAGGAGCACAGTGACAAGAAAGGAGGATTTGGAAAGTGGCTGCGTCCTCCAGGGGCAGAGAAAGCAACAGGAGTCTTGGTCATAAACTCACCCTCTTGGGTGAAAGGTACAGAGGTGTCAGCATCGACGCAACGCAGAGACTGCTTTCCGGGATCCTGACATTTCCTCCTGCCCCAGAGATGGGAAGTCCCTATGGCAGGAGCTCAGACCACAACTCGGACCTTTAGTAAATCACTGACAGCAACACACAAATGCCTTTGGAGGTGCATCCAGCTAGCTGCCATCCATGTGTCCCTGTATGAAAGCAGCCTCTGTCCCTGAGCAACAAGAGATGAGTTATCTCTTTGGTGCTCAAAGGGCCAAGTAGAGAGGAATGACCTTGGATAGAAGTCCTAGCCACTGACCCCAACCACAGGGCCTGTTGCCCCAGTGGCAGCAGCCAGGAGTGCGGAGGGCTCACGTGTGTCTTCTAAGACTGTGACCTCCATCATCACACTGCACTCCCGAGGGTTCCTGCCATGGGTGCAGTGTTGGGGCCAAGGTGGTTTACTGCTGGCTGGGCTGGAAGGTAAACCAGGCGTCCCTTGTGGCTTTGTCCAGGCAAGGCCCCAGCTAGTGGAATTGAGAGCAGGTATGGCAGCCAAGAAGCTGAGCAGCCCCTGGCACTCTGTGGCACTGCCATCATACCTGCTCCCTGTCCCTGGGGGCCCCTTCAACCCACTTGCCACACACCAGCACAGTGTGTCCGACCCAGGAACTCAGGGAAGGTCAGCTCTTCTTGCCACTGACTTCCTTTTGCTTACTTTTCTGGGAGACCAGAGCCCCTCAGAGAGGCTTCCATGATCTCTGAATGGGTCCCTGACACTGGCCAGGGACCCATCCTGTTAAGCCATCCAAGTGGTCAGCCAGACCCGGGCCCGGTGGGAATGGACTAGTGAAGGAGGCATGCTGGGCCAACCTGTGGCTGCATGAGAGCGTCCTGGGCTTCAGCAGCACCTGGACGAGAGGGGCCAAGAGCCACCCAGGACACCCAGGCCGGTGCCTGCTGTGGAGCCCCTGGAGTCGGCATCCGGTCCCTGAATAGAAATCGAGTTTAGAATCGTGCATGCACTCGAAAAGCAGAGACACAAAACGGAACACTTGTTCCTCCTTCCCCAGGAGATTTCTCTCTGTGGATCCAGTTCCTCTGTAAATAATGCAGGACGGTGGATTCGCAAAGGCCAACAGATCTATAGACTCCCAGAGAAGGAAACCCAGAGGACGCAAAACAGGAGTCTGGTGTCAGTTACCACGACAGCATCGAGCCAAATCCGAGACCAGGAGCAGCCAGGCAGCCACTTCCCCGCCCGCCCCACAGGCAGGCCCCGCGTGGGTGCACCCTAAGTGGGCTGGGAGGAAGGCCCGCCACCCTCATCCACATCAACCTGGAGCACACGGGCTACCAAGGGATTCCGGTGACCGCACAGCCACACGGTGGTGGTTAAAAATGAGCAAAATTAGGTGCCGGCTCATGGTCCTCGGGTTCCAGGAAGCTGTCCTCATCACACCCTAGATGTGGGCTGCTCCCTGCTCCAGCCCCTGTGGATACCAGGGACCTCCACGAAGGCCCCTCTGTCACTGGCTGACCCAGATTCCAGACCCCACCCCAACCAGCTTGGCCGCTGAGGCTCCAGTGTCATCCTGAGGAGGCTGTCTAACCGACAGATGAAGGCGCAGCCCCTGGAAAATGCTGCTGTCATCCACGCCCTTCGTGGAAACTCCTGAAGACGCAGAGGAGGGCTGAGAGCAGCTGTCTCCACGGGCAGTTCAGACAGGCCCTCCTGACCCCTCTACACACAGACCGCCTTGCTCCTGGACACTGCCACTGTCACCCATGTAGGGGGAGGAGGAGGTGGAGGACACGGCACTGCAATATTGGCTGCTTCTGAGGCTGAGCCTGGAGCGCACCCCTTAGTTAAACAAACGCCCTCGCAGACTACAGGAAATAGAATTCCAGATAATCCACAAACAATGCTGCTGGGTAAGGACAGAGTCAGGTTCAGACTGAGGATCCAGGCCACCCTCACCCTGAGCCCCAGGACACAGAAGTCAGGACCTGCCTCAGCCAAGTTGGAGCATTACCAGGAGTCAGTGCACACAGGCTTCTCATTCGGAGCCACTGAAACCAGGAGAAGGGCACTGGCAGGGAGACCCTGTGAACAGAGGCAGCCCCTGAACTTGGGAGAGGTGAATTTAGCACAGACAAGTTGCAGGACAATGAAACCCAGCAGGTCAGGAAAACTGGGCTCCTTGAGGGTAGGGACTGCATCTTCTGTCTTTGACATCTAGATACCCAGGCATGCTGGAAGGGGAGCCACAAATGTGGGGTTTCAGAGGTAATTCCAGTCTTCTTCTCTACCCTGCTTCTATTCCCTTCCTGCAAAACCTCTGAGGGTCTTGTATCAGCTGAGAATTAGGGACCTCGGCCAGCTCCTCACTCCCCATGCTCTGTTCCAGCCCCACCAGCCACAATGGGGGAGGAGTCTCCACTGGGCAGGCAGCCTCAGAATGCCAGGTCTGGCCCTGGGATTACACCAGACCTCCTGGAGGGGCTCCAGCGGCCATGACGGAGACAGCGTTGCCAAAAGAATAGTACCTTTCTTCTGGTCAGCTGCTGCAGCCCAGGCAGGTTGCTGGAGTGGTCAGCTAGCCCAGGTGAACAGCCCAAACCCCAGCAAGTATGGTCACACCCCTAGGTCTTGTGTGGCTCCCAGCAAGTGCCTGCCTTCTCTGGGCCTTGTTCCTGGGATGCCTCTTCTTGTCAATAAAATGCTAAATAAAACAATGCATTCTTTGAAGCTCTGTGACAGATGTGGTCTTAGAGCAAGGTGAACCAAACCGTGGGACCTATCCCTGAAATGTGGGGTTCACCCATCACCCAGTCTGTCCACAAAGCATGGCCTACTTCTCTCGTGCTTTAAAACATGCTGTCTCGCTGCCTTGAAGGGACTCCTGTGGCCTGAGGGAGTGCCCTCCTTCCCAAGGGAAGTCGCCACCCCGACCTGAGTGGCAGGGAGTGGGCACAGATCAGCCCTGTTGGGCCTGGCAAGATCATGAATAGCGCCGCTTTTCCTCCCAGAAGCATTGCGATTAGATAGACAAACTGCGTGGCGACTGCACCAGCCAGGCATGAGAACTGTTCTTGCCCCTGGTCAGCTTTGGGACCTGGTACTTGTCACTGAGCCCCAGGTAGGTCCCTGCTTGCTCACCTGTGAAATACTAAAGGCATCAACAATTTCTCCGAGGAAGCACGAAGCCCAGCTGCCCCACCTGGACAGCAACCCCGAGGAAGCCCTGCAGGACTCCTCGGGCACATTCACCCACCACCTGGAGGGACAGTGGTAACAAAGGACACACAAGGAGAATGTCACCTAAAAAGTCACCACCCTGTTGATGGAGAACAAGACTTAGAAGGAGGCTCAGCGGACCAGTCAGGTGGCAGAGGGTCTGACTCTGTGGGGGCTTCTGGGGCCTCCTCCACACCCCACCCCATCCACAGGTTGGCACCGGCTCTTCCACGGTGTGCAGACAGGTGGTGAAGCCTTGAGGGGCAGAACATCGATTATGTGAAATTAATGTTCCTGGTGCCGACAGCCCCACCGTGCTCCCCTTGCCCACCTGCAAAGCCCTCTCTGGGCTCATCCCTTCACCTGTAGAAACAGGTACCACGGGGACTCCCCTCCTAGGACACACCTTGCCCTCGCCATGGTGACCGCCAACCTCTGATGTACACGTTTGGGGTGGCATTCCACCATCTAACCCTGAGAGTGACC
This sequence comes from Artibeus jamaicensis, assembly GCF_021234435.1. Lineage (NCBI taxonomy): Eukaryota > Metazoa > Chordata > Mammalia > Chiroptera > Phyllostomidae > Artibeus > Artibeus jamaicensis. The sequence goes on from NW_026521936.1 coordinate 6,534,808, forward strand.
TTAGGATGCAGGGACATCCACTTGCCTCACCTTCAGGTAGGAAGCCACCATGTGCGGCCATAGAGGACACAGCTCTTCACGTGGAGCTCTTTGAGAACAGAAACCAACAGCGCAAACTTTGTCATCCTGGAAGTCAGGGCCAAAAGTAACCTGATTGGCCAAAAAAAAAATCAATGGAAAGCTTTCCTTGAACATCTTTAGAAGTCAGCTGCCTAACTTCTGCCTCCTCCCACAGGACAAATAACTCTGAATTTGCATGCAAGACAGCGGCCCACCTGCTGTGCCTAGAGGTGCCACTGGGCGTTCATGAATTAACTCAGCGTCTGTGGTCCATCCACACCAGGAAAGCTCCTTGCTTGGTTCAGGGGCTAAACTGTCTGCATGGGGGTGTCTCTCCAGAAACACAGGGCCAGGCCTGGGAGCCCTGGTCTCTCATTTTACCAAACTCCCCACCTCTGTAAACTTGACCACATGAATAAATCACAAAAATTCAGAAAGATTAAGTGGATCGGGGCATTTGTTAAACTTTCCCATAGTTCCTGGAAGCCAGAACTTCCCAACAGTTCTAGAAGTAACAACCCAACAATTCTGATGAACATTTAGGCTTTTTTCCTAACTTACTGACTTGCAGCACCTGTCACTATAGAAAAGCGCATGGTCCCAGGTGTGCCTCTGGCAGCTCTTGGGGGAGGGGTTCCCAGCAAGGCCCTTCTCTTGAAACTCGGCAAAACTTCCACTTCGGCTGACTACGGGCAACCTCCAATACCTGGACATTTTCTTCAAATACAAGAGACTTTAAAGACTAAATAGTCTTACACACACACCAGCACACTTGCACACATACCAGCAGGTTACCTCATTTTTTATTTGAATGCAAGCTGAAACTTCCCCCTTTTCCCCAACAGGGGGTTTATAGCTTAGCCCCTCAGCGTCATGCTGATTCGGACCCTGCTTTTAAGTATGGCCCCAGAAATGCAGAGCCGAGGGTCCGAAACTGACTCCCGCCCCATCCTAATTCAGTCACATCTTGGTTGGAAAATCCCTGTGACAAACAAGAGCTTCTCACGGGCAGACGGCCCCAGGGCAAGCACACTGCTCCTGAAATCCCATTGACTTCCTGCTGTGACACATGGCTGGAACTCCACGGGCTGGATGACCATGGTCAGAGACCCTTGAGTGCATGACCCCTCTCCCTGGTGCCCAGTGGATCAGCACCAAGGCCAGCGCACAAGCGTCCTCCAAGCTCTAGAGACGGCCAGTACAAGTCTTCTGGGTTGGGAAGAGGGACAGACAGCCCCACTGAGATGTGGTCAGGGAGTCAACAGCAACCACCATAGCAAATAAAAGCCAAGTCAATGCAGAGATGCTCAGAGCCTGTCTGCATTAAACACCGCCCCTCCATCTCCCACAAATAAAGTCGGCGTTGAGTTAAAGTTCCCTATTATTAATAGTCCATTTAGCACTTAAAAGCACACCACTGATCCTCGCACGAACACCCTGCACACTTGCTCAGGAGGCCTGAAGAAGAGGAATGTGCCGAGCAATATACCATGAGAGTGAAGCTCTTCAATTACCACTGGCCTTAATAATTCATGCAGCGCGTCTCCTGTTGTACCGCCAGCCTCACAGTTACAGAGCTGCGAGGCTTGCAGCAGGCAGTGCGGGATCGATGCTGCGATGGATGCTGCCGGGGCCCATGCCAAAACATAATGGGACCCAGCTCAACTGCTCACGTGTGGACAGAGGTGCATTAACTAAAGACCAATTTGAAGATATTAAAAGTTCTTTATACCAAATCCAGGTCCTTCAAAGTCACAAACTGGGTCCCCATCACCCAGCATCAGCACGTGGCAGAGGCTGGTAGCTCAGGACTTCCCACAGAAAAGGCTCCCTGGGACAGAGAGCCCACCAGCCAGCTGCAGATGCACCGCCTGCATAGCCAAACCATCACACATGGAGACCCCCGCTGCCTTGCGCTGGCGCTGGCATGGGGACCTGGGAGCTGAAACCCCTGCCACCAAAGCAAGATGCAGACTTGCCACTGAGGATCTGGGGAAGGGGAGGGGCAGGGCGGCACCAGGACTGATCGGCCAGCATTAACTAGTCACCAAAGGCTTTGGCTTGAAGTTCGACCCAAGAAAAATGAAATGATATGGGCAGGGTGCACCAGGAAGAACTGAAAGCATAACAAAATACAAGTCTTATTCATGCAGCAGTTTGCAAATTGGCCATGATGTTTCATAACCTGAAGTCTGGGCGAGGCCTTGCCAGCACCCAGCTGGTGCAAGCTGGGAAACTGGCCTATAAAACCTTGGAAATGCGGCTTCATCACAACGCATACTTCTCCAAATGGAGCTAATCATACAGCATTCAGCTGTTCCCAGCAGCTCAGATAGGCATGCCGGATGTGGCCCACCCCCAACACTGGGCACCCTCGTCAGCACAGGCCCACACCCCTTCTGCAAATGGAGGTCTGAGGCGAGGGCAAGTGCTGCCTGACTCAGGGATAGGAGGGGCCCAGGCGGCCCTGGGGACTCTAGGCCCAGTCTCACCTTCCGTCCCCTCATCCCTTAATAAACTCTGAAAACACAGTGAGCTCTTTGAAAAGATTCCTACTTTCTAAGAGATGCTCTTGTCTATTTACAAAATATATGTATGTATTTTACAACCTACCCATAGGATCATTCTCTAGATGTGCATATTGATTACAGTGGTTAAGAACTCAAGTCCAGAAGCCCCAGCCCCTGACTGAGTGTATGGAACACGCATAGCAATCGTCCCAATATCACTGAGCTGTCATGAGCACTGAACAAGACAACATGGATACAGGGCTCAGACCAGTGCCAGGCACACAGCCAATACTATGTATTATTAACTGAATCTCTGGAGGTTGTTCCATCCATTTTTTTCATAGTTGCCAGATTCTATGATACGAATGCACTGATGCATTTAACCAGTGTCTTATCAAAAAAAATAAGTTATTTCTAGCATTACAAAACTAATGCAACAGTGAATATTCTTGCATATACACCTTGCACATGTGTGCAAGAAGGTCATAGGGCAAATCCTATAAAAGGCAGAGGTGAGCCTACTCCCACCAAGAGGGCATGGGTGTGGGGCCACCCCCATCCTCATCAGTCCCCCCCAGTGCCCTCACCAGTCACCTCAGGACTCTGCGAGACTCAGAGACCAGACGTGAACATGAGTGTCACTCAGAGCCAGGGTGGTACATTGGCAGGGAGCCAGGCTCTGGTCCTCAGCCCCAATGCCGAGCATCCCCCTGAGTGTTCTGGGAGCACCTACTGGACCCCGCCCCCCCACTGCATCCTCTGTCTCTGTCTGGACCTGGCACACGTTTGTTCGCAGGGCAGGGGTGAGACTGTCAGGTAAGGCCCGGAGAGACCAGCTTGTCCAGAGGGCCGCTGATCCTTCAGCCCTAAGACAGCCCCTGTGGCCTAATTAGCCAGGAACATGGAGCAGAAAGGCAGCCTTGGTGGAGCAAACCCAAGAAGAATTGGGCCAAGGATAAGCAGGGGCCCACGTGGTCCCTCTGTGCACAGGCTTGCTTCTTAGTGGGATCTGCTCTCAGGAGAAACTACAGGGACACGCTGTCCCTGGTGCTGCCTTTCCACAAATTCTGCGCGGCCCAGGGATGCAGATGCAGCTTGGAAAACCACACTGTGGGGAGCAAAGGAGGGGGAAACAGCCAAGCATGAGGCTTCCCCTCCATAAAGCCACAAGGTTCCCAGGATGAAGAGAGCCCACGCTGCGCACAGGCAATGTTTGTGGCTACATGACACAGGCTGTCAGGACAGGGCTGAACAGGCAACTTTCAAATACAGCCACATAGAAGGGAACTTTGCAGATAGACAAGACCCATTCCCCTCCCGCCTCCCGATTCTTTCCACCCCATGCAGGGTCCACCTGCTGTGGCACCAAGTGGCTATGCCCACAGAAGTGCAGCTTCCCTTGGACTCAGTGCATGGACGGCCCCAAACTCAGGTCCCTCTCGCGTGGGATCTGGGGCCTCAGGACCCAGACCCATGGGTGTGGGGGTGGTGAGGATGCCACTCCATCATGTCACAGTGCCTCACAATGAACAGAAACAGTCTGACGCAAGGCTCACTGTGACCATCCCACTACGGACAGGGAGGCTGAGGCACGGAGGTGTAGCGACTTCCCAGTCAGGGCCCAAAGCCCACTCACCAGCTGCGGTGCTAGCCTCTGCCGTCCAGTAGGTCCTGCTGTGAGCCATTTTCCTGCCTCAGAACCCTGTCCCTGAGATTAAACGCAGCTGTGATGACTTTGAAGTGCAACCAAATTATTCTTTTGCCCACAGATGCCAGAAGGTCTTATTAGCTCGAGAACAGAACACCAGCCCTGGTTGGGTAACTCAGCTGGTTAGAACATCCTGATGTGCCAAGGTCCTAAGTTTGAGCCTCTGTCAGAGCACATACCATAAAAAAAAAAACAATGCATGCATGGATGGGAGGAACAATAAATCGATCTCTCTCTTTTTCTCCTCCTTCCTCTCTCTCTAAAAATCAATTTAAAAATTCTAAAAGAGAGAGAAAGAGACCAGCAGTGATATCACAGATCTTCCCCAGGCCCAAAACCCCATGGCCCACCTTCCCCGTGACCTTCAAAGGCAAGGGGGCCCTGGACTAGCAAAACAGGACCCTTTCTGAGCTCTGGGTTTTCCACATTTAAATGTCTCCAAAGGAGAAAAAGGGTTTTCTTCATTTTCTTCTGGAGGGGAAGAGGGTAAGAACAGCCTCACATTCTTTTCAATGTAGCTGCTGGTATCAAAGGTTGCCCAACACCACTGTTTTTTACTTTAAAGATTTCATTTATTTACTTTTAGGCGGGGCGGGGGGGGAGAAAGAGAGGGAGAGAAACACTGATGCGTGATTAAGTTGCCTCTTGCATACCCCCCAACCTGGAACCTGGCTAGCAACCCAGGCACATGCCCTGACTAGGAACCAAACTGGCGACCTTTCAGTTCGCAGGCCAGTGCTCAGTCCACTGAGACACACATGCCAGGGCGACACCACTGTTTCTATGGTGGGTCTGTTAGCAAACAGTAAAACCACAGAAATGATGAAAAATTAAAGGAAGCGAAATGGCTTCCATCCCACGGAATGAATGAATGTATCTTGCTCTCTGCTTCCCTGGGTGTTTATGGTGCTTCTTCAGATCTTTTCTAGGCCAGAAAATTCCTGAGCTCACGACAGGCTGTCCCGTCACTGTGACGAACAGGCTGAGGACTGGCTGAGCCTGTGACTGTGTTTTCCACCCTCCACACAGAATACATTAGATGTGACGCAGGCTGCATTTATTTTAGGAAGGCTTTTCATTACGGCAATGTGAAATGTCAAGGCTGAGCCTGGGTGGGCTCTCTGCAGACCTGCAGGCCCCTCATTATCTGACAAATGCACGAGTTCTTGCTGTGAGCCATGCGGGCTGGCCCAGCCCCCAAAGCAGGCCGCCCAACATCCAAGTTAATTAACCGATCAGAAACACAGGAGGAAGGATGAGTCTGGCAGGCACATGGCCCTCCAGGACTGAGACGAGAGGGGGGCATCATGCTGGGAGCAGCCAGACCATGAGCCATGAAGAAATGTCAGGAGCCCTTGGGGGACTGCAGCCTAGGATGCAGGCGCCACGCCCATCCCGGATATGGTGATGGTATAGTCATCTGGGTGCAGAAATGGCCAGTGTGCTGCTAGGACATCCATCACTGCCACTAAGATGTGCATAAAAGGAGGTGACTGTCATTTATGAAAAACATGTTCATAAACCTATGAATATGTGTACTTCAATTTTCTTATTTTATGTGGGGAAATTAGGATCCAGAGAAGTAGATAATTTGGTCACTCATAATATGATAAAATTCCTTACATTTTTCCCCTGTTACTCCCAGAGATTGTAGGAACATTAAATGATTCCTTTTGGGGTCCTTGGTTTGGGAGGAAAAAAACAACTTTTAGACTAGATTTCTTTTCTCGAATTTACCCAGGAGACCTGTAGGGAAAGAAGATCTTCAAATCTTGGTGTCAATCATAGCCTGATGCATGTTGTACAAAACTATGAGATTGGCCACAAATCCTTTAAACAAATACTCCTGGAGCAGACCTCATTCACCTGCCACGCTTCAGAGAAATAGTCCTTCACCATGACGACCATACCTAACTCTGTATATTTGGAAGTTGCTAAGAAAGTTCTCATCACAAGAAAAAAAAAGGGTTTTTTTTTCTTTTTCTTTTTGTATCTGTATGAGATGATGGATGTTAACCAAACTTATGTGGAAATAATTTCAAAATACATGTAAGTCAAGTCATTATGCTGTATACCTTAAATTTATACAGTGCTGTATGTCAACTGCATCTAAATAAAACTTTAAATATATTTATTAAATTAGTGCTTTCTATTTTTTTTTCAGTTTCACAGACTAGTAACCTTTTTTTTTAATTTAGGAGAACTTATACCAGGTTGCCAAATGTTTATGTTTCCAATTAAAAAGCCTTAAAGAAAAATGTACCTGCCATCTGCTATCATAATCACTTCTTAAAAGAAAAATCACTAACATCAAAAGAGAAGAGAATATAATCTCAGAATATCCAGGTAGCTCAGTGGGTTAGAGCCTTGTCCCAGTAGGACAAGGCTGCGGGTTCGAACGCTGGTCAGGATACATGCAAGAAGCAACCAGTGAACGCATGAATGAGCAGAACAAGAGCATTGACCTTTCCCTCTGCCTCACCCTTCCTCTCTCTCTCTAAAAAATTAACAAGCAAAAGTTTTTTAAGAACATTAAACTGAAGGGAATTAAAAATTTTTTTAAAAAATCTTTCCAAGTGAATAAATGCGGCCCAGTGGAAGCTAGTTGCTGCTCATCCCTTCCACGCTGAGGATGCCACGTCTGCCCTAGCCTCACCAGATTCGGGGCAGTGACCCACACTGGCCACTGCTGGGCGTGTGTCCCCCAAGGCGTGATGCTGATCTTCGGGTTATAAATCGGGCTACGTAAGGAAGTGTGGCCTGGACCCCATTCTCAGAACCAGATCGTCCCTGAGTGACCTGGAAAGAAGTTGAGTTTGGGGCTCCACGGAGCTGGGAGTCCCAGGTGCACCTGATCTGCTTCCCTGACACCGGAGGACCTAACTTGACCTTCCTCGCTGCCAGCTGGGGCAGAGATGCACACGGGGGTACTGGTAAGCCAGAGCACACATGTATCCATCTAACCTCACTGCCCACAGAGATGCTGATGCCTTGCCATTCCTGTAAGAGAAATACAATCACCCATCCAGGAGGAGGAAGGGAAAGGCCATGCCTCATGAATGCATTGCCATTCTCCTGCTGGAAGAGTGGCCATCTCACCATCAAAACTCCACAGGACACGGTGGCCTCATCCTTCTGAAGATGCTCCGTCCTTGCTTACCAACAGTGGGGCCATCCTGCAACCCCCGCCTGCCTCTCCCCCTTTGCTCCCCTGGGCTTCTAAGTCCACCCACAGCAAGCTCACACTCTCAGTCTGACACACCTCCAGCCTCATCCCCATCAGAAAATGCAGCGTGCCAGGCCCGCACTCGGGGTGGAGGGAGAGTGGTGAGCCCTGTGGCAAGAGATCAAGCGGCACCTGCCCAGAGTGATTTGGGTTAGAAAGTGAAGCGAGCTCCATCTCAGGGGCCTTCGCTCCTCATGAACCAGGTCTCCCTGCCCCCCCACCCCTCTGCCTTCACCCACTTCAGTTCCCAGAACCGCTGCTCCTCTGCCAGGCCTACGTCAGGGCTGCTGCCCCCACCTGGAATCTCCCATATCAGAAACACTCTCTGCCGCAGGGAACAGGGGAACACAGGGTACTCAGTCAAAATACAGTTGCCAAGGAGAGGAAACTCTTGACTCCAGCTGTCAGCTCCCCCGCAAAATCAGGTGCTCTCAGTTGTGAGGGGACCTCACCTGGCCTGGACTGTGGGTCTCAAAGGGCTTGGCCCACCCACTATCACAAACTAGTCTGTGCCGTCAGGACAAGACCATTGAGCACTCACGCCCACCCACGCCACCCGACGCACCAAATCTGGACAAGGAAGGAGCCCTTCCTTCTCACCCTCGTTTCCTTTCCGCAAACACTTCACTTTCTGTTTTTCCTAGTGGTAATTTATGACCCAGCCCAGAGAAGAAGCCGGAGGTCATCAATTCTAAACACGAGGTGAGCAGAGCACAGAGCAGTGAAACAGATAACAACCTGGCAGGCCCTGAATTCATTGCCCCCTGGCAAGAGTTTGGGTGACCTTTTAGCCACTCCACGCTGGCATATGGAACACTTTACACGCTGGTGGGTCGAGGTCAACTGTAGTTCGTGGCTAAGGAAACAATTCATAGCACAGAAATTGAGAGGCTTTTATATCTTGTTAGGGATTTATGGTAGAGCTTTCTTCTCTCACCCAAGCAGCTGCGAAGTCACAAACACCATGGAGAAGGAGGAGGGAGGAAGGCCGGAATGCAGGCCCTGCCTTCCCAATGCCCAAGGGTCTTGTGCAGTAAGTGCTGGAGCTGGACCCGGACCTGCGCTCAGTCCCCCGTTTCGCTGCATTTTATCCTGACTGTTGCAGGATGTGGGATTTTTTTCTTTGCTTTTGCGTATTATTATTTTTTAATAAGGCGCATGCTTCTTGGCACATCTAAAGAAAAGTACCTATCTCTTAAGGGTCCCAAAGGTAAAAGCCAAGTTCATTGGTACCATTTCCATTTCCTGGCAAAAGTTAGGAAACACAACAAAATAAATACCCACGGGATGAAAATGCAATACTTCCTCACCAAGGTCCTTTTCACAGACGAGCTTCCCAAACCAAGAACAGTAGATGTAGCACGGAAAATAGTTCCTTGCAGTCATTAAGTGAACTACCTTAATACAATTCCATTACAGTATAAGTACTAGGAATGCACAGGAAAGAGAAAGGCCCTGGTGGGCTTCTGGAGGCAGGGAAGGTTCTAGAAGACAGGGAAGGTTCTAGAAGGCAGGGAGGGCTCTGGAGGCAAGAAGGTTCTAGAAGACAGGGAAGATTCTAGCAGACAGAAAGGTTTAAGAGGCAGGGAAGTGTCTGGAGACAGGGAGGGTTCTGGAAGTGTGGAAGGAACTCGAAAGCAGGGACACTGTCTTGTTCATGCGTACATGTCCAGTGCCTGGTACAGAAGTTGGCACAGTAAGTGCTCAGTCCATTGTCCTGACCACCTGGATGCTGTAATGCTGCTGCCTTCCTCCAAGAGACGGCTCTTGCTTCTGTCTGGTGTCCAAGGGCCTAAGGAGTCCATCAGCCTTACTCAAACAGGATGAGATGCTGACCATGGACCTCTGTCACCACTGTCCTATCTCTGGCGGGCCATTTCTCCTGCTGTGGTTTGATATTCTAGAGAAACTAGTACAATAGTTGAAACATGGTAACAGTATACCCATACCTGGGTAGAATCTCTTAAAATGAGAGATTTAATTTTGGAAGTAGTATCCATTTCACATACAGCCTTTGTGAGAATTTATTTTATATAAGATCAGCTCTAATGGTCTTAAACATTCTTTTTTTTTTCCTTGGTGCTTCTCTTCAAATTTATCCTGCATATCTGTTTTTCCTTCAGAGTTCCTAAGGAAAACATTAAATCATTAAAGAAGTTCCATATATTCTCTAGCAGTATCAGTTTAGATCGAACGTATCACTTCTCATATCACCAATAGCCTTCTTAATCAATGTGCTGCTACGTCAGTAATGTAGTGTCCTCATGCCCTGAAGTGAATTTGACGTCTACACCACTACCTCCAAATCTCTGCAGAATAAGAACATACATAACCACATTCTCAGCTCGATTGCACATTTTTATCTTACCAGAACAGCACTAATTCAAGATGTTCTTTGAGAACTCCATCTTACTTCCCAAAGATACAACATACATATAACCAAGCAGAATCTAATTTCATTGCTAAAGAGTGATATTCTTTTTGTCTCTTAAACATGTTCCATATGTTTTACTAACAAATTTTTCATCCCCAAACTGTTGTTTTGATATGGCCTCGGTCCATTCTCCTGACACTTGCTCGTCATATGAGTGCCATGTGCACCAGCAATGTAGCTCACACATTTCAGCTACGAGATGTGTATGTGGGCATCCACGTCCTATGATGAGGATAAATTAAAGTCCAAGTTCATTATACGTTGGGAATAGACAACTACTGGGAGTTGTTATAGAGATTGGAAAATAAGTAGATCCCATGTCTTAGGAGACTAAACTAAGAATCTAATCTTTATTCCGAAAAATATTTTTTCCATTTAAAGAATGCTTCCTCCTTCTCAGACTCGAAGCACGAGAGACTTCTGTAAAACAGTCTCTGTGTTTTCATCATCCTCACTGGATATGCACCCCTAAAGGACTTGCTTCTTGCCCCAAATAAGGCAAAAGCAAACAGGGGCCTCAGGCCTGCTGTGGCCATTGAAAAGGAGGTGTGTACACAGAAATTTGTGTAGTGACCAGAAGGCAGGTATGGACTGGACACCGGGCCCTCCATAGAGAGACCCCACCAGGCTCCTAGCACACAATGAATTGCAGTCCAAAATGACTCTGCAAGAAATAAGAATCTTTACATGATTTTGCTTCTGACATCATGGTTTCTCTGTCCAACTGAACTCTGACCCAAAGCCTTGTTTCTGAAGCATATTCCAGGTCAGAGGTGTGAATATTAGGGGCTGAGAATGTGGAGTCCTCACTGGGCAAGCCCCAGAACATGTCCCCCACAGCCCATGAGCTTCCCATGGGACCCTCAACATCACTACCCCTCCCCACAGTCATCCCTGCAGGGTTTTCTCTGGGGAGGGATGTGCTGCTGCATGAGCCGCACTTCACACCAACAGCAGGAGAATGAGGACACACGGACATCAAAGCCAGTGGTCAGGGTAAGGGTGGGTGTACACCTCTCAGCTCCTGACCCCTCCCTGTTCCGCATAAATGGTCCAGGGTCTGCAGAACCCAAGGAACCTTATGAAAGCCAGGAGGAGAGCAAAGAGGTGCTTCTTGTCTTTCTTCCTCTAAAAGGAAGTCCTTTGGGAAGAAACAGGTGACCTATGGGGAGCAAAGAGCACTCAGTCCAGACCCCACAGCTGTCCCCTTAGAAACCTGGCACACCCCAAGAGTGGCACAGGGCACCTGGGATTCTCGTGTATCCAAACCTGCCCACAAGAATCGTCCCTCCAACTTCGGCCCAGAGGGCTCGCTTTGTGAGAACAGACTGGGGCCCACAGAGATGTGCAGACAAGCAGGAAGGAACAGAAGGCACAGACTGTAATGATGTCTGGACTCCAATGAGGTGCAACCTGGAAGCCAGGGCTCTTCCCTGCAGAGGGACTCAGTCCTGGCAGGCCCACACACAGAGCCCCTGAGAATGAGTCCAGGACTCACAGCAAGGGAAGCTGAAGAAGTCGGTGAGACCTTCAGGGACCCCGAGAGACCAGTGTTACCAGCACAGTGGGCTTTTCTGAAAGTGTGGTGGCATGCTGGTGTCCTCATGCCTCCCAAGTCCTGGGAGAGAGGCACAGAAAGTGGTGGGTGTGGAAGCCCCACATGGGGGTGGATGACGTCCCCTGGCTCTGCCTTCACTCCACTCCAACAGAGGGTGCAGGGCTGGGAGTGGAGGGCACTGCTGGGGTGGCAGCCTTGCAGCGAGGCCACATGGTCTGCGTTCCCAGGTGGACGAGCAGGCCTGACGTGCGGCCAGTGCTGTGTGTAGTCCTTAATGCTTCTATATGAGGACGAAGTCCTCCCATCTCTGTCACCATCTATTTTTCAAGCCTTGTTGACAAAACAAAAATCCAGACACTCAAACACTGTGCCACCTAGACATGTCAGGTACACTACGCAAAGTACTCTGGTTTTCACATTTATCAAATGCTACAAACGGTACATATTTTAAAAGAAAATGACGAGTATGTCTCCAAAAGGGTATGTTCTCTTTTTATTACACTTTCCACTCAAATGTGTAAGAATTTGTATGACTGTTATTTAAGTTCTATTTCTTTTATTTAAGGGCTCTTAGCTGTTCAGAGGGCTGATAAGAAATAAAGTCCAGACAGTGTAATCGCCCTTTATTATTCTCATTATTACAACATGATCAGCCTGCATCCTCATTGAGCAGGACTATTTTTAAAATGTGCTTATTTAAAAAACATAAATGATGTTACTATTTAAAATCTAATGGTAATTCTTTTGAAAAAATCTCAATAGTAAATTTAGCCAAGACTTGGCTGAATATTCAGCAAAGTAATATTATGTGGAGTAATAACAATATTCCCCCCAATCTGGCCATCGGCCTCCAACATTAAATGCAGAAACCTGGAGCTTCTGGGAATAATAAAGAGGACTCTCCCACCATCTCACACAATCCTGTCACAAACGCTAAGAATCTGGTACTTTCTGTGCTGTGAATTCAGAGAGATTATAGGTAAAGTCCTTTCATTCTTCTTAACTTCGATGAGTATAAACGCAAACTGGAAAGTCATTTAATCTGTGCTCTGTGCCCACATCCACTCACTCCCCACCACATACTGGAGACCCCTGCAGTTTCTGGCTGTGCTGGAATCTTCTTTTTGTCTCTGGAGACTAATATTTCATAGCATCCAGGACCAAGCACCCCTGGTGAAGCAGGGACAAGGCCCCAGGAGGGCCAGGTGCCAAGTACAAGTGCGTGCCCCTCGGAGCTGAGCCTGTCTTTAATCACATCTTTGTCTACTCACATAGCACTTAAATCCAATAACGACTGGTGATCCCAATCTCAACCTGTTTTCAGGCAAAAGCAGAGAAAGAGATAGAAATCCTGGTGCATGTTTCGGTAAAAGCCAGTGGAGGGCAACTCACACTGCTTCCTCACCAGGTTCCACCGCCGGTGGCCACCGAGAAGCCACATTGTCCCTGGCACTCCTCCCCTGGTGCCATTGAAGTACGGCTGCTTCAGAGAACTTGCATATCGCTAATCGTCTTCCAGCCAGACCACAGGTCTATCGCAGGTCCTTTCAGCCACAGTAAAGCCACAACCACATGGAAGAAGCCTTGGCCTCCCACGGCCAATTTTATTGGCTGCTCTGTGACTGTGACCATTTGCAAGGTGACTGTATTTTGCTGTTGGAGCCAGACTTGACTTGTACCATTAATATGAAGTCCTTTTCCTTGGGAAACCAGGTCAGCCTTTCTTCTGAAGATTCCTTCCAACAAACAAACCATTTCCAAACACATCCTTTGTACTGTATGTAGGACACAGCATCAGAAGCTGAAATGGGCTTTCAGAGCCACATGGTGACACAGAATGCCTGCGTCACATGAGGGGAAGTTTCATACCAGCATGTCTCATAAAAAACAAGTGACTAAAATGAGCCTTCCTGTGCCTTCCTTTGACACTGTAAATGTCAAGCTTAGGTGGAACCAACTCTTAAATTTTTTCTTATGAAAGCAATCCCTCCTTCATCCCTTGCTTTGATGTGGGCTTTTTATTGTAACAAGTCTGGTATTGATATTAATACATTTAAAAAATCTGATGGAAATAAGCAAGTGGGGCTCCATCAAACCAAATGTTTTACACAGTGAAGGATACCTCCAGCAAAACAAAAAGGCAACCTACTAAATGGGAGAAGATATTCATGAATAAGACATCTGATAAAGAGTTAATAATCAAAATATATAAGGAACTCATACAACTAACACCAAAAAAATTCAATTTAAAAATGGATAGGGGCACACAGGTGGCCAACCAACATATGAAAAGATGCTCAGCATCACTAATCATCAGAGAAATGCAAATTAAAGCCACAATGAGACTTCACCTCACACCTCTCAGAATGACTATCACCAATAAATCAACAAATAACAAGTGTTGATGAGGATGCAGAGAAAAAGGGAACCCTGGTACATTGTTGGTGGAATTGTAAATTACTGCAACCACTACAGAAATCAACATGGGGATTGCTCATAAAATTAAAAATAAAGCTGCTACACAACCCAGGTATTTCACTCCTAGGTATTTACCTGAAAAAAAAACAAACTAATTCAGAAACATATGTGCATCCCTGTGTTCACTGCAGCACTATTTACAGTAGCCAAAATGTGAAAGCAATCTAGGTCCCCATCAGTAGATGATCGGATAAAGAAGGTGTGGTATATATGTGCAATGGAATATTACTCAGCCATAACAAAGAATGGAGTCTTTCAGTTCCCAGTCAGGGCACATGTCTGGGCTGCGGACCAGGTCCCCAGGAGGGGACACTGGAGAGGCAACCACATGCTGATGTTTCTCTCCCTTTCTTTCTCTCTCCCTTCCCCTCGCTAAAAAAAAAAAAAAAAATTTAAATGAAATCTTAGCATTTGCCACAACACGGATGGACCTAGAGGGTATTTTGCCCAGTGAAATGTCAGAGAAAAACAAATGCCATAATATTTCATTTGTATTAGTATGTGGAATCAAAAAAGCAAAACAGAGACAGAGCCATAGAGGATGGAAGGTTGCTGCAGTGACGTGAGGCATGGAGGAATCCGATGGAAACCTGGAAGCATTCTGAGCAGAGTGTTTACAGACACGTCAAGCTTCTATACGGTTATCTGCTTTCCTGCCCCAAACAAGTTATCCTTTTCTGAACATCAAAATTCCCTCATAGAGGCAAACCAGATAATTAGATCTGACACCCAGAACAAAACCCAACTCAGAAAAATTAGCCACCCACCTATGGTCAAAGAGCATTTTCAAATGTTCTTGGAACAGGACTAAAGAGCCTAGAGATTCTGAAGCTCCTTAGAGAAAGGCAGTTTGACAAGTGGAAATTGCCTCTGTCACTATAATACCAAGAGTCAGACTGCCCTGTTCTTGTGGAGAACCCTGCTGCTGGGACTCATATCCTACAGAGCCAAGCCTTCCCCATTCCAAATCACCCACCAGAAAAAAAAAAAAAAAAAAGCAGACTCTGGAGGCCAGAGGCCTGGGACCCAACCTCAGCCCCAGGCTGAGTCTTTCCATTTGGGAAACTGAGATAGAACGCCTCTCCTGTTGAGGTAATTCTGGGGGGTCACATGTAACCAGAAAGCTGCCAGGATTGTGGGGCACAGGAAACCAGGCAGGCTGTCACTACAGAGGGAGGGTGTGGGCAGTGCTGAGTGATGGGACTTCTGTCACCTGTCACCAGAATCCATACATAGATCAGTGCCCCCAAAGAAAAAAAATCATTTCACTGTATGATAATTTGAATTAAATTAGAAAGAAATTTTCTGAATCACAGTTAGTATGACTGGAGGAAACAGACAAAAACAAAATAAGCCAAATACCCTCTAATCCACCTCCATACAAGAGAGTTAACACAGAGTGGCCATTGCAAACCCCTGAATGGCTTCCTTGTCTGTTCACATCACGCACACAGCGGTGTTTGGAAGACAGGTGGGCCATGTGTTTCACACATCAGCACCTCCGTCCAAAGTTCACTTCTGTAGACTAGTGTTGGAGTCCTCCACTTATCCACAGAAGCAGACGAGCAAACAAAGAACTCACTTACTGTGTGAACATACATGTTTCCAGGAGAACCACGCCCCTTCTCATTTCCTGCCCTAGATATTTATTTAAATAGTGGCTGTGGCAGAGCTGTTAGAGATAGCACAAATTAAAAGAAAAAATTTCCTTCTTTCTTCAACAAACTGTTTCCACTCTGTTTCCAGGTAGCAGAAAATTGCATCGATTATTTTGTGCTTCTCTGGTTTTCTGGCTTCCTATCAACCTAGATTTTAAAAAATAAGTCCAGCTGGGTCTACATTTACAAGGGTCAATTTAGACTAATGTGAAAACAGCTGCCAGGTGCTGCTCTGTAGCACAGAGGGTCTCTGCCATGAAGTCAGCTGTCTGCTGTCTGGGGAAATGGAACATCTTGTCAGAAGAGATAAGATAGATTCTCAGTTAGGTGAGCCTCACTGGGCTGGCGACCACCAGGACACATCTAGATGAAAAACCTTTTCTGCCCATTTCTTAAGCTTTTTTTCCACCTTTCCATATTAAACTATCAGTATTTGCACCTGTCTGGGCAAATACCTGCCACCCAAGCCCAGGCCACATTTAGTTACGACCACCTTTTCACAAGAGAGTTTAACCCTCTAAGGTAATGCTCCAAGGGGTCGTGTTAACGGAGACCTTTCTTAATAAGACCATGTGCAGTGACAGCTCAGCTAACACCATCTCTCCCAAAGTGGGTGAGTAACCACATTCACGAATCAGGCAATACTGCATATAAAAAAAATACAATGGAATAAATTCAGAATTCAGAAATTATCACACAAAACAATCAATGGTTGCCAAAGAATTCATCAAATCCCAACCCCGAGGGTGGTGAGCCTTGGGTTGGCATCTCAGCCCAAACTTCAGGTTCACCTGCTGCTCCTGCCCTTTTTCACAGGGACCCAACAGGTCCTCATATTTCACAGTGCACAGGAATTCCTGGAGCATGTGCCAGCACGATGGGGCCCCATGGAGGAAAGTAGAAAGCAGACTTCCAAATTTAGCACACCCCCACACCTGCTCCTGGGCACCACTGAGGGTGATCTTGGTAACCAGGAGTAAAAACAGATGGGCTTTTAAAGCAGAGCTGCAAGATGCTGAGACTCAGCTCAGCTGCGCACAGAGCGGAGGCCATCTGAAAATCTGTTTTATTCCCCACACGTTCCCCCTGAGTCTGACACATTCAGCTGCCATCTCTGGACACAGGAGGCCACAGCAGTCCCACCCGATGCATCTGGTTTTGTGGGTGAGCCCATGTTGGGTGGCTCCCCTTCCTGAAAGCCCAGGGTTTTCCACGAGCTCCAATCCTTCTGCACAGGAACATGAGCACCTGAGGGTAAAGGAGCTGGAGACGCAGGAGGAGACAACGGGCAGAGAAAGGTTCAGGCTTTGGGAAGGAAGCAGGGCGCTCACGTTGGGGGAGGGGCAGGCTGCTCCTTCCTCCCAATCAGTAAGGAACAGCAAGGGCTGAGGACCCCAAGAAGCAAATACGCATTTGTGCTTCTGTGGCAGGAAGGATGCTTTGATTTAAAAATAAACCATCACGCCATCTAGTTCACAAAGGAAGCCGACTGCTGCTCCTCCTCTCTCCTCAGCCCCGTGTGAGCTTGCTGGTGAATGAAAAATATGTGTGGGCAAATCAGGAGGCAAAAAACAAAGGAAGAAAATAAACAGTCATCTTCAAAGACAGGCACATTGGTGAGGTTTGACTTTGGATTCTTCAAGCAAAATATGCACGAAAGGTTGACTACCTAACCTTTGGCAAAGGGAAATTGCATCTCTTTAGCAAAAGGAGGAGGTTCTTATGTGGCTGCCCTTTAAGGCAGGGCTTCCTGAGCAGGCTCACAAATGGGCCTCCCAGTAACTGAAGACAGGCTTAAAGACAAAGGGCCTACACTCACGTCAGATCTGTGGAAAAAGTACTGAGCACTAAACAAAAGAATGTCCTGACATCACGGAGAAAGGCAGAGGGAGGAAGCAAAGGCAAACCCAGGGATTGAAGTAAAGGAGAAGAAAACCGCCCAATGGTTCCAGCTCTGACAGTAGTGTCACAGAGAGTGGTGCACTATGTGCTGTAAGGGAGGCGTTTGCACCAGAAACACACGGGCACATGGGTGGTGCCAGGGCAAGAAGCTAACGTGATTAAAGGGGAAAGTGTGTCCTTGAAGAAAGGGAGAGACAGGGGCATCCCACCGCCTTGGCATCAGCAAGGAGCAAGCACTCGGATCTCTGGGGCACGATGCACTCTGCAGGCCTCAAGCTGGGGCTGAGTGCAAATAGCTAAATGGGTTACAAGTGACATGGCTGGGCCAGGTCCAAGGTGCATCTTTCATATGCATCATGATTTGGAATAACAAAGTGGGTGTGACCGTGATGGAACAAGGTGCAGATGGCAGAGAGACAGCAGCTCATGCCTTTCATGGGTGCCCAGAGACCCCTGCACTTTCTGGAGACTGCGTGTGAATTCTGAGGATCTGGCAGCAGCAGCCTGGGCGAGGGGGCACAGGGGGAGGGGTCTGGAAGGGCGGGATGCAGGGAGCTCACATCAGTGAACGAGGCTTCGCGGGGTTGGGCCCCAGAATGGGAAGACCACACTGGTACCTTGCTGTCTGTATATACTGCTAGGCTTTCCAATCAGACAGGGAATGTAGGAGGTCAGCCTGACCTCCTGGCATCCTGGGGTCAGTTCCAATGCCACCCGGGGCCCCTATGATTGTCCCAGAGGCTGCCTTGGGGCACATAGTGAACAGAGGGAAATGCACCCTTTTCAGTGATATGATTCAGCTTCGCCCCTAGCCCAAATACCATAGCTGCATCCGGGACAGTTCGGGGATTTTCGTCTCTTTGCCCACGTCCATCTTTAGGAGGACCGTTACCTCCCTCAGCCACCTCTCTCGACCCTTCTCTGTGATGTTGCTGGGCAAACGCTGTCAACTGGCGATTGCGGTGGAGAGAGACGGGTCTAGGACCAGCGCCGTTCACCCACAGAAGCCGCCCCCCGGGACACTCGGCCCTGCTTCTCCCTGACCGGCGTGACCTGGCGGGTGGCGGCTGGGCAGCTGAGCAAACAGCTCACAGGAGGTGGCAGGAGGTGACAGGACCCGAAGGAAGCGGGGAGCAAGGCCAGCAGCGCACAGCGGGCTAGGGCGCGTCAGGGGCTGCGGGCGGCCGCAGAGGGAAGACGCCCCGGGCCCCGCAGCGAGGCCCCTGTGGCCACGGGGAGGGGGGCGGGACGCGGCGCGGTGCTGGCCGCCCGACCGGGGCCTCGCTGTTTTCGGCCCCCGCTGCCCGTTTACCTGCGCCCCGCCGGCCGCCAGCCCGGGCGCGAACACGCGAGAGCCGGGCACAGCGGCCGCCGGTCCCCAGGTCCGTCCGGGGCCGGGGCGGGGACGCGCCGCGGAAGACCAGGAGCAGGCGGCGCGCTTGTCCCGCAGCTGCAGCCGCGTCCGCACGGCCGATTCCGTCCAGAGCGCCGGCCCGAAGCCCCGGGGACCGGCCTCGGTGAAGCTCCGAGGGAAGCAGCCCGGAGGCAGGGACGCCGATGTCGGACGCTCGCAGCCTTCGCGCGTCCCCTCCCGCGTCGCCGCCCCCGGCTCGGCCTGGATGCCCCCACCCCCCGCGCACGCGGCACGGACACGCGGGGCGCACCCACGCCCGTCAACAAGGGCAGAGACCCGGCGACCCGGACGGGGACGAGGGCCGCTGCGGGGGAAACTGAGGCGGGGACGACGCGTGGGACCCGCGGCCACCTCACTCACCCGGAGCAGCCTCGAGCCCCTGCTTTCCCTCGGGCGCCCCTCCCCCACCCCATACCCTCAAACACCCCTCCCCCTCACGCACTGGGGCGCCCCCTTCCCCATTCCCCTTCCCTCAGGCGCCCCCTCCCCCACCCCGCCCCCTCAGGCTCCCTCCCCCTCTCGCAAGAGGCGCCCCTTTCCCGACCCCCCACAGAGACCCCTCCCCCAACCGCTCATTCACAAACACGCGTCCCCCGGCGCCCTCTTTCCCACAGACACCCCTCCGCACCCCGTCCCCACTCACCCAGCAGCCCCGGGAGCGGCCGGGCGAGGGACGCGGGCGCGGCAGGCAGGAGCGGCGGCAGCAGAAGCAGCGGCAGAAGCAGCGGCGCGAGCGGTGGCCCCATGACGGCGGCGTTCAGTCCATGGCCGCCTCTCCTCCCCGCGCTCCGCGCCGCCGCGGCTTCAGCACCGGACAGCGCCGCCGGCCCCGCCCAGTCCCCGCCCCCGAAACGCCCCGCCGCCCCAGGACACGCCCCCGCCGCAAGTCCGTCCTCAAGCCCCGCCCAGGCCCGGGCCCCCGCCTGTCCCCGACACGCCCTCCAGCTGCCAGTCCGCCCACAAGCTCCGACCCCCCGCCCTGCGTCCGCCCGCCGGCCCAGCCCCGCCCCGACACCCCCAGCACGGGCCCCTGACTCCCGCCCTCCCCGGTGCCCCAGCCCCGCCCTCGCCCCCTTCCACGGGCGGGCACTCAGCCTCCTCCGCGTACCTCTGTCAGTCCTCGAGCCCTCAAGCCCTCCTTCCACCTCCGTTCGTGCCTCACCTGCGGACGCCACACCCTTCCACGCCCCTCGCAGACCCCCTTTTCACCCACCACACCCCACCCACCACGCCACTCCCCACGCAGAACCCCTCCCCACCCACCACACTCCCTCTGAGGACCTCCCCAGCCCGGATTCCTGTGCCTCCTGCGGAACCCTCCCCAACCACCACCGCCCCTAGGAACCCCCGTGGACCCCCTTCCCGCTGAACCTTTTATTACCCCACACACACCCCTGCAAGCTCCCACCCCCGCGGAACCCAGACCTGCCTTCCCAGGGGGCCGAGGATGGGGGGTTGGGGGGTGTGGCAGTGGCCTCCCTCACAAGCGCCGAAAGGTCCATGGGGAGTCAGCAGCACCCCTGTCCTGGGACAGAGCGGCAGAACCTTCTCTGCTGGGACGCCAGGGCGGTGATCCCAATACCGTCCCACTCAGAGCCCGGGACCACACGGGGCTGGCCAGCACGTCAGTGTGGCTGGAGCCCGCCGTAGACCTGGGTGGGAACATCACCTGAACAGGCAATGTTAGGGCTCCTTGGAGCGCAAGCCGTGCAGGGTCCGAGAATGTGTGCGGCGGCCCCAGTGTGTGTGTGGGGGGGGGTGTCCTCAGCCTGGAAAGGGGCGGGGCTTGTGGGATCTCAACCTGGAGGACCAGCTGGGAATGCGGCTGGAGCGTGGAAGGAAGCCCCTCCTGAGATCTGAGCTCCTGTGTGTGTGTGGGGGGGGTGTTAGGATTCCCTGGTGGGGGAGGGGGGAGGGGAGGGGAGGGGACCTGAGATGGGATCTGCGCGTGGTCCTCCCCTCCTTCCGGTAGCCTGGCCCTGTGTTGGCCACTGTCCCAGGGTCTGGGGAAGGGCTTCCAGGACCTGCGTACTCCCCAGGAGACTACTTCCTCAAGACCTGGGCACAGCTGTGGTGGTGGTGGTGGTGACTGTGGGCATGAATGTGTGTGAGGGTGTGTGTGTGTGGCATGTGCCCTTCACATGTAAAGCTTATGCGGGACAAGCCCAGGGGGAAAATCAGAAGCTGGAGGGCAGGACATACCCTCCCTCCTAGACGAGGTTCTATGTCATCACATAATCTGCCCAAATGACAGTCACTGCAGCTCTCCCAAGGGCTGCAGCCTAACTTCGCCCAGGACAACTCAGAGGCAAAGTCTGGGCACACTCCACCCTCATTTCAGTGAGGGAGGGAGGAGCTTAGGGCCCCTCCTGAGCCTGCATCCTGGAGGCTGTTTGCTTTTCGGGCTGTGGTTCAAAGGGGCCTGGACTGTTTGTTCTTCCATTGTGTGGCTGGCTGCTGCTGGCTGTCTTCCTCAACCTGTCCTGCTTCACCCAAGTGCCTCAACCTCAGGACTCCTGTCACATCAACATTGGGGGGTAAACACCCCAAGAAAGGGAAAGTGGGCAACCAGAGGCAAAGAGGTAATGGTGACAAAGGCACTGGGAAGCAGCTGCAGACCCACAGGATGGCCTTGGAAAGAGGGAGGACAGCTCCGCCATTTTTGTGTTCCAACCAGAGCAGACGCTCCACAAGCCAAGACCTCTGCTCTGCCAAAATGACAAAGGCTGAGGGCAGAGAAGTGGAGTGTGTGGAGGAGGCAGGGAGGGAGCCATTCCTACACCCTGCTGCAGATCATCACCCCACAATGCCGCCCACCTTCCACCTTACTGGTGTCACCAGGAACCAACCACCACTCTGAGGACTCCTTCAGAGTGCCCCGTGACTCCTGTATCCCCTACTGCAGCACCTCCCTGCAACAAGCACCACCCCAGCATGGGGAGATTGAAGCTACACCCCCAGTGCTGTTCCTGGGCCCCAAAGCCCAGAAGGAAAGGACTGGGCTGAGCATGTTGGAGGCTGTGATGCCAGTATCTGTGCAGTGTGGATGGCACAGCCATGCCAGAAAGTCCCAAGGCTGTCTCAGAACTCCAGGACCAGGATGCTCCTGGCATGACCCTTCTCAGGGATGCTGGAGTTGTGTGCAAACAGCACAAGAACCAGGTTGAAGAGGCTCCTCCTGGCTGAAGGCAGAACAGTGTGACTGTTTAAAGAAATGACTGCAAAGGAGTCAAAACCCATCAGGCCCAGATACGTGTTTGTTCACCACGACACCAGGACTGGTGCCCTCAAAGGCTGCAAAGGCACCAGCTCACTTTTCTACAAATTGTGAAAGGATCAGAGCATTTTTCCTGCCTTATTGCAACCATCAACTGTCGATAACTAGAAGTGCAGCAGGATGTCATCCATGTGGCGGACACATTTTCTACCATCTTGGCCCCAAAGCACCAGTTTTGACAACTGACCACAGATTTTGCAGAAAGCCCCGAGTCTAGCAGGGAAGTTCCAGCGTGTTGCTGGAGTAGGAATCCAGGGCTGGCCACACTGGGGAGGGGAGAGGAACAGTTTTGCTTCACCATTGCCTCTCTTCCAGGGCCCAGAGCCCCTCTGTCCCTGATTCCTCCCGCACAGGAATCTGACAGTGTATGAGCACCGGGTCCCAGCTGTGTGGACTCTTCTGTCACCCCATCAAGTGCTGAGGTCCATACACGATCCTAACAACTTTATTTTTTAGACAGATGGGAAGGGAGAAAGAGAAACATCCATGTGTGATTGCCTCTTGAGTGCCCCCTACTGGGGACCTGGCCCACAACCCAGGCCTGTGCCCTGACTGGGAATTGAACTGGCAACCTCTCAGTTCACAGGCTAGTGCTCCAAACACTGAGCCACACCAACCAGGGCTGGATACATTATTTCAAAACCCATCAAACCATTGACTTAAGATCAGTATTTTTTCACTGCATGTATTATTCGGTTTTTAAAATAGTGACAGCAACTTCCCTGGAATTTCAGAGACCAGGCTGGGGTCCCAGTGTTCTGAGGGTCTTGGAGAAAACATGGCAACGATGTCGTGTGCACATGAGACCAGCTTGTACTCAGCAGCCTCACTCACCTGGTGCCTTGGCCAGAGCACATCACACGGCCAACCAAGGCCACCAGCCAGTGAGACCCCACAGTGGCAGGGTCTGTGTGTTGCCTGGTGGGCTATGTGGACATATGGAAGCTGGCCTGGCCTACCTGAGAAGCAATCCCCAGGAACCCTCAGGACTTGGAGGTCTGCCAGTTTTATGAGGCCCCAGATCAAAAGCTCTCCCACCGACAGGACCCAGTGCTTTGCTGTTTGCCTTGAACCAGCACACCCAAGGTCTCTGCACAGACTGGCTGCGGCCTGCTAATGGGGATGGCACGAGAGCAGTCCATTCAACTTCTTGGAGAAACAGAGGCCCTGAAAACTGGGCGCTGCTTTACTCTTTTGCCAGGGAGCTGAAGATAGAATGAGCACGTGACTGAGGAACTCACTTCCCATCTGTCTCTGGGTGGCCTCCTAAGCCCCAGGATGCTGACCAGCATGATACAGGACCTGTGGACAACAGGGTTCAGGGATGAATGGGGAGACTTCCTGGTAACCTGGGCGGGTGCAGTGGGACAGAAGTCTGTGGGCACTGTGACAGCTCTCAGGAAGAAAAGATAACATATCGGTAGTTCAGCCTCAGATTGAAGGGCTCACATTTGTAGCCACGGGGCTTGTCTCAACCTCAGGGAGGCAGCTCCAGGGCCCTGCGTGCAGCCTCCCCTTGCACGGCTGTGACCTCAGCCGCTGCACCTTCTCCTGGTAGGAGACAGTTCCCCAAGAATGCAACCCTTGTTCTGAAAAGGAAGAACTCAGACTAGTATTTTTAAATTATACAGACAGGCACCATCATTGCTTTATTGCCATTTACAAGCAATATTACATATATATAAAAGTCATTTTTAAAACCGCCAGGTTTGCTAGAAAGGTGTCTTTCCTTTACTTTGCACCATGGGTTTCTGGAGTCCTTTACGTTAAATATATTATTTTGCAGGCACTGGGCAAACAATTAAGAAAGTTTGAGCTTCCTACTCATACCTTCCCCAAATAAATCCCACCTTCTCTAATATATGGGGTATTAACATTAAAAACACTAGGAAAATACACATTCATTTTCTGTAAATTCCTTTTCTCTATTTTTACATAATCAAAGATGTTGGCTCTGTTATGAATTCAAAAATGCTCCCAAAGTTCTTGATGATGATTCGTAGAGAAATCTGAAACACAAGAAAAGAAAGAATTGGCTACAGAAATAAGTAACCAAATTATCCAAACACACATTTTCACACATCTAAAAATGATTTGCAACTGAACACACTTAAAAAGGAAGTAGAAGCAACCCATCACCATCTCACGGACTGTCCTCGCACATAAGCAGAGAAGGAAACTGCTGTGTCTGAGTGGATACGTGACTCGTGGACGAGCCGTCAGCAAGGGAGCAGTCACCACCGTCCCCACAACCAGCAGCTCAGGGCCCCCAGAACCCCTCTGCATGAATGAAAGACATGCTCACTGGCCAGGTTCCGACTGCGTGCTTCGCTCTCATCTGTGAGGCTCTGCACCACTACTCAGGGCCACAGCCAATGCGACCACGATGTGTGCAGTTCCCTCTCTGGCACCCACAGCATGAGCTCTTCCCTTCCACACAAGGTCACACTCTTATCTGGACACTTGCCCCCTGGCTCAGTCCCAAGACCTTCAGACACACCTCACTCCCCACTCCCCTGCCTGCCCCACCATGTTTCCTGTTCTGGGACTTTGTCTGAACTCGGCTGCAGGCACCTAGGTCAAGAGCCCTCACTGGGCAGACGCTATTGTGTCTTCCTTCTCAGCGAGACTCACATGCATAGTTACAAGCTCAGTTCCACCCTGCTGCCCTCCTTCTC
The DNA here is from genome assembly GCF_021234435.1 of Artibeus jamaicensis. Lineage (NCBI taxonomy): Eukaryota > Metazoa > Chordata > Mammalia > Chiroptera > Phyllostomidae > Artibeus > Artibeus jamaicensis. The sequence goes on from NW_026521936.1 coordinate 6,559,711, forward strand.
GTCCCCAGTAACGCCGCGAGGGTGCCCAGCACTCCTCTCAGAGGGTACATGGGCCGGCTAACCTCTCAGTTCCTTCTTAGATATAAGTGCCAATCTCTATGCCAAATGACGTCTCTTCAATCAGCGTCCCAGGGTCCTGTTCCTAAGGGACGCAACCCACCTCATCGCCCAGAACAGCCCTGTCTGGTGTTGATACGAGCACATGCGTACCTGAATTTCCTAGTGGCTACATTAGAAGAGAATGAAAGGACCAGGTGAAATCCATCATCTTAATAATGTATTTCACTTAGGCCACAGGTGGCAAACACAAGGCCCATGGGCCGAATCTGGCCCCCTGCCATGTCTCTACCTGGCAGCAGCGCTGAGCTCTTGCTTAACTATTCAAGAGTAGCCACATTTATACAGTCCTAAGTTACGCTTGGCCCTCTGAATGTGGCCCCCGGCGAAGGTGGGTTTGACACCCCTGACTTAGGCCAATACGCCCAACACACACCACCTGTAGTGACCAATAGACGCACACTGCTGTCACATCCTCAGGTCTCGGCCCCGCCACCCCAGACACTGGGGCGCACGCTGTACTCTGGCCACAGCGCGGCTCAGACTCACTGTCACACGTTCGGTTTCGACATGCGATGAGCAGCCTGCCTGGGGCCGGCACACATCTAGAGATACTTCAACCAATATCTTTAAAATCACACACTTCTTCAGTTCTGGGAAACTTTCTCCTATCGTTTGTTGAATTAGTGCCCATCTCAGGTCTGTTCTCCTGGTCTTTGCCTCCGTGACTCCTCTTCACTGGTGTCTGCTCTGAGATGCTCCTCTGGCACCGTCCCTTAGATCATCTACGATCTGAATCTCAACAGTGGCTTCTCTCCTGTGTGCTGGTGACATTTTCAGTCAAGGGTTTAGTTCTAGATCACGTTTTTGGGGCTACAAGTGATTTCTTCTTGAAAGACTCACTATCAATGGCCTGGCTGGCCCCCATTACTCCTGTATCAGTGGGTGCTCTGACTGTTCCTGTGTACTGGGCCACCCTGTGTGTAGTGGTTCTTATCTGTGCCCTGTGGACACTTGTGGGGAGGAGAGATGGGGAAGCTGCCACCATACCAGCAAGCAGGGCCTCTGCCCCTAAAGAGACCCCATCACTCTCTGGTCCCACGGCCTCAGCAACAGAGAAGACCTCGCCCACTGGGTCAGCTTCTTAGGGCCCAGAGAGACCAGGGCAGTCACGAGGGCGCACCCTCTGCCATACTCAGGAGCAGGACACATGGGAGTCACACACACCCCAGGATCTCACCCCCAAACTTTAAATTTATCTCCAAACCATTATCTCCTTAAGTGAGCCTAAATTTAAAAATACTTAAGAGAAAAACACTAGGTCCCCTTGACAAAAGTGCTGTCAACTATAAAGTAATGAGCTGTCTGAGCTGACCTGAGTCCAGACTGGCATTGAGTCAACCCCCACAGGCCTCCAGTGCCATGGCCCCTGGGCCGCCAAGGCCCGAGGGCCAAATGGCCCAAGACCAAAAGGTGGATTAGGGCAGAGGTGGGTTTAAACCCAGGCTTCTAACTACCCAAAGGGCCGCAGACTAAAAACATCCAGCTATTCTAATACTTATTATGCTCCTATTACCTGCGTTGAATGTAATATGTAGACCAAAGAAATGAGTATTATTAAAGGACAAAGTGAATGAGATGTAAGAGCTGGAACAGGCAAACCTCAGACAAATTCAACCCTGGGCCACCTTCTTCTCGTGTGTGACAAGACCTTTGAACTTGGTGACGTGTTCACCCACTGAGTCTAACTGTCTCTACACAGGCCAGAAGCCGGTTTCCACAAGATGCTCCAGGCCCACAGCAGGCTGCACTCACATGCTGAGAACACCCCACACAGCCACGGCTCCAGGGGGACCCAGGGCGAGCAACGACAAGCGTACTGATGGAGGAGCGCTCTTATTTACATGACGTGCAGGCTTGGTGACAATGGACACGCATACAAATGAGCTGTGAAAAGCAGGCAGCCCCAAACCCATTAAAAAAAAAGACCATTAAAATTACAAACAGCAGAATAACATCATATTGTCCATCCATACTTGACAGCAGAAAGAGCTCGCTTGTTCAGGGAGCACTGCTTGCCTCCAGGTGGAGAGACAGACCAAGGCTGGGGCTGCACACACTCGAGTGACAGTGGCGAACACCCGCAACTTGGGCACGGCTCACGGGCCCCGTGAGAGAAATTCACACGGCGACATGACCCTTAAGAACACTTCTACTTCTACAATCTCTGATCATAACCCTGCTGCCACTCACAAACCACTGAGGAAAACACACACAGACTGACGCCAGCACCTGCACAGCACCCCTGAGAAAACATGTCCAGTTCCTGGGGTGCCGTGCCAGTGAGGCGGTGTGGCAGCGTCTGTACTCGGTACCCTGCAGACCAGCTGACAAAACACTAGCCCTGCTGCAGAGAAGGCAAGTCTGCGCACTAAGGAAGTGCTGGCATCTACTCTGGGGTCTGTAGTACTAATGGACCCAGGGCTCCCTGAGACTTCAAGGTGCTAACCTGCCTTAACATCTTTACTCCAACATTAAGTCAGTATTCCCGAATACAGTCTTAAATCTTAGTGTTCACCTTCCATCAGGTTGCTTTTTGGACACTGTGCTTCTTGCATGTTTAAGAGAGAAGCCAGTGTTTCACAATCCCCACCTATTCATTTTCTTGGATGTTTTCTCTTTAAAGGGAAGAACTCTTTTTCCCACCTGTGCATTAACTTAGCCACACAGTTGTTGAAACAATAGAGCAAAGAACGTTATACAGCCTATACTTAAATTCTGTTAAAATCCTTTTCCTTCCAGAGGAGTGTTTATTGGTGTGAGTTTTGAACTTCTGAGGCCTTTTTCCTCTCCATGTGTCAATAACTAACACACTCATATGATTGCCTCGACACTCTACAAGTGGAAATGGAAGAGAACCCTAGCAAGGAGCAAGGGTCCCTCCTTCCTCGTGTCTTCAGAACAGGACACACCACTCTGCATCCCCAACACTGTCCTTGCAAATGTTATTTCTAGCACAGAAATCTCCTGAAGTGCCTGGACTTGAGACTGACACCCTGTGAAGATAACTTATCATTTCCACAGCTGGCATTTTGATGGCCACAGTTAGTATCCGTGCCTGGTGAAGATATTTACGCTGCCATGTGTTTCCTGAAATATACAAACACTCCTCAGTTATCTCCAAATGAGAAGGCCACTTCCCTCTTCACCACATTGTCTAGAAATAAAACAATTTCATGAAAGCTCCACTCTTTGGGTTTCCCCTTCACATATACAGTTGCAAAATACTTGGTAGTTTTTAGAATAAAGTGTAAAACTGAACGTGTTTCCTTAGCTCACAACCAAGGAGGTCCCAGTGCCCCACTCCAGTGCCCAGCCCAAGGCCTCCTTGAGGCACAGGGCTTAGCCTGGACAGTGGGGTTTTCTCTTCCCGGCCTGATCCCTGCGGAACACATGGGTTCCCAGGGGCCACCGCCCCCACGAGACCTCAGGGGGTGCTGTCCAGCTGGCAACTCTCTGACCCAAGCAGGATGTGGAAGAGGACTCCAGTGCTGGCTCCCAGGGACAGGATGCCCAGTGAGTCCTCCCAGGGCCTCAGGGCTTGTCCATCCAGGGAGTGGGCCTCAGGCCTGGTGTGCATCAGACCTACTGGTGGGGATGCTCCTCACTGCTCTTTGCTGGAGAGTCGGCCTTAACCCTACTAGTCAATAATCTGTGACACCAATGCCCCAGTAAGGATTCCTGACGCTGGGCCTGCCTGTCCAGTCACTGTGTGGTTTCTGCCTCCTGAGCAGAATGCCACAAGCTCTCAAGTCAAATGCTCACCAGGAGGCTGGTGCACTTGACTTAGTATCTGACAAATGGACTTTACAGGGAAGCACTAACAGAATAAAAAAGAGATGCTGCATAAAAACAAAAGGGTCAATTCATCAAGGACACATAGCAGTTCTAAATTCATACGCAATATGCCCAATATCATGACCACAAAATTGACAAACCCGCCTATCAGAGATGGACAGGTCCAGCAGGCAGAGCACCAGTAAGGACAGGTGTGGACTCAATAGCACCATCGCTGCGACAATGTCTGCTGACCAGAAATCAGTGCTGGAAAATCCTACCACATGTGGAGATTAAATACACTTCTAAAGTAACACATGGGTCAAAGAAACAATCTCAAGAGAAATTAAAAAATACTTCAAACTAAATGACAATGAAAACACAACTTATTGGAGTTCGTGGGACACAGTGAAAGTCGTGTGTGGAGGGAAATCTCTGGTACTGCATGCAGATTAGAAAAGAAGAAAATCGAAACCCAATCCTCTAGGTCTTCTGTCTTAGGAAATTAGAGAAAGAGCAAAACGAATCCAAAGCAGGCAAAAGAAAAGAATAAAAATTACATCAGAAATCAAAAAGATTAAAAATAGGAAATCAATGAAACTAAAAGCTAGTTCTTTGACAAGGTCAATGAGACTGATAAGCTGCTAGACAGGGTAACTAAGAAAATAAAAGAGGGCTCAAATCACCAACATCGGAACCAAAAGCAGGGCATCTCCAAGACCCCACGGACAGTCAAGGGGTAATGAGGACGAACTGAGAACTCTGCCCCCAAGTCTGAGAGCCCAGATGGGAGGGACTGCACCCCTGGAAGACACAGCTCACATGAGAGGACAGACAATCTGAATAGGCCTATTACCTATTTAAACATTGAAAAATGAATGACTTTCCAAAGCAGGAAGCACTAGGCCCACATGGGTTCCAGTGAATTCTATTAAGTATTTAAGGAAGGAGCTACAGCAATTCTCCACTATCTCAGAGAACCCTTTCTAAATGGTTGGCCAGCACCGCCCCCCCACCCCGACACCAAATACATCACAAGAAAACTATAGACCAACCTCTCTCATGAACACAGATGCAAAACACTCAACAAAATATTACCAAATTGAATCCAACAATGCATAAAAAATTACACACCACGACCAAGTGGGATTTATCTGAAGTATATAAGGCTGGTTTGACATCTGATACCCAATTAATGTAACCCATTACATCCACAGGCTAAAGAAAAATTCTATAAGCATATGACTAGATGCAAAAACAGCTATTTGATAAAATCCAGTACCCATTCATAACAAAAACCCATGAACTTGGAAAGGAGTAGGGCTTTTCAGCTGGACACAGAATGTGAACAAAACCCTACAGCTGATCTCGTCCTCAGTGGTGAGAAAGGGAAAGCTTTCTCACTGAGATCAGGAACCTGGGAAGCATCCCCTCTCGCCATCCTTCTCAGCATCATGCACAAAGCCCCAGCTAATGGGATAAGGCAAGAAAAGGGGAAGAAAGAAACCAAACTGTTTTCATTCATTAGTTAGCAATTTGGGATTTTGAAAGCCTTTCTCCAAAGGAGAAAGTGGCTAGTCTCCCGGGCATATATAAAACTGATCACCTAGTTCAGAGCTCTGTGATACATCAGTTCGCAAAACAGCAGGAAAAAACACTATTTCTGCAGCTGGTCTGAGAGTCAGACATAGCGCCTAACAAACCAGGCACAGTAGCAAGAATGCACAGCCAGAGAAGGAGCCCAGCGACCACATCCCCAGCCCCCACCAAGGAGCGAGCACACGTATTTCTGCAGTCTCTGGAGAGACCTTCTCATCCCCCATGTGCACACTCATGGGAGGGTAACTACCTCAAGAATGTCCATGGTTTCAAAAACACAGCAAACCATCAAAAATAATCTGTCTAGTTTAAAACCATCTAAAGTAAGTTTGCATGCCCTTACTTTTCTAGAGTAATAGTGTGCAAATGAAATTCTGTTTGTCTTTGAAGACAGACGTAGAGCTAAATTAGATGTATGTTGCAGGGTTTTGCTCACAAGATGCCTCTGCTCTTGCAACCCCGTTTTCTGACTCTCTGGCTGGAAGCAGCAGAAGTGGGCACGTGTGGTAAACCGCACCCACAGAACAACGAGCTCTTGTAGGATCGTCACCCTGCGGCAGAGCCGGTGCTTTACCTTTCCATGCTGTCCTCCTCCAAAGTTATCTCCATGAACTTCTTTAGTTTTCTGTGAACAGTGGCTGCAACCTCCCTCACTTTTGGACTTTTATGTTTACCTGTATTAAAGGCAGAAAAATGGTTTTAGTGTGACCACACAAGACACACCACCCTGCCACCGATGCAGGCACAGCCCAGTCTGACGAAGCCTCCCCACTGTGCCTCAGTGCTGACCCCTCACTGAGCACGGACAGCAATGGTCCCCTCCCAGGGAAGCAAGGGCCGAGTGCTGATGAAGCCCCTCACGGCTCTGGGGCAGAGCTCCGATGCATGCACCCTGCATCTGTCCATCAGCAAGTGCACGCTCACCTGTGCCTCCATTGAAATGACAGGCACCACAGTGCCATTACCACCTGGCAGGCAAACACTGGGCTGGCTACGAAGTTTGTTTGGTATTTTCCATAGGATGGCTTTAGTAGCACTTAGTTGTCTTTAACTTCATCCGAAACACTTTTGTTTCAGCGTGTGTTACAAAAAGAACTTATCAAAATTGGCAAGTTTTTGTGCAGCCATTTTAATATTGAAGATGGAATAAATATGCAACATTTTTGGCATATCATGCTTTATTATTTCAAGAAAGGTAAAAATGCAACTAAAACGCAAAAAACAATTTGTGTAGTAGCACATGAAGGTGCTGTGACTGATTGAACAAGTCAAAAGCAGTTTTGTGAGGTTTTGTGCAGATTTCTCACTGGATGATGCTCCACAAGTCAGACAGACCATTTGAAGCTGATAGTGATCAAATTGGGAGAGTAACTGAGAACAATCAATGTTCTACCACACGGGAGACAGCCAACACACTCAAAATATTCAAACCAATAAAGTTATTGGTGAACATATAGTATGTGCTGTATATTCTATGTAAAAAAACATATTTTTGGCCAACCCAATATTTAAATACCTATTAAATACCAGGTGCTCGCCAGCAACCCACTCTCCATCCACACCCCCACTCGAGTGCTGCCGACCCCCAGATCTCCCCAGATCCCCACTGGGGCGTTCGCTGTGGGGCGGCTTCCTGAGGCCTGCCCCAGGCAAACTGATTACAAAGCACTGTTATGAGACTGCAGACGTAGATGCTTTAGGCTTGTGGGGAGAGCTTGTTTCTACATATATAATAACAGCACTCTATGTACGACACATTAGCTTAGAAAATGATTTCAACATTATTAAAACTGAACAAAAACACAGGTCCAGTAGTCTGTCTGTAGGACATCACTGTACTGTCCACTGCGGAAAGTGTTGGAAGGCATCTCCAGGCACTTTCCCAGCATCATTTCAACTGGCCAGGATATTCACAACAGGCAAGGGTAAGGCTTGAGCAAATCAGCAGATAGATTAAATATCAACACCAAAACATGCCGTCAATAGCAAAAATACATTCAGATTTTTAAACATGGGTAATAAATGACCAATGCACAGAAAAATTCAATTCTGAGGCACAGGGGGGACACGTAGTGGGTCCAGTGTGGAAAGGTGACAAAGGAGCGTTAAGAAGCTCAGGCCAGGGGGTTACTGGCTAGTGAAGCTCATCAAGCAGAGGGAGCCATACAGACCAGTGACAGAGCAGGGGCCCGTGCAACACGGATGAGCTGAGGTTCCAGCTGTTCCTAACAGTTCTGACTGGGGAGACCCAGCCACAGCCCAGACAACATAAGAGAAATTTAACCAACCTTTATTAATAACCAAAATAATATGCATGACAGCCGTGAGACACACAATTCCTTCAATATCGTCAGTAGTAACACATGCCTTTAACTCATCTAAAAATGACCTGCAAAAAATAAACATCTGAAATTACTCAGGAGTATACATTCAAACTCTTTACTGAAAGACAAATGCAGGTCAGATTCATCAACCACGCGAAGTCCAGTGCCCGTGTTTTCCACGTGAGTGCTGTCAAACCACACAGGTGAGACACTCGAATCGGAACGGGGCTTCTGGTCAAGTGAAGGAGGCTACTCACGACACACACAACAAAAACTTAATGTGTTACTGAAAGATAATTCACAGCTGCTAAAATGATACTATTTAAACTTTCCATTGAACTTATCTGCCATTAAAGTCTCACAGGTACCAGGTACCTGCAAGACTATTCTTTCTTTAAATAATCAGTCCTGTATAATAAATACGTCACACACCTAGGACTTCAGGCCAGTGACCTATGGGCTGCAAAGATGCATGCAAGCTGTGTGTCCAACGAAAGCCAGATTGGTGTCTCACCCAGTCAAGTTCTGGGAGCTTACACAGTAGGAAGTGTTTTACTACGTGAACACTTTAAATGTTTCCCTCTCACTGAATTTTAGTTATGAGAAGCGTAACCAGAGATTTGGGTGAATATATTTTACAGAAAATTAGAAAAGTCCTACTTTATCTATACTTATACAGTCCCAGGAAGGCTCTATAAGTATAATGTAAATATTTTTAATCACTGATAAAAGGAGAGATTATTCTGTGGAATATTTTGTCATAGAAAAAACCCACCGCTCTGAGAAATTCTGTGAGTAAAAGGAATGGAGAAAAATCTGAGTGTTTACAGCCACAACAAGAGAATCAGGGTAGTAAAAAGTTATTACCTGACCACACTTGGAGATTTCATGATTATTCCTATCAAACACCTTGAAAACGGGGGCAGATCTGAAAGACACTCGGGGGGGGTGAGCTCTTCTACATCAGAAACCTAGAACGAAGTAATTTCAAATCAGTAATTTATCAACAGAGACTGAGACTTATAAACTTATTTTACATAGCTTTGGATTTTCTTCAACACTTGAGAAAAGCTTTTCAGAAACTCGAAAGAATGACTTCACTAACCATTGAAATTTCTACAAAAACTTTAATTAATCTATTACCATATACAGGATGTCTTATTTAGTTAAAGCAAATAAAAAAGATAATGTCACTCAACAAGCCTTCTGTCAGATACACTTTATTTTTTTTAAGGAATAATTTTTAAAATATATTTTATTGATTATGCCATTACAGTTGTTCTATTTCCCTTCTTTCCCCTCTACCCTGCATACCCATTCCCCCACCATTCCTCCCTTTTAGTTTATGACCACGTGTCTCAAGTTCTTTAGATTCCCTACTATTCTGGCCCTCCCCCCCAGTCTATTTTCTACCTACTGTCTATGCTGCTTCTTTTCTTTTCTTTTTTTTAAATTTTGGTTATTTTTTTTAAAATTTTATTTATCTTTAGAGGGGAAGGGAAGGAGAGAGGGAGAGAAACATCAATGTATGGTTGCCTTTTGTGCATCCCCTGCTGGGAACTGGCCTGCAGGGAACCGGCCTGCAACCCCTGTCTGTGCCCTGACTGGGATTCGAACCGCGATTGTCTGGCTCGCAGGCCCGCGCTCAATCCACTGAGCTACACCAGCCAGGGCTTATGCTGCTTATTTTCTATACCTTCTCCCCTCTTCTCCTTCTCCCAGTCCCCTGTTGTTAACCCTCCATGTGATCTTCATTTGTGTGGTTCACTCCTGATCTAGCTGTCCTCTTAGTTTGCTTTTGTTTTAGGTATGGTTCTTAATAACTGTGAGTTTGCTGTCCTTTCACTGTTCATGTTTTTTATCTTCTTTTGTTTTTAGATAAGTCTCTTTAACATTTCATATAATAAGGGCTTGGTGATGATGAACTCCTTGAATTTAATCTTATCTGAGAAGCACTTTATCTGCCCTTCCATTCTAAAGGAAAGCTTTGCTGGATAGAGCAATCTTGGTTGTAGGTCTTTGGATTTCATGACTTGGAATACTTCTTTCCAGCCCCTTCTTGCCTGTAAGGTCTCTTTTGAGAAATCAGCTGACAGTCTGATGGGAACTCCTTTGTAGGTGACTTCATATGTCCCCTTATCTCTTGCTGCTTCTAGGATTCTCTCCTTCATTTTAATCTTGGCTGATGTAATTATGATGTGCCTTGGTGTGTTCTTTCTTGGGTCCAACTTCTTTGGTACTCGCTGAGCTTCCTGGATTTCCTGGAAATCTATTTCCTTTGCCAGATTGGGGAAGTTCTCCTTTATTATTTGTTCAAATGAGTTTTCCACTCGTGGCTGTTCCTCTTCCCCTTCTGGTACCCCTATAATTCGGATGTTGGAATGTTTAAAGATGTCCTGAAGGTTCCCAAGCCTCTCCTCATTTTTTTGAATTCTTGTTTCTTCATCCTTTTCTATTTGGTCATTTTTTTCTTCCTTCTGGTCCACTCCTTTGATTTGAGTTCCAGTTTCCTTTCCATTACTATTGGTTTCCTGTGCAATTCCATTCATTTCAATTAGTTTAGCCTTCATATGTTCCTCTAATTTGTGACTAAAATCAACCAGTTCTATGAGCATCCTGATCACCAGTGTTTTGAACTGGAAAGTTTGGCTATTTCTTAGTTGCTTAGATTTATCGGCTCTGGGGCTCTGAGTTGTTCTTGAGCCATGTATTGATCTGTTCGTGCCTTGTTACGTATGAGGAGAGGAGCCTTAAGTGTTCACCAGTGCGGGGCCACACAGGTCACTGGTTTGTGACGCTGTATGTGGGGGCGGGGTCAGAGAGGGACAATAGTGGTTCTCTCTGCCACTTCCCACCGCTGGGGCCTGCGTAGTCCGTCTCACTGCTTACTCCTTCACCGGTTTATCTGTGAGCGAATGTGTGACCAGTGGGTCCACCACCTTGTGCCCTCAGTAGGTCCGCCTGCTACTCCATACCTGGGAGCCGCCCACGGCTGCCAGTGCGCCTGGGTCACACGCCCGGGTCGGTCCGGTGGATCTTCCCTGCCCGACCCCACTCTGCTGCTGGCTCTGCCCCTCTTACTGGTTTGGCTGAAGGGTTCCTTGTTGTCAGACTTCCATATAGTTCAATTTTCTGTGGTTTAGCTGCATTTTTGTTGCTAAAACTTTTTTGTTTTTAAACTTGGTTGTGCGAGAAGGCACAATGTTCCCACCTATGCCTCCATCTTGGCGGAAGTCTCCAGATACACTTTAATTTGATGTCATCTTCTGTAGACAATGTCTTATATGTTAAACAAATTCAATTCGTCCTGTTAGCCCCAATCTGGTTTTCCCTATTTTGAACTTACTGACATTTTGAACAGGAGAACCCCTGGCTATGCAGGTGCCCTGCAACCCACAGGGTCCTGGGTGACAGCTCCCTCCCTGGCTATGCAAATGAGAACACGGCAGACCCAGCCAGTGTCCCCTGGAGGGGCAGTGAGAACCACTGGTCTGCACCCTGAGGGGTCCCTGCCAGGCCTCTGTCCTCTGCCAGCACCTTGTGAGTTCAAGGCTGCCTGCTATCGGTGATGAACCCCATGTGAAGTGTGGCCCACCACTGCCTCTGCCTGCCTCGGGGAACCCCTCTCATGCGCTGACCAGTCAGCACTCCCGACCAGCCCCCCCGTGTCTGCTCTGCGGGGCCCTCCCCATGCTGTAGCACCACTTCCTGTTCCAGTGCACCGCACAGACAGAGATCCACCCTTGGGAAGACTCGAGCCTTGGGGTGGCTGTGCCTCACAGGAGAGATGCCAGACACACAGACAGAAAAGCCACAGTGCTGCCCTGCACCAAGCACAGCCAGACAGACACCATTAGTAAGTTCACGCGACAGGAGTCCAGCAAACTTCTCTCAAGTGGTCGGTAAACGGTGCACCTTCAGCTCTGCGGCCACATGATCCTCATACCTATTCACCTCTGCCCTCGCAGCACAGAGCTGCTACTGACAAGATGTCCAGAATGGGGTGGGTGTTCTCCAAAATAACTACTTATAAAAGCAGAGGGCAGGTGAGGTTCCGCCCACAGGCCATCATTGATTTATTTACCATGGTGACTATTTAGCACTGGAGGAAGTAAGTTCCAGTCCTTATTCTATGTATAATCTAGCAATTACTTTCTTAAACCAAATGACCTCCCTTCAAGTTTTTTTAAAAATTTTATTTATTTATCTTTAGAAGGGAAGGGAAGGAGAGAAAGAGAAAAATATCAATGTATGGTTGCTTCTGGTGCATCCCCTGCTGGGAACTGGCCTGCAACGCAGGCATGTGCCCTGATGGGGAATCGAACCGCGCTCTTTTGGTTCGCAGGCCTGTGCTCAATCCACTGAGCTATACCAGCCAGGGCCTCCCTTCAAGTTTTAAGGAGGGCCTTAAATTCTATTAATGATTTAAATTCAGTTAACTTTTTTAATCCAGGACTTAAAATAAAATCTACATAACATACATCTACGTTTTTATCTGTCAGTGGCAGTCCCTGTCAGATCGCATCTCCTGTTGCCGAGGAAATCTACCTCCTCAGTCCCCGTTTTGTGCCTCCCTTGACACCCCACGGACCCCACATGGAAAAACAGCACTTCTCATTCCCAGTTCAGGTGTCAGCCTGATCATGACGATTTTGCAGCACCTGGTGGGCTAATCAATAAAACAGGCTATTGAGAGGAAACGACATGTTACGTGTCCAGCTGCTTTCAGAGCTTGGGTTTCCTGTGCTCACACTCCTGCCACCTCAGGGCAGGTGCACACGTGCGTGACCCCAACCACGTGTCAGAAGCCCTGCACCTGCCCACCACACTCCATGACAGTCACCTCATCAGCAGAGAGGAATCTTAAGAAATGTTATCAGCTCACTTAAATCTCTAACACATAGCAAAAAGAAATGTTCACAAAGGAAGGACTTGTTTGCTTTTAATCAAGAATGACAACATCCTTCACTTATATTCCTAGTCACACGACTCTAAAATAAAATACAGACCACCAGTGGGGTCCAGCAGCTGGAGAAGCAGAGCCCCCACCAAACTGAGTTCTTCAAATACTTGTTGAAACACAAAAAGCATTACTGGCAGAAAGAGCACCTGGTGCAGTCAACAAGACACACAGAAATGCAGGACCACGAACTTTACCTTTCGCAGCCGGTGACTTATCTCGACGACAGAGGCGGCCATCAGAGTGGAGAGCACGCCGTGGTGAACAGGCGTGTGCGTGTGCCACGACTGCACCGCTGTTATGAACTCGAGCAGAGGGGTCTGGACGGAGTACAGGAGCTATGAGAGAGATACCGGCAGTGGGTGGTGGGCAGCAGGCCCTGGAGCAGGGACGTGCCAGCCGCCCTTCCCCAGGGCAGTGGTCGCTCATTCTCCTGCCCTTTCCAGCTGCCCCTTCCTGCTGCTGACTCACACCGCTAAGCACCATGGCAGGGAGATGGCAGACGGGCTGGACGCCCACTCACAATCGCCTGCCCACCATTGTTGGCCCCAGTGTGGAGACAAAATCTCTAAGAACACAAGTTGTTAATCAGGACAGAAAGAACAGGTGAAGAAGCATCACTGACACCAAGGGGATGTCGCCCTCGTGCTCTGATGCCGCTGCTCAGCCAGTGAGGACAGACCTGGGGAGAACGTGCAGGGCTGGGCCCCACTGAGCTGTGCAGACAGACCAGACACACGAACTGCTCGTCAAAAACAGATGTTTCAAGCAACTCACAGGGACTAGGCTAGGAAAACTACACCCACTAACCTTCAATTACCTCTGTCGGCTAAGAACAAAAAAAGGGGAAATTTCAACATTTCATAAACCTCCTCCCATGTAGGAATTTTTAAAATCCTTCATTAAAGACAAAATAGCTCATTGCTGTTTTTAACCACTACTTGAAAGCAATGGCCTCTCCAATGACAAGATGGTCCAAGGAGCCAAGCAAACCTGGCACCTGGGTCACTCGACCCCCAGTCAGCAAAGGGAGCTGGGGGCCCATCTGCTCTGTGCCTCATGTTCAACCAGAGGAGCTTGGCATTCGTGGGGAGGGTGAGCTAGGCAAAAATTAGCATTTCATCAGGGAAGTCTTGTCATTACAGTAATCAAAATTAGCGTTCTCAAAAATGTGTTACATTTGGAAAACTTTGTGTCATAACTGAGTACTGAGGAGCCTTCTGCAACTCACTGCCACCTGCCCTGCTGGATGGGGTGCTCCCCCTGCTGGCCTGTGACCTCCATGCAGGAATGCCTGGCCCAAAGCCGACACTCAACCTGGGCTCCTGGCCCACCCCTACCTGCCACCCAGGTGCAATATTAGCGTGTCGCAGGCCAGTGTGCCATGCTGTGTGGGTTGGCAAGCACACCTGCAGGCTGGCACCTGGTGGTCACCCCTATACTGTGCCACTCCACCCCCGACAGCCTGCACGTGAGCAGGCCCACTCCAGGTTCCCTGCCCGTCAGCTGAGCATGTCCCCTGACATCTAACGACCGCCCTGTGAGGAAGTGAGTACCCGCAGGCCTTCTTCTGGCTGCTTCCTAAAGCTCCAAGCCATACACTCCAACATTTTCTGAAAGACCTTCTGGACCATATCAAACAGCGTTCCCACATCGTCTGAATCTGTTTTCTGCTTCAAGGAACTTCCAGTTATCTCTTTCAGAATGCCAAGGAGTAATGACACATAAAAGAATCCTTTCACTAGAAAGAAAATTGGAAAAATCAGCTCTCTCATCAAATAACTTGGTTGACATCATTATACATTTTCACTTAACATATGTGTTTAAGCTAACTTTAAAGAGGTAGTTACTGGACGCCAATACCAGGTTGAACAGATTAATGTAAACTTTAACATAAATAAAACCTGTCCCTTTTGATATAAAACCAATAGCTTCGATCGCAGTGCCTCTGACTCACGCACTGAGAACCGGGCTCACGGCACACATGGATATGCGGTGCCTCTGATTCCGGACTGGAGAGGCTCAGAGACACCGAATCGGTGCAGCTCGTCAGCGCTGGCTCATCAGCACCAGCCCAGGACGACAGCCCGGGAGCTCTGCAAACACGCTCTAACAGACACACAGGCCGACTCCGCTCCATTTCTAATGTTGCTCCGCAGTGTGCGGGTTAACTTCCTCTTCCGAAGCCCGCCCCACACGGTGCTATGCTGATGTGGGACGATGTTGTCCATGTGTGAGTCTAACCCTGCAACTCCCTAGAGATCGTCCGTTCACCCCCGTTTTAAATATTGCAAGCTCTCTCAAGACAGATGAGAAGCTAAGCCCAAACCCAAGTTTATGTGCTAAAGTAAATAAAATAAAGAGCTGTGTTCCAGTGGTGTTTACTCTTCAAGAACTCTCTGGCACCACCAGAATCCATAAAGTTTCTAAAGTCCTTGCAAATACAGTAGAAACTTTCAAGAAACTAATCAGTTCTACTATTTAAAAGGCGGCCAGAGGGCACACACTGTCCACATAGGTGAGCCACCTCGGTGGAGCAGGCCAGAGGGGACGCTGAGCCCTTGCAAGAAAAGGGCCAACAGCCTCGAAGCAGCCGGCGTGGAGAGAGTATAGGGCCATGGAAAAAGGAGAATCTGTTCTTGCAGCCACCGCAGCCACAGGACAGGGGGGGACACCACACACTTCACTGGCACCTTCGATTACTGACAAAAACCTGAAGTTAAAAATTTTAATTCAAGTTGATTTCATTATGTCCAACCAACGTGTGCCCTAGAACCATATACATACACAGCGCTTTAGTAACACGACAAATTCCTGGAGGCATGTGGGGGTTCACACCCGTGGAAGAGAGGACAGGCCAAGTTCCTGCTCTTTTGGAGCGAGCAGGCTCACAGGCCACAGCTCGGTGGGCTGCGAGCGGATGACACGCCTGTGAACCTGACCCTGCATGCTGCTCTGGGTCCCCAGCAGGACAAGGCAGGCCCTCTTGGTCTCCCTGGCCCCTCCTCCAGCACCTCCCCAGGGGCCCTGGCTGCCATCAGCCTGCCCTGACTTTTCCACCTCAGACCAAGCCCTGTATTTACTGGCACTTTTATCAGAAGGGTCACCTTCCTTTCCACCTGTGCTATTTTTGCGAGGACTGTCACTTCTCAGTGCTGTCACATAGCCCGTCCAACGGTCAGCCCAAGTCACTGTCCCTATGGCCATCACTGTCGGAGACTGACTTCCAAGACCATCTCTTCTGGGATATGCACCTTTCAGCCTGAAAAAGGCTGTGCTTCACTGTTAACAACATGTGGTGACTGGGTTTTTAATTAAAAGGTATCATTAGTCCAGTGAACAATGGACTCGGGGTCTAAACTGCCACACTGCTCAGCACAACCCCTTTTGTGATGGGATGACAATGACAACCACACAGTGATTCTCCCTGGGAAATCCTGCTGAATACAAACCTTTGCACAAGTACAGATGTCACTGCAGTTTGGTCAGAGGCCACATCAGTAGCTTAGGGGAAGCGATTTTCAACCTTTTTCATCTCAAGGCACATAAACTAATTACTAAAACTCTGCAGCACAACAAAAAATACACTTTTTGCTGATCTGACCCCAAAAAATGGTATAATTTTGATTTATTCACACCAGATGACTATTGTGTTGGCTGCCATTTCTCACTCGACAATCTAAGGGAAGTGCCCAACTCGACGGTCAGGTGTTCCACGTTCTAAAATTTCTTGGGGCCGCCAGGTGAGGACCACTGGCGTAGAGCCTTGCCCAAAACTGACACCTCTGTGTGATGGAACCAGCAACACCGATGACCTAAAATTCTAGTTAGCTGTTCAGAAAAGTTAAGTTTTATAAATATTAAAAATAGATTTAGCCTAGAGAGAAAATAATTCCTAAGTGAAAAGTAAAGTTTAAAAAAATGCAAATTACTTGTAGTGTTTCAATAATTTTACCTTAAGGTGAAAATACTATTTTCATAATAGAAGGAAGAGTTACAAAGGGTTAAACAAAGAAACCACACTTTAAAAGCAACACTATCTGTTCTCGCTATAGAGTCTGTAACTGTGATATTTTAAACAATGAGGCGTGACGTGTAGTCACAGGCCAATTTAAGGCAGCGCACTCAGAACAGCAGCGCACCCTGCAGCTGGAGCACCACCCTCAGTGGTGGAGGCATGAAGGCAAAGGCATGTGGGACAAGAACATGACTGCACGTGGCCAACGTCAGCCGAGCCACTACAGACACCCTGAGTCTAATTTTCTAAACACAATGTTGAGTTTGCTACATGCTAATCTCATTTTCAATCTTTTCTTGCAAACACCTTGGCTTCCAAGAACTCAGACAGCAGATTCTCTAGATTCTGCGCATCTCAGAGCTGAGCAGGCTCAGCGTCAGGATGTGCAACAACAACAGCTCTGAACCAGCACTGCACAGGGCATGGCTGCCAGGGCGGGGCTGGGTGGGGGCCATGGCCTAGCAGCACTCCTCTGAACCTGACTAGGACCACAGCCCCACTTTTCCCACCATCAGGTAACCTGGGTGGCAAGAATGCAACCTGGGGCCCACAGATGGATGATGCAGACCACCATGGGCCCTGGGCCCAGGTGTCCAGCCCCTCCCTCTCTTACTGAAGACATTTTAGTTAGTACCAACTGTGTAGCCAGTGTGGCACTGGGGTATTAGTTCCTAGAGTGGCCCCACCCTTGGGGTGATAGCAACTTCCCATTGCTCCTGGGGGACATTAAACGACCCAATTCACAGCGCTGTTCTGTGATCTTTGCCTTTGAGTGCAGGGAGGGGCAGAGGGCTCGGTGGCCAGTGCCCAAGCCCACACATGGATAACTCACCTGACAGTCAGCAAACCCAGGGAGAAAACCCCCGAGACCTCATCAGAAACTCCAGGCTTACTGACATCTGATGCCACACACAACTTCGAACTCCTTGTTGTTTCAGCCTGCAAGTCCTTGCTGGTGTGAGCTAGTGCACATCACCTACCTATCACTTGAAAGTGAGTCATGACCAGCACAGTGAGGGAGGGAGAAGGACTGGTCTTGATCATTCACTGTCCTGACCAATCCTTTAAGAAAGGACACGTACCTGTGTGCATGATTCTAAGACTCCAGTGTAAAAGCTGTATCTGAAACTTGCAGTCACCGAGGCCGACCATAATGACATCTTTGCCCACAGTCAGGTAGGTCTGTAAGACAGACAGATGTGTGGATGCAACTCGCCAGCCAAGGCTGATGGGCTGTAATTCCAGAAACATTACCAAGCACCTATCACATGCAATGTATAAAGTTACATTAAAATTATGCAGTTTATGCTTTGGAAAGGGTAAACTGATAATCGGATGCCACTGTAAATATTAAGAGCAACATCACCACCTGAGGTTATGGCTTTAAAACAGAAAGTAAAGTCTTGAAGCACCTGACCAACCCTGTAATGAAGAAGGTCTCTGTGTTAAGAATTCTAACCTAGAGCCCTGGCAGGTGTGGTTCAGATGGTTGGAGCGTTGTCCTGTAAACCGAAAGGTCATGGGTTTGATTCCTGGTCAGGGCACATGTCTAGGTTACAGGTTCAGTCCCAGGTCAGGGCGTGTGTGAGGAGCAGCCTGTTGATGTTTCCCTCTCTGTCTCTTTCCTTCCCTTCCCCCCTCTCTAAAATCATTAATCATGTCCTCAGGTAAGAATAAAAAAAAATTCTAACCTGGATAATCTGCTGGTAAACAACCCTATGACGCTTCAGATATTCTTCCTCTTGATCTTGAATAAAAGATAAAACTTTGTTTTCCAACCAAAACCCGGTGTCTTCCAAAATGGACAGGTACACTTTTCCTTCTGAGCAGAACTGTCCAACAACAGAGAGGTCACTTAGTAAGGGAATGCATGTGACACCAGGAAGGGGGTGGAGACGGACACACCTTGTGCTGGAGGTGGATGCTCAGACGACAGTGCAGGCCGAAGGCTTGCAGGGCAGCTGCTTCGGTGAAGTGCTCCGCTTTCCCACCAGGCGACTGCAGAATGGATTCCAGCTCCACCTGTGAAACAAAACACCTGCGGCCTCATTCCCACTGACAGCCGGCCGCACGAGGAGAGGGAGGCCAAGCCGCAGGGGTGATTCTGCGGCACAGCGAAGCTTTCCGGGAGATGCACAGTCTCCCTCCCTCCGCCCCTGCAGATTCTCCCCACTAAGGGACAAGAGTATCACTTTTTAGTTCTTGATTAAAGAGCCTGAGGAACAGACACGTTGAAGATTTGCCCCTGGGATAGATTCCGACCTGCCCTAGTGAGGGGCACGGACACAGCCTGTCAGAACAGACCAGCCACCTTGGAAAACAGAGAGAACCCTCGAGCCTGGACTCCTGACCGCGCACCTCCCAGGAGCAGTGCAGTGTCTGGTTGTGGCAACGTGGAGGGAGGGTGCATCCCCCTAGCATGTCATAGGAGGAAATGCCACTTGTGCCAGGAACACTCCCCCACTCTTCCTAGAAGCCATAGGCAGCCCTACTTCCTACACCTATTAGTCACCGGAGTCCCATGTCCTCATCTGCAAACGGAAGGAGAAGACTAGATAGCTCTCCATGCCTTTCCAGCTGGGAGAACTTCCACAATAACTGAAAAATTCAGACCTCACTTTATCCCTCCTACTATCACATAAGGTCACCAACCTTCAGGGTGCCTGTATCTGCTTTATCAAGTACCTTTGATGTGTCAAGTGCTTTCAGAAGTTGGTTCAGCTTCTTCCGGGGAGCAGAGAGCAGGGTCTCTCGGTTCTTCGGGTGGGTCAGCAAATACTCCACGTAAACCAATGCCAGCTGGGGCTTTGCGGGGCGCGGGTCGTGGATCTGCACCTTCCGCTTAGATGCCGAGTGCGTCTGAGAAAGGGAATGCAACAGACTGACACACGCTTCCCGGGAAAGCGTCTACTCTGACACACCCCCTCCCCCTAGAGGTGACGTGAGCACACCTTTCTCTGGGGTGACTCTTCTGGCAGCCAGTCGCAGATGAGTTCCAAAATGTGCCCCACTTGTCCCCAGGAGCAGAGACAGTCTAACAGAGTGGAGTAGCTCCTGTCCACTGCTCCCTCCTCTTGGTTTCTTAATGTGGAAATCACACTGCAGCTGAAAATGTCAAATACAGCAAATCAGAGGCAACATTTATTTCAATACAACCTTCCCCTTCCCTAAAAGGGGAAGAAGACAAAGAAGCTAAGAACTGAGGGCACATAAGTCCTTCCTGTCACGGGACCTTCTCCACTGCTGGAACAAACACACCGTCCCCCACTGTCCCTACATGGCCGAAGCGCTGGAAGGGTCTGGAAGTGGCTGTGGAGTCCGAGAATCAGCACATCCCAGAGTGCAGTGCAAAGCCGACACTGAGATATTAGCGTGAACCCCACTTTCACTCCCGTGTTCTCTCTGCCAGCCTCCAGAGCAAAGGCTCATAACTGGGGGCACTGATGCTTGTTTAGCATCAAAACATTAATTTTGCCATCAATACAAATAAAAATAAATAATTTTCCCCAAGCTAACAGCCAGCATTCTAGAGTAACACTGTCAAATAAAAAAATACAACGCGAGCCACAAAGCAGGCCCCTGTGTCATTTAAAATTTTGTAGTCGCCACATTTAAATCAAGAGGAACAGGCAAATTAATTCACTCACATCTTATTTAACCCAATGTCCCCACACTGTCACTTAGATGTAATCAACTACTGGTGAGACACCTTACACTTGTGTCTCCCATGTCCGTGTGCATCCTGCACGCACAGCACACCTCAGCCCAGGTGGCCAAATTCCGGGGTCAGCCACACTGGCCGACACACCCAGGCAGTGGCGGCAGCAGGAGCACGGTCTGGCGCCTCAGCGTGCCAGGCTGCACAAGTACCCCGACTGAAGGCCCAGA
The DNA here is from genome assembly GCF_021234435.1 of Artibeus jamaicensis. Classification (NCBI taxonomy): domain Eukaryota; kingdom Metazoa; phylum Chordata; class Mammalia; order Chiroptera; family Phyllostomidae; genus Artibeus; species Artibeus jamaicensis. The sequence continues at coordinate 6,580,394 of NW_026521936.1, forward strand.
CACCTCTGTCCCCAGGCAGCCTCCTCAGGATTCCTGGGCAACTCCGGGGCCCATGGGGCGTCACTGAGCACAGCTGTGGCAGGGCCCCCACCTCACTGCTGTCCTGCACAGTGTACCTGAATGCTGGCACAGCAGAAGGTGGCATGAAGGACATCAGCATAAACAAAGGGGTCTTGCAGCGGTCATCCTGAAAGTATTAAAGGGAGACAAAGCAAAAGGGTTTTTAAACACTAGGATGCCCCAACAGCCTCCCATTTTCAAGGGGGCTCAGCGGGAACTGCATGAGTAAAATGGATGCACCATCGGGAACCCCGACACATACGGGAAGCCTCACGTTTGGTAATTGTTCTCCCTGCACACAGGCTAGTTCACTGCTCTGTGTGCTGTACTGATTTGTGCCAATATTTATTAAGTGCCTACCATGTACCAGGTGCCACACTGGAGCCTGGGGCTACATCAGTAACCAGAACATACAAGACTTCATGCTGTCAAGGCTCTGGCTTCTATTGTAAAAACAACACTAACAAAAGGAAAAAAGTCATCTGCATGCACTTGGAATCCTGAAGATAAAACTCAAGAAAATGAAACCCACCAGAGAAAAACTTTTAAATAAAATAATCAGAGTATCTTTAGGAAGACAGGTTAGTTCGATGGAAAATGTTGCAGGCATTGGAACTGCCTCACAACACCAAGTCCAATCAGACTCCACAAGCTCACAGGACGGAGCAAGTTCCTTCCCCGCAAAACGAACATGACCCTGGGAAGAGCTGAGTGAGGGTGGCAAACCACGTCAGGCCCTCTGCAGCGCCTAGAACACCAAGTGCTGAATAAATGGCAGCCACCCTAATGCTATCTGCATCACAACAGTAGGACATAATAAAAAATATCCTTGGTTCATTGGAGAATGATGGATCCAATATAAAAACAAAACAAAACACAATTTTCCTGAAAAGATACTTGAAACAGAAACAGAAGCAACATCAAAATATGATCTGCAAAACTTTGCACTCAGTTTAGAGTAAACTCACCCCTTCCCCTAATAAAGAAAGAAAACCTTTTCTCCGAGTTACAAAAGCAGACTGACCATTACTGCTGATCCTGCTCTGCAGACTGTTCACTCACAGCCGGCCAGGCTACCCTCGGAGCTGCTGCAGGAAAGGATGCTCTCTGGCCAGAATCATTTGGAATTCAGGGAATGAGCCGACTGCCTCCTCGGGTTCCCAGGTACCCCCGCCACTCTGATCTATCATCTCATGCAGTGTCTTGCGGGCCCCTGAGCTTATCTCCTGAGATTCTCGAGACCATGCTGGCTTCTCGGTCCCACGGGATTTTCTGTGCTTCAAATGTACCCGGAACTTTGGCAGCCTATGTTATAGGACAGTTTGCATTTCAGAGGAAGAATGAAGCTCAGAGGTGTGTCAGGAACAGAAACACAAGTCACAGAAGAGCCGAGAGTAAATTTTCCATGAGAAAGTAGTTCCTAAGACCTATGGTCTTGCCTCATTTAGACTATGTTCTCTTTATAATTGGGAATAATTTGCACTTTTGACTATTTGTTTTTGAAATATATATTTCCTTCAGAAGTAAAGGAATGAGAAGGCTCCATTCATCCAAGCAGAAGTTGTTGCTACACCCATGGTTCTCTTTGCCCCAAGGCCAGACACAACCCAAATACACCAGAAACACACTTGCTCCCAGGGTGGCATCAAATGCCGTAAAATGCCCACACAGCTTACACACTACCGCATCTTCATGCTCACATACTCCCTTTTTCTCAAATCCCGGCAGAGCAAACTGGATTCTAAAATAGTGTCACAGACCTTTAGAGAGAGACAGAAAAACTGGGAGCTTACCCTTGATGTTCCCTTGGGTGCTGGGGACAGGACACTGAAAGGCACGTGGCCTCTGCCCTCAAGAAGGCTAGAGGCCAACCTCCCTCCCCAGGAAAAAGCTGGCTTGGCCCCTCCTTTTACAGAGGAGGCTGGTGTATTGGGCGCTTCTGCTAATTCTGCTCCAGGGTCAGATCAACCCACCGGCTTCCAGACGTGCAGTCTTACCTGAAACACTTTCAGGTACTCGGGCAGCACACAGGCAAACTTGTCGACAGTGTAGAGTCTGGCTTCCTTGTTCTTCTCCAGGCTCCTGTGAATGCTTTTCCAGAGAATCACAACGATCTCTAACAAACCTGACATGGATGCAGCATCACTAACCGACAGGGTTTTGTCCAGAACCTAAGGTACAAATAATTATTGTGAAAGAATCAAATCATAACTATTACGACAACAGCACTGTTTAAAAGCACTTCTCAGAACTCTAGACCTAAAACAGAAATGTAAATAAAAAGTCTATTTTCATTGTCAGTTTATTCTGTATTTGACAACCTCTAAAAGGTAAATCCATTTTTATTTTTTTATTTTAAATATATTTTATTGATTATGCTATTATAGTTGTCCCATTTCCCCGTCTTAATTCCACTCCGCCCTGCATCCCCCCCCTTTAGTTCATATCCATGGGTCATATATGTAAGTTCTTTGGCTTCTACATTTCCTATACTATTCTCATCCTCCACCTATCTTCTACCTACCATTTATGCTACTTATTCTCTGTAGCTTTCCCACCTCTCTCCCCCATTTATCACCCTCCATGTGATCTCCATTTCTCTGATTCTGTTCTGTTCTAGTTGTTTGCTTAGTTTGTTTTTGTTTTAGGTTCGGTTGTTAATAACTGTGAGTTTGTTGTCATTTTACTGTTCATATTTTTTATCTTCTTTTTCTTAGGCAAGTTCCTTTAACATTTCATGTAAGGGCTTGGTGATGATAAACTCCTTTAACTTGACCTTATCTGGGAAGCACTTTATCTGCCCTTCCATTCTAAATGATGGACAGAGTAATCCTGGATGTAGGTCCTTGCCTTTCATGACTTCAAATACTTCTTTCCAGCCCCTTCTTGCCTCTGAGGTTTGAGAAATCAGCTGACAATTTTATGGGCACTCCTTTGTAAGTAAATGCCTCCTTTTCTCTTGCTGCTTTTTAACATTCTCTCCTTAATTTTAATCTTGGCTAATGTACTTATGATGTGCCTTGGTGTCTTCCTCCTTGGGTCCAACTTCTTTGGGTCTCTCTGGGCTTCCTGGAAGTCTATTTCCTTTGCCAGACTGGGGAATTTCTCCTTCATGATTTGTTCAAATCAGTTTCAGGTTCTTGCTCTTCCTCTTCGCCTTCTGGTACCCCTACAATTCTGATGTTGGAACATTTAAAGCTGTCCTGGAGGTTCCTAAGCCTCTCATTTTTTTGAATTCTTGTTTCTTCATTCTGTACTGGTTGAATGTTTCTTTCTTCCTTCTGGTCCACACTGTTGATTTGAGTACTGGTTTCCTTCCAGTCACTGTTGGGTCCCTGTATATCTTCCTTTATTTCACTTAGCATAGCCTTCATTTTTTCATCTAATTTGTGACCATATTCAACCAATTCTGTGAGCACCCAGATTACCAGTGTTTTGAACTGTGCATCTGATAGGCTGGCTGTCTCTTCGTCACTTAGTTGTATTTTTCCTGGAGCTTTGATCTGTTCTTTTGTCTGGGCCCTTTTTTTTTTTTTGGTCTCGGTGCATCTGTTACATGGTAAGGTGCAGAGCCTTAGGTGTTCTCCAGCACGGGGCAACCCATGCCTCTGTGTTGTGATGCTGTATGTGGGGGAGGGGTCCAGGAGGGAACAATGCTGCTCGCTCTCTGCCAGTTTTCAATCACTTCCCCTGCTACCCACAAGCAAACTGGGCCCTTCTGGTGCTGATTCCTGGGTGGGTGGTTTGTGCATGTTCTAGGACCCTGTGGGTCTCTCCAACCAACTCTCCTGTGAGGCTGGGAGTTTCTCCTGCTGCTGCCTAGACCCCCACAGGTGCTTTCAATCAGAGGCTTGGAGGCTTTATTTCCCCAAGCTGAAACCCCACGTTGCATGGTCTGTCTTACTCCCCAGTTGTTCTTCCCGATTTATCTGCATGCGAAAGTCCGCAATCTGCCGCCTTGATGAGTCCACCAGCCACAGCCTTGCCCTAAGTCCTCTCTGCTTAGCTGCCTATCTCCACCCCTACTACCAGTCTGGATGAATTTCTTCTTACAACTCCTTGCTTGTCGGACTTCCATATACAGTTCAATTTTCTGTCAGTTCTGGTTGTTTTTTGTTTTTATTTTGTTGTTGTTCTTTTGGTTGTGAGAGGAGGCACAATGTGTCTACCTACGCATCTGTCTTGACCGGAAGTTGGTAAATCCATTTTTGAAAGCCCACCCAAGGAATAACACATTCTAAATCAACCCTGTACCTTTTGGTTTTTTAAAGATTTATTTATTTACTTCTAGACAGAGGGGAGGGAAGGGAGAGAAACACTGACCAGTTGCCTCCTGCTCCTGACCCAGATGAGGACCAAACCCACAACCCAGGCATGTGCCCTGACCAGGAACATAACCAGTGACCTTTCACTTTGCCAGACGACACCCAACCGTATCAGTCAGGGTGACCCTATATCCTTTCAATAAACACTTTATATGAATTTAATACTCTCTAAAAATCAAAACACTTAAGTTATTGCCATCACCTAGGGACACAGCACACTAGTTATTAAGAAATGTGCTTTTTCTTTTCCCTTATCTTCTGACTATTGAAGGATGTTGCTTCTCACCACAGGGCTCACTGTGAACAGAATGGATGCAGGGGGTGGTGACAAACCTTCATTTACTCAGTGTCATCACTACTGAAACTCGGTAACTAGACGCCTGTTCCCTGAGCCAGCAGGGGCAGCACCAGACTCTGGTGTGATGACTGGTAACAACTGACCCCACTCATCATGGGCTTCCTTGGATTGCTTTAAAAATAATATGTCCACTCTTGCTGTCCCAGCATGTGCTGGCAGCGAGCAATGATTGCCGCTCTTTATCATCTCAATGTGCGCGGCCTGACCCACAAAGGCTCTCCAATAAATTCCCCTTCTGCCATCACTGCCAGGTGCCCACGTATGCGCCTGCACCTAGACATGCCTACAGAGCCCTTTGGTGACTGCAGTGGACAGTCTGAGAACCTGCAAGAAGCTGACACCATGTCCTGAAAGGGGATCAGCTTATGTGCTACCTACTCAAATGTAATGAAAAATAAACTCAATAGTGTACACAGGAAACACAAAAGTAGTTTCTATATAGTTACATTTTCCAACAGGCACTTAATACTATGAATGAGGTATGGCCAGTCAAATTTAAGAAGCAATGAAAGTACCAAAGTCTGAGTGTAAGAATACAAATGACAGATTAACAAAATTTCATTCTGTATTTAACTTTCCCTTTTACTGCTCTGATATTTAGCACAACAACCTTATCGTGAGTCTCACTGAAAGCCATCACTTCTTACAAAAATGTGCCAGGTGCCTAAGTGAGTCCTCATTCAAGAGGAAGTCAACCTTATATTTCAGCCTAAACATCTTTGATTTTTTGTAGACAGCAATGGAAAAAAGTAAAAGAACACTTCAAAAACTTTTGCTTTTAGCCTTATATTCTTAGAATGACAGTATATGACAAACTATGTTTCTTTTCTAGCATAGCTTATAATGAAACTACATTATTTCAAAACCTTGTGTTTTCTAATGGTACGAAAAATGACCTAAAACTTTACAAAATACAAGCTTTCTCATTAACATCTAGGTTTTTAATAATGAGACTGAAGGATTCCTTCCATATTAAAAAATGGAACAGTCTCAACTGTTACCTCATAGGTTATATTCCTGCTCTTTCGCAGAACCATCTGCACCATCAGCACGAGTCTGGCCCAGATGCTCGCTCTGCAGCAAACGTCTGCTCAACCCCCCTTGCTGTGCCCACCGCACGTGCTGCAGCCCCATTGCCCTGCTGGCATTTCCGGCTAAGGTTTCTAAAGCTGCATCTGCAGCAATGGGCTTGCTTTCCTAAAGAATCCTGTCCACCCATGGAGAGAAAAGCCCTAAGGAGGAATCCAAATCGTACCAGCACTGAATGCAGGGCCAGTCCCGAATGCTCTTGGCTGAGGGTTCCCCAAATTCGGGCTCAAAAGGCCCATGAACTAATGTACCTGTACTCAGGGTCCACTGTTCAGATGAAATGTAGACCTACTCTATGCTCTCCTCTCTTTTTACGCCACATCTGTGATCCTGACTGGGACAGAGTACAGGCCGGGGAGGTGGCTGCACAAGGCGTGAGTCCAAGGGCATGCATGTGAGCAGCACTCTCCTCCTGACACGCAACTAGAGAGGCTGAGACCAGTGAACATGCAAAGCCACACGTGAGCCCTAAGCAACCAGTCAGCCTGTGTTAGAGGTGGTGGACACAGGGCGGAAACAAGGCCAGATGGACTGATGCTAGGGTTTGCCCAGGGCCGGCACACAGGGCTGCAGTTCAGCCAGAGTAGAAACGGTCTTTGGTGCCTTCGTTCTCAAGGCAAGATTCCTAACCAGTTCAGCACCACAAAACTACCCCTAGATTTTATTTCCAATGTATGTAAGCACACAAGTTTGATTACAAGCTTAAGACAGTGCCCAAAAGTGGTAATCCTGTCTAAGCCTTAAACATTCTCTTCATGTGCTCTGACTGATCTCTTTGGATTCCGAAGAAATAGCAGCCAGCAGTGCCTTTGATAAATTACTTTCTAAAAGAGAATTCTAAACTAAACTCAGTCCCAGAAATTCAACTCGAAGACATTTTTACAGCAGTGGTTAAGAATACTACCACCTAACTAAAATACAGTATTGCCTAAAATCCAATCCAGGTAAGCCACTCCCAGGTGGAATTATAATAAACAGAGAAATTTAAAGCAAAGAAAATTTGGGACATGGTGTTCCCAATAATAAATTTGCTCTGTATTAAACCCTACCCAAACTCCACAATGAACTACAACGGATATATAACAATTCTTTATGATCCTCTAAATTAATCAGTTAAAATGTCAACACTAAAAGAATAAATAGAAAAAAAAAGCATCCCTAATGCTGGGGTTAGGGAGAATTCCCCCACTTCCCTTGCATTCTTAAGGCTAAACTAACAATAAGTTGATCTAAAACCAGATGAACAGGAGAAAGACAAACTTAACGTGTTTGCATAAAGGAGTCCCTCTGAGTTTGGGTGCTAATTAATGAGAAACACAAAGTCTGGGCTTGGGTGGTAAATTGGTAAAGGGGTGACCTAGTTTATTTGTGGCTTTTGGCCCTGGATTCCTTAACTCTAGCCACAGTAGGGTCCCTGGGGCAGCCTGTCCTAGGCCCCAACTCTCACGTCTAGGGCCGTGGACAGGAGGGGAGAGTGGCTCGGGGCACCTCGCTGGGTGTCCTACTTACACTCACGTTCTCCTTCTCCCTCTCCTCGTCCTCCTCCTGGCACTCTCGGATGGCCTTTTGGATGCAGGCGTTTAAACAATGGCGAATCACATGTATCAGCTTTGCTAAATGATTAAGATAATCAATAATTAATTTAAATGTTTCTTCAACAAAATTACCTTTTAATAGTAAAGTTATAATCCCAAATAATTACAAGTGTTATTTAAAGGAAATCATTAGCAATGCATTACAGCAAGGAGCCCTGACGTGACCCACAGTGAGCAGGTTCACCGTGAGCCAGGCTCCGTGGAGAGCGCAGCCAGAAAGAGGGAAGCGCATGCAGGAAGTACCGATGTTGGTGCAGGCGGTGTGCTCGTGGGCGTGCTGGTAGAACCTCCTGGCGGCGGCGTGGTTCATCTGCAGCAGCGTGACGCAGCGCTCACACCACACCTCCTCCGGCTGGTTCACGGGCAGGAAAGAGTTAAAGATGAGGCTCACCAGGCGCCGACATACAGGCCGGGAATCTGATTCCAGACGAACCAAAATATGCTCCATGGGGCATATTTTCCAAAACTGTGGAAAGCATGTGTGCAAGAGAACCCATCACCTGTTTGTATAATCTTAAAAATATTTTAAGCAAAATTTTCAGAACATAATAAAAAAGCAGCCCTGGCTGGTGTAGCTCAGTGGATTGAGCCTGGGCCTGCGAACCAGAGTATTGCGGTTCAATTCCCAATCAGGGCACATGCTTGGGTTGCAGGCCAGTTCCCAGCAGGGGACACATGAGAGGCAACCGTACATTGATATTTCTCTCCCTCTCTCCTTCCCTTTCCCTCTAAAGATAAATAAATAAAGTCTTTAAAAAAAAAAAGCAACTAACTTTTATATTCCAGAAAATCCATGTGGCAGTGACAAGAGAGCGTCAGGGTATGAAGCCCAGCACAGGGACAGAGTCAGTAGCACTGCGACAGCTACGGACGGTACCGAGACTTACTGGGCTGGCTGCTTCGTAAGCTACATGTCTAACCACTGTGCTGTAACCCTGAACCAATGTAATATTGTATTCAACTGTAATTAAAGAATTTAAAAATTTTTAATGGAGTAGTTTAATCTTGAAAACAATTTCAAATGACTACAGGATCTGTGACACTTCTTCAAAGAAATTCAGTTAATAAATCCTTATTTTAAAAGGCAGTGACAAATAATGTGCCTAAGTATAAGGCTGTGGGGAGGACTAATTATAATGAACACCATGGCTGACGCATACTTAATTCAAATGATGGCTATGATTATCAGTCTAACCATTTAAAATTTCTTAAAACACCCTGGCTGGTGTATCTCAGTGAATTGAGTGCCAGCCTGTGAACCAAAAGGTCACTGGTTCAATTTCCAGTCAGAGCACATACCTGGGTTGCAGGCCAGGTCCCCAGTTGGAGGGGTGGCAAGAGGCAACCAATCAAAGTATCTCTCACGCATAGATGTTTCTCCCCCCTCTTTCTCCCTCCCTTCCCCACTCTCTAAAAATAAATAAATAACAACTTAAAAAAACAACTTAAATAGACACCCCATTTTCTACCTGGGAGATACACCCAGGGCTGTCAGACCATTGGCTCTGGGTCTGTGAAGGCCCCTCTCACAAGGCACCCCACCCCCAGCACCAGCGTGCCCCAGGACCCCCGGCCTCCTCCGGCCCGCCCTGCTTTCAGTTGCTGCCAGATAACTGACAGATCGGAGGGAACCACAGCCCTCCACTCACAAGCATCAGAGCAGTCTGCTCCCTCAGAGAATAGCCAAACTTCTAAGCAGGAAATTCAAGACAAGAGGAAATATCATAGAATAATAGAAAGAAGGTAGATTCTCATGGTGAAATGCTCAAATCCAAACTCCAGCACTTATCACCTGGTAATCCTGTGCAAATACTCACACTTGAAACAGTTTCTCACCTGTGTGTGGGGGTGCCATTACCGGTATATCCATTCTCAAGGACCTGACCCTAATGATTACCCCTGGGTCCCAGAATTTTCAATAACACTCCGGATCCCTGCCACCTCCCAGACCTCACCTCCACTCCTAGGCCTTTGACTGTCAACCTGGGTCAATCCTCCTGCCCAGGGCCTTGTAGAATGAGACGGGCTCCAGCCCCTCTAAGCTCAGCCCTGTGTGTCTCACAATGGCAGTAAAGAGAAAGGGTAACTCTCGTTCTTCCAATGCTGGATGCAGGAGATCCCGACTCTGTGAATATATCCACTAGTACGGCAAGCAGGACTGCAAACTGGCTGTCATTCCGACCTGGTGGACAAGCAGCCAGCCACTCATTCCTGGTAGCTGCCGCTCCACAGGCCCATCAACCTTTAACCTTGATTTTCAAGACCCAGTGTGTGTGCCCATCATGACCTTTGCAGAGACCTTACCCATGAACCCCTCTCTGCCCTGCCAGCCACTGCAGAGCTAAGGTCAAGCTGAAAGAAGCACCTCATTAAAACAAAAACCCAAATTCTGGGTCACAGGCCTGCTGTCTGTCTCACTGTGTCTCTTCTGTCTCTTGAGGAGACCTGTTAATAAAGTGAAAACTACTGACCTCTCCATGCCCTCACCAGTCATCACCTCCACAATCCTGTGCAAACAGATTTCCAATTCAAACAACACGAAACCAAAAGCTTCCCTTTCAGAGTCAGAATTGTAGTTTTAACAGGCTATTAGAACAAATTCAATCAAAACTGCAGCCAGCTTTCTCGTTGAAGATACTGATTCTAAAATGCATATAGAAAAGCAAAGGTCCCAGGCAGCCAAAGGGCTTTGAAAGAAGAGGCTGGTGATTCACACGCCAGGCCTGGGGAGCTGTAGTGTGCAGGCTTGCAGCCTGGCCCAGGACAGAAGGCAGGTGAGCCAGACAACCAGTCCAGAAACAGACCACACCGTCACAAGATCAGCAATATAAGTACCAAAGTAGTAGGATCAGGGATAAGGGTATTCTTCTACATAGGTCTCACAAAATATACTTTTTTAAACATAAAAATATTCACAGTTTCAATTCGAAAAACATGAAACAATACACACCTGATGCAGCAATAAGGCCTCCCCAGACCCATCCCCAGACACCTGACCTTGGGGTCAGTCATCTAGGTGACTGTCATTGACTCCCTGACATCTTCTGGGCATGTGTGAGGTGCTCCTGAGCACATACACTGTGTGTGCCCTGCTGTACACAGCCGGCATCTATACTTGCTTTCACTCTTCTGCCTCAGAGGCATTTCCTCAGTCACATGGCATTAGTTCACCGCACAAATGTACCCCAGGTCCCGCAGCTGACCTCACACTGAGGGACACGCAAGCTTGTGCCCACATCCTGGGCTGTGACAAAACCACCTTTCTGAAGATAACTGTCAGAGAGCCATTGCAAGAAGAGCAGTTTACCCCACCTTGGCAGCCCTCACGGCTTTGACCTTCAGCAGCATCTCCACGAAGGCCACGCGCACCTTCTCCGAGCTGTCGTGGAGGCTGTACTTCAGTGCTGGCAGAAGCTGCTCTAACAAAGGGTGGCTTAATTTGTTATCCAGGATTATCGGCAGACACTGCAAGAAAAGAGACAGGTAATGCTTCAAAATGAGAACAGAAACTTAAAAAGCTCAGGTAAGAAACCATCTAGTTCCATCTTTACTAGCACTGCTGGTGAAGTAGGTAAACACACCTGCAGAATACAGAGCATCTCTAAAATGGTTTCATATAAAAACATACTTCTATTGAATTCATACGGTTTCAGTGACTGACAAGCTTCACTCACTATTTCACTCAGACAAGATGAGAGCAGATATAAAATAATATTTAGAGTTGAAAGAAACACAGAACCACCGCTGGTGGAGTGGGCTCCAAAACCAGCAGTGTCCAAAGCGAAGGCCAAAGGAGCCCCCTTGTGCTTTCTGCATCTCCTGACTCCATGCTCCATGAAAACCGGAGGGCGGCCCGCCTGCCAGACTCGTACCCGCAGCTGCACCCACATTCGCCAGACAGACAGCCGAGTGACCCATCCAAGCTCAGTCCAGGCACCAACTGGTCCACCCTGCCACCTTCTCTTTCCAGTTATTAGGAAAGAGGATGTTTTATTTTTAAAAGGTACCTGTATTTTAAAGCTCAAACATATAAATATTTACAGATGAGATGATACAATGAATGCCTGGGATTTGCTTCGAAGCAACTGTAGGAGACGAAGGAGGGGGCTACAGATGAAGCGAGAAGGGACGTGTCCTGCTAACCATGGACACAGACAAGGATAGAAGGAGGGTTTTGTGGGTTCCTATTAAAAGTATACACAGTATATACAAAAGTTAATTTTAACGTATACTGACCTAAGAAATCTTCAGTACATAGAGCTCCCATTCTAAAATGATGTGCTCATTCCACACACACCCACTAAAGATTATTCCAAGTAGTAATTTTTGTAGAAAACACTTTAAAAAAAGAATTTATTTATTTATTTTTAGAGAGAAGAGAAGGGAAGCAGAAAGAGAGGGAGAGAAATATCAATGTGCAAGAGAAACATGGATCAGTTGCCCCCCTGGTCTGCAACCCAAGCATGTCCCCTGACCAGGAATTGAACCAGTGACCCTTCACTTTGCAGGACGAAAAATATCAATAGTGCTACATCTATACATGATTATGAGTGATTTTTTAAGTTTTTCTTTCCCTATATTTTCTAAGTGTTTTACAATAATCACTGCTCCATATAACTTAAAATCTTACCTTAAAGACAGAACAGCGTACATCAGCTGAGCTTGTATCAAATGCCAGTTCCCCGGTTACTTTCTTGAGGAGATCGATAAGAATGGTCGGAGGCATCACTTCCCAGTATTTGGAAGTTATTTTACATACACCAAGTATCCCTGCGGAACGGACCATTGGGTAAGGATCTTCTAAAAGGCTCTATAAGTAGGAAGGGGAAAAAGGCTTAAATTAAAAATCTTAAATTAGTTGGCTTTGCATCAGTATTTGCTTTACACATCAGCCTCCGGACGTCCACCACCTGTCAGATACTTCACATCGGGGCACATGCAGACTTGTGACCTCTGACCGCACACCATGCCTGCAGTTGCGTGCCGTAAGGGGACAGCCAGACCGTGCGAAGGCTGATTCACCAACCCTGCCCACGGTACCTGGCCCACAGCAGGGCCTCTGAAGCTCGCTCTACTGCTGTTTGGGAGACTGTGCAGAGAAGTTCTACTGTGAAAGATCCTCAACACGCCATGAAATAAATGTCGCACCCTAATGTCCTGACGTCTCATTGGAAAAGTCAGTCATCTGCATACACACCTGCATTAGGTATGTCTCAGGCTTGTCTTAGCCCAGGCTTTGTTTGTACGTAGGACCCACTTCATGGTGGGCAGCACCACTGTCCTCAAATTCACAGGTAAAGAGTCAGAGAAGTGACTTGTCCTAAGTTAACACAGATGTGAAGTTAGAGGTGGGGTCAGACCTGGGGTGTCTGAACCTGTGTTACATATACTACCTCTGCTGGGGAGATGAGAATACACACAACATGTAAATGAGGTAATAATTAGATATTCCAAAGGAGATGAAGGGAAGAGGAAAGGATACTATGGGCCCATAATGTCACATAAGGCACTGGGGGGAGAACAAACGTCCCTGAAAAATGTCAACATCTAAAAAACTTTGGCCAGTATTGGGTGGCCGGGTAGAGAGAGGGGACCAGGCCAGACAGAGCTGGAGTTACAAGGAGCCCAACTACATGAATACGTACATAGAGTTCTTCAAATTGCTTCTGAATTTCACTATCCATTTCGATAGCATTGAAGTTTGGATCCCTAACAGGAAATGCTTCAACGAACAACAGCGCAGCATTTGAGCGAACTTCGGAGTTTCTGGCCTGGAATAATGAAAGAAGTTGGTTTCAGGACCCAGAGAGATGACATTTGAGGACGTCAGTGCAACGTTCCTAGAGTAAAGCCCCCGGCATCTCAGCACAGACTTATCCACGAAGTAAAGAGAATGGCAACATTTAAACAAACAACACAGTGAAACCTTCCTTAGCTTTAGCCAAACTCAGTTCGGCGTCAACAGATAAAAAAAGACTGCTTGTTCAAATCCCACCTTGTGTCATTAAGGCACAGTAACCCCCTCCCCAGTCATAGCAGGAGGTGTTGAGGGACCAGAACACCCAGCCCAGCTCTGCAGACCCCACCCGCTCTGCTGGTTACTGAGCATGACCATTCCCCTCCTCTCTGGGCAGTCAGCACTACACCAACTCAGACTCCTAGTTTAATGGGCCTGAAAAATGGCCCCTCCTAGTTTAATGGGCCTTTTACTAAAACAATAAAACATTCATCCCCAAACTGTACAAAGCTCCCAGCTCCCAGCCCCATCTCTACTGCCGCACCACAGTTCTGAAGCAGGGGATCTAGACTCCCAAGTGAACCAGCACATCTACACACGAGGAGCCACTGAGCATGTGCACCTTCAACCCTCTCCACAGGAGGGGCTTGTACAACCGGTAGAGCATCTCTTCCACTCCCTGCCGAACTCTCTTTTGTTGGTGAAAATAACTCAGCACCTAGAGCCAAGAAAAAAGAAAGCAAAGGTAATGTTGCTTTGTAAGCAAGCATCTAAGATCCCGTTTGGAAAAACCAACAGTGTGGGCTCTCTCTTCCAAGACAGGCACCCCAGTATGACAGCTCTTCCCCAAGTATGACGAGGCAGAGATGCAGACAGCCCCGCATAGCAGAGGGCATGGAGGGAGCTGACGGCTCGCGTGAAGGTCAGCGCCCTCATGATCTTCAGGGTGGAATAGAAAAGGAGTCAGGAAAGGTGGCTTCCACAGCCCATCCTGGTTCTAAGATGAGCTGAGCACGCCTCTTCTTGGGTCTCGGTGCGACAGTGGACACCTGAACAAGGCCCGCGCCGGGCCCCCAAGCAGTGCTGCTGCTCCTTGGCCCTCCCCAGCAGGGGCTGAATGTCAGGCCCAAGTGCCTCCCAAGCCGTGGGCCAGCCAGGGCGGGATGGCTCTCCTACTCCTGTTCTGTTCTATTCCCTTCTCTTCCAGCCAGAATCTTCCTGCCACTCTTCACAGACTCTTGTCCCCAACAACAATCACGTCTGCCTCACTCCCTGATTTCACAACTCTAGGGACTAAGATTACATCAGTAAAAAGAGGAAAATAAAGAAAGTAAAACAGGCTATAAAACAGCAGCCCACACTTTAAGTGAACTCAGATCAACTTTACCCTAAAAGAACTACAGACTGAGGATTTTTTTCTGATTGTTCACCTTTATTTAGGAGTTTTTACTGATTATGGTAAGTGACATGAGTCTACAGTTTGTTTTTGTGTTACAATATTATCAAGTTTTGGCACCAGGATATACTTGCTTCACAAAAACACTTTTTTTTCCACAAGGACATTTTTTTCATTGCTTTTCAGAGAGAGAAGGGAGAGAGGGAAACATGGAGTGGTTGCCTCCTATTTCCTTCCAGACTGGGGTTCACACCCTCAAGTGCCCTGACTGGGAACTGAAACCTCAACCTTTCAGTTACAGGAAAATGTTCTAAAAACTGAGCCACAATGGCCAGGACCACAGAAATACTTTTAAATAGCTTTATTGATATAATTCACACACCATAAGTCACTCTTTTAAAGTGTACAACTAAGGAGGTTCTAGTATATTCATAGAATTGTGCAGCTATTACTATTACCTAGTTTTAGAAGATTTTCATCAACAGTATGGGGATTTTTACTTTCAAATCACTCTGGAGCTTCTTTCAATATGTTAATAAAATAATTTATCATATAAATATAGTGTTTATCCAAAAAATAATGTGAGGAAAAAACTATGTGTTATAAGCAGCAAGAACAGTTACTTAAGAGTCCAGGAACACATTTCATTTGAAAGTACAATCTAATATTCTTCCTTTTGATTCTGTGCAGTTTTCCATAAATTTACCAGAGTGATGTCCACACTTACACTATCTTAGTGACTCAGACATCGCAGCAGAATTCTAAAGCAGGCATGAAAAGCAAGTGCCTAGCCATCTGGTAGCAAGAGTGACATGCCCATGTCACCGACCTGTGGTTGAACACGATGCTGCTCCTTAGGACTAAACTGAACCTGCAACACCAAACCACACATGTGACCTGCAACTTAAGGGAGCCAACCTGGGATGGGGGGGGGTCCTTCTCTCCAAGCTCTTTACCTTTGGATGACTCATACTTAATCATCGATCACATAGACAAATGTCTTCTCATCCATTCAAGCTTTATATAATTAGTGTATTTACATTATACAAATAATTACAATTTCACTACTCAAAAAAGTAAAGAGGCAGCCTTTGTCACTCAGGTGCCCAAAGTACCAGCCCCCCGCCAGAGTCCTGGGGCTAACCAGACACCCACAGCAGACATGGGCACAGACCCAAAGGCCTCCTCTAGTCAAACAGCGACAACGTATGAATGGAGTTCAGATTTGAGGTCTGAAATGACCTTCTGAAAACCAAATCTTACCAAGAGAAATGAATAAAACATTATTCAATTTGATTTGCAAAATACCAAAATGGAAATTTAATGGATGAAAGTAAATAATAAAAACAATCTCAGCTATCATCTTTGTCCACAAAAGTGGCAGTGGCAGTTAGAGCGATGATTCTGGACATTTTCACGTCACAGGATTTAATTAAGGCGGTTTAACTTCAGTTCTGGTGTCAGAGCAGTAACCCTCTGCTTCCCTAATGAGAGCTGTGGCAGCAGGACACAACTGCCAGGCACCAATTTCAAGATTCTGAGAATCCGTACAACTGATGCCCACAAAGGCTTGTGCACTGAACAAAAAACAATGACCTGAAAATGAGAAAGACAAGACGCAAGGTGAGGAAGGCACAGTGAGTGCTGAGGGCTCGGCTCACCTCGCGCACTCTGCTGTGCACTGGCGACCTCCGCGGCAGGTGGATCCCGTGGTACATGAGGTCCTGGATGCAATCGCTTTCAATCGTCTGCAAGAACAAGCGTGATGCAGTAACACTGGGAGTGTGTGTGTCCCACTGGCAGACAGGACGGGCAGAGCAGCGGTATGAGCACGAAGGAGTGTGATCTGTTCATCTTCCATCGCCTGCCATCAGAGCCTCTGGGTCTTAAGTGTACACCTCTCTAATTCTCACCAGAGAGAACACTTGGCCTCCTCTATCTTATTTGATGAGATATTCATTTGTGAGAAATGGCAGTTTAGGCCAACAGGGCTCAGAGACAGAATGAGGCTGGGCCCCCTTGTCTGAGAACCTCAGAGCCTCCCGGAACTACACTGACCTACCTCTAAGGTGGGGTCCAGGATTCCAAACTGACTGAAACGAGGTCTTTGGGGGCTGCCGTAGACGGGCAGAGCCGTACAGGGCGTGGTGTGGGGAGCCAGGGCCCTGAGGTCCTCCTGTGGGGCGACTGAAGCAGGGTCAGTGCCAGGAGCAGCCCAAGGCCCCAGGAACTATCTGGTCTGTTCATCTGGATGCCAAGGCTTTAGGAAAGACACAGGGAAAGATTCCTACTAATACTAAGCTCTTTGCTATTATCTTTGAAAATATTTCCTCACCTGAAGCCACTAACAAATCCCAGCTACACCACACGCAGGAACCGCACACGGCCAGACGTGTGATGAACTATGAGATCTGCGGCACCACCTAGCAGGTGTCCGTGCCAGGCTGTTGGCTCAGCCTTCAGAGCCAACAACCAGAATATGGGCACTTCAGAACACGGATGACAAAGAGACCGTGAGCTGGTTTCTTCAACACGCCGATGGCATAGGATTAAAAATGAAAAGGAGGGAGGTTTGGATGCTCTCAGAGGCCTGCTGGGCCCCAATTCCAAGAAAAAGAAAATAAGACATTTTTGAAACAAAGTTGAGAAATGTAAACATGGCTTTATTATTTTTTAAAATACCCCTCAATCGTTAACGTTGCTGTGGACGACACCAGCGTCTGTGCCCATTTGGCCAGCACACTGAGGACCAGACCCTGGTGCGGCCTGTCCGCAGCCTGCTCAAAGGACTGGCAGACAGGGGCCCAGGAGGCAACGAGAGCTACAGCTCCTGGTGCTAATTTGGCACAGCTCTAGTCAAACAATTAAGTTCTTAATTATGAATTTCTATTTTTTAAACCACTACTGGAAAAAAGAGGGACAAGTTTCATTCAGCAATGAAACAATGCAAAAAATGTATAACAATGCCCTGATTTTGCCCTCCCCCCCTCAAGTTATCGCTATAAATCTATTCTAGAAGTTGACAGAAGTACATACTTCCCCTAGAAGTAGAAGTCAGTGATAAACCCTGGCAACATAAACCAAGCGTAAGTGAGGGAGGAGCGGACAGAAGCCAACTCCACATCCCAGGCACCCTCCCCCTCGGCCTGCCGCTGTGCCCCCTCCCACCAACTCAGGGCCCGCTCTCCGGCCCCTTTCCGACTCAAAGTCAAATTTTACTATCAGTGAAGAAAAAAAACACATCTGAGAACCTAGGATAAGAAAAGTTTAAGGGATATAAACAACATTTTCTTTTGATTTTTCCCAGAAGAACCTTTGCATATACAATTGTAATGGTGAATTATATAGCCCATATCTTCACAGTATAGATATTATACTGTCATTAAAGGTTAGGCATGTTCAAATTTAGTATCTTTAAATTCTTGAAAACAATGTCACCCAAAAAAGTGACCCAAGTTCCCCGGGCAGCATGGTCTAGCCGAGACAGGCGAGTCACAAATGTCAGTCTAAATTTTCGAGGGACCACACGAAAAACAGCAAAGAGAAGCAGGTGTCATTATTTTAATAATATGTTTTGTTTAACCCAATATATCCAAACACTGTCAATATGGACAGAGAGCCTCTGCACAGGTTTTGAATACCTATTCCATGACTACTAAGAAGAATAAAATAAAAGTGTTAACATTAAATAAAATGAAAATACCTCCAGTATTTTCCCAGAAGCCTTTCTCCAAGCTCTGAAATAAACTTCTGCAATGTGCACCATCAAAGATCTATTTAAAAGAAATTGTTTTTATTTAATGCAAAGAATTATACTTTTTTCATGTATCATTTCAGGTACTCTCCCATCCCAGGGAAGAAGAACCTCAGCTGAGAGGAGTGCTTTGCAAACTAACTGTAGAGATTTGTTACCTACCTACAGCAGCAGGTAGTAGAAGGAGAAAGTTTTGAGAAGGGGAACTGAATTATCAAACTATTTTCTTCCTTCCCAGTCAAGGCTTCCCCAGAAATTTACTATTTTCTGTGAACTCTAACAACATAAGCCTAGAATCAAATTCTTAAAGTAAAAAACATTTTAAAACTTTGCAGGCTACTAATTCCCTAAACTAGCAGAGCTGACTTTAGAATCACACTTAGGACTTTACTGGTTCAGCCCAAATACCCTGCAAACGAAGAAGCAGGATACATTGTAGGGAGCAATGCATCTCCTGCCCTAGGAGGTACATCTGCAAAAATATTGCTGTATGAGATATCTGAAATTTTACTGCCTATGTTTTCCTCCAGAATTTTTATGGTGTCATGACTTCTATTTCAGTGTTTTATCCACCTTGAGTTTATTTTTGTGTAGGGTGTAAGTTGGAGCTCTGCAGCCAGAGATTCAGGACAAACCCCCACTCAGCTCCAACACAACTGCTGTGGAGGGAAATTCGGCAAAAGCCCAGCTCTGGAGTCTAAGAATTCCACTTTAAAATGCAGACTAAGAACCCAGCCCCAGAGCAGATTCAGCACTGGCCCTGGAGCCAGCAGACAGCAAACCTGTGCCTTGAGTGCTCGGCTCTGGGTAGGCTACGGGGCTGGTATGCATCTCTGCACACTCCCTGCAGGGCTCACAGCACAGGAAATGGGGAGCAAACGTGACGTTCAAACGGCAGCAGATGTGCTAGTGAGACAGGCTTCACTGTGACTGAGGCTCACATTTAACTGGTGAATGATTCATCTATTTAAAAAACTACCACAAATCAAGACCTCAGTCTTAATACCATTACTGAAAAAGAATGATTTCCTATACAGGGAAAAAAATATCCAGTTACAAAACAGACCATAATAAATAAGAGATCATTTCTAAACCTTCTGAAAAATCAACATAACTTTTAAAAGTCAGGTCGAATAGACTCTTTCAAAGCCAGGTTAAGATAGTACAAAATATTAGATGTAATATTTATTCCTATGACTTGCAGATGACAAGACAGTATACATACAAAACCCTATAGTCTCCACTAAAAAACAACTTGACTCAATAAATAAATTTGGCAAAGTAGCGAGATACAAAGTCAGTGTTCAGAAATCAATGGAATTTTATACATCAATAATAATCTACCAGAAAAAGAAAGTAGGAAAAAATCCCATTTACTGTTGCAACAACAACAGTAACAACAAATAATGAAGTACCCAGGAATACATATAAACAAGGAGGTAAAAGGCTTGTATTCAGAAAACCAAAGGACACTGAAGAAAGAAACTGAGGAAAATACAAATAGAAGCATATACCATGTTCACGGATCGGAAAAATTAGCATCATTAAAATGTCCATACCGTCCAAAGCAATCTAGAGATTCAATGCAATCCGTATTAAAACACCAATGGCATATTTTGCAGATCTAGAATATTTCAAAATTTTATATGGAACAAAACAAGACCCCAAATAGCCTCAATAATCCTGAGAAAGAAGAACCAAGTAGGAGGGATCACAGTACCAGATATCAAACTGTATTACAAGGCCACTGTAATTGAAACAGCCTGGTATTGGCATAAGAACAGACACATAGACTAATGGAACAGAATAGAGAGCCCAGAAATAAACCCACATCTTTATGGTCAATTAATATTTGACAAAGGGGGCATAAGCATACAGTGGAGTAAAAAATGGTCTTTTCAATAATTGGTGTTGGCAGAACTAGACTGGTACATGCAAAAAAAATGAAACTAGACCACCAACTTACACCCTACACAAAAATAAACTCAAGGTGGATAAAACACTGAAATATAAGTCATGACATCATAAAAAATCCTGGAGGAAAACACAGGCAGTAAAATTTCAGATATCTCACGCAGCAATATTTTTGCAGATGTATCTCCTAGGGCAGGAAAAATAAACAAATAGAACTACATCAAAATAAGAAGCTTCTGCACAGCTAAAGAAAACATCATCAAAATGAAAAGGGAACCCACTGTATGGGACAGCATATTTGCCAATGACTAATCAGACAAGGAGGACACACAGACAGCCCAGAGTCATATGAAAGGATGCTCAGCATCACTGGCCATCAGAGAGATGCAAATTAACACTGCAAGGAGATATCACCTCACACTGGTGAGACTGGCCATCAAAAACAAATCAACAAATACTGGTGAGGTTGTAGAGAAAAGGGAACCCTAGTGCACTGTTGGTGGGAATGCAGACTGGTGCAGCCACTGTGGAAAACAGGATGGAGTTACCTCAAAAACTAAAGATGGAACTGCCTTATGACCCAGTGATTCTACTGCTGGGAATATATGCACAGAAATCTAAAACACTAATTTAAAAGAACCTAAGCACACAATGTTCATAGCAGCTTTCATTATTTACAATAGCTAAGTGCTTGATACAGCCTAAGTGCCCATCAGTAGATGAGTGGATTAAAAAACGGTGGTAAAGCCCTGGCTGGTGTGGCTCAGTGGACTGAGTACCAGCCTGTGAACTGAGAGGTTGCTGGTTTGATTCCCAGTCAGGGCACAGGCTGGGTTGCTGGCCAGGTCCCCAGCTAGGGGCGTGCGAGAGGCAATGGATCCATGTTTTCTCTCACATATCGATGTTTCTCTCCCTCGCTTTCTATCTCCTTTCCCCTCTCTCTAAAAAATAATGAAATAAATATTTTTTAAAATTATGCTACATTTACACAATGCAATACTACACAGCAGAAAGAAAGAAGGAGCTCCTACCCTTCAATACAGCATGGACAGAACTGGAGAACACTATAGTGAGATAAGCCAGTTGATGAAAGACAAATACTGTATGATCTCACTTATAAAAGGAATCTAATGAACAAAATAAACTAACGAGCAAAATAGAATCAGAGGCACAGAAACAAGGGACAGACTGACAGCCATCAGAATGGGAGGGGAGAGGATGGGGCTGGTTGAAGGAAGGGGAAGGGACTAGACAGAGAACATACATGCGCAAGACACGGACAACGGTGTGGGGACTGACCGAGGGAAGAGGGTGGCTGGGGAAGGGGGCAAAGGAGAAAATAAAACAAATGTAATAGCCTAAACAGTAAAAAAAAAGTTTTTAATCCTAAAAAAATTACTTACTTCTGTAATCGTTGTAACTGGTTTTTAATGGTCCCATGGATGATTTTAATAAAATTTGTATTCCAATTAAAGAGAGAACTAAGAAATCTTCTTCCCTATAAATTAAGAAAACAGGATACAATGGTAAAATTGAAACCAAACAGAAAGTTCCCAGGAAGTAAGCAAGCGATCTTTGAATGCTAGAGGGCAAAGGAAGTCCACTTAGAATCTGCAGATGGGCACTGAGCTGGGAGAGCAGTGCCTTCCAGTGGGGACGGCAGGGGGGCCTTGCAGGGCCAGTGGGTTAGCAGGACAAGGGTGGGGGACAGCAGACAGGCTGAGCTCCCCCCTCGCTAGACCACAGGCAGCAACCACACTGCTCTGCAGGTAAGCGAACCAGTCCATACATCTGGCTTCCATCTGGCTGTCACGATGTCTACATAACTTAAGATGGAGAATACTCACATCTCGTGTTTTGGGGTGGGAATGGAATAAAGCTTTCATTCACTTCATCTTTAATAAACGAGAAAACTGAGGACTTGCATAGTTAAGAGGCTAAGTAGTTGCCAAGCTAGAATTTTCAAATGCATACAGGCCCCAAGTACAAAGGCACACCCACACTTATGTGCAAGTTACTTATGTGCAATGCTAAGTTACGTGCATGTTACTGGATTATACATGAGCCTTGAAAGCAAGCACATTTGCCCCCTGCAGAAGGCATCATCACACCTACCAAGAATGGCCCTGGGGAACAGCAGCTCTTCACTGCTTCCCTGTACACTGGCATGGAATGCCACGAAATGACATACTTCACACAAATGGCAGGAGAGCCAAGAATGCAAAAGGCCAGTTTTAAAACATCAGTTTTTACTGGAAATATCAATAACTTGTTAGTAGAGTACAAGATATTTTTGTTTATCCAGAATGACGAAAAACTGACCTAAGCAAATCAATGATTGATTAGAAAGTAAATTTAGATATCTTCAATACAAAAGAGCACATCAGTTAAAAAGAGTTGTAACATTCACAGGTGTATATTCGTGTCTGTGCCACATACTTGCGCGCACACGTAGTCAGACAGATGTAATCCATCAACTGCTACGCACAAGCCAGTGGAAACCAGGTTCATGTGTCTAAACCCACTCCCTACTTCTCTCCTCTTCCCAAATTTTCTAACAGTCCTAGAGATTAAGGCACAGGCCACATGATCAGTGTCCTTTCAAAGGATGACATGTGACAACAGCAAAAAGCCCAGCCAGAGCCCTTCCTGTGAGCTTGGTGCCTGCTAGACACTGTGTATAGGTCCTCCAGCATCACCTCACGGCAGCTGTCCCCACTTTACAGGAAGAACACTGAGGCTCAAAGTGGTCTCATCAAGGCCAGCCCTCAGGAAGCACACAGACAAGGATGTGAACACAGCCCTGAGCCCAAAGATGAAGGTCTTGGTCAGTATAGTCCAGACTGGTGCAGGGCCCTTGCCCCTGGCCGGCTGGGATGTGCCCTGCAGTGAGGGGCAGACCACTGACCAGCTGTGAGGCCTCGGGCAGCTTTTCCAGGTCGGAGCTTCTGAACCAGAGCTCCCCCCCCACCCGCCATGTGAGCCGAACAGGCCAAGAGCAGCTCACATGAAGGCTATGTTCTGCATACAAGCACTCATCTTCACACCCCAGCACGGGAGCCCAGTCGAGGTACGACAAACAGCTCCAGAAAGACCCAAGACAGCACCTCAGCACCGTCCCAGAACTGTGCAACCCACTCTAATTTTTAATTCTCTGGTAGCCACATCAATAAAAGTGAAAGGGGCCTGGCTGGCATAGCTCAGTGGATTGAGCATGGGCCTGCAAACCAAAGGATTGCGGTTCAGTTCCCAGACAGGGCACATGCCTGAGTTGCAGGCCAATTCCCAGAAGGGGACGCACGAGAGGCAACCATACATTGATATTTCTCTCCCTCTCTCCTTCCCTTCCCCTCTAAAGATAAATAAATGATAATTTTCTTAAAAAAATGAAAGGGAGCCCTGGCTGGTGTAGCTCAGTGGATTGAGTGTGGGCCTGCGAACCAAAAGATCGCAGTTCGATTCCCAATCAGGGCACATGCCTGGGTTGCAGGCCCAGTTCCCAGCAGGGGACACACGAGAGGCAACCATACATTGATATTTCTCTCCCTCTCTCCTTCCCTTCCCTTCTAAAGATAAATAAATAATAATTTTTTAAAAAGTAAAAGGAAATAAATTAATATATTTTTAATTTATATCTTTAATATATTTATGTAAGCCAATATATCCAGAATATTATCACTTAAATATATAATAAACATTAAATTATTAATGAAACATTTTACATTCTTTTTTTCATACTGTTATTTTAAGATTGAGAAAGAATGTGTGGTTTTGTAAAACCTCACCTTGCAATTTCTGAGGACCTTAATTATTTTTTCCTCTTAACTGAAACCCAGACCCAAAGAAGCCGTCATCTCTGAGCCTTTTCTGTGTCCCTATCCAACAGTGTTGTCTAGACAAGTGACTTAACCAGCTTGGAGGGTGGAACTAAATAGAAGTGCCAGCAGGCGCTTCCCCTCCGTTTCCTCCTGCCCCAGAGGTTCAGGCTGGAGCCCAGGGGCAGGGTGAACCAAGCCTGGTGAGGCAGAAGAGCAGATGGGCCTCCCCAGCTGTTCAGCACGGGCACACATGGCCACACAGCTGTGGCCTTTCATCTGGGAGCCCACAGGGCAGGAGGGGCCAGCATGTCACACAAACGTTTCAATCAGAGCTTTTCACACAAGACCACTCGTCCATCACAGAGGCTGAGTCTCTCCCACTCACCCCCTAAAAACACCTTTCTAAAATGACGTCTGGGATTTGCTTCAGAAATCCAAGAGTGAGATGGGAGACAGGAATAGAGAGGAAACTAGAGTGGCCAGGTTGGTATAATTTACACTAAGTTTTGAATTCCTGTGTTTTTTACGCTTAAGGCCACAGTACAACCAGCCACACTTCACGAGCGCAGCAGCTGAGGACAGAGCCTCTCTCTGCAGGAGGAGGAAACCCAGGGCACTGTGTGCAGACAGTGTTGCGTGTGTGCCCACTGACCTAGAGTTAAGGCAGAAGGTCCGATCTCATCCACAGGGAAGTGCTTCCTCAACCTTGTTTTTAATCGTTCTTAATTGAAAATGCAGTCACAGTGCTCCCAGGATTGACACAACCCTCCATCACCACCAGATTTAATGATGAAATAAGCAATGAATTGTAAAATGTTTGCTTAGTACTGCCATGCAGTGAAAACACCGTGCAATAAACATACTAGCCCTCAACAGCTAAGCACAGCACTAACAGCAAGCACACGAACTCAGAGGGAACCTCCATTAAAAAGCAGTTCACTAACGGACAAAAAAGAAAACCCTACCCACCTCTTCCTTCTTGATATAATTGACACTTATGAAGCACTCCAGCAGCATGTTTTTAATTTCTCTACTTTCCTCCAACTCATAATCAAAGCAATATAAAGCCTGATGAATATGCCAAAGCCGACTTATGTCTGCACCCTAGGAATGGGGAAAAAAATGTTAGTTTTTTATAAATAGTAAGGTCACATTTCAAATTAACCATATTTCATATAATAAATAATGGTAATTCTAGTCAAGAGAAAACAGACTTAAAAAATTGCAAATGTCACTGGCAACTCTAGAGAACCGTTTTTTAAGACAGGTAAAAGCAACCCGAGACCTGGATGCCCAGGCTGCCGGCAGTTCCCGAGACTGGGAGGAGGTCCGAGTCTGTACTGCCCAGCACGCCAGCTGCTGGCCTGTCGGACTACAGAGCAATGAAAGGTGACCGGTGAGACCTCAGACCAAATTTTTCGCTTTTTACACTTTAAATTAAATTTAAATAGCCCCACGTGGCCACTGGCTACGGACAGCACAGGTGCAGATTAGGAAGATGTGATTTAAAAGCTCAACAAAAAACCCCTGGAAAATAGATTTTAAAAAGACAAACCAGTGTGGCTTAAGGGTAAATTCTGACTTATACAAGGGCTTCCCGCCTGCTCTTAGGGCAGCAGGAAACGCCAGAAAGCCAGCTGAGGTCCCGCTACATAGCCAACTGCTCCTTGGAGACTCACTCAGATGCAGAGGTGTGAGGAGGCCCAAGCTTTCTAGAAAGCTGTTGGCAATGTGCATCAAGGGCTTCAAGTTCAAACCCAATGACCAATGAAGAAAGATATGAGGTAAGGAACATCAGAGAAGTTCGTCATTGTCCCTAAAATAACAATGGCCACCTTAGATGTTGGAATTAATGAATTTTATCTTCCTTATTGCCCTTTTCTTCAATTGCCCGGTTTTCTGAGATGAATGTAAGTATCTGTTGTTGTCTTAATCAGAGGGAAATGTTCTTTTTCTGGGTTTCTGAACCGCATACCAGAGACTAAAGGATGAGAAACAACCCAGCCTTCAAACATGCTGTCCATTGGTGCTCAGGCCTCACTGCAGTCTCAAACAACCCCCACCACCACTGTCTTGCCACACCCGGATGTCCTGCCCTTTCTGTCCTCGGCGCACAGCCCAGCTGGTCCAGACCCGGCAAGGAGCCTGCCTCTGCAGGCCATCCCAGCCTCCTGTCTCAGGACTGCCGCTTCCCTGCTGCCTGGAGCTCACAGGAGAAGGTGAAGTGGAATAGTCACCTTGAGACCCTGAGGTGACATGAAGGACAGGGCCACACATACAAGGGAGATGGGGAAGCCACAGGGGTCAGTCCACTCACGAGGACACATGATTCCTAAATGGTGTGAACTCGCTTGCTCTCGAAGTCAAGTGCACACTGAACGAGCACACGTACTGTTTTCGTCTGGAGACTCTTCCTCAGCAGCAAGGTGAACGCGGTCTTCCCCATGTCCTCCTTGGCAGGCAGGCCCTTCTCCCACCACGTGACGCACAGACCCTGGATGGCACGCTGCAGCTTTCGTTCAGACTCCGGCAGTGCATATAAGATACCTGAGAGAGAGAGCCCGGTCACCACCTTGCTGGTCAGGGGCACCACCACTGGTTCAGGCTCAACAGTGTGGCCCAGCAACTTTCAACCTTCCTCACTCGTGGCACAGAAACTAATCATTAAAGTTCTGCAGCACACCATGAATATATTTTTGCCATCTGACAAAAAAGTTATAATTTTGGTTCATTCACACCAGGAGGACTACTGGTATGTTGGCTGTTGTCATTTTTTAATCTGATAATCTAAGATGCCCATGCCCTGACTAGCCGGGTACTGCATGTTTTTGAACTGCTTGCAGCGCGTCAGTTGAAAATTGCTCGTCTAGAGCACTATGACTTAAAAACGTCTGCTAAGTAATAATAGTTTATGTTTAAATTGCCGAATATTTATATACGTTATCTATAGGATACAAATGATGGTGATTAAAAAACTGTTTTACTACTGTTATAAAAGCAGAACGGGAAGATAGAGCCCCAGAACCCTAAGCAAAGAAGCAGATGTTGAGGTCGTCCGAACGTAAGGGCACTCACACCACTTGACAACACATAGCAGTGCCAGGTCGGGTCTGCTGACGGTGAATCCACTATAACTACCCCTTGGTGTGCCAGCCTTAAATTCTGACTTGTTGGTGAAATACAGTAAAAGCAACTATTGTAATGAATACGAAAACTACAGTGCTTTTATTAACAGAAAGTCTTAATTATTAAAATACTAATAATGCACCCATAATTATAAGCCATAGATAACTGAATGCTATTGTACTGAAGTAAAATTCCTGAATTCATGCAAAGTTGGGAACTGCAATATCAGTAGTAATTATTTAACCAAACAGTTACCAGTTATGTAGAGAAGGTACAACCAAACTGGTAGTTAACATTCACAAAACCCTTGGGAGCCTCCGAGACTGATGAGGGATCATCACCTCAGAGCGAGAACTCTGACCTCTGACCGCAGCAGTGCCCCGCACAGATACACAGACCTGAGCGACTCCGGGGGGTACAGGCAGGGGACGGCATTGTTGAGGGGATGCGCCACACAGAGCTCCTCAAAGCCACGTGGTGGGGGCAGAGGTACATGGGAGATTTTTCTTGAAGATCATTACTTTAAATTACCTCGATATCTATAACTTTATATAACACTTTATAATCAAATCTCCTCATTAATTCAGTCTAGTGTTACTCCTAAGGTACGACCAGTCTCACAGTTTAGTTAAACCTTGAAGGTTTAGGGTAGGAAAACTCCAAGGGTCAATAATTATTCTTAAGGTCATGGTTGTAACACATTTAAAGAAAAAAGTTCAACTTCACAAACATTTGGTTAAATTTAAACTATCTGGCAGTAATCACCAGCTGAGAAATTTAGAATCAGACCGTCTTCCTTAACAAGCCCTTACTGTTGGTCCGGTGGTCACATGCGACTCCCCTGAGATCCTGCACACAGCGGCAGTCGGTTGCTTGGTGAGGCGCATTTGCACTTCCTGAAATGCTTACCTGCGGCCTGCATCAACTTAGCTACTCGAGACAGCCCTTGAAAGCTCACTCCTCCGCTCCTCTTGTGGCTGAAGCAGTAGCACCTGACTGCACTACTGGGCCTCCCACATTGCCCCTGCTGCCTGGCAGAGAGCGTGGCCGGATGCCCACCTTCTGCATGTGCCACACTGCACCGGGTAAGCTTACCATTTAGTATAACAGCACATTCCAGTAAGGCCTCATAGTTTTCACTTTCATTTATTACAGACACAGAAGCAAGAATCACAGATGTAACTGCATGGATTATTTCTAGGGTTCTTTTCTGTAAATTAAAAAAAAGTATGAGTGAATTAAGATCAATGTATAATTCAATTTTTAAAGGAAATGTAAGTTATTAGATTTCTAAAAACCAGGCCACATTTCTAGCTTATTCTAAACAGTGAGCTGCAGTTGAACACAAACAAGTCAGCTGTCCAAAATGCAGAGCACCAGAGACTGCCACCACCAACTGCAGGTTACCACAGTAGGGTCACCAAAGGGTACAATTGCACTAAACAAGCTTCGAATACTCTTGACTTCTAACTTTAAATTTTCCTTAACTTAAAACAACTATACACAATAAACAACTACCTTTTAACAAAGACAAGGGAAACATTCTGTTTCTGAAAGACCCACACTACCGTTTTTGAACCGTGGTCCGTTTCCATGCCGTCTTCGCCCTGGGCCTCGGTGGCCTGCCACCCCTCCACGGGGCTCTCCAACAGCACGTCCGTTAACAGCCTTCGGAGCCTCTGCCATAGCTCTTCCTTCTGCTTCCTTGACAACTCATCCAGTAACTCGCTGAGGCTGAAAGGGTTGGACGTATCTTCCTGTAAAATAAATAGCAAGCATTACATTTCAAACACAAAATATTAGCTCTATCCTTTTCATATGGCGTGTGAATAAAGAAATATCCTTTTCCTTACAAAAAAAAAGCTTCCTTTTCATCAACTTTTCAAAAGAAAAGTTTAACTGCTAACTTAGGTACAAGTTTAAGAGTTGGTTATACTTTTCAAAACCCATCCCCACAAGGTCACCAGGCGGAAAGTAGCAGGTCCCCCCTCCACCTACTCACCTTGAGCACCCTAATCTTTGGCATTTAAAATTGCACCCACTCAGCAAAACCCTCCCTCAAGTCAGCCACCCCCACGTCTACCATCTGCAGGCCTGAGATCAGGCTGCAGAACTGTGCTGTCCGGCTGGCTGACTGCACTTTCAGTTTCTGGTCTCCAGCCACCTTGAGCCCTCCACACCCACCTTCTAGTCAAGTGTAAGCATCACTCTGTCCCGTGGGCCAAGGAGCCTATTCCAGAGCCTCTCACTGCCCTTAAAATCGCCAATCCACCACCACTTCTTGTCACTCTGAGCAGATGACCTCATCTCCTCTGGGACTTAGCAAATAGAAGCCATTATCCAAGCACAGAACATCTAGCTTAGAGGGACTCCCCGTAGCCAATCTGAGCACCAAAGCAGTGACAGTAATGATCATGGGCCATGAACACAGGAAGAATCAATGGGGCCGCATGGATAATACACACATGCACACTTGCATACAGATAACTAGTGCACCAGCACAGTACAGGTGATCAAAGGATACATAGAGAAGAAATACAGGGTTAGGGGGAAAAAAAACAAGGTAACAGAGCCTCCACTGCATGCTCCCACCAAAACCCATAGGAAGAATTTAATCAGATCATCAAACAAATGCAGACAGAAGAATATGCCTCAAAGCAGCTGCCCAATGACATGAAAAACAAAGTGAGGGTGACAGACTCTGGGTTACAGAAAACCAACAGATGACGACAACTGGATGCAATGTGTGATACCAAATACGTGCTGCAGGTAACGGTGTGAAATTTCCTGAGTTTGAGGACTGCATTGTGATTATGAGAATAATTTGGTTCTAGGAAAAGGTGCATGGAAATATTTGGGGGTAATGAAACACAACATTTGCAACTGACCCTCAAATGATTCAAGAATATATAAATACAAAGAACCACAGAAGAATGCGGCCAAGGTGCCCATGGGGCACTCTGGGTTCCTCTGCATAGTCCTCAGCTTCTCCTGCAGGGCTCCTCCTCCACCCCAGGTCCCACACCCCTCCTCTCGCTGAGTCCACACCTGAGCTGTCCAGGTGTACTTGGCCTCCAGTCTTTGTGTCCCCCAACCTCCCCACAGCCCACTCAGCTCTCTGGTCAAAACCACCTGTCACTCCCACCCTCTACACTGCTTCACTGGAGTGCACACCTGTCTTGCTCCTTTCCCTCCCCCCAGAGCGTTAAGTCCACCCAGGCAGAGGCTCTGCTCTGTGTGTGCTGGACACCAGTCCACAAGCAGAGCGGGTGTCGGGAAGACACTCAAGGCATAGTAAGTACATAAACTCCCCTCAGCCCTGAGCCCTCCTACTCCCCACACGGGGTCAGTTCTGCTCCACCACTCTTGCTTTGAAATGTACATTTATTCCAACACACTCAATTCACAAGGGGATAATTCGAGCAAAAGGCAAATTTCTGGTTTGCTTATGTGGGGTTTAGTCACCAAGTAAATTCAGAAAATTGCACCTGTTGAGCAGAGCCACAAAATCACACAAAACACCCCCACCCCCTGGACACCTGCCAGTTCCTGGGACCCCACGGGAGCTGCGAGCAACGCTGCCCTCCACTGCGTGCTCCTGCCAGCTCCCACCACGATGACCTCCCTGTGCAGGCCTCTCTTCACTGTGCCCATCTTCCCAGCCACTTTTATACTTTTCTTCTCTGTGCCTGCTCACACTCAGACTCACTCTCTCTCTCTCTCTCTCTCTCACACACACACACACACACACACACACACACACGAGTCAGCAGGTGGGGTCCCAGGGAGCAGAGCCACCCATTTCCACCAGCAAACTTCAGATGTTTGTCAAGGAAAAGTGTCCTGTCTACTGTAGTATTTACGTACTTCCTAGTGATTCCATGTGTATAAAACTGTTACTTTCTCATTAGATCCCTGTTTCTTTTTAACATGTCACTGGTGAAACTCTTGAGGGCCACACCCGAAGCCCATTTCCCCCCTGCCCTCCGGCTCTCACTGCCCAGCTGCAGAGCAGTGGTTTTCAGGACCGCACGCATTGCTCGCACTGCAGTGGAACTGACTGGCACTGGGGAGCCCACCCAGCAGGCTTCCACCTGACTCAAATCAAGTCTTTTCTTTAGCTCTCGGTCAGGCTGGTCATGTGAAACTGCAGTAGTTCCACTACTCTGACCTCCGAGGTGGTATTTCCTACCACTAACTCGATACAACCAAGCGGTGTGCAGTCCTGCATGTTTTCATTTCCGTGTTTTCATGTTTACATGGTGGCCGAGGTGCCAAGGTGAGTGTCAGTAAACCTCTTAAGCTGATGCTGAAGACTCAGGGGCAGGGGTGCTGACGCAGCCTCCACGAGCTGTCTGCTGCCAAGCAGAGGGAACAGCTCAGGGCCTGCGGCGCGGGACACAGACCTGGCAGCTGGAAAGAGTGAATGCACCTCCATGGATGCCTCAGGAGCATGACACCAGGGAGACCTGCAGTGACTGTGCCACCCAAATGCTAATTTTTGCCTTTAGATTTTAAATTAATACTGACATGGCTTCACATCAATTTAGTTTGTGGTTTTAGTTAACACTATGGTACACTGCTTGCAACAGCCAGCTTAGGCTGTAAAGCACTCGTGTGCTGCACCTCTCACACAGACTACCTCACGTGACTACACACTTTCCCTTACAGACACCTCCAGGATGATGTGCTGCCCACAGTTTCTGCCAGTTATTTTTAAGTTTACTAAACACCGTTTTGTAATACAGAATCATATTATTAGCTCATTTCTTTTAAAAAGAAAAATAACTTCATGTACGTTGCTAGCAACAGACTGGATTCCTCTCTAGTTTTGAGTTGTCACTAATCTGATTTTCACACGTGATCATGAATGAGCCAAGCACACCATCTTCTGACCAAGGTCACAGTATCTGGAGTCAGCGCCTCAGGTTCCTCCAGGTCCTGTGCTTGGCTCCTTTTCCTTTATTCCACTATACAGGCACCCCCCCCCCCCCGCCCACACTCCCATGACTAACCTTCTGTTGGAGCTGGTGACACTCAAGTTTGTCTCTACCCCAGACCTTGCCTCGGCTTCAGATATACCTGCCATCTACTTATGGGATGTGTCCTGTGTACATTCCCTTGGTAGCCATTCCACACAGCCAAAATTGAGCCATCTCCTCCCCAAAATCTGCTCTCTGTCCACAAGATTTCAAGACCTTGCTGAATGGCTCTAAGGTTAGAAACCAGGGACCCCCCTGGGCCCTTACCTGGCCTATGTCTCATCAATCCACGATGCTGGCACACCCCATTGGCCAGCTCATAAGACACTCACACCTTCCCATTTCCATGTCCTAATTCCACCACCATTAGAAGGGGCATGGCCTCTGCCCCCTGCTCTCAGTCTCTCGTGGACCTCTCTTCAATCTGTTTTCCATGTGCAGCCAAAGGGTTATTCCCAAAGGGCAGCTCTGATTTTTTTGTATCTCTCCCTTTCTGCCCCACTTGTTTTCTCTTCTTTGTTCTCTTGCAGGCAAAGCACTGTCGGCTCGAAGGCCCCATGCCTCTCAGGATAAGTGAAGTCTCGACACCTTCACATGGTAAAGAAAGCCAGGGCTCAGCTCCTGCCCTCTTCCTCACCCTGCACTTCTACACTCTACCCCTGCCAAACCTTCAGGCTCAAATGCAACATGACTTTGACATGCTGACTTCTATGGACCTTCCAGAGCTTAGTTCCCATGGCCTTTGTGTGCGGATGGGAAGCAGTCCCTGCCCCGCCCTTGCCCCTTTCCCTGCTGTATGTCCAGGCCTGGACCCACAACGCTGCAAATAACCTGAGAAAAAAAGGAATGTCTTGTCTTCTTCAGCATGCCACCATGCATGCAGAATAGAGCAATAAATGTTTACTAAGTAAACAGAAGCACAGTGTACTACCTTACTTAGCATCTTTACAGCATCTCTCTTAACAGAAAGCAGGAAAGGCAGTTTGTGAGTAGTTATCCATCAGCAGGTCTATATTCATACAGTTTATTTTCTTCAAACTTGGTCCCTAAGGATTCACGGAGATGTTTCATTTATAAACATAATTTTAGAGAAATGTTTTACATTAACAGTCAAAAATCACAACAAAGCTAAACAATAAAACTTACATCAGATTGAATGAACTGCAAAAATTCTCCAATCAGGTCCTTAGACACTGCCTGAACAAATACTTCACGTCTTTCCATGACAGACGAAACTGTGTATCCTCCGGCATTTAGTCTGTAACCCTAGTGGAAAATACAAGCACAGGAAATTTACATCTGCAAATGTATCTTCTCCTCCAAGGTGTCATTTGGTACTAACATCCAAAACTGCAAAGGAATCCCTCTACCACTTACGGTGGACAGTGTCTAACAATATTCTGACACAAAACAAGTTATATATAGAAAAGAACTGTCTTGTTTTCACAGTATCAACATGACAGTGTTATACTACCAGCTGTTAATGAAACTGCCTGTGAAGGAGCAGGATGCCCCTCAGACCCTCCCCAGTCCTCTGCAGGTCAGCGCCTACAGGGCAGGCTGCTTGTGGGGAGGCCTGAAGACCGCTGACACCTCCGCTTGTTTTCCAATGTGGCACTGGGTCTCCCCGGACCTCGTTAGCAGGAGCACAGGCGTGCCCAACCAGCGCGCAGCTCCCACCAGAGGGAGTCAGCCAGGAGGCCTGGGGCTGAGCCACCTCCTGTTTCCAGGGACACCACCTGCGCTAGTGGGGCCCCAGGTGAAAGGCACCCTCCGCCCCCGCAAGGACAAAGTCAGAGCCAGAGGGTGGGACGTGCAGGATTGGGTTTTCCGTTGTTCGTGTGGAAAAAAAGCAGGTAAGTTGTGACTGATCAGAGCAGCTTTAGTAACTTGCAAAGGCCACAGTGGCGCCATAAGCCTACTTTCATGTGCTTCCTATATGCAACAGAACTCCTTCCTTAAAAAATGTATTCAACGAAAACCTGTTCCGTTGCACGCAGAGCAATATGGAAAATCACTGGTACCAAAGGCAACAATCAGAGGGACAAGGAGCCAAGTCAAACACTGCGCCCCAGATTTGAGGGTCTAGATCGCACCAACAAGAGAAGAAAGTAATCTCCCCACGCAGACACCAGCGAGGTCGGGCCCCTCCTCGCTCAGCTGGTGGGGCCCGGAGTGAACTTCCTGCAGCCTAGCAGGGGAGGCGCCCGCGGCTGATGACTAACAGTGGCTGATACCAATTCACCGCTTTGAAAACAACATGCCCAAAGATGCGACCAAGCACGAGGAATCGCGCCTCCACCGGTGGGTCCCTCGCGGAGAGCGCGCGGCCCCCGTCCCAGCCGAGGGCCCTGCTCCGCCCACGCGGTGACAGGGGAGCGCCTGGCCCTCAGCCGCCGCCACCGCGAGCGGCCCTGCGGCGCTGGTCCCTCCGTGCGCGGACCTGGGAGGCTCCCCAGGGCTCCCCGTCTCCCAAGCGACGTCCGGCACCACCTGCGGGAGGCGCCCCATCCTCCCGGGAACAGAGAGCCCACCTCGGCAAACCGTACACCTCAGGATGGAGATGCCTGACAGCGGGTTCCCCTGGGCACAAAGCGGGGCTGATCCTCTCCGGGACACTCACGGGGGAAGATGGGGCGTCATGCGCCCAGGCACCTGTGCCCACCTTTGTCCAGCCTCCTCAGAGATACCAGATGGGCCAAGGGTTCGGACGCGGCCCACGCCCGGCGTGCGTTATTGGACGCTCGACCCGCCCCACCCCCGCCGTTGCCCAGCCCCTGGCCCCGAGCCCTTTGCCGCCCAGCACTCCCGGAGCTCACCTTGTCCTCGGGAACCGCCGTTTCCCGCGCTCGGACCAGATTCAAAACCGCCCGCCCGCGCGCGCGACGCGTTCCTCTCGCTCGCGCGTCACCAAGCGTTGCTCTCGCGAGAGCCAGGCGCACCTGGGTGGGGCCAGTCGGGAGCGCACGCCTCCAACCATGCCTTGCCCCGCCCACAAGCTCCGTCCCGCACCCCCGGCCCCGCCTACGAGCTCCGCCCACACGCCGCGTTCCCGCGGGTGCCCAACCCCAGTGGCAGGCTCCGGCCCCGCCTTTTCTGCGCCAGCTAGGATCCTGGCATTCTTACCCTGATATCAAAATTAGTTTTACCGTTGGCTTAAACGAATGCAGTTTTTGACATAATTGGACTGCAAACATGGACTGCATACAAACATGGACTTCAAATAAAGTTGTGACGTCCGTCTACATATATGCAATGAAATCTGAGTACTGCCGCAAGGGGACACTCGTGTCTCCCTCTGAATCTACTT
Source organism: Artibeus jamaicensis (assembly GCF_021234435.1). NCBI lineage: Eukaryota > Metazoa > Chordata > Mammalia > Chiroptera > Phyllostomidae > Artibeus > Artibeus jamaicensis. Next base: position 6,615,858 of record NW_026521936.1, read on the forward strand.
CTCATGTAGTGTATTTTGCTGGGCTCTGTGAATCACGTCTCTAGCAAAATATTATATATAAAAATCGATATTTTAGTATCCTGTGGCCATAATGCTGTATATTTGACAACTTTCACATGTGTCAGGGATAAAAAATCAAAACCATATAAATTGTAAGTATTGATTAAATTTGAAACTAAAAATTTTTTGAAGCACACTTCTTAATGCTATGCTTAAGACTTTTAAAAATCAATTTGTTTCCCAGGCTGAATACTCTGATTCTTCATGTGTATAGATGTAAATACAGAGAAAACTTGTTCACATAAATAAAGGCAACAGAAAATACATTAATAGCAACATCACACAATTCCTTAAACATATTTTAGTAAAATACCAAAAATCACACACTATCGTTAATTTCCATTAATTCCATTTGTATCAGCTAATAACTTGATTGGGCTTTCCTTCACTTTTTGTTGAAAGCAAAAACTTGGAAACAACCTGAATTTCACAGATTTTTCTTATCCAGTCACTTGAAATCATTCACTTTTTCAAATTCCAGGGAGTTTACCAAGACCTTACCCAGATACATTATGTTGCTATTAACTATATCAGTTACTTTTTCATTTCAAGGCACTTTTGTCGATACATTTTTTATTTTTTTGACTTTTATTTATTTTTAGAGACGGGAGGGAGGGAAACATGGATGTGAGAAACACCAGTCGGCCACCTCTTACACCCACCTGTCCTGTGAGGGACCTACCCCGTGACCCGGGCACGCGCCCTGACCAGGAATGGAACCTGTGACCCTTCTCCCTCACATTGATTTCTCTCTCTCTCTCCTTCTTCCTCTCTCTCTAAAAGCAAGGGAAAAATGTCTAGTGAGGATTAAAAAAAAAACAAAAAACATCTTACAACGTGGCAATGAGAAAAGATTTTTATAGAATTAAAACAAGACCCTATGGCAAAGCAACATAAACTAAGGCTGAAGCTGTTTGCAATATATACAGGAAAGGCTATAAATCTGGCTAAAATAATATCTTCGGTAATAAACCAAGTATAAAGTTCAATTTTTGAAAAAATTTATTTTTATTGGGCAAGTAACAGTCACATGGCTCAAACTCAAAGGAAACCACTGTTATCCTTTTCCTTAATACCCTTCCAGAAATATTTTCTGCGGAATAAAAAAAATACAAAGTGTGTAACCTAATCATAATTGTGACTGGGGAAACGAGCTATAAGAGCTGGCCACTAGCTTAAAATTTAAACACTTCATATAGGGCTGATTTGAAGGAGCACTTCTCAGGAACTCTGGGTGTAACCCACAGGGTGGGGCAGAGTAGGGCTGGGCTGTCTGTCCCTGGCCACCTAGAGAGCTAAACAGGACACTACCCCACAGCTTGAGTCATGGATTCCGAGAAAGAGGGGCTCCTGGCTAATCAGGAGGTAGCTGCAGAGACATTTCCTTCCTTTTTGTGGTTTTACACTGTACCATCTCTAAAAGTTTGAACTGGGAAATGTGAATGTCTTCAAACAATTATGGAAAAAGCAGAAGTAATTGGAAGCTTGAGGCCCACACCTCTGAGAACCCTACAGAGGCCTCTCTACCTCTGGGAGCTGGGCCAAAGGGTTCTGCAGGACACCTGCTATGCCCCAGATTGAGTGACCCTGTCAGGGGAACAGGGGGAGGGGCGGAGCAGGGAGGGGAGGCTGGGCGTCTGCTGTAGGAGCGCCTCCTTCTGTCTGCCCCTCTTTGGTGCAAGCGGACTCAAGGCGGAGTGAGGTGAGAGACAGGTGAGCTGGGCGCACAACAGACCAGGGCTCTTTGGTGTTCATCCTTCACCTCCCTGGGCTGTAGTTCCTCAACACCATTCCCCACCTTTCCTTCAGGAATCTGCATGTGCCTCCTGACATGACAACCTTGGGAAGATTGAAGGGGAAAAGTGAGCTATCGACCTTCCTCTTCCTCCTGGTCCTTGGGGAGGGCAGCACCTCCTGGGAAGACCACCTCAGAGCAGGGTAACTCAAGGAGGGAGATAGGCGGTCAAGGGTAAGCATTATCAGCCACAGCCCATTAAGAGTACCTTGAGCTGCATATAATAAGAGGCCTGCCTACCCCATGGCTGGTGTGGTTCAGTGGACTGACCTTCAGCCTGTGAACCAAAGGGCTGCTTGTTTGATCCCCAGTCAGAACACATGCCTGGGTCACAGGCCAGTTCCCCAGTAGGGGGTCCATGAGAGGCAAGCACACTGATGTTTCTCTCCCTCTTTCTCTTCTCCCTCTCTAAAAAAAAAAAATGCATAAAGTCTTTTTTTTAAAAAAAGGGTATAAAGTTTAGGCCTTCTCCAGGCCAATTAGGTCAGACGATTGACGGGTAGAATTGAGTGTATTTTTTAATTGGTATTAGAGCCCCCAGGTGCTCCCATCATAAAGGTTAGAACTCAATCTCAGAAAATGGGGAGGAGTCTGTGACACAAACATACAGTCCAAAATGCCAATGTGCCCAGGTCACGCTGAGCCCCAGTGACCGTCTGTGGGGCAAGGTGCCTTGTCAGCATCCCTCTGAGCCAGACCCCCAACACAGGACAAGCTCACCATCCTCCCAAAAGGTGGACACAACCCAACGTCCTCCAATAGACAGATGGACAAACACCAGGGGTCTATCCAAACCCTGGAGTATCACTCAGCCATGAAAAGGAACAAGGCTCAGACATGGACAGTGGGCAAGGGGCCCAGGGCAGGACCCACTGGAATTGAAACTGACAGCCCATCCTAAAGGACTAGGCAAACTAGAATTTAGCTTTTACTTAAAATTATTAAATTAGCCCTTCTTAGCTGCATGTTAGGCAGTCCTATGCTGGAGCCTAGAAACCTGCCTGTGGGGCAAGTGAGGAGGAAGATGTAACAATACACTTTGGATACACTTTGCTTAAGACAATAGAAGAACGTAGCCTGCTAAGCACAAGACTTGCAGCTTTGTTTTATTCTGTTAAGGTAATAGTGCTCAGAGTCCTAAGATGCCTTGCAGAACTCTAAGCAGGAAGACTACCTGACCACAGTCACGAGGCCCTGGACAGGGTGCTGCCGAGAGTGACATAAATCAGACAAAGGGAGTTTCTGAAGTTGACAAGAGCTGACTGATCAGCAGAGCCCACGGAGCCCAAGCCCCTTACTCATGATTCTTTTCCTTTAAAACCCCCGATTAGAAGCCACTGGGGAGCTGGAGTTTCAGGTGATGGCTTCCGTTTTCCTTTTGTGGCCCCTGTAATGAAGCAACTCGAATTCTCCCGCTGCTGCTCTCGGTGCTCAGGGAAGGCCCTGCCCAGCCAGTGCCCGGCAGACAAAGGTGACAGTCGCCCCAACCTCAGCAGTGGACACACCAGTGTTTCCCCTCCAGTGTTCAGAACAGCCTCTGCTTCGTTACTTATCGGTGCTTTGGATGTAAGGCACGTGTGAGGACCATATTTTCTGCTCACAATCATCTTCCAGAAGAGTGGTTTCCAAAACTCAGAGTCTGAGGTGGGTGGATGAGGGTCTGACTAGGATGGAAAAAGAGGAGCGAGTGACTGCAGCCACCAGAGGTGGTGCTTTTGAAAATGGAATAGGTCACAGAGAGCTAACAAACAGTATCCTGCACTCACTTGTCAGAGGATGAGGGTCCCACACTGGAATTTTCATTTCAAAAGACAAAGGAGGAACAAGTCACAAGTGAGCTGACGTGAAAGTTTTATTGAACACATATGTGTGCTGTCACGAGACCTCAGCTGATACAGTGGACCCTCTCCACCCAGCAGAACACCTGCTGCAGCTTCCCACTGGCAGCAGGGACCCCGGGGGGAGGGCAGAGTGACAGCCGCAGTCTTGGGCACACCCAGAGTTGCGTGTGTACACAGAGCTGCCGTTGGTGCAGGTTCCCGAGAAGGCAGGGACCGGCTCTGGATGCAGGGCGTCTGTGGCAGGAATTCTCGCAGTACAGAAGGGCAACTCTACAAGGGCCTGTTTTCATCTGAAGTTTGAAAACAACACATTTGTACTTCTGTGTTTTAAGGCACAGGACTAGCAACCCACACGGACAACCAAAAGGGAATTCAAATTCAGTTAAGCACGTGTCCCTGCACTGCTTTGGCTCAATGTGGAAAAGCTTAATACCCTTTCCCAGGTGAATCAACCAGAAGGAACTAGAAGTGAGCATTCTGAGGGCCCGGAGCCTCCTGCATCGCCAGGGCCCTGCAGCACCAAGTCAGGCCTCCCTGGTGGTTCTTATGCTTCCCCATGGAAATGAGAGCTTCCCTTTGAACACTCTTGTCACCAAATTAAGTCAGAATCACATCGGCGAGGTGTTTCAGCCCCTCAGAACCACCCTTCCTCTGCTCCTTCCCTGTGAGAGGCCTGGGAACCTGCAGGTGGCCATTCTCAGGGGGCAGGCATCCTGTGGCCAACAAGCTTTGTTTGGATTTTTTGCCTCATGTTATGTTTATTTCACCCAATTGCTTAAAATAAACAATCCATCAAGTAAAATACACATTGAATGGTTGAAGCTGCAAAAGCCAGAAGTTTTAAGATGTTGGTAGAAATTATTGATGCGCTGAATCCCAGTGAGCGTTTCTGCCTTATTGATCCCTTTCACAGACCTGATGTTAGAAATGTCTTCAATAAACCACACGTCACGGGCAGGGAACCGGACTGAGTAATGTCCAGTCCTTCTCCAGCTGCTAAAATACCAGCCGTGTGCCCTGTGTGCGCACAAGTTCACGTGTTACCAGGATGCTTGTAAGCTTCCCCCTGCACACCACACAGGAGACCGTGGGACCGGATGGGTCTTTTCGACAACCTGAAATGCGCTGTGAAACAGGCAGCTCCAGCATCACCACCCCCACAGTTCAGGAGCAAAGGGGAAAGAGCCAAAAGCCCTGAAGGGCAGTGGTGTGCGGGGTGGCAGGCGGCCACACGGGCACCTGGGCAGCCCAGTCTGAGCAGCCCGGGGCCACGAGGTGCTTGGCGGTGAGAGTGCACACCTCAGTCCCAGAGCTCCTTGCCCGACGCATCACTGAACTCTAGGGGTTCTCACAGTCCGAAGGCACGCAGCACGTTCTCTGCACGTGTGCATCCTCCACGGACCCACACACACGGCTCAGGACACGGCCACTGACACTCGAAGGGATACAAAGCATGCTTTTAATAATCTAGTGAGAAAAATATATTCCAAAGTAAAAACTGTGTGACAATGTTGTGATACTGATATCAGTTGGTAGGAAGTAACTTTGGAAACCCAGGAAGCGGAGTCGCCCCCAAATGCCAGCTGCTGGCACCCTGGGTCCTGGGGGGCCCGGCATGAGGGCAGAATGGAACCGAGAGCCAGCTCAGGCCCCATCCTGTGTTCGCCCGTGCCACACTGAGGAGTGGGTGCAGCAGCGATCGGGAGAAGCCCCTCCCCGTCTGCTTACCCCAGCCGACCTGGCAGCCTGCAGGGTGGCAGTGGGAGCTGGTCTCCCCTCACAGGCCAGGAAACACGGGCAATTACCAGCGCTACTGCACCACAGCCTCGCACGGACCCTGACCATCTGGGTTGCGTTTTAAAAAAAGTGCAGTTGTGTGTCGTTGCACTACTTCATGAACAAGTTACGACAAGCAGTTAAAAACTTCCAACGTCTCCACTTTATGTAAGGTGTTTCAGATCAGTACACTGTGACTGTGGAACCCTCCAGCAGCCCCCATAATGGTTTATGCAGCTCAGCTGCACCGCCTTCGCCCTTACAAGCACTGCAGCTTCTCAGTAACGCATCTTCGTGGTCACGGAAGTGTTAATAGTTTTAATACTTTCTTTCATTGATAGTGGACAGAAATATACTAATATTTCATAATCTTTCAGCTTTTCTTTTAAAAAATAAGCAGCACAAAATAAGTCACTGAAAACTTTTTCCTGCAAAGACAAAAATGATTATTTGTCATAAGAATTTAGAAGAAAATATATATATTTCCTTAAGCCATTTTCTTCTGAATTCAAACCAGCACGTAGAGATTATAAAAAATAGAGTCTATTTACATGGCACGGTGCGCCCCAGGGACACACAAAACGAGGCGACAACAAAGCTCACACTCGGACCCGCCTCCCAGACAGACAGCTTCCCCCACCCACCGGTGCCTGCTGCCCTACTAGGGGCTGTGACAGCTGCTGACACACTGGAGGGAGTCAAACACACAAAACTGAACAATAACATCGGCCAAATATGCCTCAAATGTCCACGTTTTATAAAACGAGTAAGGCATGTCCAGCGAAGAACAAGAAGTATAAAAATAGCGTCGGTGAGTGGGGGCGGGTGCCTTCCTGCGCGCAGGGCGGGGCCGACACACCAGGGAGCGCGACGGGCCCGGCGCGGCCTACGTCACCACGTGTGGTCTCATCCCGTCTTCCGTGAGGTCATACCTGAGAGCACGGGGAGAGGAGGGCAGACAGGCGGTCAGGGGGACAGTGTCAGCAAGCAGGCGGGGGCTCTCTGCCTCGAGGCTTGCCGCCGGCACCGGGACACTCACCACTGGGTCCAGCCTTTGGCGAGCTCGTCCGACGCCAGAGCAACCAGCACCTGTGGGTCAGAGAGCGTCAGTGAGCACAGGCTAACGGTGCCCCTTGGGCGCCGCCCCCCGCCCCCCCCATCTCCCCAGCCTCGTCCTGTCTCCCTCCGGCTGCTGTGTGCAGCTCTCCTTTATTTTCAGCCTCTCATTTTCCAGACAGCTCTACCCCAGGGAGCACCTGTGAACTAGCAGGTGGTCGACCCTGGCCAAGCGGTCCTTCCTGAGCACGTTGGTCTTTAGGTCCAGTCACTGTGAACTGTCAGGGCAGGGTCAGGGCTACAGGCTCCCGGGCCACTGAGGGCAGCGCAGATGACAAGGACTGCCCACAAACGGCACCTGCACCCAAGCCTCTCCTCCCCTTCACCCCCACACGCCTCACCAGAGACGTATAGGAGTTACATGTGGGTGGGACTAAGACTGAAAGAGTTCAGAGAAACGAGGCCCGTGATGTGTCAGGGTCAAGCACAGTTAGTTGGAGAGGCAGACTGGGAAGAGCACAGCCCTCCTTGGGGTTTTCTTTCATTGTGGTACTTGAAAAATGAACCTTTCTTCCACTACAAGTGCATGGCATTAGTGTGACTAACACGCCGACACTGAACACACGAAAACAACGAAACAACATCTCCACAACGTACGGGTGTCAGCTGATTTCAGTGTCAACCGGACCGTGGTTTCATCAGTAAGTGTCGATCACAGAGAAGTGCACCCCACACACATGTCGGGGACTGCTGAATTTTCACAAAGTGTGGGGACCCACCAAGGGTTTTCTCAAACTTACTTTGCCGAGCAGCCCCTTGTCTTTGGACAGGAAGCCGCCGCTGTTCTTCACAGCAACGTCCAGTGTCCTCCTCTGCACATCCGGTAAGGAAACGCTGAAATCGAAGCTGGGGGAGAAACGGGGCCTTCCTGCGATTTCTCCATGATCCTGCTGCAACTCATCGTAACTAAACGTGACGTTTATGCCTGCGAGACCCCTCCAAATGCTACTACACGTCTGTCACCATGAAACGGGATTCTCGTGCTATTTGTTTGGGTCTGGGGTTTCATGAAATCACAGAATCAAAGCATTTTCCATGGTTTCGAGCAGCTTCAAAGCCTGGGTGAACTGATCCAAAGTGCTCTGTGATCTGGTTTCACCATAGGAACCATCTACTCTGTGCTTTCCAGTGGCTGAAGTCAGATGCTGCAAACTGAAGTGCCTTCGGGGAAGCAAGTCGTCGTAACCCACTGGTGTGTGGCCCCCGTGCCTCGGGGTCTCTGGCAAACTGGAGGACTGAGGGCCCGTGGCCTGGGGGGCACATGGCTGAGATGTGGCCAACCCTCCCACGGAGCTGCCACAGCTAGAGACCCAAACCTGGGAGCTCAAAGTCTTCAGTGCTGCTGCTAAGCAGGAACACTGACAAACATGAGGTGCCAGCCCTGGGCCCTGGGGCCGCCACCCCAGACAAGCCACAGGGGTGGGAAGGGGCCTCTTTGAGGCCTAACTGTGAAAGAGGTTCGTGAAAACCTAAGACGATTATGCCATTCTCTTCATCAATCTTTAAATTGTTTTGGAAACCAGCTGTTTTTCATACGAATGTTATATTTTAAGATATTGCAGATTTATCATTTTAAAAAACATGTATTTTAATATCCTCAGTTTTGCTCTGAACCTCCTTTGCTCTTCAATTCCTACCAGTCTCCCCACCCAGGTTTACGGCTCATCGCTGCTGCCCAAAACCCACGGTGCTCCCGTGTCTCAGCCTGCTTGCGCCCGCCCGCCCACCGGCAGTGTCCACCCTGGTCTCAGCCCTGCGTGGACTCCCAGGCTTTAGTCCCTGTGGGGCTCCAACTGGGCCTCCCTCACTCAATCTGACAGTCGGCTGAGTCAGGGCCATACCTCTGATCAAACACAGGGTTCAGTGTTTTTTTCGACACGTGCGTTTTCCTCCTTCCCGACCTCCTCTTGTCCGGTAACAAGTACATGCGGACGTAGGGGTCGGAGCCGTCTTCGGAGAAGGCGATGAGATTCCTTGTAATGCAAAGCAGAGAACCCCAGACATCAGAGTCTACAACAGCGACAATCAGTGCCACATTCAAATGTACTACAGCCAGTCCTCAAGTAACGTCATTTTGTGATGATGTTCACAAGAAAAACACTCGTTGCACGTCCTCCTGAGTCTTCCATGGGGACCCCGGAGAGTCCAGACAGTCTGGGTGCTGTGCAGGCCTGAGTGGCCCCCCGATGGAAGGGCATCCTGTCCAGGGCTGTTCCCACCGTGTGCCCTGAGCTGCCAGCAAAGGCTCTAGTCACTGGTGACCCAAAACTGGGAGGAGTAGGTTGGAAAATTACGATCCCATTTGTTTCTATTCATCTTCCTTAAACACATGTGGAGCGTGCATCTATCTCGATGTTCAACATTAGAAGTGCTTTGGGTCTTTGCTCCAGGAGTTTGGCGATGTCTTTAAGACCAGAGACATGCCACAGGGACTTAACTGCTGTTTGGACCAGTCACATGCAGCCACTTCGAGTTACTCACTCACTGACCGACTGGGAACCTAGCTGGGGACGGTCCCATTGCCGGTCTCAGAAACAGCCTCCAGTTCCCATCGGCACAGCGACTCTCTCAGTAGCAAGGTTATGTAAGGGGCTTGATCGTATGTGCTGAAGGGAACTCTACATTTATGCAGTCATGTTTCTAAACACCACCGATCTTATTGTTCTGTTTCCGACAGCTTTTCGTAAGGTCCATACACTTACATAAACACACTTATATCACAATCGCTACGAAGATAGACAAGTCACGTAAAGGAAAACCTCTCCCGACCACCATCCTCAGTCAAACACACAAAGCACACCGTCCCTTCGGTCACACCCTCTGAGTTGGAACACAGCACACGAACACTGGCCCTTCCCGACCGTGGGGAGGTCTCGGGGGCCGTGGGTGGTGGGACACTCACTTCCTCGAAAGGCAACAGCGGTGCCTGTTGTGACCCGTCAACTTCTGGCCCCTCTGAATTTATGTAAATTTACTACTCCTCAAAACTTAATACCCCCCAAACACTGCAATAAAAGTATGTGCCCCGGCCAGTGTGGCTCAGCTGGGTATCCTCCCGCCAACCAAAAGGCCGCCTGTTCGACTTCCGGTCGGGGCACAGGCCTGGGGTGCGGGTTCGGTGCCTGGTTGAAGTGCGTACAGAAGGCAACCGATCGATGTTTCTCTCTCACATCAATGCTTGTCTCATCTCTTTCTCCCTCCCTTCCCCCTCTGAAAATCAAAAATTCAAAGAGCAAACATGTTTGTTGTCCAGTGCCAGTAACCGACCATCTGCACACCCACAGCCCGAGGGAGAGCCGCCGAGTGGTGGTGAAGGGTAGGAACCGACCCAGAGAGGGACCCAGAATCAAAGCCAAACTCCAGGATCACCGCGCAGGGAGCCCCTGAGAGGCCGCCCGAGGCAGGCCGGCGCCGCTCACCTGCAGGCGTGCACCACCACCACCAGCTTGTTTCTCTGCGAGCTGTGCCGGATGGTCAGCTGGATCTGCCCCAGCGGAGACTGTCCCAGCGTCGTCCCGCTGAGGAAACAAAGCAGGGGTCACAGCCGCCCCAGGCCCCGCATCCCCACGACAGCACAGAACGGTCACGCTCACGAGTGCGGACTGGAGAGCATCGGATCACCTAGACACCTTCGAACCTCTGAGCATAAACCAACCCGTTACGCCCCTGCTTCAGTGGAAGGCTGGTGTAACGTAATTATTCGAAACCGGCAGTTTTCCATTTAGGGTCCGAAGTAAAACGAGACACGGGGGACTCCCGACTACAAACCCTGGTTCTCTGGTCTTCGGGCCTGTGGCGGCCCAAATCTACGTACCCTTTCTCAAAACCCACACCAGTCCCTGGCTCTGTGGTTCACCCACAGGACATCTGATGACACTGCAACGTCCCCTTCAATGTTTCTCTCTCTTGAGGTCAAAGCACAGACTCTAACAAAGGCAGTCCCCCAAGACTATCTCGGCTGCTCCCCAAAGTCAGCTCCTCAGAAAAAGTGGTTTCTTATTAAAATTCTACTTTCTTCTAGAGCAAGAGAGGAGGAGGGACTGATTTCTTTTTCACAAAAGAGTGGATGTGAGCAGGTGCCAAGGAGACAAGCATCTTGGATGCGGTCACGGGAAAGACAGACCTGTGCCTGCACCCTGACACCGGCAGCACACGTCTCCCCTCTGCCCCCCGGTTGCTCCTCACGCCGCTCTCAGCACCACCAAGAGAAAGAGCTATCTCCAGGGCAACTTCCTTCTGCTGAGAGGAAAGGCTAACATCTGAAGCTTCTGGTGCCTGCAGACTGTGGTTTCCTCTAGGAACCATGGGGTTTTAAGAAGTCAACACCAATATCCAAAGACAGACAAGCAGCAGCTGGGGGCCAGCAGCGGGGTGCTGAGTGAAGAGAAGAAAAGAGGAGGCCCTAACCCTGCACAAGGCGCCAGTCGCCATGGTCAGGGGCAGCAGCAGGTCAGCTCTGGACTCTGCCTCTGGTCTGAGGACAGGCGTGCAGGAATGCCACAGCCCCTGTGTTCATGGGACCCAATTCCCCACCGCATTCTAACGCTTAAGTGAGCCCGGGCCCTGGGAAATGGCATGCTTCACTTTGCAAGGGCACCGCCCCCAAGCTCCTTTAGCTGCGGTAAGCCGTAAGCCGGCGCCTCCACAGCACATGGGGCATGTGGCGACTCAGCAAGAGCAAAGTGTGTGTCTAGTTACTTCTCAAGCTGCCGAAGCCTCTGCCGAAGCTCCTGCGTGGCGATGGGCAGCGATATGTCCGAGGCTATGCTGGGGGTGGGCTCCTTGACAAAGACGTGGCTGGGGGAGCAGGTGGCGCCGACCTGCAGGCTGGAGGAGCTTCGGCCCAGGTCCCATGGCCCCTGAGGGCTGGCCTCTGCAGGCGGGGCTCTCTCCTCCAGGCCAGGCTTCAAAGCGCCCCCAATGACGGGTGTGGACGGGGCCGGGCTGCTGTCACCAGCGCCTGGTGACCCAGACATCTGAGACCGGACAGATATTTTCCTCCCTTCTTTGGAAACTGAGGGTCGCTTTACTTGAGCTGAGTGTTGGTGGTCCGGAGACCTGTCTTGCTTTTCCAGGTGGAGTACCTAGACGTGGAAAGAAACACAGTTAACAAAACAATCAGTAACACTGGTAACAGCCTGATATATTTATTCAGAGATGTTTCCTTAAAACTTGGCACAGAGCATTACAAACAATCTGGTCTGTCCAGCTATTCTATCGCTAAAGTAATACAATGTTACGTAAAGCTTTTAAAAAGAAAAGTTTAAGTAACCAAAGTATCATTTTTATGATGTGAAAGTTGTTTCTGTGTGTTCTCTTCAGCCTCTTCCACTGGCAGATGTTACTGCACGGTCGTGGCTCACGTTGTGGCTGGAAGAGAGCTGCACACCTGGCACAGGCCCAGCTCCGCACCCGGCACAGGTGGTCTCCACAGCAGTCTTGTGGAAGGATGCGAGTCAAGGACACCTCTACCCAGCAAGGTTACCCCAGATGCCCAGCATCAATGGAGAGGCAGCACGTGCCCTCAGCTGTCCGAGTACTTAGATCAATCACTTCAAGAATTTTTAACATTTACTTTCGATGGGTACAATGTCCCACGGAGCGGAGTCTGTGCTCCGTAAGCCCGCCCTGCACTCTGAGGTGACGGTGACAGCTGGAAGTTCATCCCACTGTTACCAAACACAGCTACAGCGAAGAGCTTCTTGCTCAGGGCCTCCCCCTTTGTGCCCTGTACCAAAAAGACTTCCAGAGAAAGGCCCCTGGTCCCAGTGGCTCTCTGACGTGCCACCTGGAAACGCTGCAGTCCTTTCGGGAAGGCTGGTCCTGGCCAGGGGCCAGGAGACCATTTCCACTGCCCCCTCCACACACTAAGTCTGTCTTAATTCTTTGAAAAAGATCACTCTCTATTTTAATGTGCATTTTTTAAATTAGTGAGTTTCATCATTCTCTCATGTTTTCCAGTTTTACCTTCAACATTTCCTTAGGTGCTTATAAATGATTTGTCTATTTTGGACAAAAAAAGCTTTCCTGTAATTTCCACCACCTTGTAGAGTTTCATTCAATTCTCTCTTCTGAAGGACTGTTAAGGATTTCATCTTAGCAGAAGACTTCACTGATCCAGACAGCAAGTTTCTGGGCCAAAGGATAAAAAGTGGCCCATGGCATTCACAGGAAGGCATAACGAATTTCACAGGCTGCACCAGCAACCCGGACGCGCTGCTCTGTGGGACGACTCCTTCCCGCCAGTCCTGGCCCTGCGACAACACCCTGACCACCGTCCACCCTGTCCTGAGCCCTGTGGAGCGGTGCTCGAGAGCCTCGCCACTGCAGCCCGTCCCTGCCCACCCTGTGCCTCCCGCGGGAGACTACGCACCCTGAGGGCAATCTTCATCTTCAGGGTGCTGTTTGGCCCTGAATTACTGAGCTGGAATCGCTGGTTAATGGTCATGTCATCACTGGCGAGCAGCCGGCTGAGCGGGATCTTCAGATTCCCCAGGGAACACTGATGCTGCTCGTCTCTGACCTGGGAAAACCACAGCACACACTGAGCACGAGGGGCAAGGTGGACACTGCAGGAGGGTCCACCCCAGTCTTTCACAAGCCCGCCCCAGCCATCTCCTCCGATGATGGACACAGTGGGAAGCCTCCTCATGTAACAGGGCACAGCCAAGAGGGGGGCCCCAAAAGGGATTTGCAATGGGGTCCAGAACTTAGGGTGTCCAGGAAATATTAGAAAGACAAATAAGACGTCCTCACCCCTTACCCCCCCCACAGGTGTCATTTGGGGGAAAGGACAAATGGAGAGGGGCCACTCAGAGCTGTTTTGCATAGCAACAGTTTCCCATATAAACTCTAGAATGGTCATTTAACATATCTACAACCTTTAACTGGTTTCATAAATATGTTAAATAGCTGTGGCCATCCTCTGAGCCAGGGGGATGGAAGTGACTTCCACTCCAGATGTAACTGGGGGCAGGTCCCCTGAGTTACAGCGCCTGAACATGGTTGGCTCCATGCCAGGGGGCCACACCTGCCCAGACTCACAATGGCAGCCCAGTAAACTTGGAATATACAGAAATGCTGGCAGGTGTAGCCGATTGTGGGAGGAGTCGGAAATGGGGCTGCAAAGGAGTACCACGCAGCTTTGTCAGAGTGGGGACCCCCACAGCCATGTAACAAGGAGGAATACCATGAGGCTTTAGCAGAGAATTGTCACTCAGCTTTGCCAGAGTGGTGACCCTACTCTCTCCGCAGCTCTGGTGGAGAGAAGAACCATGAGGTTTTGGCCAGAGTGCAGACCCCTGCAGCTCTGGTAGAAGAGGCCCACATGGCTTTGGGGGCTCCCTTTGGCCGAGTGGCCTGGGAAGCAAGAGAGATTTTGCCTGGAAAATGGGTACAAAGAACTCTTTGCCAGTAGGCCATGAGAAGGTGCCACATGGCTTTGGAGTCATTAGAGATCCTGCCTGGACAGTGACACAGCTGATGGTGCCAGCAGCCTGGAAACACGGACGTGTGCTTCTCCTGAGATATGGTACCCCAAATTAGGGCAGGGGGGAGAAGGAAGAGCTGTGGGTATCCTAAAGGACTTTGGTATTTTAATGGGGACATTGGGTCACTACTTTAAGTCTGTATAGCTTTAAATAACCCTTTCCTTTCCTTTTCACAAGTCTCTGGCATTGAGAGATGTCTTTCCTCTGGTGGCAGACAGACAAGCCCAGTAGGTGGTCAGGACAGTATTAGTATTCTGTCCTTGTGGGGGGGGCCCTGTTGTTCTCTAACAGTTTTTGGCGTCCCTGGGTGGGCCAAATATTGCCCCCCTAGGACCTCTGTTCTGCAACACTCAGGAACACAGAACACTGTAACCAGTGATGCTACAACGTGTCCACATCACGTGTCTCTGTCACTTCCCCATCACACAGCGAGGAGCACAAAAAAGAACACAACTTTTACAAATCCATTTTGAACCCAGGTGCAAGAACCCTTAACAAAACTTCAGCACATTAAACCGAATACATAGAAAGGATAGGATCTCATGACCGAGTGAGCTTATCCCTTAGTACAGGTTTACTCACGAGATTCTCTTATGTCAAACCCTGCAAATCAAATAAAGACTCACGAGGTTCAACATCTGAAAATCAACGTGTTTCACCATATTTACAAACTTAGGGAAACCCATGGTCATCTCACTAGTTGCGAAAAAATCTTTGATAAAAATCCCATATCCATTCATGCCAAAATCATCAGCACACCCGTGTCAGGGGAAGGGAATGCCCTCAAACTTCGGGCTTACTGGTAAAGCCCTAAGGTTCCCCCAAGACTGGAAGAGGCCAAGGGGTGCACTCCCGTGAGGCCCAAGGCTGCAGAGCAGGAAGGCAAGACCTGTGAGTCAGCAGCACCGGCCGGGGGCAGGGGGGAAACACAGTCGCAGAAGTGTCCTTACTCTTCACAGACAGTCCTGACGCTGCGTCCTGACACAGTCCACTTGAGGACTGAGCCACAGTCCTCAAACGAGCCAGCGGAACTAATAACGTTCAGCAAGGTTGACGCAAAGTTGACAAAAGGGTGCCAAGGCACACCCCAGGAAGTGACAAAATCCACTAAAAGTTCAAAATTTAAAAAAAAAAAAGATACTGTTCACAGTATCAGAGCCTGCAACACCGAGGGCTGCACCTGACAGAGACATGCGGACATGGTGCTGGGCCCGTTAGAGGTAAACTTCAAATTCGTGCAGCCCCTTGTGTGTGGACAGTGCCCCAAGCAGTCTACCAGGAAGGCCAACAAGATACCTCGACTTCCAGGTCCTGGCGCTTGGGATTGTGGACAAAGAAAGTGAAGTTCTCTTCCCACACAGGTTCATTGGTTTTGTACCGAATCTGAAAGAGATTCCAAAAAAATCAGCTCTGTGATATTTTCTGTGCTTACTCCTTTACTGTGCTTGAAAGCCTGGGATGGCTGTAATTAAATTCCAAGACATACATTTTACTGAGCATGTACTATTATGCATTAACCGTGGGACATGTCTAAAACCCAGAGCCCCAAGCTTTCTGAGTGCACGGGCAGACGGCTGTGGAGCCCCTGGGACGGAGGTTTCGCCAGCGCTCAGAACAGTTACAGGAGAACGAAGGCCTGGAACTCCTGACCATTCCGGAAATGCTTCCTCCTGCATCCGGAAAGTAGGACGTGCTGAGCCACGGCAGGGCCTCCCTCCACCCCCGACGGAACTGCAGGTGTCGAGTTCTATGCGTTTTCAGCACAGTTGGTTATCTTTTAAACTAAATATTTATAGAACATTCAAAGAAAACTTCCATCTACCAATGGAGTCAAGCAAAAGCATATTCATGTTAGTTTTAATGTTACTTAAAAAATGAACAGTATCTTTGTCTCCAAATTAAGGAGCTGGAGCTCTGTGAAGTGACTGACTTGGGCAAACAAAAAAGCCTCATGGGCACCAGTGGTCTGACGCCCGCCGTGCAAGTGACAGGGACATCCCAGCACTCGGGCCAGCCTCACCTTGCTCTCCTGGGCCTTGTGACCAACCGACATCTGCACCAGAGGGTTGGGGCTGCTGTTCACCTTCTTCCCCGACTGTCCAGAAACAAAAAACAGACCATGTAAATGAATGAACGTCCTGAAGCGGGCCTGTTAAAAATGAAATCATGGCTGTGTATGAACAGTCATTCCTACTTACTTCTCATCTTCAGTCACAGGGACTGAGAGGAATGAACTGGGAAAGGGTTGCTAAGCACACTCCAGGCCATAATTACATCTCCCGTGAAATACACGGGGAAAACATCTATTTATGTGCAAGTGTTAAGGGTTAAGATGTTTTATTTCTAGAGCAAGCTACTTTGGAAAAATGAAATCTTCCGAATATCTTCGATGTTAATTCCAGCCCTCAAAACTTATTTCACCAGCACAACAAAATAAAGTATAATGAATGAACAGAAAATCATGAGCAAGGACAAATGTAAAAGAGTTTATAATTCAGAACAGTCCTCTTTTTGGAATAATAAAAACACTACAAAATGTCAGAAATACGTTTTTACGTTTTTAACTTAGTATCTTCTGTTCAAACATGTAGCTACCAAGTACCAAATCTTGCTGACCAGCGGCTCAGTAACTTTGATGGAAGCGTCGATCTAGAGTCACATTGAACTAAGCAGATATAATAAATATTTTTAAAATGGTAAGAAGCATACTTTAGCACAGAGAGCTGATCAAAGGAAACACAGTGAAACACAACACATATGGGACATGAGGTTTATTTATAACTGAGCCCCACAGAAGATGCAGTTAAATATGTTAGTGGAAACTAATTATAAGGTCACCATTTTTTTAGTATCAATTTTGAAGTCAATCCTCAACACTGCAGCCACGACAAAAATAAGTATCAAATTCATACGATTATTTGAATAAAATATTGCTGGCCCAAACCTACTGCCATAATCTATTTTCTGGGTCATCTTTACGATGTGAGTGAATTCTGCAAAATGAAATAAATGCTGTTAAAAATTCAAAGGCTGCAGACTGCGGTGGCAGAGACACCACATTTTCCCTTAAACGCACTTTCTCCTTCTTCCACGAGCAGCGGACCCCTGGGAGTCAGCTGAGCACAAGTCCTCGGTGGATAAAGACCCTACACCCCACCCTCCCTGGCAGACAGGTATGGCGACTGACTGTCTGGCCTTAAAGGGAGGGGCCGCCCCAGGGCCCCCGGTGGAAGTGTAAGCAGGTCTGAGCCCCAAGGCCCACTCGGTGACTCTGGAGGCCAACTCCTGTCTTGCTGACTCTACAACTACTGTCTGAATCTGATTCAGAAGCCGAGTGCGTTTCTTAACTGACACACTTACTTAACTTCATCTCTGCAAAAGCAGCCACTCACTCCCAGAGACTTCCTATGCCTGTCCCTTTTAGGACACGCCTTTTCTTTAAACTTTCTGACATCTCTGAAAACAAGGAAACAGCAGCCGGCTTTGGGACCTGCCTTGGGGAAGACTGCAGGAGCCGCTTCCTTAACCCACTGGCTCTGCTCCCAGATCCCTTCTGCTGTGTGTGTGAGCGACAGGACAGACATCTGTTCACCCTACGAATTCCTGCAGCGTGTGTCCAATAAGCACTATCAAGTCAAACCTTAACTGACACACTTTCTTCCTGCCTGCCTTCCTTCCTTCTACATAAAGTAGTGCTGTGTCTTAAAACAGATGATGTTTGGGACCTTAAATCTCTGAGTATTCCACCACGATGCCATCTCAGTAGGCACCAGCGGCACCTGGACACACGGGCCATCAGGCGAGTCAGTCGGGGCTGTTCCGCACCTACACCTCAGCTCTCCACCACTCAACTGCGGAGGCCCACGTTTCTTCGAGGTGAATCTCAGTTCTCAAGTCCATAAAAACTAACACAATACCATTTCCAGAACCTAGTTGTCAGGCCTAAATGCGGAGATGCAGCAACAGTTTAAACGAACACACTGGACTAGCTGCACGGAGCCCTTCCACGCACGATCGTACTGCACTCACTGCTCCAGTAGGGAAGACACTACCCCTCCGTTCTGTAAGTGACCGAGAGGGTTCACTATCCTGCCGTGAGGAGGCGTGGCCCTGCGGGGACTCCGGCCCAGGCAGTCCGGGTCTCGCAGCCTTGCTCTGACCACAACGCAGAAACCGGCAGGGAGGGCTGCTGGCGCAGTCCCGTCAGGGGCTCACTGCAAACTGCTGCTTCACGTCCTGCTGGGCCACGTGGCGTCTCCTCTGCACCGAGTACAGGGAGGGCGCTGCTACCTCCGAGTGGACTTCACTACTGTCCCTCACTTCTGAAATTTAACTCATCCTTCTAGATGAAACTGACTTTAAAGCATTCCTGATTCTTTTCTATGGAATTTTCTGAAAACAATTACATATAAATCCTCCTCCAAATATTTAACCCTAAGATGTTCAAGCCAACTAAAAAAAAAATGGTAAGTCATCAGAAACTTCTAACACTGTAGCCAGACAAGGCTTGTCCATGGTGTTTGGGGAGTGGAGCTTAGTTTTCCATGCACCTCACTCAGCGATCGCAGAGCCTCTGGAAAGGCCTGGCCCCACCCAGCAGCACAGAGCTCAGAGGCCGCCAATCAGAGACGGCCTGACTCAGCATATTGGAAGAGGTGATGCTTGAACAGACAGTCACAGTGCACAAGGGGTGCCTTCCAGCCATAATCTGAAAGGTGGTTAAGATTTTAAACAGGACTTCCACTTTACCATTCTCACAATTTCGAGCCCAATTAAAACACAGATGATTTACAACCACCTTAGATATTGCTGCCTCACTCAGGTCAACAGAACCAGTATCTAATTTATCACACTGGAACTTCGTAAAATTTATTTTTGAAGTTGACTTAAATTCTTCTAACTACTGTTTTTTGGGTAATGAAAACTGGCTCTCTCCAATGATAACTAATCACTAGTTAGTCATAAACCCAAGAGGGTTAAGGCATCATCTCTTTCAATATGTCTTCATGAACTTTTCAAAGGGAAAACCATTGTTTACCTTGAAAGCTTTCTGAGCTGCGGCCTTCTTCAAGACATCGGGGTTAAATTCTAATGGGTTACTCTTTCAAGTCAGAAGAAAATGAATATACGAAGGGTTAATACAACATGCAACGAGGAGTTTATGTATGGTTAATGACATGAACATTATGCAAACAAACAAAATCTTTAAACAAAAACCACCAAGGATTACACAAAAAACAGTAAAAATCACTTGTAATTTTTTCTTTACGCTCAAGATTTTATCTCGGAATGAACCTTTAATCTATAAATATCAAAACGCGTGTTCTTCTCCCCTGTGGTTACTATGCCTCTCATCTTTTGGGTTTCAAAGTCCACTAGTGATGCTTTAAGGAAAGCTTCTATTTACTCTCCTTTGCGTGAATAAACCCCTGAAATACCTATAATTACATTGAAGCTTTTATCTGAAGTACCGACAAATGGTCCCTACGTGTCCGAATGACTCTCAAGCCAATGATATGCTGCAGCAGCAGATGCAACTGTTCTCCCTCCCACAACCCTCTCCCTTCGTGCAGAACCTCGGCCGAGAAGGGCCTTCTCCACTGCCCCCACCCCGCCCGTTCTCTGTGGGGCAGGAACCGCTAGGGCTGCTCGGATCACCACGAGTTTCCCCCGGCTCTAAAGTTCTATTATTACGGGTCGTGTCCTACTTCTACTGACTGTAAACTCATTACTTTCTGCCCTCAAAAGGGAAAGACTGAGTTGTTTTGCAAGTTCCTTCAAGGGAAGACACATAGATGAAAGGTTTTGTCATTAGTTGTAATTAACTTCAAACGACAAACTAAATTTTCACTACTTCTTTTTTATAAACAGTAGATTTTATAATGAAGAAACGGACACTCTGCCTCCGGCCTCCTGTGACTGTGGCTGGCAAGGCAGGCAAGGAGATCGCACATCTAGCCAGGAGGACTGAGTGCCCGTGGGAGCCAGCCTCAGCCCACGCTGCCGCTGCAGCTGCCCTCCTGGCTCAAGGGCACTGGGACCCCCGGGCACGTCACTGGGGGGAGCCCAGACAGGTGAAGCTCTCTCTGGGCAGGCGGGCCATGTGCTGAATGCACATGTCACTGTAGCACGCATCGGTGACCACGAAGCGGGCAGGCAGAGACAGAGGCTGCGCGGTGTAGGATAAAGGGTGCAGGGGAGCCGTGTAACATTGTAGAAGCTGCCAGGGCCTGAGGGTGGCATGAACCAGATCATCCGGGTGCACTAGGTAGGGGCTCAGCGTGAGGCCTTCCACCTGGACCCCTCACCATTAATAGGGCAGCAATGCCACCTGTACTTCGTAGTGAGAGAGCACTAGGTCTCCCTGTTACATGGCTCAAATTTTCCCATAAAGTGGACCCGTGTGTGAACACCACCCATCACAGATAAACCCCATGCACAGCGTCATAAACTTAACAAAGCGACTGGGCTGGAGCAGACAGAAGGCTCAAGAGTGTGACTCTGGGTCCATGCTGAGTTCAAAGCCCGGCTCGGCTGCTCACCAGCCATGACCCTGGCTCTCTAATCTCAGTCTCTCGAGCACCGTGGTGGCTCCTTATCTGAGAAAACGATCCTCCTAGCCTGAGACTAGAGGAGCTGTCCACGCAGGACCATGGAAAGTGCTCCGCAAACACAAGTTACCCGAGGAGCCGAAGGTCTAAAGCGGGCCCCCTCAGCTTTCCTCCAAAATTCCAGCCCAAGACTTCATCCGAGGAGAGCAAGTGCTGAGCTGGCGATGGAAAGAGGCCATTTCCAGTTTGGGATACAGTGCGGTGGTGCTGCCCCTCTGGGGTAATGACTGACAGAGTTGAAAATTAAGGGCGTTTTCTGCAGGGAGAGGGTAGGAGCACACAGGACTCGCAGGCATCCAGAACCTTTCCTGGAAGCAGGGAAGGGCTCGGGCTTGGGAGGAAATTGAGAAAGCACTGACCTAACTTCACAGTGAAAACCAACGGATTTTTAAAAAGCAATGACTTCGAATTTAGTTCATAGAGCATTCCATTGATGCCCACATTTGACTCACAAAGCAGAGCATGTGACTTTGATCATGGAGGAGGAAAGGCAGTTTTGATAACCAAGCAATGTCACCAGGGCCCATCGCAAAGCAATGACACCAGTCAAAAGGGTTCACGAGGGGCCTCTGGTGAAGGAGGGGGCTGGCAGAGCCGCTGGCCGTGCCAGCACCCTCTAGAGACGACACCACGGAAGTCATTCTACGACAGTGGTGCACAGCAGACGCCAACATGTCCCCCAGGCCTCGCACCCACCCCTGGGTCCTGACTCTCCTCCTCTGTCAGTGGCTGATGGGCCTGTAATTCGCGTTCTGCCCACCTCCCTGTTCCACGTGGAAACAGAGTGAGAGCTCTTCACAAGTGCAAAGCCGCCTCTGTTAGATTCCGGGACCAAATGAACTTGAAGAATCTCACTACCACTGAATTAAATCAGCAATCAGTCAAGAACGGGCGACTCACACTCACGACTAAGCCGTTGGTGAGTCCCTGTCACTCCAGAGCAAGTAAAAATAACCGTCCGATACAGGCAGCAAGGGCTGTGCAGGGACCAGGTGCAGCAGCTGGGCCTGGGAAACAGAACGGAGGCAAATCGGCTTCCCGAGCAAGGTCAGAAATACACCATTATCTGCTCTGGGAAATTCCTTAAGTTCCTCAAAAGAAGCTGAATGATTATAAGCTCAACAATCTTTTTCTCTCTCAGGACCTCTGGTCAAACAGTGAAGGAGAAGGCTTGTTCCAGGCCCACTGGTGAATTTCTGTCCTCGCTGACCAGCCCTGTGGGCTCAGCAGGGACTTTTAAGGAGAGCTACGTTCCAATACTTCTTTTGGGTCAGGAGGAGAAAGCAGATTGGAGGGAGTTTTTTGAAAGCCTGCAAAGAAATATTTACATCTCACACTGAGATGAACCACAAGAAAATCAAACGAATCGTCATGGCTTCTGTTTTTCCACAGGAGGATTTTTATTTTTACTTTTTTGTGGGCTTCCTCATGACTCACCCGGTCTGTTCATCTCATTATCAGACGTGGTAGCCAGTGTTAGTCACAGCACAGTTACACATCATGAAATGAGCACCAAACCAGCACACACAGCAACGGAAACCATGCACGGAAAGCAGGGAGCATGCCACGCCGCACCGCCCGAGTGGACGGCGTCAGAGCTCCAGCGCATTCTCGCGGCGCCGTGAAAACGGGAGGAAGAAAACCCCGGGCACTCACAAACAGCGCTCTATAGACTGAGGCGGTGTTTTCACAGAACACCAGTCCGGACGCACGCCTCTCTTTTAAGTAGCCACACCCAAAGTTTCCCTCGTAGACACTCTTAGGAAGTGGAAATGGGAGGAGAAAGCAGAGAATGGGGGTTGTGGTCAGTGCACACGAGAAGCACCATAAACGGGAGAGCAAAGGGCAGCCCAAGAACCCACGGAACCCGAGGGCGGCGGCCACACCCCGCGGGGAGCACCAGCGGGCGGCACCGAGGAGGCCGTCTGCCCCTGGCAGCCAGAGCACAGGGTCCTTAACAGAAGGCTAACGAATTCACCTGGTTTTTAGTTTTTCAATGTTTGCTACGTGATGCCATTAAAATTTTAACTTATGTGATAAAACACACAGTTCTGAAGCACAGCCTCCTCCTCCTCGCCAACTCCCCAGCACAGCACTATTCTGTACGTCCTCACATGTGTCCCACGCTCACTCCCGCCCGACACGGTGAGGGGCCTGCTAGCAAATGTTACTGTGGTCAAAAACAAGTTCTGCCACATGAGAAATTTTGTGGGAAGGTTAAATAATAATGAAATAAATTGTAACAGAAAAAGCCAGACTTTAGATTGGCAAAGGGACCCAAAGGTGAAGGTAATAACTTCAAGAGAAATTAGGACGTCAAGGTCAGTAAAAAAACTGTCACTAAAAAGCACGACTGTGGCTGACCCTCGAACAACACGCATCTCAGTGGCTCGCACGGCTTGGACACGTGCTGCTCGGGGTCCTGCCTCTCTGATTGGGGCCAGGAACCTGCGTGAGTGGGGGGCTGACTGCCGTTATCTGTGGATTTCAACTGGGCACTTGCAGCTCTAACCCCCACATCATTAAGGGTCAGCTATATAAACAACTTCATAAAAGAGTTCGAGTACATGTTCCTATTATGAAAAACAACAATGCTTGATCAGATTTTAATTGCTGAAAACTTTGAATGAAGCGAACACAAAGCACATTCGCTGTGATGGTGCACAAAGCCCAAGGAATGCACAAGTCTGAAACCTCACATGGTGCTGAGGCAAAGCGTGTGTTTCACGAAATCAAGGGGATGCTGTCTAGCCACAGTGAGGAGAGAGCAGACAGGTGGCCCGGGTGACACACTGAGGTGAGCCAAGGGCCGAGTGGCACTCTGCTGTCTGTGTGTCCACGGGGACAATGGACTTGGGGGACAGGCACAAATGACCTGGCTGAGTGGGCATCTGCCATCGGGGGAGGAAGCCCCTGCAGCAGGGCGCAGTCCTCTCTCCTTCTACCAAACGGGCCTTCGTTACATGAAGTAAAGTGAGAAAGACCACGTCCTGAACACGTGCACGGCACTCGGACTCGTACGAGCAGGAGAACATTTCTCACCAGCAGTGGGATGAACTGCGGTGTGGGGATCCCAGCAGGCCTCACCCGCCTGAGAATGTATAATTTTTCTTCCCCAAGTTACAGTGGTTACTGTCCTTTACGGTTTTTTCTCAGAGCAAAGCAAGTGTGATGCAAACGAGGTGCACCCGCTCTGGGCTGCAGAAGCCGCGGTGGCAGGGGACACGAGGCAGCGTGCCCTCAGTGCCAGAGGCTCCGCGCACACGCCGCTCCCCCCACCACGCTGTCCTGCCCATCACCCGGCCATGTGGCAGCCAGGATGGGTTTGTCCTCAGAGGTGCTTCAATTCACTGCCATGCCAAAAAGAGAATGAGCAACCAAGTTTTGATATTTAGGGATTTTCTGCAGAACACCTTCTTCCCTGACTACGAGGGAACTGCACAGACACCCTCTGAATCGGGTATTTCTTCACACAATGCGCCGGAGCAAAGACAACTCTGAGTTTCCTGGGTGACAAGGAAGGTGCACGAATATGAAGATACACCATCCCCCCCACAGCTGCTCACGGCTGGGACTGAGGGAAGACACAGCCCCAGGAGCAAGTGCGGGTGTGGAAAGGAGCACCCCAGCAAGCTCCCACAGCGCTACCTACCGGAAGGTTCCTCGCTGAGTCCAAATACAAGATCAGCAAGGAGGAGGAAAGACCGTCGTTGGCTTGGCCTTTGTCGGCTCGGATGTCTGTGAGCACCTACGAGGAAGGAGAAACGCCTCAGCCCCTGCGCTGGACTCGTGTTCCCTGGTTATGCCTGCCATGCTCACGAGAACAGGAAAGAGGGGAACTGAACCACCCAGTGCGTGCAAGCAGAGAAGGGATATGGGAAGGACTGTCCTCACGTCAAAGGAAGCACGCAGCGCCCTGTGGCCCTCCAAACCCCTGCATCATATCAAGCACAAGGTGTGAGGATCTCTTAAAAGGTATAAATACCCTGCAAATCCCTTCAAAATTCTGAGACTACTGAAGTGACTTAAGCACAATAATGCAAAGTGCCGCTATATTGTTTTGAACCAAGGCACGGCACCACTGGAAGAAACTGATGTCAGTGGTCAGGAACACGGCTCCATACCTGGTCCAGGTGGGCAGCATGTGCCATCAGTGTGAGCCACTCCAGTTTCAGGTGCAGCTTCCCTCTGGGGACCTCGTCCAGGGTGAACCACTGAAGATGAAACATGCAGGGTCAGCGGCCGTGCTCCTGAGCGCGTGGTCCACACAGATGGAATGTGCACAGCGCTGCCCGCTGCCCGAGGCCATCTCAGTGCTTCCCAAACACTAACGGGTGGATCCCACCAAAGCCCTGTGGGGTGAGGAACTTTCACCCCTGATTTACACACAAGCATCCGAAGGCCTCCCAGCTCCTTCCGCTCCAACGTATGGACCTGACTAAAATTTATGGGCCCAGAGACAATAAAATATCGAGCCCAAATGCTGAATTTCAATAGCAAACAAGTTAGGATGTTTGTTTTTATTCATCACTATATACCAATAACAAAACAGTCAATAGTTGTATCAGATTAAAAAATCAAAGCAATTAATCAAAGAGGGCCCCCAAACTGCAGTGTTGGAAGAGCCAGCTGGGACCTGGGGCCTGCGGTGCTCACCCGTGAGCGCCAACGTGCACCGCTCCGAAGGGGGCACCTGGGTCATTAACCACACTCTACTTATCCCAAGCGCGCCCGCCTTTTGCCAGCCACCACCGCCTTCCCCTTTCTCACACCAAAGGCTCTGACAGCAGTGTCCTGCCTGCCTGCTGCCCACTCCTGCTGCTCTCACAGACCCTTCCCACGGCGATCTCCCGTAGACGGCACAGCACCTGCTCTGCTTTGAAATGCTCATCGCCCATCAGTCAATCCACTGACCAAATGGACTGATGGATCAAATGCCCCTCATCACACAGCTGCTCCCAGCCCGCCGCCTGGCCCCAGGGGAGAGCGTGCGCCTGCCTGGAATGAGTCGGCCTGTGCTCACGTGTTCACGGGCACGTCTGGCGTGTGGTCGGCACCCAGTAAGTGCTCTGTGATTCGGCTCTTACACTCCTTTCCACGGTGCTCTCACTAAAAGGCCCAAGCTCCCCCTGCCCACCGCGTTTCCAGGACACTGCGTTGGGGCAGCAGCACTCGGTGGCTGCGCACTGCACGGCGCCAGGTGCTCGGAGGACTCACTTCGTCCAGAAGGCGCTCCTTTTCCACTTCGGTCAGGTCGAGCAGGAGGCTGGGGAGAGAGCACACACCAGTCAGCGCAGAGAGCACACACGGTGTTTCGGACACCGTGGCGACTCCAGCTCGAGCTCCCGCCAGCCAGGCCCAGGAGCCAACAGAACCCTGTGTCCTGCAGCCCCGCCCACACCCCTCCCCCATGATCTGTCACAATCTGTCTCTTCTCAGGCCAGCACCCTCCAGTTTCAATCAGGGGAATCTGGCCTATATAGTGTTTTACTCAAGTGCAAACAATCTGTTCACTGAACTGCTTAAAATCTTCCATTTGCTCCTTGTCAAACTGTCTCGTAAGGGAATTCTGAAGTCGCAGCACGGCACACAGGCCAGTTCTGATGAGACCAAACCTGTCCAATGTCACCTACTCCTGTACCTTTTTTCAGCTGTCCTGGTTATTCCATTGAAGTAAACAAATCAATATTTATTTTTTCAATGTTAATCACCACTCCCTTCCCTCTAAAATAACTCCCAACAAACTGACAATGTTTAAAACCCTGTTTCTACACCTGGAGCCACCGGCCTGTGTGGTGGGATGGCCGGAGGCCGGGCCTGCAGGGCCACGAGCCTCCCGGGGCTGCCGAACACCTCACACAGGCCAGTGCAGCTACGGAAGCAAAGTCCAGGTTCCGTTCGACTTGATTCCATCCAGTGGCTGCTGTGACGGACCCAGATCTAGAAGCTTCCTTCTCCTACTTACATGTGCGACTCATCAGGAAAGAAACGTGCTGGGAAGCCTGAGGTGGGACAAATGTCACATCCGGCAGCCGTTTAAAAACTAATACAACACGTGCGCAGATCTACTTCTGAAGCTACACTGCAGCTTTATGAGACAGCTAAACACAGAGAGTGAGCCTGCGCTGTGCTCAGACGCAGAGGATTCACCTTCCTAGAAAGTCGTCCTTGTCCGGGTCTTCGTCGAAGAGCTCGATTTCTAACTCCTGTCCAGGGTGTTCATAGACCAAGGCCTGAAAAAGTGACAACCTGGGGTCACCACACCGTTACTAGCATCGTCACCTGCTGAGCATGACAATCACAGCAAACGTCACCACGTGCTTCTCTCCAGCACGAAGCCCTTGTGAAGCACCTGTGTTTCCCACTGTGAGACCACTCGCTCGCTCTCTCGTCTGGAAACGTGTGTCCACACAGCAATGGTCTGCTGTGCTTGGTCCCGGTGGGGTTACATCTCGGGGGGCCGAGCTCAGTGGTGCCAAGACAGGACAGCCCACAGCCTGGTGCTGGCTCCACACAGACACTACCCGTGGATGACCAGCCGCCCCAGGCCCCTCAGAGATGGGGCGGGGGCGGGGCAGAGAAGCTGGTGGAGCAGGACCCGCACCAGCTCTGGAGGGGGCTCTGCTTTCAAACCCACGTAACTGCTCCGGCAGCAACTCCACTCTGAGGGGCTTCAGGTGGGAACAGGCGGCCACGTAAAGAACAGGTTTACCCTACCCGTGCTCTGGCCAGTTATAATGCTGAACCCAAGAGCTGAGATCTCTTTGGGTAGAGAAACGATGGAACCTATTCAGGAAACGGCTGTTATGAACCAGGCCCGTCCACGTTTACTGACGAGTATGGACGCCCTGCTGTGTTACATGACCATTCACAAGACAGAGTGTGATCTCATTCCTGCATATGCTTATGTGTGTTGATAACAATGTAAAACATTCACATTATGAAAAAACGTTGCAATTATTTGTTATGACAGCTTTATGCATTTAAAGTCTAAAATGTTACCTGTCAGCAGGACACATACAACTGCAGGAACAGAAGGTGCGGTACTTTTCAGATGGGAAGGTACAGCAAAGAGAACTTAAGCTGCCACCTGAATTAACGCCACCCAGGGTGCCAACGGGGAGGTGTGACTTGGGGACGAAGCCTCACCTCATACACCTCGTTCCACCTCGGACTCAGGTTCTCCTTGATGACCTTGCTCTGGAAGATCTGGTTGCCGACTCGGATCACGCCATAGGGGTCTGACTTCCCCTTGACAAGCCCCTTCAGGTAGGTGTCCTTCCCCTGAAGGTCCTGAGCTTCAATGAAGTGTATCCTGAGAACACCCTGGAAGGACAAGACCGCCTGCTGCTCACCACTTCATCCGACAGACAGAAGCGCCGGCTGGGTGCTGACCGTCCATCCCCCTCCAGGAACGTGGTGCACAGGGAAGAGACGTGTGAGGCGCTTAGGAAGCCAGGCAGGGGCTACTCGGACAGGAGGCCAGAGGCGGCAGGACGTGGAGTGTGAGTGGCTGCGCCCCCAGGAGACCCTGGGCAGACGCCCCAGAGCAGCCCAGTGTGTGCACAGGGCCACAGCCGTCACACCAGTCCAGCCTCGTGGGGCCCAGAACGACCCTGTTTGGACTCCACGGTGAGCAACACTATGTTGTGGGTGTGTCAGCCTGTTAGGGAGCCTGTGCTGAGCACTGGTCACCCTGCTCGATGTTCACAGAGACCCTACGAAGCACTGTCATCAGCCTCTTTCACAGAGAGAAAACTGAAACTCTGAAGCACACCCTACTCTCTGACTCTAAACACAGTTCTCAGTTCCTAAATGTGGTTTAAGTGATAAATAAAAAATACTCATTTTTCTTTCTTTCAAGGCAAACGAAGGCAGTAAAGCTACCTTTGGGTAGGGTAGCAAGTCTCCTCCACAAACCCTTTTTAAAAAAGTCCTGGGTGATGTTCCTAAAGCAACCAGCACAGGAGGTGTGTGTTCTTACCGTGTCACTCACTGGACGCTCAGTCTAAGAGAAAACTGCGCCCCAGCACAGAGACCAGGCTGGGACAACCTGCACATCTAGAGCTCGGGTTTCTGAGTAGGGCCCCAGGCTCTCATGCTGCCCTCTGCCAGCTGAGACCCTGGCTGTGGCCTAAAGGCACCAGCCGGCACCTATGGAGTGTGGCGGACAAACCACCAGCTGTACCACCACCCATGGGAGGCCCTGACACCCAGGGCTGCTACTGGCCCTCCATGTCCGCCTATGGGTGGTCACAGAGACCAGGACAAGCTTACCTTCGGTATTGGAAACCGCAGCTGGGCTATCTGAACCTCGCTGACAAGCGGAACAGTGATTCGATTGGGAAGCACCAGGTGGTTTGATATTATATCCAAAATGATAGTATCTGATAAACCACTGTTGGGTGGGAGGCAAAAAGAAGAGAGTGATTATCAGACTCACCCACCTGGGTCGCCACCTTTGGCAGCCGCTCGCCATATGCACGGCACGGCACGGCAACCCGCCGGCCGCCGGCAGTGTGGGAGCTGTCTCCTCCCCAACCTAGGTGGAAACCAGCAGGTGGACGCCCGGCGGGGATGTTGCCTGTCCTGGAGGCTGTGTTCCCAGAACAGTCACGGCACCCTGCACTCCTA
Organism: Artibeus jamaicensis; assembly: GCF_021234435.1. Lineage (NCBI taxonomy): Eukaryota > Metazoa > Chordata > Mammalia > Chiroptera > Phyllostomidae > Artibeus > Artibeus jamaicensis. The sequence goes on from NW_026521936.1 coordinate 6,645,181, forward strand.
CACAGCTGCGTCACTGATTTACCACTGAACAGCTCCTACACGTTTCACTCAATTTCTCTTGTAACAGAAAATATTTCAAGCTTCCTCCTTCCTGTGACAGGGCCAGGAGCACGTCACCGCCCCCAGGAGGGATGCGAGGCTGACGGACCCAGGTGCTCATGTGGAAAACCTCACAGCCAAGACACTGGGTTGCTACCCGCAAGCGGAGGGACGACCAGGAGTGATGATGCAGGTGCCCACCACACCCCTCGGCTCCTGGGGCCGGTGCCACCCCCTACGGATCAGCGGCTGCAGCTCGAAGAGCCCAGAAAGGGCTGGTCTTAGAACATACGTTTGCTGTTTAAGTTTTCTTTATTCTTCTGGGAAACGGATAAAACCCAAATTTACAAACTAACTCATAAGACAGTGAAAGGCTGCCCCATCCACTCAGAAACCTCTGACCTGAGGTCCTGCCGCTGCGTCAGCGCCTCTGGGCCCAGCACCCGGGTGGCACCAGCTACTGTCAAGGCACAGGCCTGGCCCCAAGGGGACAGGCCTACGACGCCACCACCAAGCTGACCACAGCACTCGACAGAATACTCACTTCAGTCCGGGGATATCAAGAAGATTGGTCAGTCCTGTCCAGTTAATTTCCAAAAGCTGTTTAAAAAACGGGGGACAGAATGTTACCCAAGTTATTTACAGTGATCGAATCAGGTCGCCCTCGTCTATTTCTTCACAGACAGAACACTGTCCTGCACCTTGTTTTTCACTTGGAAAAACGCCCCGGCCACCGTCCTGCTAGTGCCTGGAGCGCTGCCTGCTGTGTCGTGCGGCGACAATGACATGGTTTTCCCCAGTAAAAGCATGTGGTGATTTACATGCCCGTCCCACTTTGACGGGCACTAGAAACACTCATATTTCTCTTTTACTAAGTCAAGATTCAGGGAGTATCTTTCCACATGCATGTTTTGGTATGCGCATGCAGCTGGCGTACAGAAAGCAGACATTCAGGTCGAAGATACATGCTCACTTGTTATGTTGACAGTGCTACCTAATGACCACAAAGAAACACTGTACCAGTTTATACTCCCACCAAAAGTATAAGAAAATGTCCCTTTTTTATATCCTCACCAAAAAAAGAAATGAAAACTCAGCCCAGTCTGCAGTTAAAAATGGCCCTTTACCACTGTTTCCATCCGCATTTCCCTGACATTAGTGGAACACGCGCCATCACTCAGCACCCGGGGGTTCTGCTCATTTCTCCAGTGGGTATTTGTCTTAGAACGACTCCTACACAGCGGGCGGTGTGGGTGTGGGTGGGTAGAAACCATCCACTGGCAACGCTGCTCTTCCTATCCAAACGGATACTGCACAGAATCAGCTTGTCTGTGCTTCCTACCCGGGGAGGGAATGCTAAGTGAAGCTGCACGATCCCATCGTCCACGGAGCTGGAGGAACACGTTCCGGCTCAACTCCCTTTGGGGAGTGGCTGGTTATAAACAAGCACGAACCAGGAGTCCCGGGTCTCTTGGAAAGACCAAAAGTAGAAAGCACCCAATTTTAAAAGTCCCGAAAGACTGAGATTTCTCAGCCAAAGAGAAATGAGATGTGTCCCGCCTGGCTAATAGCAGTACAGACCCACACCCCCGACAAAGACAACAGGCCTGAAAGCTAGAGCAACTCAGGGTGACTGTCCCCCCAACCCGGGACATCATGTCCACAGATGTCTTCCACTGAGAGGAGCCAGGGGCATTGAAGGAACAGCAGACACCGGGCGTGGGTGTCCTGTTTGATCAGAAAGCCTGAGGAGACACCCCAGGACTGATGGGGGCCTGTCAAAGGGCAGGTCCCCTGGAAGGGACTATGGCCGACGATGACAAACCTGTCAAGCAATGAAGGGCCTAGCACACGACCCTCATCAAAATGCTAAGACACGTGTGTTTAAATGCTGCCCGAGCTCTGAGACCAACACGCCAGGGAGGCAGGGGCAGGGCTTGTGGAAGGGCAGGACCCAGCTGGGTGTGGGAAGACGAACCTGAACGCAAGACAGAGGCCCAGAAGGGGGAGCTGACCTGTCCCTGAGCACAGGGGGAGCTCAAGGACAGGAAGCGCCCCGAGTGGATAAAGGAGGGAGCGGTGGACAAGTGTGTGAGCCCAAGTGTGAGTGTGCGAGTGCATGTGAGAACGCGTGTGTGTGAGAGGTTTGAAAGCTGAGTCTGGAAAGTCCTCACAGGGACACAGGGAGGAGCCCACAGGGAGGGATGAGCTACTAAAATTAGTGCCACCGTCCCCCTGCGTCTGGATGACTCAGATCTGTTTCAGGAAACTGAAGGGCCAGGGAGTCACATTTCCAAAGGCAGGAAACCACCTCGGGCTGCTGTGGCTCTTCTGAGACACAGGACCAGCAGCGGGAGGGTCACATTTCACCTGGAGCAAGATGACTGCATCTGTGCGTTTCACAGACACACACACGGCCCTGCCCAGCTCCTCTCTGCTCTCCCACGATGCACTGTCGCAGGGACGGAGCAGAATCTGCAGTTCGACAACAGCCACTGTCTACTGCGGCACTTACTATACACCGGGCACCTACGTGCATTAATTATTTGGGACAGAACGTGAATCACCTGGGAAGTCCACTGACACTCAGGCTGGCGGCTCCCACCCTTCCCCGGTGTTTCTGAGTTAGTCCCTTTGGGCTGGCAGCAAGGTCAAGAACATTTTTTATGTGCTGTAAAGCTCCCGGGACTGCCAGCATCCAGCAGGGATGCAGAAAACCGGACACAGGTGACCACTGGAGCTGAGGCAACAGGGCCCCCAGCCAGCCTGCAACCCTTCCTCAGAGGCAGCGGCTCCACAGGGTGGGAGAGACGACTCCAGCTAGAGGCTGAGTGCTCACGGTGAGTGGGGCTAAGTCAGTGTCAAGCCCATAAACCCCATTTGGTGGGCCAGCAGCGTGGGCTGGCTGCAAAGCCTGGGGACCTGGGCGACCCCCAGCTGCAGAGGTGAGGCTGGGAGGCAGCAATGCTGCTGGAGGGACACAACAGCCCCTTCCCACTGTGACAAACAGAGGCCCCTGAGGGAGGGACACACAGGTAAGGCCCACTGCAGCGGGGGACAGGGCAAGAAGACAAGATGCCTGTATGCCTTGGGGAGGGGAGGGCACCATCCCGGCCCTGACCGTCGGCGAGCCCATGCTGCTGGATCAGTATGCGGAAACCCACCCGCGCAAGACCCACCAAAGACACAGGCACGAGGAGGGTAGAGTCACTGAAAGAACACCGGGCCGAGACGCACCCCGGGCCAGGACAATGCGGGGCACCCACCCCCGGCACTGGGGTGCAGCAAGCCTGTCCCTCTGATGAAAGCTGTCGAACCACAGACCCAAGAAACTAAGGGACTCCGCCAAGAGCACCTGGCAGGACAAACGCCTCCAGAGCTGCCAGGGCCGGAACGCGAGGTGAGGTGTGGTGTGGTGTAGGGCGAGACCTCCCCCTCACTGCTGCCCCTCCGCAAGGCTGTAGGGCCGGCTGCGGGGGAGGGGGGGTTCCTCTAACACTGCACCCTCCCACTCCTGAGGCCGAGGCCGTACCTGCCCCGCTGGAGCAGTGTGGGGTGGGCAGCTCACTGCCTCTGGGGGGCACGGGCAGCTGTGACTCTGGCACGTGGACCAGAGGACGTGGCCTCAGCCAGAGAGGCCCAGGGAGAGCGGAGCATGCGGGGCAGACGGTCCAGAGGCTGCCCTCGCCTGCAGCCCCACACAGGCTTCATGACACAGCGGCACTGCCGACTTTTATTTTCAAGTAAAGCCCCCCTTTGCTTAAGGCACCCCGGCTGCAGGATAGGATTCAACACCTCCTCACAATCGCCGTACGAGGACGACTTGCGCTCCCCCACACAGGAGGAAACAAAGCCGGGGGGGGGCGCCCCACAGAGTGGACACCCGGGTAGCGGCCCGAGAGTCTCCCAGGCGAGCTCCAGCACGGGCCTCCCGGACTTGCTCTGGTCTCAGCAGCAGCCAGGACGGGTCTGGAAAGGACCCGAGGGCCCTGGAACAGCCAGGAGTGTGTGCCAGGGCGATTCCCACAGCTGTGCAGCCAGCAGGAGTGAGCGGCTGCCAACCCCACGGACACGTCCAGGGCAGACGCTGGCTCGTCCTGCCTCCCCCCAGAGCCCTCGTCCGTGCTCCTGTGCTTCCCAGCAACATGGGTTCCGGCGTGGGGACCCCACCAGGGTGCTGGACCCACACGGAGGAAAACATTTTGTTTCTTAAAAACCTGAGGACTTGTACATGCCAGGCACCGGGTCAAGTGTGTTTCATCCACTGACGTTTATTTGCTCTTTACATCTAATCCCGTGAGGTCGGTATTACTGTCACCCCCACCCCCCACCCTGTTACAGACAGGAAGACTGAGGCCTAGGGAAGTTAAACGAGTGGTTGAGGCTCACAGTCAGAAGAGAAAGAACCAGTGCGGAGAACCAGACTGTGGGACCCTGAGCCGCATTTCGCTGCCACACAACCTGCACATTATCAAAGTGGATCCAAACCCATCGACAAGCAGAGAGGCGTGCAAAGGATCCCTGTGGGTCTCTGACACTGTGCTTCTAAACCATCGGGATTAAAAAAAAAACCCGCAAGTTTCTCTCACTGTATTTTTCACTGGGGTGAGAAGAATGACTTGGCAGCCAGCAGTGAATTTTGTTCTCATATTTTCCAGTTACAAGTAACTGAAAAAATTCCCTCTGTCTTAAGCATATGTTTGGTGACTTTATTCCCCATATAAGGAAATGAAAGATTCTGAACTTTTCAGAGCCTCATACTTCTTTTCTGGGCACTAAACTTTGCTTGGAAGTTATGATGATGTTATTTTTTAAAAGATTTTACTTATTTTTAGAGAGAGCGGAAGGGAGGGAGAAAGAGAGAGAGAGAGAAACATCCATGTGTGGCTGCCTCTCACATGCTGCCTACTGAGGACCTGGCCTGCAACCCAGGCATGTGCCCTGACTGGGGATCGAACCTGTGACCTTTTGGTTTGTAGGCCGGTACTCAGTCCACTGAACCACACCAGCCAGGGCTGATGTTATTTTTTAAAGTAACCACACCTAGAAGATCCACTAAGGAAGAGTATTTGGATTCTGAACTCCAATAAAAGGACACTTCGTTAAATAATTAAAAACTCACGGTAAATCACAATACTCAGCTATCTGTCAAAGATTAGCTTGTTATGCTTATTAATGCTTAAATATGCTGACTTTTAAAATCTTTCATGAATCTCTTCACTTCCCAATATTTTAGTAAGTTAAAATTTAGCACAAAGGTTCCTTAACAGCTTTTGAGTGGCACCATGCTTTGTGTGCAGCGGCCCCTCCAGTCTGGGGGCCGCGCCTCTACAAACCGTTTTCCCCAGTGTGTAAAGAAATACCTTTGATGCAGCTTAATTCATAACTTAGGCACAGAAAGAGACAAGCGACGATAACGAATGTAAACGAGAACAGGATGAAATAAAGTGAGAGCTGCTTGGACACAGCACTGTGGTGGCTGATCTGACCACACGCCAGCTCCTAAGTCACCCACAGGCGGGCGGCATGTGGCCTGCCAACTGGATGAGAGGTGGCACATGTCAGAGACCGTGGGGAATCTCTCCTCACCAGAGCAGCACACGATTTACGACTTACGACCTGTTTATGTCTGAATTTTCCATTCAGTATTTTTAGATCATGGTCAACTAGAGGTAACTAAAACCACGAAAAGCAAAACCGTGGGTAAGGGGGAACTACTGTCGTTAAAATATATTCAGCCCTGGCTGGTGTAGCTCAGTGGATTGAGCACTGACTTATGAAGCAAAGGGTCGCCGGTTTGATTCCCAGTCAGGACACAGGCCTGGGTTGCAGGCCAGGTCCCAGTAGAGGACACGTGAGAGGCCACCACACACTGATGTTTCTCTCTCACTTTCTCCTTCCCTTCCCCTCTCTAAAAATAAATAAAGTATTTAAGAATATATATATATTCAAAACAAGCCCACGTTTTAAGCGATAGAAAGCAGATGAGAATAATATGTTCATGGAAATATATGGCGAGGACACGGAGGAAGTACCACTTCCAGTCTGGTCTAGAAAAACCCAACAATAACTTGTATTAGGTCACTTGCAGCGAACTGTACAACAAGAGATTCCAATTTTAATCTGTGCGTGATTTAACGGCACCTCCAGGGAGGGCTCCTCTAAGGCAACAAAACGGCGTTTTGTGGTGAGTTAGCTGAGAAAGGGGTCGAGCCACGCTCAGACACACACTGAACTGTGCGGAGACGGAAGCTGTGCTAAGAGTTATAGGTCATGTGCGACGAGGCCCAGGGCTCTCTGGGCGCCATGGCGTGAGGAGGAGACCTGGCTACGCTGCCCTGGGAAGGGCACACAGGGCTGAAGGCCGCATTGTGGAGCAGGACCAGATGAGGGACCAGGGACCCTGCTGGGCTGCTACTGATCCTGAATAACAGCCCCTCCCTGGGGGCGGGATGGAGCCTGCGGGAATGCTCCTGGGACAGCGACAGGAAATGAGGCTGGGGACAGAGACCCGGTCATGCCACAATACAAGGGAGAGGCCACACCCGGTGAGCCCTCTGCACCTCAGGAAGGTGCCCTGGTGATGGCCACCAAGGACACAGCTGAGGCAGGATGCCAAACAGAGGCTGCAAGAGCCAAGATGAGGGGGGCCTACATAGGAATGATACCTCTGTTGTCTTATTTTTGTGGTTAATAATAAGTATTGGCCACTTATAACAAAAAACTGGAATAACATACATATCCTACCACGTAAAGGAAAAACATTATGGTACACCCGAGTGTCAGAATCTTTATGACTTTTAAAAGCCCACTGTACGGACTACAGTCCACTCACACGCTGTGACGGGCAGGCCATGCGTGGGGTGCGGGGGGACGGGAGGCAAAGCCAGGTGGCGTACGGGTCCCCAGACTGGCGCTGTGACAGGGACAGAGGAGGGTCTCTCTTCTCGGTCAGTAAAAGGAAACCGTGTCGCTGTCTCACTACAGCTATGAGGGTTCAGTGAGCAAGTGTCTGTAAATCATACCCAGCGATAGGTGTGGAAATACTGATAACAAACCTACACTGAAAAAATGTGTTTCCAAATTTTCTGTGACCAACACATTATTTCTACGATGAGCAAAAGTCTCCCCGTCTACCGAAAGAGACAAACCCTCGTTAGGGCCTGCAGGGGCGTGAGCGAGCAGGCTCCGCGCATCAGGGCCACGGAGAGGACCATTCTCTGTCCACGTCCCGTGCCCTTCAACACGGTCGCCTCCTCGCCAGTGAGTGGGAAGGTGGGGACGGAAGAAACGTCGACTTACTGGCTTCCTGAGGAAGAAGATGGACAAGGCTCCCACCAAGGGCATGTCTCCAATCAGCGGTTCCAGGATCACGCGCATCGTACCGTGAATCTAGTGCAAACGGAAAGCGAAGTGTGTAACAGTGAGCAGGGCACGGCCAGGCACCACGCAGGATGAGGCAGGCGACGGGCTTGGTGAGGCTTCAGGTAGGGCCCACAGAGCAATTTAACTGCCAAGAAGTAAAATCTTCACCATTGTCTTTCTGAACAGAGCACAGGGAATTTCAGAAGACTATGAAACTTGAAAAAACCTTACCTGTATACTTTGCACACCAGCTCTACAGAAATATCGCTTGATCTCCAAGTCAATCTCACAATTTCCTACAAAACTAGCAAAAAAAAGTTCTGTGTTACATTCTCTTCACTGCCACAGACCTGCAAGGTAAATAATCTGAATAAAATAACAAACAGTGAAGCAGCGGCCCCAGGTGTGGCCTGCGGCATGAGCCTGTTTCACAGCCGGGGCTGCAGGCGTCACTGCTCCTGCGGACTCGCCAGACCCACAGGCCCTGAGGCCGTCTACAGCCTGGGCTCCTGTGACCAACGTCGTCGCTTCCCAAAGGGAACTCTGGAGCACTGTTGTGATAGAATGTAGTTTTCATCTGTTTTATAAACAACTATGTTTGTTGAAAACAACGAAGTATAGATGGCAGTTCTCCACAAGAGGCGCCCAGGCTCCCAGTCCTGAGAAAACCCGAGAGCCCAGACTCCGGTGCCAGGGCTGCGTGAAGCCCCATCTTCCTCACTGTCGGAGTCACCGAGATTGTCCGTGAATGCTGACGCCTTGTGGGTGGGGTCTCTGTGACCCCACTGCACCCCCCCCCCCGACTCCAGAACGCTACACACTGCACCTTCGAAACTCTGTCCACACAGAAATTGCGCTCCCAGCAGCAGGACCTGCTGTCTTCTGGTCTGTTTGGATAGCTGGCCATCAGGACGGGAGTGAGGTGCTGTCGTTTTGTGGCTGATCTGCACTTTCCTGATGTATAGGAAGGTCCGGCATCTTTGCACATGCCTGCGGTCCATTCGTATGCCATCTTTGGAGAAAGGTCCACTCAAGCCCTCTGACGCAGTTGAATCGGGTCATCTGTCTCACTGTTGAGTTGTGGGAGCTCTCTACACACGCTGCCTGTTCTGGAAGTCATCCCTCACCAGACGTGCGGCTGTGTGCACTGGTGCTGCCAACTGCTCTCAGTGTGGACAAGCAACAGCATCCGTGTTCCAAACTGGGAACACGGGCCTCTTTCCACGTGTCGTCATCAATGTCTCACAGCAACGCTTTGTAGTTCACATCACACAACCCGTCCCCTCCTCGGTTAAACTGATGCCTGAGCATTTTATTCCTTTTGGTTCTACTGTAGAAGAAACTGTTTTCGTGATTTCCTGCTGAATTGTACACTGACAATGTACAGACTGGAATAGATTTTTGTGCTCATTTTGTGTCCTGCTACTTTGCTGAACTCATTTATTAGTGCTAAGAGGTTTTTTTGTGGGGTCTTTAGTGTTTTCTACTCAGAAGACTGCACCATCTGTGAACAGAGATGATTTCACTTCTTCAAGTTGAATGCCTTTTACTCCTTCCTCTTCCTAACCGCCTTCCGGTGATGGGTTACACCGCAGTGGTGAGGGTGGGCACCCTGGCCGTGACCCGACCTTGGAGGAGAAGCTCTCTGTCCTCTACCACTGAGGAGGGGGATTGCTGTGTGTCACAACGGCTTAAAGCAATCTCATCTTGCCCACTTTGCGGAGTGTTGTTATCATGAAACAGTGTTGAACTTTGCCACAGGCTTTTTCTGCATCTACAGAAATGATCACATGGTTTTCTTCCTTCAAACCATTAACGGGGGGCACCCCACTGGTGGGTGTTCATGTTGAACGATCCTTGCATCTCAGGAATGTGCCCCCCTTGGTCATGGTGTGAGATCCTTTTAATATGTTGCTGAATTTGGTTTGCCAGTATTTTGTTAAGGACTTTGGCAACAATGGTTGTAAGGAATTTGATCTGTAGTCTTCCTCCAGTGCCTTGAATTTCTTTTACTTAACATGCTTTATGAATGGCAATTATCTAGGCTACTGGGAACTCAGAAAGTAGACAAGCTTGGGTCTTCATCAAGCACCTACACAAACCCTACTGAGGACCAGGTGAGAACTGTGCCCATTACACCCCCGACCACACGGGTGTGGCTACGTGACATGACACGTCAGGACCCACGGCACCAACAGGACACAGACGAAAGCTTACCTGACCTGAAGGTCCAGGATAATCTGCCTCTTGTCCACATTTTCAGTGTACACCTTGACGCCGTTGATCCTGAGGGGCTGAACAAGAAGAGGCTCATTTTAGCCCTGGCTGGTGTAGCTCAGTGGATTAAGCACAGGTCTGCGAACCAGAGGATCGCAGTTCGATTCCCAGTCAGGGCACATGCCTGGGTTGCAGGCTGGTTCCCTGCAGGCCAGTTCCCAGCAGGGGACGAATGAAAGGCAACCATACATTGATGTTTCTCCTCCTCTCCCCTTCCCCTCTAAAGATAAATAAATAAAATCTTTAAAAAAAAAAGAAGAGGCTCACTTTAAAACACAGGGGTGGCAAAAACAGCAACCAAACCACCAAACCTCACGACACGGCACAGAGCTGAAGAGAATGCGCCCCAGTGTCCGGCAACAGGACTGGTACCCACTGTGCCAGCCCAGCGAGGTGCTTGACCTCTGACCCTCCAATGCGGGGGTCACAGTGAGACCAAGGACACGAGGAACACAGGGCGTGTGGTGTACTGAGGGCACGTGGCAGCTCTTGTCTCCTCCCACGTAGACACGTCAGACACGGCCAGACGAATCACCAGAAATACAGCTGCTGTGCCGTGCAGACAAGTGGAAGTGGGCGTGGGGCTCAGTGCTGCAGTCTGGATGTCTGCCTCCAACAAGGAGTCCTCCTTCTGCTCTGAGCACAGGTTAGAGGAAGTGGGGCCAACCCAACCCCAACGTCTGAGCATCAGCAAAGACAGGACAGACACCCGAAGGCCCTGAGGGACTCAGCTCAGACCTGCAGTGTGGACACGGCACCCTGCTCGGGGCCCTACCTTCATTAGAGGGCTGAGTTCGCGGCACCTGTGGGATGCCAGCGCGGCGATGCTGCTGCCTTCACCTGTTTATTGGTCAGCCCTGCTCTTCCCATTCCTGCAGTTCCCCAGCAACGCTCTCAGGCGCCTCGCAGCGTGAACGTGAGTCTTCCTCAAGCCAACCAGGCGGGGGTTAGAATCCTAAATCTCCACCCACATGAACACGGAGCAAGGAGGCAAATGTTGGCTTCGGCTAAGAATGGTTTTTACATTTTTAAAGGGTTGCAAAAGAAGGGAACTAGAGAAGAACATGCCTCATAGACTCCATGTGCCTGTCAAAACTGAAATAGTGTTCTGACTCCTGCTTCACAGTCACATAGCATTCTGACTGGTAACAGCCTGTTGTCACCTTCTCAGGTTGCAGAAGTCAAGTCGGTGGCACAGGCGAATGTCCCATGGGCCTCTGTGCAGGTGTCTGTGCTCGCCAGCAACGGACGACCACAGCCCGCTGTACTTGGAGGTCGAAGCACTGCGCATGCACCTGCATGCGAGCCTGGGTCCTGTGGAGCTACGGTGAGCTCAGCCATCCCCACACAAAGCAGATCACCCCTGATGGGGGTGGGTGGCCTGGGCAGTGGGGGTGGGAATGAGTCTGGGGGCTGGCCAGACACCAGCCACGTTTATTAAAGTCCCCATGGGTGAAGTAAAGACCCCTGCGTCTGGCTCTGCTGCTCCCACACTGTGTGTGAACTGTGTGGTAAGCGTCCTGAAATGTGCTACTGAGTTCTCTGCGTTGGTTAGGTTACAGGAAACAATGTTACCTTAAAGCCAAAATAACGTTAAATGTCAATTACACCTCAATAAGAAAAGTTACCTTAAACTGTTGCTAATTACTGGATTTAAAAAATAAAAGGAAGCTTATCACAATCAACTAATTGAGTAGTCCTGAGAGTTTCACTAGAAGTACCACCAGGAATTAGCAGACTTCCTTTGCACATACAGACACTTCTCAGAAATCCTACAGGCTCGGTTCCAGACCAGTGCCATAGGACAACTGTCAGTAAGGCGAACCCATAAAAGGTGGGATACCCCAGTGCATATAAAAGTTCTGTTTAGCCCAGGCTGGCGTGGCTCAGTGGATTGAGCACTGGACTATGAACCAAAGGGCTGATGGTTCAATTCCCAGTCAGGGCACATGCCTGGGTGGTGAGCTGGGTCCCCAGTAGGGGGGGCACTAGAGGCAACCACACACTATGTTTCTCTCCCTCTCCCTCTCCCTCCCTTCCCCTCTCTAAAACAAGTTAAAATAAGGTCTGTTTACACTATATGATAGTCTAATAAGAGTAAGTGTGCAATATCATATACTATGTGCATATGTTCATTAAAAGACATGCTAACCGTCATCATCTGAGCCTGTTAGAAAAAAAGGTACCGGTGGACTCAAGTCACAGGGTTGCCACAAACCTTCAGTCTGAACAAAACCCACAGCACCTGCAAAGCGCAACGCAGCAGAGATCGCGGCAGTGAGGTTTGCAGGAATGTGGTTCCAGCAACAACAGGGACCCCTGCCTTCCCCTGGGCAGTTAAGATGAGGACCCCCGGACTGGCCCTGCAGTCCTGGTGTGAACAACTTGAGGGTAAACATCTTAGGCTTGCTGTCAATTACTGAACCTTTAGAGTAAGTTCCCATACAGAACTCCCTTCTGCTAAAAACTCTACAAAGTTAATTCTGACAGAACAGTGAGGGGTAGAAAGACCCCGCCCCCACACCCTGCACACACACACAGTGAACCTGATCTGGCCAAAAGACCACAGTGGACAGAGGAGGGCAGGGAAGGACCCTTGATGGACCAGGTGAGGCAAGGGCACCCTACCAGGGGCGGCGCTCTCTGGGAAGGAACATGGAGGACTCAGCCTATGGTTTCGGTTTTCACCGCAGTCTTAGGTGCACACATACAAGGACACTTGAGGAGAAGCTGACCTGCTGACCCATGTTGACTCTGGTGAAACTGAAGGTGCTAAGGTGGGTGTTTGCTCCCCGCACGGCTGGCTCGATGGTCTCTCGGAACAACTTCTCTATAAATTGGCAGATAAAAGGCCACATGTGTTTTACAGTCTGCAAAAGAGAAAGAACTCAGGTAAAACAAAATGTTGTACACTCAGTGTACTTACATCATGATGAAAGTTTATGCACTCAGAGTTCACCAGAACTTTTGAAAATTAAAGGGAAGAGCTTTCTGTTATTCAAAAATCAACACAATTTAAAATTTTAAAATGTATCACAGCAATAAACTACTGATTAGCCAATATGCTATAGACATTAGTCGTTTTGGTAAAGCATTCTATTTAACCATGTCATTTAACCACACTTAATGATTGCTAAAAAACAGAAAATCAGAAAACCCTGTGGCTTCAATGCATCGTTAAAAACCTCCTAAAACTGAATAGACCTTAATAAACAAAAAGTGAGTTTTCTTTAAGGTGGACTAACGCCCAGACCCATGAGGGAAACACTGTCCACATCAGTCTTCACTCCACGGCTCTATGGACACATGAGATATGGGGATAGCAGACCTGCCTTAAAGTCCAGTGACCTACAAACAGAGCCTTTTGTAAAAGCATTAGATAATAGAAAGTATCTATTTCTAGGGTTATTTCCCTCTTCATAATGTTTCCAGAATTCTTCCTCATGACTATTATCTAGACCCAAGCAGGAGACAGAAGGTCAGAGAAACAGCTATGAACATCTCCCTGATTTTCCTGTATCGAAGGCAGTTTTCCCTGTTCAGAAGAAGAGAGCAACACATTGTTTGTGACTGAGCTCCTTGGGAGCAGAAGTCCCAGGGAGTTCACAGACTGTCAGTAGCCCAGCTCCCAAATATGGGAGGATGGCATCCCATCCCCTGTCCCACTGGTTCCGCATTCTGCTTCCTTACCTTATTTAGCCATTCTGCTCTTTCTGTGTCTGGAAAGTGAACCTACAAGGAAAACACACACACGTGACTGAGGGACCCCATCCCACCGGCCTGCTGTTTATGAAGCCTGGAAACGGCGGCTGGGGAGGGCTGGACTGTATGGCACTAGGCCTTACATTCTCCAAACACTCTGTGGCCGGAGAGCCTGGTGTCATCAAAGGCCCCAGGCCCTTACCCAGACCCCTGCCGGAGATGTCTGTCTCCCACACTCTCCCAAGGAGAACTGCACTCGAGTTTCCCGAGAGTCCCACCTGTGCACCAGAGAAGATGAGTGTTCCCAGAGGTGGGAAGAACCCATCAGGAAAAGAGGAGAACAAGTGCTTCCCCTGCTGTTGAAACGTAACCCTTGGGGAAGGAGGCTGAAGCTGCTCTCCTCCCGGAAACGCTCTGTCCTCCCCCGCCCCTCAGAAAAGGGCAGACAGCCCCACCCGCGTGCTTCAGAAAAGCACGTTTCCAACCGGAGGACAGTCAAAGGCCGGGGCCTTGCCTGGGAGTCCACATGCAGAAGAGTCAATGTGCCTGTAACCTGCCTGGAGACCAGATTGTTCCATTTTCAACAAAGGTGAAGACCACAGCACAAGGTGGTCAACAGAGCTGCGCTGTCTTCGAGCCTTTTATGTAAAAGGTGCAGGAGGTGAGGGAAGGTGGATGCGGAAGACCTGGTCCTTGCAGGGCTGAGCGACAGGTGACAACAAATCTCCCCCAAACCAAGCTTCTGGGAGACTGGTGCGGACAGCGAGTCATCAAACCCACCTCTGCTTGTTTGAAAGAATAAAAGCAAGGATCGATTGCTGAGCATGCATTGCACACATGTGCAGGTTCTGCGCTGACCTGCCCCCAGGCACCACCAGAGTGAATTCTCACAACAACCTACAACTAGGAACTAGTAGTATTCCAAGTTTACGGGACACCTTGGTGTCAGGATGGGGACAAAAGCCCAGAGTTGCCTGCCCGTGCTGTGGGGACAGACAGTCCACCGAGCCCACCAGGTTCTCACAAGGCACAGGCAGTGGGAGGGTGAAGCCTGAAACCCAGGCAGCTGCCTGACATGGCACGAATGGCTGGTGACAACCGGAAGTAGAAAACTGCGCTCTGCAGTGATCTCTTCACCTAGACTCTCGAGGTTAGATACAGCGTAAGTCCTGGAACAGCCGATCAAGTCCAGCAAACGGGACAGCCGTTCACAATGAAACGCGGTTATCAGACCCAGCGTTTCAGCCACGACTAAAAAGAGAAGGATTTAAAGACTGGTTTTTACTTAGTATGCACACTCCTTCCCAGGAAAAGGTTAGGGAAATTAAGTCAAACATTAAGAATGTCAAACTCCATGCGCATTCACCCTGTGACCCAGCGATCCCATTTCTGAGACACGATCTCAAAAACAGATACAAAAATGAGAAACGACGAGAGTGCAGCGCCATTTGTAACTGCGAAGACCAGAGAGAACCAAGGGCCGCCAGCGGGGGACTGGCAGGGCCCTCCCACGACGAAGCTGCCCAGCAAGAGGAGGAACAGGGAGGAGCCCCCGACCCCAATTCCCAGGACCATTTGGATGATGCCACAGAATAACGCCCAGGGTCTGTCTTAAAGTGAAAACACGGATAGAGAAAACCATGGATGAGTGGCCACCCTTCATCTCAGAAGAGGGGAAGGGAAGTGTGTGTGTATAATATAGGCTTGAAAAACCTTTTAAAAAATTTACATAAACTTTAAAAACTGTTTAGCTCAGGGCCAGGAAGAACAGAGTAGGAGAGATGAGTATGTGGTCGGGGTGAGGAGTCCAGTCGCCCTGCACTCACACCAGGCTTCCCCTCAGTGGCCCGGCCACAAGGTTGCAGAGCGCAACCCCCGCAAGCCCCTCCCCTCACCCGGCCATTGCTGTCCCCACATGAAACAGCACACACACGAGGAAAATCGAAACTCAGCTTTACAACAGAGGTCTGCCCAGAGCCACGCAACCAGAGTCAGGGTCCGACTCTCAGAATCGTACGGCCGCCTCAGCGGCCCCCTTCCCAGCATCCCAGCCCCAGAGAAGAACTGTCCACACAGGACATGCCACTTAACTCACCAAGTGGCCAGTAGGTATGAGTCCATATGCTTTCAGGTCAGTATATGGTACCAAACCCATTATGTGCAAATACCATCAAATGAGCTTCTATTTTCTATTAAATTCTTCATAAACTACAAGGAATTCCTGTCTGTTAATATAAGACATTGCCAGATTTTCAAATCCACCGAAATTCATTAAGAGAGGCCATATATTTTTAAAATACGGCATGCATGTTTGTACATAAGCATACTTTCAAGCTGCACACATTTATAAATGCAGAAAAAGTCTGCTAAGAGCACATATGGAACTGCTGTAACAAGGGGGTGACGAGGCTTTGACGTTTTCCTCTGTAATTCTGTTTGTTTGAATTTCTTTACAAAGCATAAACTACTTCTCTGGTTCCTATTGCAATTTAAGATAAAACTAAGAATTTTCTGACAGTACTATTTTTACACAATAAACAACTCTAAAATTACATGAAAACAGAATTTTCATAAATTAAGTCTATTTTAACCACATTGGAAACAAGACTCTCTTACCACGTAGGTGATCTACTTCAAATCTGACTTGAAAGAAAAATTCCCTGATACACCAGTTTCAAAGGCAAAGTGTAACTCCGCCAACTAGACAGGACACGACACCTACAGGGAACGTTCCAAAGGACCACGGCCGCGTCTCGAACACGGCGGATCTCTCTGTGGTCACTGCCTAGTCCCCAGGTTAGGTCCTGCCAGGTGCCACCAATTCCCACCCCACCCCCACCCCCCGCCTCCCTGAAAGCCAGAAGGACGCCACACGACAGTTGTTTCTCTCTGGCAAAGGGCGCCCTGGCCCCATGACTCACCTGGGGAGTGGGACTGTAGGCGACAGAAAAGCTCCTCCGTTCAGCGTCACGCAGCAGGACAGAAACACGGCTGGGCCAGCGGGACTTCTGCCCCTCTCACTGCGCTCGCTTCGCTGGGCTACTCCTCAGCCTACTGCACATGTGCAGATTGTTCTTTCTGAGCAATGGGCTGGAGAGAGTCTTTCCAGCAGTTACGGGGGTCTGACTCTGTGCCCAGAGCTAGGGATGCGATGCAGACTGGCCACACTCCTGTCCTCTGGCAGCTCATGGTTGGTGGACTGCAGTGGACTGGCCTGGTGAGGTGTGGCTGCCAGCTGGGAGTGGAGAAGCGGGGGGCAGGGGGAGGGCCTGGCACTAACTGGAAAGGGCCCCCAAGAGACTGGGGGAGGAGGCAGTAAGTGAGACGGGTGTGAAAGAATCAGCTGGGGGTTGCCACGCAGAAAAAAGAGAACATCCTAAGGGAAAATAATGGGGTTTGCAATGGACTCTGGCTGGCTTGGGTGACAGGAGAAATGGGAAGAGATAAAGCTGAGAGGGCAGGTCAAGACCAGCAGGCAAAGGAGTGTGATTTCATGCCACAGGCAACAGATCCCTCCTGGAGCTCCCAGTAGAGAAAGGACGCAGGGTCAGCAATGGAGGAGGTACTTTGCAGGACCCCGAGACCCATTCTGGAGCCACCAGAGGGGAGGGGGCAGAGCAGCCACCTGCACGAATAAGGCTCTGACATGAGAACACTGGCTCCCACTGTAGGAGTGTCACAGAAGACGGAGTTGGAAGGTCAAGCCTTCTCCTAGTGGTGGAATGGCGAGGCACTCAGTAGTTCTGAGGCTTTTAATTTTGAAGTGATTACTTCAAGGTGTCAAAGAAAGAGCGTATCAAAATTGAAGAAAGCAAATCTGTTACCAAATTTTAATTCTGTTCACTGAGCTGAAAATCTGCTCCTCAATAATACATATTCATAAACATTTGCTTAGGTTCCACAAAACAGAATTTAAAGTAGAAAAAACATCACAGAGAAAGGCTGGGAAAATAGAAAACATGTTCCTAACTCATGTGGGAGCACATGGACACATATTGTTGGGTTTCAAATCTTAATCTTTCGACTAAAAATAAAAAACAAGCAAAACCTCCCACTAAATCTCCTTTGTAAGTTTAATTACAAAACAAGTTTTCTTATCTATTTATATTGTCTCCACAAACTAGAAATAATCATTGTTTGATTGTCCAAGTTTTGATTATTTTTAAGAGTGGACACTGCCCACGAAATCTCTTTTTAACCTTATCTTTAAAAAGAACAAAGGCAGATCTGGGGTTCTAGGATGTTGACATTACCGAAGTCGTTTTGTTTAGAAAAAAAGTTAAACCAAATATTCAAAGACAGAACATTCACTGCAGGCCAGGCACTCTGCACACCACCCCACATCTCCCCTCCCAGCAGCCCCTGGGACACTGAACGGCTCCCATGACTGGTAACAAACACACTGTTCAAAGTCACGGGAAGTAAGCAGACTGGACCTGGAGGACCCTAAAGGCGCCCCCATCACACCTCACCAAGTATAAAGGAGTGAACAAATTTATAGAGCTGAAATTTCTAATGAAATCGTGTTTCCCATTTCTGAACATTAAAAAACAATGACATAGAACTTAAAATTAAATAAAGGAGCTGTCTTCACCCAGCGCCCCCTTGAAGACAGGGTCTGAGGCACCGATGCCTGCAGGGACCCAGCCTGAGCCCCACGGCTGCAGGCCTGACACAGGGCGTTTGGGGGCTGCAGTGAAACACACATTCCCTTCCTAACAAATCCAGAATAAGGGAATCCATGTCTGGAAAATGCGAAGAAAGATACATATCTTTACACCTGAGCATTAACAATTACCTTTAACTAAAACTCAAAAGACAATAGGTAAAGTGATCACTGTGGAAACCAAGTATTACTAAACCTCCAATAGTAAACTGGTCTATCAAGTTCATTTGTTCATATGCTTCCTCATTCCAACAAGGATTTGAGCTTTGGTCATTTCTGCATAGTTCT
This sequence comes from Artibeus jamaicensis, assembly GCF_021234435.1. Classification (NCBI taxonomy): domain Eukaryota; kingdom Metazoa; phylum Chordata; class Mammalia; order Chiroptera; family Phyllostomidae; genus Artibeus; species Artibeus jamaicensis. The sequence goes on from NW_026521936.1 coordinate 6,663,518, forward strand.
CTAGGCATTTATCTCAGGGGGAAAAGAAAGAAAGGAAGAAAGATTGGAGGGAGGGAAGACCGAACTCTTACTTGGAGGAGCAATGACTGGCGTGTTCTTCCATTGTCTTAGAAGGAAGGAAGAAAGAATTCAGTTCACTCAGTACAGCAATTCTGAGTGCACCCTCTGGACAAAGGGGCGGGGGAGTGTCCCCAACCAGCACAGCCCTGCCTGTCAGCAGCCCCAGGGCCCCCTGCCTGGCTCAAAGGCCCAGCCTCACCAGCCACCTGAGGGAGGGTTCCCCCCATCAATCCCACCTGAGGGAGGGCACTCCCATCAATCCCAAACACCAATATTCCTGAGAAGATCCAGGCAGGAGTGGTGGGTCCTTATCAAAAATTAACAGACTAAGAATGGATGAGGGAAGACCAGTACAGCAACAGCAAGGGCTCCAAGAACACCCGAGCTGTGTCAGAGAGAAACTTTGTTTCGGTAAAACTTGAAGAATCAACACACACCTGTACCTGGAAGTGTGCTGCAGATTCACTAAAAAGACCTGACCTGAGATACTAACTAACAATCTTCAACTGCAGGCAGCAGGGAGCTGGCAGCAGCAGGGAATGCAGAAGGAGCACCAGCCTCGCGGGGCATCACTCCCCTCCTCCACCCCCCAAGGCCTGGCTCCAGCATCGGCATGTCCTGGGTCTCTCCCCATTCTGGCCCCAGAAGCTTACTACTGGCAGGCTCATTGCAATGCCCACCTAGTGAGAAGGATACAAAGGTTCTAAAAGGTGTGGCTGACCCTGGAGAAGACAGAGAGTCAGGGAGGGGGTCTCAGGCAGGAGCCTGCACCAACCAGACTAGCAGCCTGCTTCTCCCTCCCTGGGAGGCTGACACTGGTCACACGGCCAGGGACCTGCAGATCAGTGATGGTCCAGGGAACCTTCTTGGCAATCTGCAAATAGCCACCACGACAGTGTGCTACTTCAGTTTAAAATATTCCTCCTGTTAAAAAAACTTTGATATCCCAACTCAGCAGCTCAGCACAGAGGAAGCCATTTAAGCTGTGGGTCCACGTGGGAGGAAGGCTTTTCTTCTGAAGGTGATTAACATGAGAGGACATCTGGATAAATGTACCCTGAATTTCAACACCATACCATTTGAAATAAACAGTGCTCTCCAAAGCCAGACTTTTGCTTAAAATCATCATGTTCCTTATGAGTTCAAAAATAGTTCACATATCCTGGACAGATCTGATAAAATAGCTCAAGCAAATAATCTTTCATAATTTGAAAAGAGCAGAAAGTTAAGTATCTCAACTGTAGTTTTTCCTTTTCTTGGCACGTACTACCTAGCAATCTTGTTCTTGGAATCTGTCCATCAGACATCTCTGAAATAAGGCATGGCCTCCCTCCTGTAAGATGGCTAACATTGCAATAAGCACAGTCATACTTCTGAAGGAGAATGACAATGCCCACCATGTAACAATTAATGAAGGTGAACATTAACACACGCACGTGCATCCACACACATCAAGAGTTCAGAAAATCACCAACGTGCTAACAGTGGTGACCCCTAGTTAGCAGGGTTGCAGGGGACTTGGCCCCTCTGTATTCTTCTCCAAAGCACAAAATGTTCTACGAGTGTACAGTCTTCTCGTACCTGAAAAGCCATGTTTTTAAAAGCTGTCTAAGTATAACACAAGAAATAAAAAAGACCCACTTGCATGTTCACCAAAAACAGAACCGGGAACCTCACTGAGTGAGCAAACGAAAGAACTTAAAGGGCAACTCCTACGACAGTTTCACAAACACCAAAAAAAGCGCAGAGAACCCTGTCAAGTTGGCGTTTCCACATCTGCCCTTCGGTGTCGTTATCACCAACTTGGGGCTGGTCCCTAGGCACAAAAACAGAGCTCTTTTCCAGAGGAATGCGCTGCAGCCGACACCTGGGCGCCCTCAGGATGTACCGGGGCTCTGCAGGGACCTGCTGCCCGGAGCATGGCTGGGGCCCATTACAAATGCACCAGGTAGAAGCCAGGTCTCAGAGGGTCCCCCAGGAACGTCATAAAGATGCCCGTCGCAACGCAGGCAGAGAGGGCAAAGCGTGCCCTCGCACTTTTAGGCACAGCAAGATCTGCAAGCCCTACAAAAGCATTAATCCTCATCAGTAAAAATCTTTGTTTTAAAATAGATCGGTCTGAAGAGCCGAGCTAGTCTAAGTGTACGAAATGCTCCCAGTCACACCACTGCGCCGACGGGAAGGCCTAAGGAAGGGCTGCCTTTCCTGTTTCTACATGTAGTTACTACAAGTCTAGAAAACGTTTCATCTTAAACCACATGTTCCTGAGCAAATGGTGTGCATGGATTAAAAACAATGAGTACGTATTTGTTTAAGTTTTAAACCCTATCAAGATATGCGATCACTAAAATGAGTACTATAAATAGGTTTGTGCTGTTACCAGCCAGTAAATCTTGGGTTGAAGACCTCGTCTTGCTCACGCTGGCGTCTCTGGCACCTGTCACAACACCTGGAACACGGCGAGCAGCTGGCTGAGCAAACAGATGAACCAGCAGAGGCTGGTTTTTAGTCCCTACCCGTAAGTGGCACCACCTCCTTAAAATGTGCTCTACTGTAGGAAAAATTCACCAAAATAAATGGTTTTCTTTAAACATTTTACGGGATTTTTGTGACAGTAAAGAAAAATAAAGGAAAGAAGAAAAATCGATGACAGAGAGAAAGACCAAGAGAAAACTAACAGACAAAACATGTTAGGTGGAAAAATATTTCCATGAAAAAGACGACTCGTAACACTGTTTATGGAAGAACTGTGCCCCACCCGATTCCAGAAGAACAGGAGGTGACTCAGTGTTTAAGGCGCAGCACGGATCTTTATGAGCAGAGGGGCACAGTGGCCAGCAGAAGGTGGGTGACACTCCAGCTACCTCCATGGTGCGCAGCACCCCAACCCAGCAGTAACCTTGGTTGCAAACTTTCTGGCAGCTGAAGGGAGATGCGAGCTCTCCTGCATAGCGAAGGAGTTCCTATCTTCTCATTTCACATACTCAGGTCTGAACAACATCACACTCTCTCCCTCCTCCACTCCCCAAGCACCCCACACCTCAAGAGTAGTTTCTGTGCTCAGGCCCAGGGTGGTCCAGGAGTGGGGAGGCCCCAGTCTGAGCACAGCCACTCCTCACCCCTGGTCCAGAGTGCACCCCGATCCTTGTGCAACCTTCCATCCCTCTCCTACCACTCCCTCCAGGGGGAGCACTCCTGCCCTGCTGGGCTCTGAGCTTCCGCCTGGGACCTGCCCCCGATTTCTCAATCCTGGGCTTTTGTCCACTGTTCCCACTGAGCAGAGTGTCCTGTCCTTCTATTCTTAACTGTCCACAAACATGTCTCCGCACACCCTGTCAGACTAACCCCCTCCCATCTTCTCTCTGATCCACGGGGGGGCCCGCCCCAGGGCAGCATACCCTGCCCTCATGTACCTGCAAGAGAGTATACATGTGAGAGCAGGATGACCCCTTACCCCCCCTCGGATCTTTAAATGCTGGAAGAAAATTCGTCTGAGCCAGCATACCGTATTTTTGCCATGTTATAATGCACATTTTTTGCCCAAATTTTTGAGGAAAAATTAGGGTGCACTTATACATGGGTATAATAAACCTGTGTATAACATACACGAAAACATGAGTGCACATTATACATGGCAAAACACGGTACCTGTGGGAACTAGAAAAGATAATGTGGAAACAAAACATAATAAAATGCAAAACCACAAACAGTACATTCTAAAATCATGCTTTATTAGAATGTATCTAATATAAAACCAATCTGTAAGCTAAGTTTCTCAAACAGACATAAGTATGTACTGATAACCTTGAATCAAAGGTAAGAGTTTACAGTAACTCCCAGAAAACACACATTTGGACTGTTTATATCTACGAAGCATGATTTCTAATATTTTTCAATGAAAATTTGTTTGGTTAGCCTATGCACTAACAATGTTTACAGTAACAGTGGCAATGTAAAAATATTTATAGTTATTTACTTTTGTCATTCATAAGCCCACCCCTTTCATTAAATATTCTTTAGAATGTACATGTCTCCAAATTTAAGTTGGAATGATAACTTTTAAAAGCCTTAACAGTTTTAGCTGGAATTCTATTAGCAAGGAGGTATGTACAACTGACTTACCTTGTACTATAGCTGGTCACCCTTCGTACTTCTTTATTTTTTATTTTACTTATTTTTATATTTTTAGACAGAGAAGAAGGGAGGGAGAAAGTGAGAGAAACATCAATGTGTGGTTGCCTCTTGTGCACGCCCTACTGGGGAGCTGGACGGCAGTCCTGGCATGTGCCCTGACTGGGAATTGAACTGGGGACCTTTTGGTTCACAGGTCAGCGCTAAGTCCACTGAGCTACATCAGTCAGGGCTCCATTTCTTTATTTTCAAAAGAAGTCTAATGTTTATAATATTTTTAACAGTGCTTTTGAGATATAACTCAACTATTATACAATTCGCTCACTTAAAGTATACAGTTCAACAGTTTTTAGTATATTCACAACATCTGCGATATTATTCATACATGTTGCAAACAACGTAGAAATCTCAAAAAACTTACAAAAAATAGGAGGTTCACGAGGCCTACCAAGAACACTGAATTACTAGTTGGTTTTTCATAGTAGGTTCCTCACAGGATTGATATCTAGATTCTATAAATTTCACGTAACATGTTAATTTAATATACATGTTACACATACTTTCAATTCATACATTTACCTACCTTATTTCTATTTCAGCCTTAGCTTTATATTCTCCCACGTTGAAATGTGAAGTGAGGCTAACAGCCAAACAGAAGTGTGCATCACCGAAACCAGTGCACACAAGTGATAAATGCAGATACCCTAAATTCAACTCTTTTTTTAGTTTAAACTAAAAATCAGGTATCCACTGCTGTATGTCTAGCAACTCAGGGCTACTCTCTTCTGACTTAATGTAGCTTTCAGACCACATGGCCTGAGAAACAGCACACTCACAGCCCATCCCTCTGTGAAGCCCAAAAGCAGCGTGCATGTGAACAAGAAAGCCAAAGAGTGCCCACCCTGCCCTGACCCGGGTGGCTTGGCTGGCTGGGCACTGTCCCACACAGCAAAGTCTCGCGGGTTGAGTTCCGGTCAGGGCACATGCCTGGGTTGCGGGTTCAGTCCCCGGTCAGGGTACGTGTGAGAGGCAATCTTCTCTCTCACATCTATGTGTCTCTCTCCATCCCTTCCCTTCTCTCTAAAAAATAAGTAAAACAAAATCTTAAAAACAGACAAACAAAGAGCATCCATATCCCCTTCCCAGTCATGAGGACGCTAACCTTTTCACAAAGCACATAATCTCACTAGGATCTAAGTGCTAAAGTTGCAACCGTGGTTTAAAATAGCTGAGCTGTGCCTCCTGATTTAGCTACACCAACTACGTTGTTACAAGTCCTCACAAAATTTCCATAAAGTGTAAGTCAATGATGAACACCGAGAATAAAAGCAAACATTGGCCCTTTGTTATAAGAGGCCGCAGTGTATTCTTCTCTTGTGTTCATTTGGTTCTTAGAGTATACATTAAATTTTGGGTACAGTTAAATTCTCCTGAACTTCCCAGAACCAGGATAAGAAGACAGCTCTCCAAAGTTCTTCTCTCCAAAGAAGAACTTGTACACAATAGTATCGACAGCATTAAATCTCAATCATCCAAGTATTAGAGTAACGAAAGACCAACTGTCAAAACAGCTGAGTAACACTAATATTGTACAGGACAGGTTTGGGACTCTATGAATTAGCAGCCATGGAATTAGCATTTCCTGGCCGCAGACAAATCAGACCCAAACTGGCAGACTTCACCCTACCAAGTTCTAATTTTTCAAATAAATGAAAATAGCAATAGAAAATGGTTCTTATGTATCTCTACAAAAACTCAAGAACATTCTTCACCCACAGTCTTAAGTTTACAGGACCCAGCTAAACACTGGTCCAACAAAAAAGGTCAGTCCTCTGCCCGTCAACCCAAACCTGCCAGGCCTTTTCCACTTGTGAAAAGAGAAGAATGAGCAATGAATAATAACACAGTTTACATTAAAGCTCTAAGACCAAAACCTTACGGAATCATCACATGTTAAGTGAGAGGTATTTCTCATATCCTAGCAGCATGAACTCAAAACCATATATATTTTTCTCAAAATACTAATATTCTTTAAGATCTCATTTTTCATATGCACTGTACATTTTTACTTGACTAAGTAAAAATTAAAAAACTGTAAGTGAACATATCCAGAAGTGGGGTTGGAAGTGGGTACCTGAGTTCATCTTTTCCTCTGCCTCCAGCCCTGCTCTGACTCAAGGCTGTTAAACACACATTGCAAATGTGTACAAACACGAGGTCTGAATGGAAGGAGCCCAACCACTGCTACTGTAATGAGAACTGTTTGTGGGGCATGGGTGTGACCTGGCAGCCAAGGAGGGTGGACTGGAATGAGCATGTGTGAACAATGCCGACTTCACTATACTAGTCAGTGGGACAGTAGACGCTGTTGAGTGAGCATGTGTACTGCGTGGCTGTCACATTCAAAATGATCAAGTAGAGCAACGAATCTGCACCAAATTTTCCATTAAACTTGAAAATTCCTCCACAGAAACTATTTGGATGACTCAGAAGGCTGCAGCTGTGGGCAACTGGTGATTGGCAGCTTCATGACAACAAGCCTGCTCATGCATCACGTCCTGTGCAGAGAGCATTTTGGAGAAACATCAAATCACCCAAGTGATCAGCCCCACTATAGCCCAGATTTGGTGCCCCGAGACTCTGGCTTTACCCCAAACTAAAATCACTTGTGAAGGGGAAGAGATTTCAGACCATGGATGAGATTCAAGAAAATATGATGGGGCGGCTGATGGCAACTGGGAGAACTGTGTGAGGTCCCAAAGTGCCTACTTGGAAGGCGACTGAGGCATCATTGCCCTACATACATTGTTTCTTATATCTTGTATCTCCATTAATAAATGTCTTTTTCATATTACATGGCTGGATACTTTCTGGAAAGACCTCGTACATCTCATTCAAACTAAAATACCAGGCCAAAGTTCAGAACCCCATGAACCTAAATAGGTACTGTAAGAATCAAAACACTAATAGAGAAACCTTAACTTTTCTTAGGGATGGCTTTTTCTACTGTTGCTTTGCTCCCTGGCTGAAGTGAAACAGCAGACACTTGTCTAGACAGTGTAGTTCAATGGTCTCATCATGACAATAACACATCGGTATGACAAATTAACAAGGTACAAAAACTGTGTCCACTACAATTAAAAATAAAATTTGTAAAAAGGTATAAAACCATCTTCCTCAAACCCCAGACTCCTAGTATTTTTCTTGGATGTGACCACTGTCCAGTTGCACATGAATCCATCCAGCTTTTTAAGCAATGCAGGCATGTTTAAGTATGTATATGTATGGTATGAGTACTGACAGAAATTATGAACAAACAAGTGGAAAACTTTGGAGAAAATATAAATTCCTTACTCAATGGAACAAACATCATGGTTCATCAGTTTTAAGTCACACGAAGAGAAACCCAGGAAGAGAATCTTTGGCCAATCACCCTTTTATTCTGTTAAAAGAAAAAGAACTTGCCCTGCCTTTAGTGTGGCAGCAGCAACTGCGTCTCCTCATTCAGGGTGCGAAAGCAGCGCGAGTCCCCAAGGACTGTTGCTGGCCCGTCCATATCAGCCAGCAGCTTCCGAGCCCAATACCTGTGCAAGCACCTTGTCGGTTCCTGAGAACCTCAGCCCCGACCACGCTGGCAGACCTGGCGATGTACCCCCGCTCTGAATTTAGCTACCTCCTGGCATCATTTAACTCGGAGGGACGCAGACCAAGACACCACCTGAAAGTCCTCCCGCCTTTCCCACCCGGGGATTCGAGCTTCCCGTTCCCACACCGGCCTCCTTCCAGCTCCTAGAGGATCGATCCTTGACCCTGTGCCCCCCTACCGCGCCCACTGTGAGCTGACAGCCTCCACCCTAGAGGCCCAGCCAGCTAGCTGGGATCCTGTCAGTCCGTCCGTCCATCCGTGGTCGTTAGGGAGCCCCACAAGGGTGTCTCCCCTGGGGGCTGCGGTTTCCCACTTGCCCCGCCCAGGCCCGTCCACGCCCGCGCTCCTGCGGGGGCCGGCGGCCCCTTGCGCACCCAGCCGGTGCGAGGGAGTGTCGCTCAGCTCGCAAACCTACTTCCTGCGACGCCGGCTGAGGACGCCGTGGGGAGCGGCGGCGGAGCCCACCCGTTCCCTCGGGCACAGAAGTGACGCAGAGACCCGCCCGCGGCAAAAACAGAGCGGCCGACACCGCGGCCGCCCCAAAACTCCTTGCCGCCACCCCGCGCCCCCGTCACCCCGCTCCCGAGGGCAGCCTTACAGCGGCACTTGCGGGGAACTGAACTTTCCGCGACCGTGGCAGCAGCAACTCGGGGGGCGCGGGGAGACGCTCGCGGCCCTTCGGCTGTGTCAGAACCTGGGTGGTTCTGACACAGCCGTTCTGACTGGGTGTCTCCCGGGAAGCGCCGAAAGCGACCTTTCCCGTGCCCCCGGCCTCCCGGCCAGGACCCCGGCCCCGCCCGGGCAGCAGCGGAGGGGCTGCGACGTGGCGGGAACAGGAGGAAGGAGAGGGAAGGCCCCTGGCGCGGGGGCTGCAGAGAGCCCGCGTGACGCGGACAGTGGGGCCCCTGGGAGCCGGCGGCCTGCGCGGCAGAGATCCCGGCCTGACGCCGCACCCGGCCCGGGGCCCCGGGGTGGGCTGGCGGCGGTCAGGACACCCCACCAGAGTGGGCGGGAGGGGGTGACAGCGGCGCAGAAAGGCGACCTGGACAGGTAGGTAGGTAGGTAGGTAGGCAGGCAGGCAGGGGCAGGGCGGGGCGGGCACCTGAGCCGGGCGGAGCGGGGTTCGTCGAGGAGCCAGCTGCACTCCGGACCCGACAGGGAGGCGCGGTGGGAGGGCAGGGCGGTGCGCACTGTGGCCCCGGCAGGTAAGCCGGGCACGGGACTGGGTCCCGGGCGGGGTCCGCGCCCCTCACTTACGCGGGCCGGGAGGTCGCAGGCACGCACCCCCGACCAGGGCACAAAGGTGGCTGGGAGCGGGGTCAAGGTTCGGGGAGGGGATGGAAGAGCGGCCGGGGCAGGTACTCGGGGGCCAGGGAGGGGCCGGCGCCCGCACTTACCCAGGCGGGCAGGTCGCAGGCGCGCACCCCCAAGCGCACCGCGCGCTCCTCGTCCTCCAGCAGCGCCAGGGCGCGGCACAGGCGGGTGGCTTTGAGGCCGCGGCTCCGCCGGCACCACACCAGCAGCCCGAGCGCCAGCAGCACCCAGCTGAAACTCAGGCCCAGGTAGCCCAGCGCGTACACCGGCAGCAGCAGCGCGAAGCTGCGCGCCAGCTGCGCCAGCAGCCCCGCCACGTCCACGCTCAGCGCCGCGCCGGCCGGCTCGGCCCGCGCAGCGCTGGCCTCAGGTCCTGGGGCCCCGGTGTCGCTCATGCCAGCAGCCCTGCCGCGCAGCGAGCGCGTCCCGCTCGGCCGAGGTACCTCAACCCGCGCTCCAGCGCCCCTCTGAGGGGACTGCGCCGCCGCTAGAGCCCGCCCGCGCTTCCGCCCGCGGGCGGCGTACGACGTCATTGCGCAGGGTGGGCGGGGTGTGTCGCGGACCGGAGTTCTCACCGCGCGGCCGCAGTTCTAAGTGGGCGGGGCTGCCATGAGCGGCAACAAGCTGGTGGGCGTGGTCCTGGTGACATCATCGCGCGGGGGCGGGTACTCAGGCCCAACCCAGTGCTGTCCTGGACTCGGGACTGGTCGCTCCTTGGGGTAGGCCCCGCCTACGCCAAGCCGGGGTGGGCGCGGCGCAGGCTGAGGCGGGAGTGGGCGGGGTCGGTGTGGACCACTTCAAGCTGGGCGGGGTGGGCGGTCCTCGAGCTGCAGGGCGCGGTCCAGGGATCTGGGCACCTACTCCGGCGGGGCGGACCGGGTTGTCCTCCGGGGGTGGATGGGTCAGCCCCTGGGAGTGGGCGGGACCTACGTGTAGCTGTTCAGTGCGCTGGGTTCCCGGGCGGTGGCCCGCGGGGCGTGAGGCCGGGTGGGGCTGTTGGTGTAGCAGCTGCCTGTTAGGTCCTGGCTGCGAAGCGGTGCTGGCGGTTGGGGCGGCTGTGTCGCGTGCCTGTAGCCATCGGGGCAATGGGTGGATCCGACCGGAGGCGCGGCTCCTGTAGGGTTGATGAGGAACGAGAAGTGCGCGCTCCTGAGTATTGCAGACACTTGCCGAGTTTGGAACGTTGCTTTTTGATATCCTTTTAACATGTCCAAATCCAAACCAAACACGCTCATGAGTGGTGATAGTGTAGCGCCAAAAAGCTCTTGCGCCCATGACGCCACAGCGTGAAGATGTGTTTTGTCTTGGGAATCGCAGCTATCTTAGAGATGAAATAAAAACAACTGGATGAGTCCCCTTTACGTGTATGCAAAATGCAGGAATTTCGGCGCAAAGAACGTGTGCAAGGCAACTCAGGGCAGGATGTGCTCCTCTGAAAGGTGTTCACGCCCTCGCCAGTCCTGGCCCACTCGATGCTGGGAGGACTCGCTTAGATCTTGCTTGTGATTTCTGAGAAACACAACAGCCCCGATCACTTTATTTTACGGGAAACTCAATCAGTAATTTCCAGGTAACTTTTTTTTTCAGCATATTCAATGACTTCCAAGGAAATTTTAATTAAATTTATATCGATAGACCTGGTTTTCCCCCCTCCCTTCTTACTCTTCAAATGTTGTTACTGGTAGCCTTGAATTACTACCTTTAGAAAAAACAGGGACTATAGAAGAGAAATATGGCACACTTATGTTTTTTAAATTCTTGCTTGACATGTGTTCTTCCCTGCAATATTGCAGTAGCTGCAGGGACAAAGTCTGGCATCTTCAGGACAATACCCATGTTCTGCACACCACTTGCTGTGTGAGGTGAAGAGGAATGCCAACTAAAGACTAAGCTGCAATCGGCTGTTAGGCTGGGGGAATCAGACTTAACTCACCTGGACGTTGGGGAAACGTTTGTGTGCATTGGTAACTGCGAAACTCTAGTAACACCACTGGTCTTTAAGTTCCTCGAGTGCAAGAATTGTGATATGTTTACCAGCGCATCCTCAGACTGGCACTGTGTCTGGCACAACAGGTGCTAAATGCATACACATACCTCTCTTTCCTCATCTATGAGTCTGTATGCAATTATGTATGCATATGTGTATGTTGCTATGGAGACATAAGTATATATCTCGAAACCCTTGTTCTAGGGTTTAGAACATTCAACTTAGGTGGAGGGCACTAAATGTCAAAAAGAAAGTGGTTTTGTCTTTCTTATTCTTTACCAAATTACATTATGTAAGCTGTAATTACAGGGCTTGGGCAAAAGTGGGTTTACAGTTTTGAGGACGTCAAATAGTTTGTTCTTTTATTAGTAGTAAGTAATTATTATTTTCCACATGAACAACTGTAAACCTCCTTTTGCCCTCCTCCTGCAACAGCTTACTGCTCAAATGCCAGCCTCCACTCATGGCTAAGATATGATCTCACAACAAGTAGCTGCTTGTTAACGCAGGAAGGAGCTTGAGCCTTGCCCTGAGGAGCTATAGAATCACATCCTACAGATAAGGACTGTGTGAACACAAGCCACATAAGAAATCCTGCATGTCTGCGATAAAGTATTTGACCAACAGGCTTAGGGATGTAAAATACATGGAACAGAAGTGTCCATGGTATATACACTAATCAACCTCCCGGCCCCAGCTGCCCTTGTGAACCCACTTCCTTATATTTGATCGCACCAGCAAGGTAGAACACATCTCCCTGCACTAAGTCTAATAACAAGCCCAGCTCAGTTCTTTGGTTCTCATTGCTGTATTATTCCTTATACCTCTCATTCTCCTGTGACCTCTTCATGTTACTTCTTTTCTTCCCTTCTGTGCAGACAATTCTCCAATGAAAGGCTCTGCTTTCTCAGAGGAAAGAAGAGCATCATTGTGTGTGTTCTAGAACAAAACTGAAGTTGCAGCCTCTGCTCTCATTCTTTCTGGCTTCAGAGAAAAGTGCTGCCTTCTGTTTAAGTTCAATCCCTTCCGCTTTGTTTCAGATCCCCTCCAGCCTAAGTCTGGACCTTATCAACGGTCCCAGCCACCTCTTCTGCCCCTCCCTGTCCCAGCTGCATCCCCAATACCTCTACAGAGGATTCAGTGTATAGGTGGGAGCCACTCTGCCTTTCATTCAGATTATTTAATAGTTGTCTGCATATTTCTTTCTCTTAGCAAGTACAAACTGTGTTTTAGCTTTCTATCTCCAGCACTCTATAGTTCATATGACCTCAAATTAACCACTGCCATTCTGTCAACTAAGAAAACAGCTGACCCTGACAGTCATTTGTAGGTACACTGCAGGAATGACCCTTCTCCATCACCTCAGTAAGTCATCTAAATGAAGAATATATTACAAGAGAAAATGTAATTGATTGGCAAAGGAGTTATTTATAAAATAATCATTTTAAGAAGTCTAAGGAGAAAGTGTTTTCAGCTTCCTCTATAGTCATTTATTTGACAAGTATTGGGCGGGGGGGGGTGGATAGTGAGAAAGAGGAAGCATTTGATTATAGTGCAGGCGGGCACCTCTAGATTACTCTGGTGATAAGAGATAGAAGCAGGGAGTGACAATAGATTCCTGTCCTAGATGACTGGCTGTCGTGCAGGATGGATTCGTAGGGGCTGGAATGAAAAAATATAAACAAGACATAATTATCCTCACGGGAGTTAGTGATCACACTTGGGAGGCAAGGGAGAAGGGTCATTCATGCAGTGTGCCTGCCGATGACTGTCAGGATCAGCTGTTTTCTCAGTTGACAGGATGACACTGGTTAAGAGAATGACTTGGCATCAGCTCATCCACCACCCTGTGTGACTTCAGGCAAGCGAATTAACCTTTCTGGTCCTCAGTCTTCTAATCTGAAAAACTAACACGCCTACCTCCCATGGGATGTTGCGAGAATTAAGTACTACCAGGTGGAGTTTTAGTTTGGTGCCTCATTTGGCACAGTCCCTAAATAAGCCATAGCTGTCACTGATAATATCTTCCCTACCTTCCTTTTATGTTCTCCCTAAGTGCTGATGAGTGGAAATGAAAAGGGCAGGAGAGATATGTTCAAAACCAGAGTATAATTAATGTAAAAGGCTTACTGGATCTATTAATTTCTCCAAGACAAGGAGCTGAGTAAATGGCCTTTGTATCTGGAACTCGTAGATGGATCCATTAAACCATAAACTGGTTCATATAGTATGTAACTAAAAAATACGATGTCTGAAACATAAATTTCGTATCTGCAGAAAAACCTTATGAAAAGCACAGACTATGGGTGGCATGCTCATTGATGCATTGTAACATGATTAAAGAGTTTACTCTTTTTTGTGGGTGTGTGAAAACATTAAGTGTAATCTTTTCCAAGTACATTTGCATACTAATGAAATGCAAAACAGCCTTTGGAAACAGCTGAGTGACTTACAAGGCGCCTCACTGGAATGGGACAGGCAAGGCCCCATCCTGCATGAGATAAAATACACCTGAGATGCAGAACATTTTGTCTTCAGAATTCTACTCGTTTCTAGTGTTGAGTAAAAAGTCATCCTTCCGACGACTACTTTTTCAAATGCATTGATTCCTACCATTCTTAGAGGTTGCATTTTATCAAATGACAACATATGGGGAATGATCTGTAAAGTGCAAAGCCTTATCTAGATGACTAGCCCTTTCCAACACCTACGGTCAATCTTCGAGGATGGACACGCTACCTTCCCAGCGAGTCAGGTTCCGGTGCCACCAGGCTAAGTCGAGCCGGTTAAGTGGCAGCTGTGCCTCATTTTCCTCTGTTAGCTCCGCTCTTACCGGCCCCACAGCCAGGAACCCGACAGAGCGGGAGACTCCGGCGTCACCAATTTTCTTCCAGGTCCCCTCCCTTTCCTACCAGGGAGTCCCAGGCCAGCGATCACTCGGCACTCCGCTGCTCTTGCCTGTCGGTTGCTAGGAGTTGGAACCGCGCAGAAGCTGTCAGTGGCCGCCGTAGGCCCCGCCAGCGGTAGCTCGGCTCTCGGATGCTCTTGCCTGCCGGTTGCTAGGAGTCGGGGATACGCAGGCGCTTCGGGGAAGGCCGAGGGGTATGCCGAGCCAGCGGTAGTTCGACTCTCCTCCGCGCTAGCCTGCCAGTTGCTAGGAGTCAGCGACGCCGGCCCCGCGGAGAATTCAACACCGGGGGCCAGTCGTACCCCGGCCGAGCCTGTGGGCGTAGCGCAGCGCGCCTCTTGGGCCTGCGAACGGCGATGGAGCCCGGGAAGGTGAGTGCACACGGGCTGCGGGTCGTCCCGGGTGGGGATTGGTCCAGACCCCCTGTGTCCAGTCACCTGGCGGCCCTGGGCCCGGAATGGACTCTGGTCCAGGACGCGCAGAGGTCAGAGGCCTCCCGTTACCATTGAGCCCCCCGGGACTCAGACAGGCAGGCATCCGTGTGTGGGTCGTCAAAGCCCGTGCACCGTTACCCCTCCTTCTACCCTGCACTTACCGCTTTGACCTGTGGTCTTCTATCCTAAGTGATCGTGTAACCTAAGTTTCCCGTGATTTGCTGGCAGGTTGCGTTTTAAAGCTGAAAATCAAACACTGTACAATGATCTCGTGAGCAGTATTCGCTGCAGACCCAAGCAGTGGGACTGGGCGGGGATGTTATTATTGACATTTGATCCTCGCTTTCAAAAAGAAGCGCGGGTCTACCTTCACTTCGAGGACAGTGTGTGTGTGTGTGTGTGTGTGTCCCACTTTCTACTTTCAACATTCTCTCTTTCTGGAACTCTGGTCCAATCTCTGGTTAGCTGTTGGACTGGAGGCTTATATTTTCCATCTCTCTCTCTCCCTCTCTCTTTTAATGTGTATTTATTCTGGGAGATTTCTCCAGCTTTATCGTTAGCTTCTACTTAAATGTTTTATGTTGCTAATTTTAATATTAAGAATTCTTGTTTTCATATTACTCCTTTTTGTAGCATATGTTTTAATTTGTGCCTATAATATTTTTAAGATCTTTCCAAGGATACAACTTTTATGATGTCTTAAAAATAAGGATTTCTCTTTATTTTCTTGGGTCATTTTCCTTTTTTGTTTATCTTGATTCTTTCTTGTGTTATTTTTCTCAAATGCCTGACTGACCTCTCATGTTTATGAATGAAGCACCCAATTAATCAAAGTAAGTTATCTGAGTGCCAGGTGATGGCACTGACAGGCCTCAGAGTGACGTGGGCGAGGCGAGGGCGGCTGCTCTAAGTTTAGCCTGAGCTCCGGAGCAACATGGACATTTACATTGTGAAGTAGCCAAAGAAACACATCTGTAGTCATTTACGTGTAATTTTAGACTAGTGAGTAATTTTTTAAAATCTATATTTCTATTACCTTTTATTCTGATAGACAGTAATTTGTCATGTAGGAAGGACTAATTGTCATTGGTTAAAATGGCCTAGTGAAAAAACAGCTTTCTAGGGCTTGCAAAATTGGTTATTTTAAACTTGGAAAATGCTAACTTTATACTTTCCTTTCTAGAGAAGAACCAAAGATGATACATGGAAAGCAGACGACCTCAGAAGACACCTTTGGGTAACGTATTTCAAAGATTTGAGCCTGGGTCCGATGGGTTTGGCCTGGCTCTCAACCCTGCACAACTTTGCTTCCATGTGGCTCATTTCAGGGGCGTTTTTGTTGTCATTTTTTTTCTTGCTTTTTAATATTTCAGGGGCGTTTTTGACTCAGAGGTCAAGCCATGTGGTTAGTAGCTCTGGGTCTGTGGCAGGAAAGCGTTTCCTAGCCTAGCCCGCATCTCAGCAGCCCTCCAGTTCCGGTTGTGGTTCAGAGCCCAGGACGTGTGTATACCCGTGTGGTGTGTGTGTGTGGTGTGCGTGTGTCTGTGTGCGTGTGGAGAGGGAGGCTTGCGGGTTGATTGAAACCCCCCTGAGAGTTTTATAAGAAGGCTCCTTGTTCTTAGAGTGGGACCCAAGTGGGATATGTCTTGGGACTGCAACACAGCTTCGGTATCTGTTCTTTTTCTTTCTGATCCATGTAATGTTTCAGATTTAAAACAAATGTGACCGTATGTGTGAGTGTGTCTCGTAAGTGGGCACTGGTCTCTAATCAGACAAATGCTAACTGCGACTCCTGCCTTGGGTGTGGAGACGCCCACCCTTTCTGTTTGGCGGGGAGTGGTTTTTAAGGGTTTTTACTGAGCATTCAGAAGCCCTCCCTTTCTGCTGTTCTAGGCTGCACAGTCAGGGACTCCCAGGGAGGATAAGAAGCACAAGGAGAAGAAGTCACATAAGGACTTGGACGCGGATGTCCCGGGGTTCAAGGAGCAGAAGCCCAGGGATCCAGACCGGGAGACAAAGCGCCAAGACAGGGTGGCAGACAGAGATGGCCACAGCTCCAGAGAGCATCCCCACGGGCACAGAGACAGGGAGAAGCCACGGGAGAGGAGAAGGGATGCCCAGGACTGGGACAGAGAGAGGCTGAGGGACAAGGCCCTAGAGCAGGAAGTGGAGAAGCACCAGAGCCGAGGCAAAGACCGGGAGAGGGAGAGGGACCGGCAGCGTGAGCACGACGACGGAGAGATCCGTGCGCGGTGGGAGGAGCCCAGGCTGGCCACCAAGCACCACAACCTGCTGGGCCTGGACGCAGGCAGGCTGCCCCCCGACCTACACAAGCACCGGGTGCGGTCAGGTGCGTGTCCGGGGCTGTGTGCTTCCCATCCCACGGCCTGTCATGTGGGGCACGCCCCCTGAAGCACTTAGTCCCCACGCCGTCCTCCCCCTTGGTTTTCAGGTGGCTCACATTTGCGGTGAGTTGTGTGCTGGCAGAACGGTGCGTTTTGCACAGTGGTTTCCTTCTCCATATTTAAAACTCATCTCAGTGAGTGATAAGAGTAAGTTTTCTCACCATTTGCTGGAGTTTTACTATTGAAACATATTTCAGATTAATTATCCCAATAAATCTCAATCCACATTATAGATAAACAAAAATTATGCTCTTTGATAAAAGAATTCCCGGGAGTATGTGTTTTATTTTAGGCAATATTTAACCATTTATCTGGATTCCTAGGAACTCTAAGGTGAAGGTGCCCCCCTCCTCCCCGACGGCAGTGTCTTTACTGCTTTCACTATACGAACAGTGCACGCTTCTTGGGAAAATGCAACTGGCCAACATGAACATAAAAGGAAGACATAGAAGGATGTGCAGTTGCTCTTAGAACCATCTGGAAGGCTGAGGGCCTGGCTGTGGACGTGGGCTGTCCCCTGTGCCGAGGGCCGGGCACCTGCCTGTGCACCCACCCATCAGGGTTGAGGCTCCAGGAGCATCTGGTGTGTCTCTGCTGGGTGTGGTGCAGTTAGGGGCAGGCGCGTGGGTCTGCCAGGTGATAGCATCTAGTCTCATGGTTTAAATACCATTGTGTGCTCCTGACTTCCCAGTTCCGGTCTCCAGCTGAGCCTCATCCTGAATGGCGGGATGTATCCTGTGTATCCTGTACCTGATGTCTGATATACATGGCAAGCACCAAGTGCCCTGAACTGAACTTCTGACAGCCCCACAACCCTGCTCCCCGCAGCGTGGCCCACAAGCACCTGTACCCTTCAGCCCAGAGCACATGGGACTCATCCCAACCCCAGTCTTTCTCCTGCTGTCTGTGGGAACCTGGCCATCTCACTCTCCTCTCCAGCTCCCGCACAGGGTGCCTCTGGGTAGCCCCCACCCCTTGTTTTGATCTCTTGGACCTCAGGGTCCTAGGCAAATGGTCAGTGCTCAGCAAATGCTGTTTGAAGGAATGACCTTTGTTTCGATGGTCTCTGGGTGTTTAACGTAGTCCTCATCTTGTAAAATGTCAGTTCTCTTCATTTTAAGACTAAGTACTTTGGCCCGTGCGGATTCAAATGTGAATTTCTGGTCTTTGTTCTTGGATGGGGCTGTGTGTGTCCCAGTGATTGTGTGGGGCTCTGCTGGTCCCTGTGGCCTCTTGCCCTGGTGGCCAGTGGGGGTGAGTGGCTGCGATGGCTGCTGGTGGCGTCCTCGTCACGGGGCCTCCTGCCACCACAGCGCCTTCTAGCAGTAGGGTCCCCTCCTCACCCCAAGGTGGCATCGACTCCCTTGCAACTGAGCACTTGGCAGAGACGTCTGCCTGACGGGCCCGTGTTTCTGGACCGGCTGTGCTGCCACAAGCACCTGTTGGGGGCATGGGGACCCCGAGGTGTGTGCGCTTCGCTAGTGCCTCCAAGTGTCCAGCAGTTAGTTTTACTTTTTCCCAGTCGCCTGGGTAGCAGTTGCCACTGTCATCTCCTTTATCCCACTTTTAGTTTAGATCCTCCTTTTTCCACTCCCGAGGCTACAGAGCGTGTTGTAATTGAAGAACACGTTTTCCTGTGTTAATACATGAATTTGGAATGTAGCGTGTGCCGTAAATACTGTGGCAAGGTGTTAGGAGACTGTTTCAATGTCTGAAGTTTGGGAATGTGAAAAGTGTGTTTTCTTTTTGTAGTAAGTAAAGTAAGGGCTGAAGAGAAGGAGAGGAGAGAGGAGGACTCGGAAAGAGACGAAGAGAGAGAAAGAAGATACCGGGAAAGGAAGGTGGGTGAACCGGGCCCAGACGCCGTGTTGGCGTGGGAGGCACTGTGCAGGTTTTGCAGCAGAGACTCCGGGCCTGCGAAGACACCGCGGTGAACCCTGCATTCGTTTCCTGGGGGTCAGAGTAAATGTAGCCGTCGCCCCTTCGCCTCACTCGAAGGCTGTAGTTATTTATGTCCTCATCCTCAGGGCGCCATCCAGTGTCTCAGCAGCCATATCCCGGGCAGCAGCGTGACTCGGGAGGATGGCGTGACTTGGGCGTGGTGTCTGCAGGTCTGGGGCAGGCATCCCCTCCTGTCCTCGGGTGTCTGACACACATGGCAGTGCTGTCCCCGCCCGTGTGCGTCTGCGCCCTTTCTGGTGCAATCTTTCATTTAAGGGCACTTTAGAGATGAACTCTGCTCATCATCGTGTCACTACTTTTTAAAAAGATTTTCTTTATTTTTAGAAAGAGGGGAGGGCAGGGAGAAAGAGAGGGGGAGAAACATCAATAGGAGACAGAAACATCGATCAGTTGCCTCTTGTACATGCCCTGACGGGGAATCAAACCAGTGACCTTGCGTTTTGTGAGACTATGACCTGACCAGCCCACTGAGTCACACTGGTCAGGGTATCTCTGTGTGTTTTGAATTTTACTTGTGGAATCTCTGCATTTCAGGCTTAAAATTATGAAGTGTTTGAGGTATAGAGCCCCTTCACACCAATATGCAGTCACCTATGTTTTGTTCTGGGCCCTTACCATTTTTTGTATGACTTAATTTTTAATGCCCGTTGAATTTATTCTGCCGGCAGGCAAGCAGTAGACTGAACTGAGGAGTTTGGTCAGGGGCTTGTCAGCGTGTTTTCTCGGGAAGAGTCTCCCGCAGAGATGAGCAAGGTGGGGGTGTGGGGACGTCGGGGTCCATGGGAAGAGAGAAGTACGGGGGGTGGAGATGGTGGGGGTGGGCTGGGCGGTCAGAACCCTTGCCTGGGGGACAAGTGAGCACTGCCCGGCGTGCATGGAGGGTCGGTTTGGGGTTCTGTGGGGAAGTGTTGGTGATGCTCCCCGAGCCGGGAGTTTGAGCCCAAACACCACACAGGGCAACCTGACCTGCAGCCCAGCAGCCTCCACCCCCAGATAGTGGTCACGTCCTCACCGAGCATCCACGGTGGTCTGGGGTGCAGGGGTATCTGAACCAGGGTGTTTGGC
The DNA here is from genome assembly GCF_021234435.1 of Artibeus jamaicensis. NCBI lineage: Eukaryota > Metazoa > Chordata > Mammalia > Chiroptera > Phyllostomidae > Artibeus > Artibeus jamaicensis. The sequence goes on from NW_026521936.1 coordinate 6,683,430, forward strand.
CTTAAGAGTGTCCTTGTTGGGGGGGGGGGCACAAGCATGTGAACTGCCATGGAAACAGCCCAAGGGGCACCTGTGGAGAGCGCAACGGGAGGGCCTGAGTGTAGGTGCAGCCCAGGATGCCTAGGGGTTGGGGGGAGGGTAACCAGACCTACAAGAACAGGTTGCGAGGGAGGCCGGGCTGTGCAGGGCGAGGGCGGCGGGCTGCAGGGTCGTGCTGTCCTATGGTGGTGTGGCTGGCGGAGCAGCAGACTTTTCTTCCGGAGTGCACGTGTGGAAGGTCCCTACAGTGGGAGAGTGGGGGGCGGGGGCAGCGCTGGCCAGCCGGCCCTGCCTTTGTTGTAATGTGCACGGCAGTGGGCGTGCACGTCCTACACACTCGTGTGCTCCCTGCCGTGCCCCTTCACAGTTGCAGTATGGAGACAGCAAGGACAACCCCCTCAAGTACTGGCTTTACAAAGAGGAGGAGGGAAGAGGACACAGGAGGCACAGAGAGCCTGACCGAGGACGGAGGCATCACGAAAAAAGCAGCACCAGGGAGAAAAGGGAGAGGCACTCGAAAGAAAAAAGCAGCTCGCTCTCCAAAAGGGAAGAGGACACAGGGCACAAAGAGAAACGCCGCGAGGAAGGCCTTCACTTCAGCGATGAGAGGCACCATGGTCGTGTGGACAGAAGAGAGAGGTCGTCGAAAGAAGAGCGCAGGAAAAGGGAGCCCAAGGTGCGTGGTGTCTGGTGCTCCTAACCCCCAGGCCGCCCTAGAGCGGGAGGTGCGTCTGAGCACAGCTGCGGGGCCGAGCCTGGTGGGAAGGGAGGTTGGGGGTGCTGAGAGTCCCATGTGCCCTTGTAAGACGTGGTCACACCCGTGTTGTATGGTCAGGAGAGATTCCTGACCTCAGACGTGTGGAGCACACATTCTAACATATATCCAGAAATCTATCATACAAGTTTGAAATGTAACATTGAAGAGGAAGCTGGTATTTTTTAAAGTGGAAATTAAGTGAGTAATGTAGAAAATGTTTCAGCCGGAGTTGGTAGTCTAAGTTCACCAGCAGAACAGCACAGAACACACGCAGAAATATCGGTCACAGAGGGTCCAGTCTTCCTCCCGGGTGTTAGAGTGATTCCTGGGACTGCTTCCAGCCTCCCTGCGTTCCCTTCAGTGTGTTTCGTTTCCTGTCCGTGCTCTGGCCGTGTGGCTTGTCCAGACTCCAGGGCGGGTGCAATTCCATGCTCCCTCCACGAGGACACAGAGCATGCCCCGGGTCAGGGCAGGGGCCTGGGGTGCCCTGCTTGTCCACCGACCTTCCTCTGCAAATATGGGCACGCGTTCATCTGGGACAGTCTTCTGACAGCTCACAGACCCTCTTTTTCAGACCCTGTCCATAGTTGCGAGTGGCCAGTGTTGCAGATGCTGAAGTCACAGTTGGGAACAAAACAGGTTTTAGTTTCCACGGTGCTTCTATTTTTTTGGAAAGGTCACATGTTAGAGAGACGAACCAATGAGTAGGTAACATCACATCAGGAGTGGTTAGTGAGCATTATATAATGAACGCTTTTCTTGGTGTTGACTTCCAGGTACTGAAATATACTCTGCAGCTTAGTTAGTGAGCTAGCCTGGTGGTTGACAGAATTGTCCCCGAGGTGACTGTGATGTGCGGGGTGCCTCCTACCGGGACTGCAGGTGTGGAACAGAGCTGGGCCCGGCCACAGCCCGGGGCTGCCTCTCACTCCCTGTAGGACTTGGACTGTGTGTCCCCGTCTGCCTCTGCCGGTCCCCAGTTAGAGGGTGAGGGTGTCAGTCAGCAGAGTCTCTGATGGCAGTGACCCAAAGAGACGGCCTCAGCAGAAGCATGGGTGACCTCCTGCCTCTGCTGAATGTGGGGTCCTGCTCCCCTCTGCTCCAGGGATGCCTCCGGTGCATGGGCTGCACAGCCGGGGGTCATCGTTTCTCCTGCCAGCGCCGCTGAGTCCATTCTTGGTCCACTCCCATCACTTTTATAGGCCGAGGCCACACTTCCTCCCATTACATATACTTTCAGAGAAGATTTCCACACGGGAAAAGTAAAGTTACCCGTGACCCCAACTGCAAGACGACCCCTGGGAGGCGTGTGAGCTCGGCCTGCAGCCCCTCCAGTCCGCTGGCAGCCTCTCCGGAGTGCGGCCCCGCAGCCAGGCCGTCGTTTCCTGTGGACTCTGGGAACCGCTCTCTGTTGCAGGGGCATTTCACAGCGGGCTGCTGTTCTGCTGTGTGGTCCTGACCTCAGTAACTTCCTACGTAACCAGATGTCGAACATGCAGTCACCGATTTCGGGGGGCGTTATAAATTATTCTCTGATGAACACAGCAAAAATCTTAACATGTGTCTTTGGTCGTTTTCTAGAAATAACTTCCTAGAAGTAAACTGACAGGTCGGAGAAAGTCTCTGGAGACTTCCAGCTCACGCCAGGGCTTTGGGCACATGGTGTGCTCGGCTCTCAGACCGCAGTTCCGTCCCCGCTCGCTCTTCACCGTTCCTGGTGAATCCCAGGCCTGCACCCTTCCTGCGCCCCGAGGTGGCGGCGCCCCTGCCCCCCAACCCCCCCTCTGTCCACAGCCGGCCTCACACCCGCCATTCCCTGCTGCACTTCCTGCCAGCATCTCCTCAACCCACCTATACACGTCCATTGACACATTCTGGTGCTTTTGATTTAAAACAATTCATCCATGTAAGAGAAGGTGAACTTTTTTCCTGCAGGTGTGTAGATCTGTGAGATAGCTGCGTTCCAAACGGTTGAACGTTTAACTTTAAGCGTGTGAGGAGCTGCACCTACTGACCCGAAAGGCATGTGGGACTGACAAGCAGCAGTTTACTCACTGAGCGCCGACATGATCACCTTTTAGAGCTTAAACCTTTCTCTGTGCATCCCCCTTCCATAGTCACCTAACTTACTAAAAATACTGATAACAACAGTCGTGAGACGCCTGTGGCAGAGTTCCTTGTTAAATTTTGAGCCTGTGCTTATTTTACAGCTTATTAATTACTGTTTGTTTATTATGATTTACTAATTAGAAGTGATGGGATTTCTTCTCTTACAGAATGGTGAACACAGGAACCGAGGTGGAAGTTCAAAGAGAGACGGGACTGGCGGCCAGTAAGGAATACGCGTTCTTTGGTTGATTATTACAGAATCCTTTAAGCCGATTTTTCATCGGGCCCAATCATAGCCAGTAAATTGCAGTGAGTAGTAACTGTGCTTCCCCAACGCTCCGCACAGCCCTGCGGACCGAATCTCGAGTGCTCCAGAGGGGCTTGGGGCTTGTTACAGAGTGTTGCTCCGTTTTATACTTGCTCAAACAAAATTAGAAAACCAGAACTCACTTTGGGGGAACGCTCGTTTGGCAGGTGGCCCCTCCGTGAGGCAGACCAGCCCTGGAGTGTAGAGCATGTGCAAGGGGCTGTGGGTCCTCGTGTGTGTGGTAAACGCATGCTTGCCCGCAGGCCCCCAGCCCCAGGCCAGCTGGAGCAAGGAGGCGCCGCGGGAGTTGGAGTGAGGGTGTTGGCACCGGCTTCAGGGAGGGCCTGTCCGCCTTTCTCTGGGAAGTTGGGGGGCCCTTCAGGGCCTGCTCCTCACTGAAAAATACCTCCTCTGTGTGGGTTTTGTGGAGGTCATGGAGTGGAGTTTGTGTATAAACCATCTTGTGTATAAGCTCTAGATTTTAATTTGTTTTTTATGGCAGCCATATTTGGTCATTCTTTTTCACAGATCAGGAGACCTTGGGCTAAATGCCTTGTCCGAATTCTTACAACTTAGAACAAAGCTGGCACCTAACCCCAGTGGGTGAGGGCAGGCCCCCGGCCTTTGCGCACTGCCACCGTGACGGAGCGAGTGGGGAGCCGTGCTCGGCTCCGTGTCCTAGACCCCAAGCTGCCCTGGACGGCTGTGCGCAAGCTTCCAGCAGTGGAGGGTCAGCTTGAAATTTCGAGAGCCTTAACTATGGGTCCCAACCAACCCGGAGCATATTAAAAGCATAGAGCATTCTACGATAAATCTTTCTTTTGGAAATGCAAATATTATACTAAACATAACATAACACCTGGGATTGATAATAAAGGTAAAGGAGTTTCCTGCCTTTTACAAGGACGCAGACTCGCACACACGTCTGTGCGAACATGGAGCCTTCTCCCCACTGGAGGCGCTCTGTGCCCTGCGTCACCATGAGACAGCAGAGCGCAAGGAAGGCCCGTGCGCTCCCAGTCCGCCGAGAGCACGCCGTGGGGATCCGCCACTCACAGCAGCTCTTAATCTTGCCGAATATGATGAGTCTGCGCTGACATGTGAAGTGTTTTTTAAGGCTTTATTTAATGTTAATTTTGGTTTTGACCGTATCTTCTTCCCAGGCACGCGGAGATCGAAGTGAGGAACAGTGGGAGAGAGGACACAAGAAGGAAGGTAAGACCTTCGCGTCGCTTTCCCTGGGCAGTGAGCCTGGCCAGGCCCAACGTTTGCCGGGGGGCAGGCCTCGTTTGCAGGCAGCTGGGCCAGGGGCAGGGGCTCCCGGAGGCACAGAGGAGATGCTGCAGGCTCAGAGAGACTGAGAGTGGGAAGGCGCACGAGAAGCCATTGTCCCAGGGCTCCAGCGGCTGGGCCTGTGGGACGTTGCAAGCGTTCACTCACAGGAGGGGGTGGCCATTATAAATGAACGCGCCCCTGACAAAAGAGCCCCAAAGCGCAAGAGGCAGGACTGACGGCATGACCGGAGGAGCAGGGGACGCAGTGCACGTCCAGGCTTCAGCGCCCTCTGCCCCTTGCAGGCTGCGCGGCTGCGTTTCGCTGTGACACGGGCAGCTCAGGTGAACGGGGCCATTCTGGGAGGGATGAATCGCTGAGGCGGCCTCAGGCAGAAGTGGGAGGTCCTGAGCAGACCTCCCTTTCAGGGAGAAATCGCACCAGGGTTGACAGTCTTCCCGGAGAGAAGCCCAGGCCAGGCGGCCTCACAGCAGGGGCCACCTGACGTGTTACTCGCTCTGAGCCACGAGGCCGAGAAGTGATCTCGTGTGACAGGTGGTGTCAGGACAGAGGTGTGTCAGTTCTCAGCACCAGGGGTGTGTCTGAGCACAGTGAGGAATGGGGGACCGCGCCGTCCCCAGGCCTCGTGTCTGCAGCAGCCCCCGGGTGTCACCGGAGCGGGCTTTGCCGTGGCTGCCCAGAACTGCGCAGTGGCATGGGGGTCTCGTCACCGAACCCTGTTCTGTTGTTTGTGTGTCGTGAGTGCTGTGGCGGATTTCAGCCTCTGTTATATTGGAAGTAGTTTTCTCCTTGATAGTTCTCTGAATCCCGTGACACTGTAACACATGTGCCATCTTTTTACGTGTCTCTTTATTTCGCACGTGTACACACACAGTTTCACATAATTTAGTCTATACGGCGTGTGTGGTTTTGGTGCATGCACGTTTTATGTGATCGCTTTGGGGGTGGTAGGGCTGCTCGCTGTCCAGCTGTAGCCACACCGAAGGGGGGATTGGCTGCGCCCCCGGTTCTTCCTGTGCAACCTTCTCCTCACACACTGGTGTGTATTGGGGGTCGGGGACACCTCTCTCTGTTTCACCCCTGCAGCCGTGCCGCAGATGGTCCCCTCGGTCACGTGGGAACCCCCATTTCTAAGGATGCAGACACCTCCTCACACTTTCTGTGGGTGGAGTTGCCGAAGTGGGGTCATGGGGTGAAAAGACATGGTTTTGGTGTTTTCCTCAGACCTCCCGATTTCTTGTAAGCCCTGGATTAGCATTATTCCTGGGGTGTGAGCCACATTTGAAACATGAAGTTTTTCTGGCAGTCACGTTAAAAACTAAAAAGGAAACAAAAATAATTTAAATGGCACGTTAGACTATCCATTTCAACAGTATCATCCTTTCAACATACACTCACTGGAAGACATTACCAGTGAGACACTTTTTACATAAACTTTTTTAACCGGAGCAAAATAAAGTGACCAGGAGAGGCGTGGGGCCACTGGACTCCGTGCTTGGCCCACGGTTAGGCGGCAGGTTCCATGGCAACGGCACGGAGCCCTGTCGGGGCAGTTCTCCGCGTGGGCGAGCTTGAGGTGTGCCAGCAGGGCTCTGACGGTGGAGAGCGCCTCATCTCCCTCGTGGTGACACACTGAGCTGTCCCCAGTCTTACACAATGACATCGCAGAGCGTGTCTTTCTTGTACCAGTGGCTGCAGCAGGGGACCATCATCTCCCTATTTCTGAGTAGAGAGGCTGAGGCAGCCCATTGGTACAGCTCAGACCCAGGACTCGTGCCCCTGCCTGCCCAGGGCAGCCCCTCAGGGAGGAAGGCAGCGTGTGGTGGGCTGTGAGTACCCTACAGACCCCCCCCAGCTGCTGGCCTGGCCAATGCAGCAGCAGTGAGGGCCCCTCCACGTGGATGCTGGCTGTGAGGCCGGGCAGTGAAGGCACCATGGGGCGGGTCCGTCCTGTGCAGGATCATGCCCCACGCGTGTTTGCTCACTGCCATCACAGCCTGTCAGTGTCAGACTGAGGAGGGATTGGCTGTAACGTGCCGTCTGTGCTCACACTGGGCTGAGCGTCTTTTGCGGTATCACTGGTGGCCTCAGGTTCCGGGCTGGAGGGGACACCAGCTCCCAGAGCCTGGGACCTTCCTCTGCGTGGACAGGGCGGGGTGGGGGCACCTTGCCTTGTTTTGCAGGCTCAGGTTGAATGAGTAGCCAGGTTATTTTTGCATTTAAATTCAAAAGTTTGGGGACAGTGGAAGAAACTTAACACAGATGTTAGACAAGACAGGACTTGGGCCACTGTTGGGAAGACAGTTCCAGGTCCCAGACCATCTGGGGAACGTGGGCGACTTTAGGGATTGAGGCCGTGGTGTGGCCGTTCTTTTCCGAACCGAGGGGGAAGCACAAGGCGCCTGCTCGCAGCCACCCCAGCGGCTGGTCGGGTCGTGTTGCAACCCAGCTGGTCCTCACTGTGTGAGAAGTGAGGTGTCTCCTATCTCCTAGGGCAGAGAGCCCAGCAGGCTGTGTGTTTGCCAAGGGGACAAGCCGGTGGACACGGAGTGGTCACTGGGGCCACAGCGAGCTCACAGTCGGCTCAATGGGCCATGCTGGGACCCTGAACAGCAGTGGCTCTGGTAGCTCCCAGCAGTTGGCAGGTGTCCAATGTGTTTCTGCAGCAAATGCAGTGAGTGTCCTTGCCATGGCGCGGCCTTGTGCGAGGACCTTCCCATGGGGCAGTTTTCCCAAGAAAGGATTCGCTGGCCCGGAATAACTCTCCCCAACCCCCAGGCTATGAGAGAACCCTCGCAACCCCTTGCTCATTCTTGACACCCAGACCAGTGGCCTTAGGCCAACCTGCGCAGCTCCCCAAGCCTCCAGAGCACCTCCCACTGCAGGACTTGGGGGATCCCTGGTGCGTCCCCAGATTGCAGGCGGTGGCGGGGAGTGGAGGCCGCCTGGCGTGCCCTGATGGGACTGGAACACGTGTGTGCGTGTGTCTGCCCTGGCAGTGCAGACACGGGGTGCTCGCGGCGGTGGGGGGGGGGGCTGGTCACCAACGAGGGAGCAGCAGTGGCAGAGTGTGGAACTTACTCGTGAAACGGTTTTTCTCTGCAGCCATCCGAGTTAGAGAAGTTGCGGAGAAAGGGTATGTTTATCAAACTGTTTCCTCTTTTCGGTCATGCTTACAAGTTAGCAAATACTTAAAGAATTTGAAGGCAGATTGTTAGTTTTGTAAATACTTACAAATTTAAGTTAGTAACTTATTATGAATCTTAGAAAACCTATATTTTCTCAGTGTATTTGCAAGATTCAAGTGTGTGATTGGTCTTTTTTGTTCTGTGTTTGATTTTCACCTCTAGGAAATTGAAAAGGAAGACATCGACTTAGAACATGTTGGAGCTGGTGGCTCTGTGGCCAGTTTTGAAGATGATTTTGAAGTACGTATAAACACTAAAATTTTTCTTGGCTTAAAATAATTTGTTCTTAAACTCAGCTTAAGTAAAGTAATGAATAGCTTTTCTCTCTCTTTTTATTACTCTTAAGATCCCATGTCCCTTTGGTCTCGGTCTGTTGCCTGTAAAGGTGTGCTGCACACCCACCAGTGCTTACCTGTGGGGTGTCGTGAGCGATACCGTGATCAGGCCTGTCGTTAGGTGCACTGCAGTCAAGCACGTATATACATGCACACATGTGCATGTGCGCACACATGCGTGTGTGGAACATGAGCACACACTTGGCACAAGGAAGGGTTCCGGGGGCGCTCCGTGTGCGCAGCTCCTGTGGTGCGGTCGTTTGCAGAGGACCAGACGCTGCACTTCCCACAGACCGGGACGCAGCAGCGCCGTGGTCAGCGGCCATCCTCTGGGCCATGATGGGGGCTGTCTGGCTATTTCGTCTTATCCTTACATTTAAACATTTCTAAGAGTGGTTTGTCCAGGTGATACCGGTTAACGACATCACGTAAACTTCGGGGAGACAAAGTTGTACTTTGGCATCTGTGTGTCTGTCTCACACTCGCCCGGTCCCCACGCACTTGGCCCCTGTGCCCCGTGGGCCCGCGGCCGGAGGACACCATTGTGCTGTCCAGTCTGGGAGTGTGTTTCTGTGTGCGTCGAGTCATTTGTCCCTTTCTCATTTTGTAGTCCCCATGGGAGTGACAGCATGTGGTTTGTGTCCTTTTTGTCAGACTCGCCTCACTTCGCACAACCCTGTCCAGCTCCGTCCATGTTGTCGCGAGTGGTGACATTTCACCATTTGTGGGCTGAGCAGCATCTGTGGTGTGTTTGCTCTGCACCTTCTCTACCTGGTCCCCCCGTGGATGGGGGCTCCCGTGTTGTGCTGTTGCCCATGACGCCGCAGTGAACACAGGGCGCCGGCATGTTCATGCAGGTGCGCTTCCACTTTTTGGATGAATAACCAGAAGTGGGGTTGCTGGGTCATAGAGTGACTCTATTCTCAATTTTTTGAGGAACCTCCACACTGGTTCTGCAGTGGCTGTCCTGGTTCACACTCCCAGTCACGGTGCACAGGGTTCCCTTCTCCTCATCCTCACCAGCGCCTGTCATCTGTTGTCTTTTTGACGATGGCCACCCTGACTGGTGTGAGGCAGTGTCTCTGTGGTCTCAATTTGTAGTTCTCTGATGACCAGTGACATTGAGCGTCCTTTCCAATGACTGTTGAACTCATCTGTGTGTCTCCGTTGGGAAAATGTCTGATCAGGTCCTCTGCCCATATTTTAAGCAGATGGTTTTGTTGTCACGAATTACATGAGTTCTGTATGTGTAGAGATGTGAGCCCCTTGTTGGAAGCAACGTTTGTAAATGTCATTGGTGCATCTCTGTTGGAAAATGCGGTGTCTTCCGGAGGGACCGCTCCCTTCCTCAGTGGAAGCGTCTGACTTTGTCCTTCATTACCATTTCTGTCTCGAATCTGTGTGATCTGATAGCAGTACAGCTGCACCTGCTTCTCTCTGGGCACCGCTTGCTCGGAGTGTCCTCCTCCAGCCCTTCTTCTGGGGCCGTGTCTGTCTTTGGGGCTCAGATGGGTCTCTCAAAGCCAGCGTGTAGCTGGTCCTGTGCCCCAGTCCGTGAGCTCAGCCGTGTATGTTTAGGGGACCGCTGGCACATGGGACATGGGACGTGCCGTGGCCGTTCTCTCCTGCTGTTGGGTTGCTCTGTGTCTCGTTGCTTCTTTTCTCTCTTGTTTCTGTTGCTGTTTCAGGCTGGTGGTTTCCTATGAAGTTTTTCTTCATTTCCTCTTTTTTAATGTTCGGATCCCAGCTCTGGGTGTTTGTTTGGTGGCTGCCGTGAGGTTGGTATGAAATGTCTGAGATAAAGTAGTCCCTGTCTTCTGAGAGCACACTACTTCTCTTGCACAAGCTCAGTCCTGTTCTTCCCCCTTTTATGTTTTATGGTGTGTTCGTTGTCAAACTGTAGGGGCTAAAGTTACCTGTAATGCTTTTCTTCTTTAGCCTGTATGTGTAATTGATTAGTGCCCTGCTCTGAAACAGGGTTGCAGTTGCTTGCTTTGTCAACTTGTCATTCATGCTTAGAGCTCCGTGTCCCCTTGTCTCTGTCCCAGGCGGAAGAGCCCCTTGAGCATTTCCTGGGATGCCGGTTGTTGGCCCCACCCCCTCCCCCTCGTGAGTCTGGGAGGGCCGTGTTTCTCCATCACGAAAGGATTCATTGCTTCTGGCTGCTGGCTTCTCTCAGCATTTCGAGTCTGTCATTCCACAGTCTTCCCACCTGTAGCATTTCCACTGAGAAATGAAGTGACAGCTGATGGAGCTCCTTGTGGGCTGCTTTTTCCCTGGCTGCCTTGAGAATTCTGTAATTAACTTTCGACAGTTTTAATACAAAGTGTTTGGGAGAAGGTCTTCGCCTTGAGATGGTTAGGTGCTCTGTTAGCTCTTTGTACTCAAATGTCCACTTGCTTCGCTGGGTTTTGGGAGTCTCTCTGCTTGCTCCCTGCCCCCTTGCTCCTGGGACTCAAACCGCCCTTTCTGAGGGGTCAGACAGCTCTGGTTGGCTCTTACTTTTCTTCTCGGCTCTCTGTGTTCCAGGTTCCTCTTTTCCTCGCAGTCTGCTCTTCGTCTCTGCATTCTTTATCTCGTGGACAGAGTTCTTCAGCCCCAGGATTCACTTGCTTCTTTGTGATAGTTTTCATCTCTTTGGCTGGCCAGGCTCTCTTTTTGTGCATCTCTGCCATCCCCAAGCTCCCGGCGCTTGCTTTCTGAGTTCTCTTGCCCCTTGTCGAGCCCCTTCCCGACGGCCCTCCTGGACTCCACCATTTAAATCACAGCCTTCCGTGGCTGTCAGTCATTCTGTCTGTGTTGCCTGCTGCCTTGGCTGTGGCCCTGCACTACATCCGAGCTCCGTAGCCAATGGTGCTTAGAGGACTTTCTCTTGTTTTCCACTAGATGGTGCCGTAACACACGTTGTGGTTTTCTCTCACCTGTGCACGGGCACCTCCCTGTGTGTGTCGAGGGGGGCAGTCACTGTAGTCATGAAAATTAACACCGGGTGACTAGGGTGGTGGGTGTCCTTGCCGTGTCCAGGTTGTCTCGGTCGAGGGGCACTGCCGCCGTGGTGGGGGGACATGGTGGGTGGGGGTTTGCGAACCCCTGTACTCTGCCCCTGTTCCTTACAGCTGTTGGCACCCTGCACCATAGCCAAGGCCTCCGGTGAGGCTCTACTGTGGTGGGTTTGGGGGGGTTGAGGGGGAGCTGCACGATTGGGTGGCGACCCCGATTCTGCCCCTCTCACCCTCTGCTGGCCATGGTGTGGAGGGCCCACCCCAACCCTCCACCGCTGTTGCAGAAACCGGGGCCACAACAGCCAACAAACTGTGCTTTAGGACACTGCCCCATCCTTCCCCATCCCGCCTGCCCTGTGCATTCTGGGCACCTACCTGAAGGCGAGGGGGCGTGGCTCTCTGAGGGGCGTTCGCGAGGGGAGCAGGGACCTTGGCCGGATTGCAGATGTCTAGCTTATAATTTAAGGAGAGACAGGGGTCTTCTTACTCCACCACAATGCTGATGAAAACAGTCTATTTTCTCTAAAGTCACTTCTTTAAAAAAATATGTTTATTTATTTTTAGATGGGGGGAGGGGGGAAAGAGAGAAACATCAGTGTGTGGTTGCCTCTCATGTGCCCCTTACTGGGGACCCTGCCCACAACCCAGACATGTGCCCTGACTGGGAATCAAACCTGCAACCCTTTGGTTCACAGTCCGGCACTAAATCCACTGAGCCACACCAGCCAGGGCAAAAGTCAGTTCATCTCAGAGTCCCCAGAAACCTTGTCACTGTCTGTAGGACTACGAAGATGACTTTGAGGTTTGTGATGGAGACGATGATGATGACGATGACAGGACCAATGAGCCAGAATCAAGAGAGAAGGCGGAAGAACTTCCTCCAGCCAGACGGAAAGAGATACAGGACGTCCAGGACGCCATCGACGCAGAGAACGAGAGGGTCGGCGAGCTGGCTTCGAAGCTGAAGCCCCGCAGGACGGAGCCTGAGAAGGACCCGGAGACGGGTGCGTGGACACTGGGGCCCCGCTGCCTGGAGACCACTCGCTGGCACGGGAGGGTCACCTTTCTGTGCGGGGGCTGTGGCCAAGGGTGGCTGTGAGCGAGGGCCACTGCAGGTGCGTCTTTCCTGTGCGGTCAGCCTGCCCATCGGCAGCATGGCCCTTGTTTTTTGTTGTTGTTGTTTGATTTTTAAATTTATTACTTTTAAAGGGAGAGAGAAAAGCACCAATTTGTCGTTCTACTCACCCACGCATTCCTCGGTTGGCGCTCGCCTGTGCCCTGACCAGGGTTGGCCCCGCTGCTGTGGCCGAGCGAGCGGCGCTCCGACCAGCGGAGCTCCACGTGGGGGGCCACCTGCTCTTGTGTCCTTTGACAGCATTGCCCTTGAGTGTCCACAGAGGGGGCTCCGGAGCGTGGGCAGAACCCAGGGCCAGTGTGGCAGCAGGTGAAAGGCTCAGGAACAGGGATTTTCTTGATAAAATTAGAAATGCGTCTTCGACATTCTTGGCATCTGGTTATGATAACGTTACTTACAAAAGTAGGAGTAAGTATTTTAAGTCACACAAAGGGAAGAACTATGATTCTGGTACAAAAAATACCACAAGACGTCCATGAGGAGAGCATGAAAATTATTGTGGGACAATGTGCTGCTGTAAGTTGTGCAGTGAAGTGGATCGTGGTCAGCACAGCTGACTGGGAGCAGCAGTTCCCGGGACACGGTGACCCGGCGCGGGCCAGCAGATGGCTGTCGCCTGTGCCTGCCACGGGGTGCCTGAGCCAAGCGGCAGCAGGTCGGTGCACAGAACGGTCTCTGGACGCGCAGCTGAAGCATGTCCTTGCAGCCTGGAGTGGCCGTCCTGGTAGCAGTGGCGTCCAGCAGGGTCCCCTCCGGGACCCCTCACTGTGGAGCAGCCGGGGGTGGTTGGGGGATGCACTCCCACCCTGCTGAGGAGTCGGCAGGTTTCATTCCTGAGTTCCTGGTTCCCTGAGCAGACCTGAATAACCTTTCTCATGTCTCATGTCCTACACTGCTCTGGGCGTTATAGCCTTCCATAGCTTGACCTGCAAGAGTGGAGGGCCCGCATTAGGGTGTGATATTTTGTGATGTTTTCACTTGAGGGACTCACTCGCTCTGGTCACCGTGCTGCCCAGGTGGCGTTGGAGCTGCCCTCCAGCCACACGTCTGGTGGAGCCAGCCTGGCTGGGCCGAGCAGGCGCGGCTGCTGCAGGGGCCGCAGGGGCCTTGGTGGTCTTGGCTCTGTCACGTGCTGGCCGGGTGGCCTGCCCGCAAAATAAGGGCGAGGTGTGCTTCAGGGCTGCTGTGGGGGTTGAGTACATGAGCTGGTACTTGTAAAGTGCTGCCTAAAGAGTACCAGGCACGCATGGGGCGCGGTGAGTGTGAGCACTAGTCTGTTTCGTTGCCCTCAGTGAGGGGCAGGGAGAGGGCTCGTTTCCTGGGTCCCGCTGTCTGGCCCCGGCCCTCACGGTGCCCTTTATGCCTCACCCCATGTTGACTGTCCTATTTGCTGGTCAACTGCACAGCTGATCCTTTCCCAGGGGAACAGGAGACCGTTTGATAAGTAACATTTTCCAGGGTGTTAGGTTATGCCAAGGAATTCAAAGGGTTCCTGCACCTCCCACAAGTCAGCCTGTACTTGGTCGGTGAGCAGGCCTTTCCGGAGCCGTGACCGGCATTTGCGAGCCCCTGCAGGGGCGTCTTCACTCGAGTCTTCGTCCTGGGACTGGAAACGTCTGGTTTCCTCATTCTCAAGGCTGGCACGGTGTTCAACAGCTGTCTGCTAGCACCTGCGTGGTGCACACAGCCGGCCGCCCGCTTTCACGCTCCTACAGGGTGCTCTTGTGTGGTGGACGCACTGTGAGAAGAGGGCAGCAGCCTGCACTGGACCACAGGGCCAGCAACGAGCAGGCAGAGCTGGGCCCCAGCACAGGTCTTACAGCCCAGACCCTGCGGGGGCGTGGCCTGTCCACGGGCCCCAGGGATTTGATAAGGCAGCAATAGGCATCAGATACAATTGTAATATACGAACAAATAAACGTGCGGATAAACCCACCCAGGAAACCAAGGACTTCCTGTTCACAGGAGGGCTGCGGCGGAGCCGTGGGCATGACAGGGGCCGGTCGGCCCATCTGTCTGATTGCTGGCCTCAGTCTGAGCCCCGCGGAGACACCCCCTAAGAAGGACCACGGTGGCCTGCCTCCTCGGCTGCGTCTGCACCGTCTGGGTGTTCCTGTCCCAGTTCCTGCGCTAGAGCCCCCGCGGGGGGCGGGCGGCACAGCACCACACCCTGCGTGTGTTCTCCAGCGTTTCTGCAGCTCCGTGGTGCGGCTCGCACACGCAGCCAGCCTCACCGTGCCGCCCGGAGCTGCGGGTGAGACCAGCGCAGGGGCCTCGTCGGGGCTGGTGGACGGCGTCCCCGAGGCTGCCGTTCACCACAGGCCGTCGTCCCTAAACACACTTCTGACTGCGTTCCTCTTGACTTTTATTTTTTGTTTGAAAGAAGTATTTCAGCTTCACAAGTTTTTTTCTATACAGATGCGAACAGTTCGTCTTCCAGGGCCCCTGTGTGTGGAATATTCGTGGACTTTGCAGCCGCCTCACATCGTCAGAAGAGTCGGACTCAGGCCCTTAAGCAAAAGTAGGTGTCCTGGGAAATTTGCAGAAGGTGCTGCGACACTTTAACGTCTTTTCCTTCAGCTCACTTTAAAATAGACTTCATTTGTTTCACTTCGGACTGTACGTTCTTTCATTTGTACCGCGTTTCTCTGCACTGGGCTGTCTAGTCCACAGGGTGGGAGTGTGCCACTCAGCACCCAGGCCCACTCGAGTCTGGACTCGCCCGGCGCGGCTGAGGTGGCTGCGTGTGCGGCCCGAGGTGTGCAGCCCAGAGCCCCCATGTGTGAATCGCTGTGTTGGGTCCTCAGGGCCCGTCCGGTGGGCGGAAGTGGCTTCCAGTCTCATCCCTGGGCTTTTGAGCTGAGGGCTCACGAACGCCCAAGTCCAAGCCCCTGATGACTAACCTGTAAGATCAGTTCGAAAGTGAGAGGACACAGTCTGAAGTCCAGGCTCCGCAGCGTTAAACGCACACGTGGCGTGGGAGTGGATGTAAAAAGCTCACATGTTCCAAGTTCCAACCTGTCGTGCAGCTCGGAGCAGGGCCTTCGTGAGTACGCAGTGCACTTTACTGAACGAGCAGATAAGTCATTAGTCATAAAGTCCGTAACACTTAATGATAAAAATAAGTCTCCACAGCACGATTGTTACCCTCATATTTTGGGCTGCCTGTCGAGATAGTAAAACCAGTTTCTGCCATTGTGGCTGGATTTTTTTCTTGTGATTTGTTTTTTACCTAATTCAAAGCTTAGAAACTAAATTCAGTTTAACACGATTTTCACAAACTCGTGAACAGTCAGAACTGTGCAGTGCGTCATCCAGGCAACGCGAACGGGAGGTGTCATTGTGCTTCACACAGCGAGCAAGCGGAGGCCGCCGCCTCCGGGTGGGCTCGCGGTCCGAGGACGTTCGCCATGTTACCACGTGTGATGTGCAGCCGTCTCACAGGAAGTACTGTGGATCGAGAATTCTATCAAATGTTTGAGAAGAAAACTTAAAATAAATCAGAGGCTGAAACACAATGGGTTGATGATAAGGAAAAGTGTAGGGATACCTTAGAGATCTGTGGGTGGGTTCTGGCGTTTGTGTCTTTGTGTAGCAGGGACGGACAGCGTAAGCCGCAGGGCACCGATACTGCTGGGCGTGATTCATTACCTAGAGACGGAGTGGGGGGATGGAGACCCGCGTTACAGTCTGTCCACCCCAAACGCAGCGAAGAGAGAGACAGGTGAGAAAGCACAGGTCACGTGTGAGAGCACAGGTCACAGGTCCCTTTCTCAGGGACCGGGAAGAGTTCCCGAGACTAAAAGCAGAAATAAATTTCTGTAAGGCGCTCAAGTCCATAAACTTGACAGAATTTAAAGGTAATTGGTCAGTTGGGAAAATATACTTGCAGAATGGTAGAGGTTTACGACTCCTAACGCATCAGCTGTTTCTATAATTTAGTAAAGCACAGCCAAGTATCAGTAGAGAAACTTGGGCAGAGGGCAGTTCCAGCTAGAGACCCAGGTGGGAGGACAGCGGCCGTGGGAGCACTGATAGAAAGGGTGACGCAGTGATGACCACCTGGTGCTGGGAGGCTGCGGAGCTCAGGGACGGGCACCCTCCGGGGCGGGGGGGCGGACTGGCAGCCCCGAGCCCTCGGGGCAGGGAAGCCACGTGCTCACTCCCACCTGCTGCCCCAGCCTCCACCCGAGGGCCTCAGGCAGTCGGTGGGTACAGGAGAATATGAGTCTTTCACGTAGTCAGGGAAATGGGTGTTCCAACAGCAGTGAGATGATTTTTTTCTCCAGGGACAGGTGAAGCTGTAAGCACTGGTGACACTTAAGTGTCGATGTGAGTGCAGAGAAAAAGCTTGTGACGTATTGGCTCAGCCAGTAAACAGTGGCAAAGCACAGGTCCGTGGGGGCGGGATGGAGCTGACCGGCTGCTCGTGGGACTGGATGACCTGCCACATGCTCCAAGGACCCGTGCAGGGGGTGGCGGGCGCGAAATGTGGCGAGGCCCCAGCAGTACTTCATCCAAGGTGGACGTTACCAGGCCGGGAATGCGTGGTCGACAGGTCTTGGGTAACCATTGAGAGATGACTCAGAAACTTCATATGCCTAACAAGCAGGCATAGAAGAGTTCGTGGAATAATAATTTTTAAAAAGCGTGGTCAGTCCAACAGCGGTCTGGAAGGGAGAGACGGAGGAACAAAGGTCCAGAACACAGAGAGCAACGGGAGGACGGGAGTCCAGCTGGAACCTGCCGGGCTCCGAGGTGCATGTTCACCTGCGCAGAGCATGTCCTCACAGAGCCGCCGGCCGCCTCTGCAACCCGAGGGAAACGCCGCGTGAGCAAACCGGCTGTGCCACAGGCTGACCAGCGAGAGGAGAGCCAGGTGCCTGGGGCATCTCATCACAGCTGCGCCAACACCGTGGAAGGAGACGTGCTGTATTATTTTCAAGAGACAAACCTTCCGTATCAGGACCCGGACAGGCTGAAAAGAGTGGAGAAATATTCCAACCAAACACTAACTAAAATAATGCCCATGTCACTGGTGACTTTTTTCACCGAAGAACACTGGAAAGCAAGAAGATTACGAGAAAGTCACTTACAACAACACAAGGGTCAGTCCTGCAGAGGAGTCCAGTGGTCCAGCCCTGCGTGCGCCCGAGCTGGGGCCACGCCTCCCGGCACCACACACGCAGGGGTGCACGCAGACACAGCGCAGTCTCGAGCAAGTCTCTCTCGGGAGCGAGAGACATCGGAAACACAAACTTGAACAGTGCAGTTAACACACCACACCCGGCATGCATGGAGACTGAACCTACACCTGCAGTTTCTCTGCTGTTTCGAAGAATCCAGAGACCATCCCTCAAAAAGATCATGTGCTCCGATCGTGGGATTGAAAAGGTAGAGAATGTTTTCTGACCAGAGTGGAATTAAGGTAGAAATCAGTAACTAAAATGTAACTAGGAAATACCCAAGACTTTGAAAAATAAGGAGCATACTTCTAAAACAAACTGTGGGCCTGAGAAGATGCTGGATGGCGATTAGAGCCAGCTCTCAACGGTGGTCATTGTGGAAACCAGCCTTGGTGACTGGCAGGCACAGCCAGAGCCCTCCCAAGACCTTTGGGAAGGCAGAGGCTGCCCCACTCATCTGTCTTGGGGGTCCGGGAAGAAACAGGAAGGAGGAAGAAGGAACAAGATAGGAGAAGATAAGGGCACAATTCCATGAACTTGAAAGTGGCCAAATTCAGCAAAGCCCAAGTGAACTCTTTGAAAACTTTCATAAAATGTATACCCCCAGGAAGTCTGGCCAAAGGGAAGAAAGCAAGCCAGACCGAGTACTCGATAGCAAGGGAGGGGAGGGGACATTGCCACAGGCCCACAAACACCAGGGAGGCAGAGGATGGTGCCGCACACAACTCATGTCCGTGAGGACACCCGGGACACAGCAGCCGGCTCACCTGCCGCACGTGCCGTGTGGTGGGAGTCGCATGCAGGGTGGCGGCCGTGGGTGAAGGGTGCCTGCTGCCTGAGCCCCAAGTGTGCGGAAGTCCCAGTGCGTGACGTCTGCAGCTGCCAGGGCACAGCTCTCCAGTCAGTGGGTGACAGTGGACGTCAGCCCGCCAGCACTGGGTCGTCTGGGAGCAGCAGGGAACAGCCGGGGCAGCTGGATGGGACACCCGTGTGCAGAGGGGAAGCCAGCACGTGCTGGGTTTGGGAGCCTTTTTGCAGGGAGGGTGGTTTGCCCCTCAGACTCTGCAACGTCGAGGGTCTCCTGCACCTGGAGGACGGTGGGCACACACACCTGACACATTTGCTCAGGCCCCGGCACAGGTGACGGCACAGACAGGTGATGCTGGTCTGCACATAGCCGTGAAGTGAAGCGAATTGCTTTCCATGGAAGTTCTTGGAATACAAGTCCTGACTTTGTTTTGTGCTGTCTCGGGGGCTCTGCATGAGAACCACGGGGAATGGGGGCTGTGACGGTCTCGCATCGCTGGTCCCCCCCCCCCCCGAGAGACCGCTGAATACCTCAGCGAGCTCCGGCCATGGGGCTCCTGGCCCCCAGCCCCATCGGACCCGAAGGGTCCTCACACTCTCCTACGCTCCCCTATGCCTCTTAGTCAATTTAACTTTGTTTTGTTTCCAATTTGTTTGGAAGGACGCGCAGCACGAAGCTGCTTCGGCTCATTGACCTGGATTTTTCATTCACATTCTCTCTGTTGGATCTGCCACCAGTAAATGAATACGACATGTACATCAGAAACTTTGGGAAAAAAAACACCAAGCAGGTCAGTACTGCAGGCATTGACTCAGCGACGAGATGCAGCTGAAGCGCAAGGCAGGTTCATGCTGTTCCCTCTGTCTTGTGCTAAACGGAGGGGGCTCAGGGATGTGCGGGGGACATGGGTGGAGGGTGGAAGGGACCCCCCCGCCCCGCACATGTGTGGTCCTAGACAGGGAGACAGTGCGTGCCCACGTGTGGCGGGCTGCTCCTGCGCTCTGAGTGCGGCGGCTTGGAGGGCCCAGTGTCAGCCCTGGTTCCCTTGCTCGGGGTCCCAGTGAGGGTGTGACCGTCACCAGGCAGGGTCTCCGTGCTGTGCACTCGGGGATCCAAGCTCCCCAGAGGTGACCCAGCCTCGTCCCGCCATCTCTGTCCCATCACACCTCCGCCTGTGCGCCCACCCTCTGCCGCCTGCCTGCATGCTCCTCAGGGCGTGCCCCCTGACGGTGCACACCGAACTCCTCATGCGCCAAAGCCACCACAGCACCATGTATCCCACCTGGTGCTGGGCTCCCCGTGGCGCTGCTTTCTAGCTGTTAACATCGTGATTGTTCGACTTCCCAAAGTCTGAAGCCGGGGACCGTCTCTTCACTGTCCCTGCTGTCCCTGTCAGTGCCATCAGGTGACACGCTGGAGGGTCCAGTCCGACAGCGAGACGCTCAGTGGGGAGGCGGCCCCTCCCGCTGAGTCCCTCTGCCCCTTCACCTCCCAGCATGCACTCGGTCACACACTCTCTTCCCCGAGGCGGGCGCCTCGTGAGGCACAGCGGCACCTCGGGTTGGCAGAGTCAGTGGGCTGCTAGGACACTGGCCGTCGGTGGGCGGCGTGGCCGTCCTTGACCCGAAGCTGGTTGTGTGGGGGGCTCTTCAAGAACCCGGGAAACGGGGGCTGTTGCGAGGGGCAGATGGCCGCATGACCATTACTTATCCCCCTGAAGCAGGGGGACTGCCCCGAGTAACTTCTGGTTTTCAGTGTTTCTTCTCTGTAGCGAGAGCTGGCACTGGAGCCGAGGCCCCGTGCTGACGCGGCCCCTCTGTCTCTCAGGCGTACGTGCAGTGTAACGAGGACTGCGTGGACCGCGACGTGCAGACGGAGGAGACGGAGACCCGGGCGGTGTGGACGCAGCACCCAGGGGAAGGCTCGGCCACGTCTGGGGGTAAACCGCTCTGCTCCTGCGCGCTGGGGGTTGAATTTCTTCCCACCATGTTCAGTGTTGTGTTCCTGCATTTCTGTTCTTTCTTCTTCTTCCTCTGGGGGGGGGGGGGGTGGTCGGGGCCTGATGAGGGCGTCCTGGGCACTCTGAGCAGGGCAGCCAGACAGGCAGCCTGCACATGGGCGGCGGGTGCCTGAGTTGTGTTCTGCACACACGCCGTTCTCTGTCCTGTGTACGCTGACTGCCACCTTCCTGATGGCTGTCGAGTCTGACGAAGGGCCCGGGTGTCCCTCTTTCCCCAGGGCAGCCTGCCGTGAGATGTCCCACACCCACACGCAGCCCTCACGCCCAACCTGCGCTCTGTCCCCGGGGCCGGCAGAAAGAGGCTCACGGTTGTGAGCGCGGAGCAGAGTGTGCTCCTGCGTGGCTCTCGTTAGTGACGGTGTCAGTGGGGTCTCAGCTGGGACCCTCGTCGTGCGTGCCCCTGTGTCTTACTTGGTGCCTTTAAGTGGGATCTGTTCACACACTCCACAGAGCAAGGGCAAGTGGCTGTCTCAGTTAAATCGATCCGGGCGGCGTGGGGTAATGACGTCATATGAGTGGCAGGTGTGCGCACTTCCCCTCGTCCCTGTCCTTCTGTCAGGATGCAGTTGTGCTCGGAAACATCACTGGGGGCCCAGAGATGAGCGTGGGGCTTGCCGAGTGCCCCCTCCTGGGTCCCAGGGCCCGCCCCTCTGCCACGAGTGAGGCGTGGCTGGTGGAGGGCCCACCTGGCCGGTGTTCTGCAACCTTTTTTAGGGAGCGAGAACAGAGGCCCCCGTGCTGCGGACATGCTGAAGATCAACACGCCTCGTCTGTCCAGTTTCCTCCGGGCGGCCTGCCAGGTAGGCCCCCCGGCCGGGACCACCGGGTTTCTCCAGCTCTGCCGGCTGTGCCCGAGTCCTGGGCCCACACGGCAGCTGTTCATCCTGAAGCGAATGCAGACTGGAGAGCACACTAGGCTGGCAAACAGGGTCCATCAGGGTGTTGAAACTGTGAACCTGAGGACTTTTAAACCGATTGTGGAAAGTCCTGGAACTGCATGCAGAGATGAGGGAGCAGCCTGGGGCAGCCATGTGCGTCCACGGTGGTCACCTCTCGCCCTCACGCCCAGACCGCCCCATGAATGCATCTGCCCGACTCTCTGGGGACACGACCCTCACCTACAACACTTCTAGTGCCATCAGTGGAGGGTCGGGGTCCCTAGCCCCACACATGTCTCATTCCGTGTGTGAGGTCCTACTTGCACTCACACCAGGGGTGGCCTCTCCTCCGGGGAGCCCCTGGGGGCCGGGGGACAGGCCAGGACAGACGGTGGGGGCAGGGGGCAGAGGGCAGAGGACCGGCAGTGCTGTGGGGAGACTGCCCCGAGCCTGCAGTGTCCTGGACGGCCCTGAGGCGGCTGCCGGCTCCCTCTCTGTCCTCGGCCACCGTGAGGCCGACGGTGGTGGCCCTGGCCAGCTGGTTTCCTCATACGGTCAGTTCAGCAGACTCTGCCATGAGAGGTGACTTACGCCGTTAACACCAGCTCTCCCAAGGCACGAGTTTCAGGGGGGCCGCCCTCGGCTTCTCCTCAGGGCTGACAGACAGACAGTGTGGTGCCGGCCTTTCGGAGTCTGTGGTGGCTGGGAGTCGAGCAGCCGCTGGGACGCGCCTGAATGAATGGGCGATGACTGGTGTCTGTCTCTCCAGTGAAGGGCGCGGGGAGGGCTGGCTCAGCTGCTCAGCCCTCAGCTGCTCCCTGTCTTTGGAAGGTGGTTGCAGTTTTGCTGGAAGAGGACCGTGTGGCGACGGCCCCCGGCCGGGACCCCAGCGTGCAGGGCAGCACCCTGCCCCTCAGCACCAGCTCCTGTCCGCTGAACACCAGCCTGCCCTTCCTGCAGCGTAAGAGCCCACAGGCTGCTTAGACCTGACCCCAAGCATGGCGCCGTTCGACAGTGGACAGACAGACGGAAGTGCTGTGGGTCAGACAGCATGAACTGGTTGAAAGAGGAGCATGCGTAGCGGGTCGGACGGGGCGAGTTCTCAGGAGGAAAACCGCGTGGGCCAGGGAGGGAGCGCGGTGGCAGGCAGTTACTGTCCCCGAGGAAGGGGCCCGGCGGTGTGAGGGCTGAGGGCCCATGTCGGTGGCCTGGCTCTGGGCCTGGCTGTACCGAGTTTGAAGGATCCCCTTTTAGTAGAACCACAAGGCAGCTCGGCCCATTTCTGGGTAGAGCTGTGACTGTTTGTCCCCCCAGGTCCAGGCCTGTTCCCTCACTGCGCTGAGGCTCACGTGCGCGTCCCTCAGTGCGCCGCTTCGACACGGGCCTGGCAGATCGCCAAAATGCAGAAACACCGTCCGTCTCTGTCCACAGATCGGACCGTGTCCTGCCTGCATGCCTCTCAGGTTCAGAGCCGCGTGGTGGTGTCTGTGCACGGTCTGCCCGAGAAGGCCTTTGCCACGCCGCTGGACGGCAGACACGTGCTCTGCGTGTGGGACATCCGGCAGCCCTCAGGGCCGCAGAAGGTCCTGGTCTGCGAGTCGCAGGTACGACTCGGGAGAGCCATGGGGTTGGGGGTGGGGGGCAGGCGGTGTGGGGCACGGGGACGCAGGAGGATGGGAACGGACGGGCCCTTTCTCTTTCCTGCCGACCCCCCTGCCCTGTCTGTTGACTCTAGAAATTGTTGGTTCAAGGACGGGCTCGCCAGGAAGCCTGGGCCACATTGGGGGTTGTGTGTGAGCGTGGCCCCGGGCGCGGGGGTGCGCTGTGCCGCGCCGTGCGGGTCCTGGACAGGTTAGAGGTCTCTCAGTGGCCTGAGCCTTCAGTCCACGGGCGTGTGTGTGTCCCGGCCCCTGGTTCACAGGCCATGGTCTGGGGGCCACGCAGGTTGCCCTATTGATACGCTCCATGACCTCCGAGTTCTTGATTTCCACCAGAATGCAGAGAACAATAACTTGGTGGACGTCAGTTTGGGGGCTGGAAATAGTGTTTGGTGACGTGGGTTTTAAACAGACAGGTGGCTTTGCTGACAGGGATGCACTGGGCCATGGAGCACACACGTGCCTGGCCGTGTGTGATGCCGCCTGCTTTCCCCGCAAGGAGGTCAACACTCAGACCGGACCACTCGACGTGCCGCGCAGCTCCTGGCAGGGGGGGGTCGCAGGGACGCGTGGGAATGAAGAGCCGTCCGGGTGTCTCCCCAGGTTACCTGCTGCTGCCTGAGCCCCTCCAAGGCCTTCCTGCTGTTTGCGGGGACTGCCCACGGCTCAGTCGTCGTGTGGGACCTCCGAGAGGACGCTCGGATGCACCACTATGTCAGGCTGAGCGACTGCTGCTGGACGTTCAGGACGGCGACGTTTTCCACAGGTCAGAGAGCCCGCGGGCATCTCTGGACCAGCCAGGACGTGTGGGGGGTGCCGGAAACACCTTGGTGTTCATTGTCCAGGTTCCAACCTGGAAGGTGGGGTCTGACCTCTGAGCACACGAGGCGTTTGACCAGTAGAAGAGCAGGAATATACCTGCAGGGGACAGTGAGCAGGCGGCTGTGTCCTTTCTGTCACATTTGTGGATTCCCATTGGTCGGTGGAGTGACACGTAGTTTTAAGTTAGCTTAGGGTGTGTTGGTAAAGGTGCTCCCGGCTTAGTTAACTCCACCAAGGGGCTGGGAGGAACCAGAACAGCTGGACCGGCCAGGATCCTTGGTTAGACCCCACCAACCCTTCATGCCAGGCGGCTGCAGCTGCAACCACAACCACACAACCACAGCCACACACGACCACAGCCCACCAGCCACAGCCACACCTACCGCAACCAGACAACCACAACCACAACCACTCACTCATAGTGGCAGCCACCCCCTGCCACTCAGCAGGAGCTCTTGTTCCGGGGCTTTCTCTCAGTGCCTCCATGGTGTCATTCGTTAATGCCCATGTCACCCTCCTTCCCAGCTGCTCGGGGACGCGAGGGGCCTGGCCACTTGCACCAACCCTGGCTGGTTGTCTCCGTGCCGTCTGTCTTTCTGTTCTCCAGGGAGCCCTCGGCCCCAGCCCTGCGTGGTGTGCGTCTCTGCCTTCCCGCCCCCGCTGGTCAGTCCCCCGTCTCCGCACCTTGCCTTTCCCAGACGTCAGGCACTGGGAGTCGTAGGGAGTGCAGACCGTGGGACCCGGTGTCCTCCCTCGGGCGGTGCTTCCATGGCTCACAGTTCGTCCCCCTCTGCCGAGTGGTCTTTTTGTTCCAGAAACCACCCAAGTGGTCTGTCCTCCGCCGGCTGGTGGATGCCTGGTTGATTCCCGCTGGCGGTCTGTGGCCCCTGACAACGCGCCCACCCTATTCTGTGCTCCTGCAAGGCGTGAGCTCCGGGAGCCTGCACCCTGGGTGGCCTGCGGGCCGGCCAGCGTGGGCACCTCCCTGGGGCTCTCATCCGCGGTGCCCTGGTGACACGGCTTGTGGGGGCAGCTCATGTGCTGTCTGCTGTGGTGCGTCCTCGGTGGCCTGCCCACTCGGGTCTTGTACGCAGTTCGAGTCCGCGTCTCTCTTTCTCGCTGTTTAGCGCTGATGGCCCCGTGTGTGTTCTGGCTGCCAGGCCTTCACCAGACGTGCGCACACGTGGCCTCTTCTCCAGGCCGCGCTCCCTCCTCGTTCTCCTAAACTCTCTTCCTGGCCAGCCCCGCGTGAGACTCTGCCGCTGCGCGCGCACACACGCGCGGCACGTCTGCCTGTCTGGGCGTGCGTGTCTCACACGTGCAGGGAGCAGCTATTTCGGTTTGATTCTGCCTCCCAACAACAATTCTCACCCCTTGCCGAGCGACATCAGCCCGTCTGGGACTGTGTGAGTGCCCCGGGGCCTGCGGGGCCGATGCCGTCGGGAAAGACGCACTGCCCGCGTCACCGATGCAACTCGCCCGCCGTCCAGGCTCCGGAACGGGTTGGGGGGGGGGTGCTGCCCATCAGCAGCAAACCTGTGGTCCCCGCTTCACGTCCAAGACGGGCCGTCCTCCTTGCAGCCTCTCTCCTCAGCTCAGACCGGCCCCTGCCGTGTTTCTGGCTGTTTTGTTTTTTGATGTTGTTCTCTGTCTCCGGTTTCAGGCATTTCTGTGTGTTTGCTTTTCGAGGCTCCGGGATGCGAGGTGCAGGTGGAGCTTGGGTTTTCTGTTCCGTGCCTGGTTTGGGGCAGTTCTCCTCTCTGGAACGCTGTGTGTGGCGTCCCTCCCAGCATCCTGTCCTGGGGGCTAGGGGCCAGCTGCGCTGCGTCCTTGGGTCTGCAGTGTCTCTGGCGGGTGGAGCTGGGCGGCGAACCGTCTCTCCCTGCAGGTCGTCTGTCCTCATGGCCCATCCCGCCTGCAGACAGGACGGCCGTCTGCCTGCTCATCGTGGGCAGTTTGGGGCCCGTGGTCTCTGCCTCGCGGTGATTCGGGAAGCCACGGCCACGTGTCACTTCCATGGGGTCCTTCCTGGGGGTCCCGGCAGCACGTGTGTGTGCCCTCGTGGGGTGCGCTGCGTGTCTGTGGCGTGCCGCTCATGGCGGGCCGTGTGCCTTCCCCAGACGGCCTCCTCTCCTCCGCGGGCCACTGCAGCCCCCTGCGTGCCGTGGAGCCCGTCTCTGCGTCCAGCTGCAAGAAGCAGAGTCTCGTCCTCTCGCCCTTCTCTGCCCAGGAAGGTACGTGACCCTGCTCGGCCGCACGCCCGCGCCCCCGTGGGTGACGCGGCTCCTTGCTGACCAGCCACTTTCTCTCTCCATGTGTGTCAGAAATGTCGGGCTTGTCATTCCACATCGCATCCTTGGATGAGAGTGGGGTTCTCAACGTGTGGGTGAGTGGGGCACACAGGAGTGGACCCCGCACTCCTGGGCTCTGGGAGTGGACTGCACGGCCAGCCCACCGAGACCGCGCTGGCCAGCAGCAGGCGGGGTGGGGAGTGACGGGGACGTCAGGGCAGGTGGGTGTCA
This sequence comes from Artibeus jamaicensis, assembly GCF_021234435.1. NCBI lineage: Eukaryota > Metazoa > Chordata > Mammalia > Chiroptera > Phyllostomidae > Artibeus > Artibeus jamaicensis. The sequence continues at coordinate 6,709,489 of NW_026521936.1, forward strand.
AGGAGCCTGCAGGGCCCTGTGGGGACAGGGAGGCAGGCGCACCAGTGACAGGCAGCAGGGACTGAGGGGGGTTGCTGGGCCCAGAGCGGCTCGGGCTGCCGGCCACCGACCAGTCACCGAGGGACGGGAAGGAGCAGAGCAGGGGGGTCCGGCTCGTCCCGAGGGCGGTGGCCACCGTGCTCAGTGCAGCAGCGGCGTCTGCAGCCCCTGAAGCAGACGCTGTGTCCATCAGGCCTGCTCTCTGCTTCACTTGTCTCACACTCACGAAAGGCATTGACATTCGTTTCACTGTTCTGTTTTAGGTGGTCGTCGAATTACCAAAGGCAGACGTGGCAGGTTCAGTAAGTGATTTAGGTAACTATTAAGGGAAAACACTAGTTTCAGTCAATGCTACAACAAATAAAGAACCACTTCAAGAAATAAGTAGTTAGCTACCTGGAAGACAGACGTTACATTTTGTATTTTGTACCTTATCAGCCGCCAAGTGAGCCCCTCTGTGGCGGGGGTTGGAGGGTGTTCAGGCCGAGTGTCGTCAGGGGGGCTTGTAAGTTCTGTGTGCCACCTCGTGCCCCGAGGCGCAGGTTGGGGACGTCTGGGGGTTCGGGGCTCTGCTGTGTGTGCCTTGGGTGAGTGGCCAGCCGGGAGCCCCCCTTGGGGTCAGGACTGAGTGTTCATTCACTGATGAGTCTTCCCTGAGCAGCCCGGCCCCGTCCCAGGTACCAGCAGACAAGAGCGAGTGCACAGGGAGTGAGGCTTTGGGGACACGTCAGACGGGGTTCGAAGGGGTGCTTGTCAAGGGCACGGGCCCCGGTCGGGGGTGGCTTCTCGGGGAGCAGTGACGGGAAGGTGCAGGGCCGCTGCCCACCTGTGACGGCTGCAGGCACTCTGTGACTACAGCCACCTGTCCAGCTGCGTGTCGAGTTTGTTCATGTGGTGGTTTTAAGGAAGTGCCTTGCCCAGGATTTGGGTTTTAAGATACATTTCTAGTTCCCCTTTGCAGAAATGACCAAACGGGAGGATGGTATTGGGAATAGACAGAGGAAGCCAGGCCAGAGGATGGCCAGGGGCCAGGGGGAAGTTGTGGGAAGGCGTGGTGTCCTCTGAGGTCAGGAGAAGGGCAGAGGCGGGTGGGGGGAGGGGCTCCCTGTTTTCCGCCAGAGCCCGGCAGGTACTTGTTCACGCGTGTGCTTCTGTGAGGAGCCTAAGCTGTGTTAAATTCTGTTAGTTTGGTTTTGCCTTACTTTATTTTACTGAGTCTGAAACGTGAGGGCTTCCTGACTCCACCAGCCCATTCCCAGAGGCTGCGACCTGCAGGGGCTTCTTTCTCACCGAGCACAGAGGGGCGACCGGGGCAGGCCGCCCATCTCTGCCTCACCGCCTCACCCCGGCTCCAGCGGCTGTGGCGGACTCGGTGTGGCTTGTACTAACAGGCACTTTCCTTCCTTTCTCTGTTTCCAGGGTTACTGCCTGGAGGGAGGATAAAGTTGGTGCACAGCGCTGTGTCTCACCTGAGGGACAGGTAGGACCTCCCCTCCCGGAGCAGGGCCAGCCCACCCCACCCCCCAGGTGCCGCAGACTGAGGTGGCGGCTGATGCCAGAGATTAATGAGTCCGTGGGCAGCCAGCCTCTTGTCCTTGATTAAAGCCTCGCCCGTCGTACAAAGTGGCACCGTTCGCCTGTTTGTCACCCAGTGTCAACACAGCCGTGCAGCAAGGTGGAACCAGAAACGACCTGAAAGTTTCTTTGAGAAGTTCAGATTTCCCCTCGTAGTCACGTAATGTGCTGTGACGTGCATGTTCTTGTGAAACACGCAGGTCCCGTTTGTGGTGCCCTTGTTCCGTGCCGGTTGGTTTCTGGAAGAAGTCCGTTCTGTCCTTTGCTGCACTCAGGGGGCTCCGAGCAGCACACGGTTCGCCCGGGAGAAGTGGCGATCGGCCGCGCCCCCATCACCAGGCAATTGCCCGGGAGCTGGAGGCAGGACAGGCCTGAGACTGTGCACCACCTTCAGCCGATGTCAGTGCAGTTAACACAGCAGTCAGTCACGTTTACAGGCGTCAGCTAACACATAAAGAGCCAGCCAGAGGGGACCCTGGGCTGGTCACAGAGCCCAGTGCCTCATGCACACGGGGCCCCTGGGCCCCTGTAAGGGTGCAGACCGGTGGTTACAGCAGGCCCTGCAGGTGGGCGTCCTGTGCTTGTGAGGGGTCTTCATGGGGGTCCCTTGGGACCCGTGCCTAGAAAGGGGAGGAGGCACAGACGTGGCCGTGAGGAGTTGCTGACTCACACGGGCCACAGACAGCCACCTGCCCTGGAGCTCTGCCGGCACGGCTCTCCGGAGTGTCCTCGCCAGGCCCGGGCCCTCTGCCATCGGTCACTGAGCTGGGGAGTCTGAGGCGGGGGCACCCTGGGTAGTGGCCCATCCCCCCTTCACCGTGCACATGCCAGACACACGAGTCACTGGGTCAGGACCTGCACGTGGTATGGGGGTGCTCAGAGGGCCATCCGTGGGACGAGTGAACAGTGTCTTCTCAGAGAGGTGACCAAGAGCAAGCTCTGGTCAGAGGGGCAGTAGGTGACCATTTGGGGCAGCGCCGGGTAGTTTGCCGTCAAGACAGAAGGGGGCATCCGTGGCCAGACCCGAAGAGCATTTGCTGTGCGGAGGGTCTCCACAGCACTCTTGCTGGTGGCAGGACGCCATTCACAGCTGAGCCTGGAAGGCGGGCGCGGTGCAGAGGGAGGCAGTTGTAGGGCCCAGTGTGGTCCCGGCCAGGGCAGCAGGCGCGAGGGAGTGAGCCTTCCAGCCGCAGGGAGAACTGGCCCCGGGGGCCTGGGGTTGCTGAGAGGGGTGACCCGCTCCCCCGCCCAGGTGTCTGGCTCGGTTGCCAGGTCCCACACCCAGATGAGGATCGGGGAAAGGAGGGTGGGGCAGGACCAGGGTTGCCTGGCCGGGCTCAGCTGTGTCCCCGGGGGGCAGGAGGCTGTCCTCAGCCACAAGTGGCATTTGCAGTCCTGAATGGGCGGGCAGGGCAGAGTCCTGGTTCTGACTCAGGCAGCCTGGGCTCCCTGTTACAAAGGGTGCACTGGGTGAGGAGAAGGACAGCAAACTCAGCAGGGACCTTGAACGACCGGAGGCTGGGAAGGTCCAGACCAAAGAGGGAATTGAATCTGACAGGCAGCTTCTGTGCGTGGAGGCCCCGCAGGGAGCCAGTGCTCGGGCCCTGCCGGGCTTGTCCGCAGCCCACGCAGGAGAGCCCGCAGGGCTTGCCCGAGCAGGGAGCTGGGACTGAGGGACGCCTCTGGGGTGCAATGTGCCTGCAGTGGGAGAGAAACCCACCGCCCGCCCCCCGGGGCTGCAGGCTGAGAAGTCAGCACCCCACTCCCAGACCGTGCCAGCCCCGCACTGGGTTCCCGAGGCCCCACAGGAAGCAGCAGACACTGCCCACAAGGAGGCACCTGCACCATCTGAAAGGCCGGGCGGGCGGGGGGCGGGGATCGCTGTCTGGGAACAGTTCCCATGGGAGAGGCAGAAGAGCAGCTCAGACGCAGCCAACGGAGTCCCCCAGAGCACAGGGACGGGAACAGGGTCAGCATTCAGAACCCAGCCCGTGAAATGGCCTGTCACTCCCCCACTGACGCGTGGCGGTGGCCAGTGCCACCTCTGTCCTCGCTGTTCAGAGCCCTGTCTGTGGGTCCCTGCTGTGTTTTCCAGCCTTCCCCACAAAGGCGATGGACGCTGGGGGGCCCCGCAGACACTGGGCGTTAAATTTCTGCCCGCGGACCCTGATCGCTTCGTCGTGGGCACCAACGTGGTGAGGAGCGTCCTGATCCTGGTTCCAGAACTCGCCCTTCTTCCCCCGGGGCCGCCTGACGAACACTGGCCTTTTAGGGCTGAGTTCGCCGGGCCGAGCCCACTGCCCCGGTGACCGTTGTCCTCTCCTCCCAGGGTGTTGTAGGCCACGGTGCCAGGCAGGGGCTGAGGGTACCCCCCAAGTGCTTCAAGCCCCGCCAGCGAGGCCCAAGGCCGGTCAGCGTGAGTGCAATCGACTTTTCGCCATTCGGAGAGCCGCTGTTCTTGGTAAGGAGTCATGTTGTGATGCGCTGGTCGGTCCTGGGTAGGTGACACTTGCAGGGACTGGTGGGGACTTCTGAGCAGATCACTTTCCAGTGCCCTGGGCCCCACGGGCTGGCGCAGGTTCTCACTGCGGGGTCGCCTGCAGGTCCTGTCCACACGGGTCATGATGTGGCTGCTGGGGATCTTCGTAAAGCTTTGTGTCCTTACATAGTTTCAGTCCTGGAGCCGCATCTGCCTGTGCTCCCTCTGCGTGTGGACACTCGTCCTGTGGCTGGCTGGGCAGTTGCAGGCGGGTGCCTGTCCCACATGGCCGAGTGCGGGTTTCCCTCCCAGCCGCAGTTGGGCGGTTGTCACCGGGAAGCTAGTGCAGGGGCAGTCTGCCACCTGACTTGTAGCTGTGACAGAGTGTCCTGGTCGTCCCAGTAACGTCCTTCAGACGCAGAATAACCTCCCAGGCCACGCGTCTCATCGGTTGCCGCATCTCCTCAATCTCAGGCAGTTCCTCGGTCTCCCGTGACGCTGACAGCTCGGCAGGGCATAGGGTGCTCCTCAGGCTGAGTTTGGGGGTCAGGTTCCAGCCTATGTCCTCACCCGTCTGCAGGTTCCCTGGACTGGGGGGGGAACCACCTCTGAGGGGCCATCATCCTCCCTTTCTGATAAATGGACATGGTGTGTGGGGGGACGAGGGTCCTGCTGCCCCTCACATGCTCACCTGCTTCATCACATGCTCACCTGCATTCAGGTGTGGTCCTTGCCAGCATCCGTTGTCAGGGTCATTGCGGGCGGTGGGTGGCTTTCCCTTCGTTGTGAATGCCACATGTACTAGTTGGCTGCCTCCTGTATGTAGGTGTGTGTGTTTAGGTGTGTATGTTTCGCATATAGGAGGCGTGTATGTAAGTGCAGACACATGGCTCCTTACTCTCCTTGGGGTTCATAGTCCTGTGCTGCCTCTGTGCTCTGCTCAGCCTGTCCCTGGGGGCGTCCTTGCAGCCGGTTCTCATGTCCTTCCGACGCTGTTCTCTGACACCTGTTTCGGGTCCGCCCTCTCTCCAGGGAGCCCGGGCTCCTGTGGGGAGACACTGTTGGAAGCCCAGACCAGGGCGGGCAGAGTGCTCGGTTCGCAGGCCACAGGCCACACCCACCCCACCCCTGCAGGCCCCACGGGAGGCCGGCTCATCCGTCACTCGGTCCTCAGGCCCACAGAGCCCTCCTGGCTGCGTTCGAGTGTGCGATGGGCTGGATATGCAGAGCGAAAAGCACTCGAAAGCCCTTTTTTAGCTAAAAATTTGGTCTGTTAGTAAACCAGCTAAGTTGTGTTTGAGGGACTTTTCAGTCCAAGGGGCTATGTAACACTATTATTGATGTAAACATGCGTGGCCTTTTTAAAAGCAGCTTATTGTCACGGGGCCAGTCCTAATGTCCTGCCCTGGAGTCAGCAAGATTCCACTTTGCTAAAAATGAACACCTCTTCCCACGTTCACTGAGTTTGGGGGCGGGGCAGCTGCAGAGTGTACCAGACCCTCCGAGGGGGGTGCTCATCTTGGTGGTTTGCCAGGACAGATTTAAGGTTAGAATTTTATGTGCCGAAAACAAAAACTACACCAAATTATTTTTTGCTATATGAACTGAAAAAAGCGAATGCTCTGAAAAATGTCCCTTCTGCTGGGATTGGGCAAAAAAAGAAAAGAACCTTGTGCACAGTGTCACCCCCACCCCCACCCAGGCCGGCTGCAGCGACGGCAGCGTCCGGCTTCACCATCTGGCCTGCGAGCGGCCGCGCCTGCAGTGGGACCGCAGCACCGGGGGCCGCGCCGTCGCCGGCCTGCAGTGGTCCCCGACCAGGCCCGCGGCGTTTTTCGTCTGGGACGACGCTTCCTGCCTTTACATCTGGGACCTCCTGGAGAGCGACCTGGGCCCCGTGGCCCAGCACCGTGTCTCCCCAGACGGGTGAGTCCCCGAGACCCTCGGCCCCGCCCTGTCCTCCCTGTGGGAGCGCCACCGGTGGGCTTTTCATTCATGCACAATGGTCCGGTACTTTTAAAGAAATGCTGTTAACTTGTACTTACGTGTAAGTATTATTTTTATATTTATAAGTTCAAGTAATATCTGAAACACTGGAGTGCGTGTGTCTCAGTGTGGTCCAGAGTGGCCTGTGGGGTGCAGAACTCACCGTGGCCCCAGCGTCTCTGCGTGGCCCAGGGGGAGGGCGAGGGCCTCCGTCTGGTGTCCAGAAGGGCTGTCGCCTGGTGATTGGCACCTCCCATGACTCAGTCGGGGACGCTTCTCGGCCCCAGAGCGAGGTCGCCGTCACCCCAGCTGTGGGGCTTCTGTGTGGACGCAGGTGCATGTGGGGGTGGGGCCCAGCCCTGATGTGCTCCAGCAATTTCCATCTTGTTCTATTAATTGAAACTTGAAATATTCATAAAAGCTCCCGTTGTGCAAGGGGTTCTCTCCTGACCCACTTCGTGAGCTCACTGGCCTTTTTTCTAGAGAATTAGCGTTGCCTGTTGGCCCTCCCTCCTGTGGAGCCCCAGCCACCGGGGGAGGGCAGCCCCCCCAGAAAGGGTCAGACAGCATCACGGACAGCAGGTCAGGGACGCACTGATGGGATCGAAACGATGTCTAGCTCAAGTACTGGGCATGTGCATTTTTACCGTTATTTTAAAAAATGCATCATCAAAACCCAGAGTGTGATTCATGTTTTAACACATAACGTACTTGCAGCTTTTTACAAAAAGTTTGTCAGTTAATTAACAAAACAAATCTTTATTGAGCACCTACTGTGCACCTGGCCGGCTGCCTGCCCCAGGCTGCGCAGGCTCCTGTCCTGTGGGGCGAGGTGCTGACAAGCACAACAGAAGCAGTCGGCGGCCCCACTGTGCGATGGGGAAAATCGAGGAGGGAGGGGTCCCAGTGTGGGCCGGAGGGGGTCAGGACTTTAAAGGGGCAGGACAGGAAGGTCGGGCCGAGGAGGGTGCGGGTCGGCAGAGACTTGGGAGATGGGAGTCTCAGGGGATAGGTGGGCACCCCCGCGTGGCGGGGGCCCTGGCACAGGGTTGGTCGGTTGGGGTTCGTGTGCCAGGAGGAGACCCTGCAGGGCCGAGGCCGCACGGCAGGGAGCAGCTCAGACACAGGGCACCGAGCAGAGACAGGAGCAATCCGGAACGTTCTCCCGGACACTGCCTGCCTCGGTGGGTAGCCGCAGTGTTTAAGTCAAAGAAGTAATGTTCACAGGAAGTGCTCAGTTATTTTTCTTCAACTGCAAAGAAGAACGAGAAACTGATAGGACTTCAAAGGCAGGAGTTACGATAGAAGAATTTGCCACTTTCCGAGCTGAGTTAAAATTACAATGATCAGTAACCTGCTCGCGGTGGCCAGAGGTGGTGAGGCCGCAGAGGGGCTGGTGGCACCTGTACCGTGAGTCGGCAACGCGCGTCAGACCAGCCGTGGTGGCACTGACTGGCGTTTCTGCACCAGTCGTAGGATTTTCTAAACCCACAGAGGTCAGCGGTGAGCCGTGTCCTCCTCTCAATCCATGCGGTCCTGGTCCCCTTTCCTCCCTTTCTGTCATCAGCACCGGAGTTTTCAGTTTGTGGCATTGAGGCTTTGCCTGCATTAACTCTGTAACTGACCAGCAGTGTTGAAGGGCCCAGCAGGTGGTGAAAATTCTCACAACTTGTAATTTTCCAAGACCTGCTCGCCTGTGGTCTCACGAGGGCCAAACTCTCACCTGTCTCTCCCTGAGTGAGGCTGTGGGTTCCCGAGCTGGGGCCCAGGGGGTAGGGCCAGACCGCCTCTCACCCAACAGGGAGGGTGGATGGTGGCCGGACGCTGCAGGGTCCTCGCTGGGCCGGCCCGTGGACCCAGGTGTGCATGTGGGCCTGTCGGGGAAGTTCGTCCTTGGTCCTACCAGGGGTGGTCACAGGCAGTCTGTCCAGCAGCCCTCCAGTTCAGAAATGTTTTCAGCTGTTTGTGTAGACTTGGCTGACCTTTCACTTTGACTCAGTGAGGTGTTCAGAGTCTGTCTTCCTGCTCCCACTCACCTGGGAGACTCCCGGTCCCACAGCCTCTGCTTCTTGCCTCCAGGCTGGTGACCTTGACCGTCGTGGGCGAGCCCGAGAAAACCAGTGGCGGCTTCCTGGCCCTGGTGCTGGCCAGAGCCTCGGGCCGCGTGGACGTGCAGCACGTGAAGAGCCAGTGGGCGGTCCCGGTGGCGGACGAGCAGAGGCGGCTGCAGCGGCTCCTGCAGGAGGCACTTTAGGGGGACAGACAGCGGGGCGTCATCCCCACTGGGGCCTGTCACGTGTGAGCATGTGTGCTGTGTACATAGAATACATATGTTCTGTACAGAATTCATGTTACAGTATGTCATATCATGCTGTAACATGATGTTCCCAGAAAATAAATTAATGTTTTTGAATAGAAACATTTTTAGTGTATCCTGAACTTCAGAGGAAATACAGTCTCGTCCAGGACACTCTTTTTCTGAGAATATTTCTACTTGTTTTTATTTTTTTTTTATTATTTTTTTATTTTTTTATTTTTTATTTTTTTGAATTGTTTATGCTGTTACAGTTGTTCTATTCCCCCCTTCATTCCCCTCCACCCTGCCCCCCCAACCCCCCGATTACCCCCCCTTTAGCTTATGTCCATGTGTCTCAAGTCCTTTAGGTTCTGTATTTCCCATACTATTCTTGCCCCCCCCATCTATTTTCTATCTACTGTCTATGCTACTTGTTTTCTGTACCTTCTCTCCCCGTCTTCTACTCCCACTCCCCTGTTGCTAACCCTACTTGAGCTCTTCATTTCTATGTTTCCACTCCTGATCTAGCTGTCCTTTTAGTTTGCTTTCGTTTTAGGTGTGGTTGTTGATAACTGTGAGCTTGTTGTCCTTTCACTGTTCATGTTTCTTTAACTTCTTTTTCTTAGATAAGTCCCTTTAACATTTCATATAATAAGGGCTTGGTGATGATGAACTCCTTGAATTTGGTCTTATCTGAGAAGCACCTTATCTGTCCTTCCGTTCTAAATGAAAGTTTTGCTGGGTAGAGCAATCTTGGTTGTAGGTCTTTAGTTTTCATGACTTGGAATATTTCTTTCCAGCCCCTTCTTGCCTGTAAGGTCTCTTTTGAGAAATCTGCTGACAGCCTGATGGGGACTCCTTTGTAGGTGATTGTCCCCTTAGCTCTTGCTGCTTCCAGGATTCTCTCCTTCGTTTTAATTTTGGCTAATGTAATTATGATATGCCTTGGTGTGTTCCTTCTTGAGTCCAACTTTTTGGTACTCTCTGGGCTTCTTGGATTTCTTGGAAGTCTGTTTCCTTTGCCAGATTGGGGAAATTTTCTTTTATTATTTGTTCAAATAGTTTTTCCACTGGTGGTTGTGTCTTTCCCCCTTCTGGTACCCCTATAATTCGGATATTGGAGCGTTTATAGATGTCCTGGAAGTTCCTAAGCTTCTCCTCATTTTTCTGAATTCTTATTTCTTCATTCCTTTCTGATTGATCATTTTTTTCTTCCTTCTGGTTTATTCCATTGAGTTGAGTCCCAGTTTTTTTTCATCTCTATGGGTTTCCTGTGGAATTCCATTCATTTCCCTTAATTTAGCCTTCATATGTTTCTCTAATTTGTGGCTATAGTCCACCAGATCTGTGAGGAAGCTGACGACCAGTGTTTTAAATTGTGCGTCTGAGAGATTTGCTATTTCTTCGTCACTTAGATTTATCTCCGGGACTTTGAGGTCCCCCTGCGACATTTTTGGTCTGTTCTGGCCCTTTAAGTGAGAGAAGCGGCGCCTTGGAGTCCCAGGTCGCTGGGTTGTGACGCTGTATGTGGGGGCGTGGTCAGAGCGGGGGAAAATGGCGCCGCCGCCGGTCCCCTGCTCACTTCCTCACCCGCGCGTAACCGGGCACCCACAGTCAACTCGCTGCCACCGCCTCCCCACTGACTCCTCCGTAGTCACTCACCCGGTGGGCTGCTCACTAGGTCCAATCCTGGGTTTGGAGCCCGTGCGACTGGATTCCGCGCCCGCGCCCGGGTCGTTCAAGTTCTCCTTTGTAACTCCTCAACCCGCCGCCGGTTTCGCCTCTTACCGGCCGGGCCGGAGGATTTGCTGTTTGCGGACTTCCGAAAAGTCGCGCGTCTGGGTTCCGCGCCCGCGCCCGGGTCGAACGAGTTCTCCTTTGTAACTCCTCAACCCGCCGCCGCCGGTTTCGCCTCTTACCGGCCGGGCCGGAGAATTTGTTGTTTGCGGACTTCCGAAAAGTTCAGTTTTCCGTGTTCTGGTTGTGTTTTCTGATGCTAATATTTAGTTGTCCTTAAACTTGGTTGTGAGAGGAGGCAGGCACATCCACCTTAATCCTCCATCTTGGCGGAAGTCCTCTACTTGTTTTTAGAAGAGCCTTAAAGTAGTCTCCCATTCATTACTAGACTGTAAACAGTCCCCCGTGAAAATGTGTTTTCATGAGTGGTTTTCACACCGACAGGGCCCCTTCAGGCCAGAGGGTCTCCTGCCGCGGAGCCTGAATCCACGGAGAAGACCCAGGCAGTGTCGGTCAGGCAGTGGCAGGGGCCAGCTCGTGTCCCTCCCACACCTGCCAGGCCTGTGAACAGGCACGGTGAGCATGCAAACTGTGCTAGTGCTGGTGCCTGGTGGACCATCCAACTGAGAACTCAGCGGGACAGGCAGGCACCGGCACCGGTCATGGCATTTTCGCACAGGAGGAGCCAGCAGGGGCTGAGCAGGCAGGTCTGTGCAGGAACCAGGCTGGACACTGTCCTTTGCGGAGACAGCACCCGGGCCCTGGACCAGGAGGGCGGCCCCCGAGGCTTCGCTGATTCTTTAGGCCACAGGTGGCAAACACAAGGCCGCAGCCAGAATCCCACCCTCCACCTTGTTTCCACCTGGCGGCAGCGCCCAGCTCCTTGCCCCTAGGTAAGTAGTCACGTCGATACAGTCCGAACATTACATTTGGCCCTTTGAAAGCAACCGCGAGGCTGATGAGGCCCTCCGTGGAGATGAGTCTGACGCCCCTGCTCTAGACTCAGATCAGACGCCCACAGGGCTGCAGGCTCTGACAGTGTCCCTGACGGGCGGGCTCAGGCCCCGCAGACCTTACAGTTTCTTTGATTGACATCATTTCTTGGGGACTCTCCATGCCAAGTTGCTTCCCCCAAAGAAGGTGTTATTAGGTGGTGATGTCTGTCCTGCCGCCCCCCCTGGGACTGGGGAGCAGGCTGAGGCTGGGGGCAGAACGGCAGAGCCTGTGTCCGTGGTGGACGTTCAGGTTGCAGACTGCTCAACCAAGCCAGGTTTTAGAGATTTGCTTGTGGTCACACAGGAAGTCGCCACAGTCAGGGCCCAGCCTTCAGCCCCTTGGCCAAACTCTCTGCCATCTAAAATGTGTTTTCCTGTCATTTATTGGAAAAGCTTGACTCATTTCATGAGTCACCTTCTCAAAAGCAGCCGAACAGCCGGCTTCTTCTTGCCCCATTCAGGCAGCTGGAAAGTGAGATGGCAGCTGGCTGTCCCCGAAGCCCGCAGGGCCCGCTGGCCAGGCGCTGGAAGTTGCAGCACCGGGGCCCCTGACTGAATGGCCCCACGGTTTCTGACCCCACTGCACTTTCCCTGCTGCTGCTCCACCTCCGGGGCTGGGCGTGAGGCAGAGAAGGGCCTGCTGGGCGGGCTCTGTGTTTCTGTCCTGGGCAGCGAGCTGGGGCTGTTTTCAGGAGCGAGGTGCCCACGCACCAACCACCTCCACCCGCTCCAGGGCCCTCACTGAGCATTTAGAGAAGACAAAGGAGGTGAGAATCCTTTTCTTTCCACCTTCCACCAGTATAAAAGGCACCCCAAATCCTTCTGCGGCCTCTGCTGAGCCACGTCCCCTGCTGAGCCGTGTCCCCATTTCCCAGGGAGTAATTGTGACACTGCGTTCAGGTGGCGCTCAGCTGCAGCCAGAAGTGAAGAAAAGGCCCCTGGGGGGTAAGGGGGTGCTGCTGGCCACCCCCCAGGGTTGGGACTGCAGCCCTCACGAGGGAGGTGATGTGTGTGGTGTCAGAGGGTGAGGACCACGGTGGCCGCACTGGCCCAGAGCTCAGCCCTGGCGTCGGGTCCGACGTGTCCCCTTCGGGGGATGTGCTCTGTGAGGGCACCCCGGCCGATGCAAAGCCCTCGTGGACGACTTGCACATTTGTCGGCAGAGGGGACAGACGAGAGTAAGTCCTACTGAGGGACAGTTGCAGCTGTCACAAACGGGGCAGCCTGTGTACACACATCTGAGACCCACGCCACTGTCCTCAGTGAGACGGCACCACCAGGAACCGCGATCACAGCAGGACTGGATTCCGTGAGGAAGAGAAAGGACAGAGGGAGGGACGGAGGGAGAGGGGGGCACAGACCCAGGGGATCCCACTCCTAGTGTCTGCCTCCAGGGGGCGCCTCAGAGCCCGTCCCATCTGAGGTGTGAGAACCCCTCCGTAACTGAGAACGAAGCCCCGTAAAACCTGCCGTTCTAGCTGAGAAGGGGCGCGGCTGTTTCTACAGTAGCAGGAGGCACTGGCTTCAGCCCCCCCCCACCAGGCGTGTGCTCCTGTCCACTCCTCCCCGTGGACCCCACTGGCCCGGTGCTGACCACTGGGAGCCAGGACGGGGCTGGGTCCAGGCCTCTCCCACTTGCTCGCCTCTTTGCTCTTAGAAAAACCACCCGAGGCCGGTCCGTCTGCTCATGTCTGAGTTTATCCTCTCGACAATTTGAATCCCAGCCGTGGGCTCTGGTTCTCTTAAAATGAAGCATTTGGTAGAGCATGGAGCTGATTAGAAATAGGTTTTTTGTGGCACAAACCAAGTTAGGGGTTACCACAAGGTGTGCACACATGCAAACACGGGCACATGGGCATGCACACATGTACACGTGTTCGCCCACCCCCGGTCAGCAGGCTGCCGGGCTCTGTGGAGCTGGGTAGTCATATGCAAGTCCCACCCTGGGACAGAGGGAGCCCGTGGGCACCGCTGACCCACCCCTCTCAGGAGGGTGTCCTGTCAGGTGCCCAAGTGCCTGGGGAGGCGTGGCCGCCTCCAGGGAACATGGAGGTGCTGTGTGCCCACCCGTCTTAGCCATCCTTGACTGGCGTTGCCTCGGGTAGAAGGGGTTCTTTCGGGACGTGGCCGAGAAGCCTGGCTTCATCCTCAGCCTCAGACCCTGGGCCCTCGGAGTGACTGCCAACTCGGTGCACAGATACGAAACCAGATTTATTGACGTGCTCGCCCGCGGTCACGGCGTACACACCCACAACATTGTAAATGACACGCTGGCTCTGGTACCTGCGCCCGGTAATGACCGATAAACAGTTGCCTGCCAGCGCCCCGCACTCCTGACACCCAGACCTGCCTGCACGGCTGGCAGCCTGAGGGCCCACGGCCAGGACCACCGTCGGCCAGCACTGCGCAGGGGCGCCCAGTCCACTCTTACTTGTCACAGTAACTCTCCACTGAAGCAGAAACCACCCAAAGATTGTTTTCTTCAAGGAGAGAATAGGTTTGCCCCCACCAGATCAAACACCCTGTTTCCAGGGGTGCCCTGGTGACCGGAGGCTGTTGGGTGGATGGGCCTGAAGTGACTCTGAAGGTCCATTCCACAGTCGAGGGGCCCCCAGAAGGCCGGGACCCCTCGAGGGGTGACACACTGCTGCTGTGGCCTTTGAGGAAGGAGAGGGGCACCTCAGCCTGCAGGAACAATTTCAGGGGCGTCCCCTGCCAGCTTCCGTGTCCCGTAGACAAGCAGCAGCCCTGGTGAGACCCAGGGTAGGGGACAGGGATGGGAGCCATGCAGAAGGGGCGACCCTCTCCCTCCTGGGGGCCCAGCTGCCAGCCGAGGATAATAGACGTGGAGTTCAGAAACCCTTCCTTGCACAGCCGCTGGACCCGAGTCTGGGCCAGCACATCTCATTTCAGGGGTCACCTGGTCTCCCCCATTCTCTTTGAAAATGGGTCCATGTGCACAGCAACATGTAACAGACAAAATCACCTACACAAGGAATTTCACGATGATCAGAGTTTAGTCCCCGCCTGTCCTGCAGTAACCCAGGCCCTGGGTCGGGGCTGGCGAAGGCCCAGTCTCCCCAACTTGCGCTACGTCACTCTGGGGCCGGGTTCCATGGTGGCTGCGTCACTCTGGGGCCGGGCTGGCCGGCACTAGATGACCGAGGTCTCCGTCTGCAGGAAGGACAGTGTGCGGGAGCCGCGGGGGAAGTGCAGGGTGCTCTCCGAGCCGTTCCTGGAGATGGACAGGCTGTGCAGCCGGTCACCCCGGCCGGAGGGCCGGCTCGGGCCCAGGCTCGGCCACTTTCTTCTCAACTCGTTCTGCACCTGGGGGTCAGGAGGGGATGCTTGGGCCATGAACTGCAGGCAGAAAACACTCCTCTCTCCTGCCCTTCCTGCTCTCATCCCTCCATTGCATCCAGTCAGGCGGAAGGGAACGGGCTTGGGAAGAGGAAGGGCAGGCAGAGAGGGGTGTGGTGGTCAGGGCTGTCCCTGGTTGTCTGCACTGAGAGACCACAGATGCTGGCTGTGGGTCACACCCAACAGAAGCTGGGGCTCTGGGTGCAGGCAGGGGGGCCCCTCAGGACGTCCCCACGGCCCGCGCCTCTGTGCGTGGGCCCGAGGCGTGACGGGGCTTACCTCGCTGTTGAGGAAGCAGTAGAGCACCGCCACCACCAGGCCCTGCGGATGAGGAGGTGTGTCAGGGGCTCGGCACACACACTGGGAGGGGCAGGGTGGGGCAGGGCGGGGCGCGGCACCCCGCCACACCCACCTGGAAGGACCCCACACACAGCTCAAACAGGATCTGGTACTTGGAGGAGATGCCAATGGGAAACACGGCAAACACCATGTAGTGGACGCCAAACAGAGGGATGAGCAGCAGGGTGGACTTGGTCAGCCTCCTGGCAGAGAGAAGGGCCCTCAGTGGGTACGGCGGGGCAGCGGAGGCCTCTGGCTGGGGGGCACCCCACCATCAGCTCCTGTTTCCCCAGGCTGGAAGGAGACGGGTGACAGGGACCCGCCCCAGGTCGCAGAGCTCTCGGCCACTGGGATGTGGGCCCAGACTGTCTGAGCCCGTGGCTCCAAGCAGCTGGACCGGCCACTGCCCTCTACACTAGGGGCGGCTTCACACCGGAGCCCAGGGCTGTATTTTTCCTTCTACGCTCCTGATGGAAATTTACGGAACCATGCCCATCACCAAGCACGAGACCCGAGGGTGCAGGAAGAATGAGACGGAGACCCGAAGGAGGCAGCCGAGGCGGCGAGCCAGCCGGCACGCGGAGGCACCCTGTGGGCGGCACCGGGACCGTCGCCCCACCTGCCTCGGGCAGGACGCTGTGCACAGGCCCCCACGAGGCGCCCCTAAAAGCAGCTCCCAGGCCCTGTGCTAGGCACCGAACCCACGACTCTGGCTTCCGGAGCCCCTTCCTTCTGCTCCCCACACGCTGGCCTCGTCCCCCCAGCTCTCGGTTTCCAGCTGCGAGGGCGGCTTGGCCGGTGGACGGGACACTCACTTGTACTGTGACTGCTCGCTGCCACCGACGTCTGGGGACATGAGTTTCTGCAGCAGAATCCGCACAATGCTGACGAACAGGACAAAATTCACCTGCAGAAGAGACACACGTCTGCTCCGGACGCTCCCACCCCTCCTCACAGCGGGGGTGCGGCGTAGGAGGCTCGGCCCCAAGTCCACCCCTTCTAGCCAGGACGGGCCAGGCCCTGTGTTCACAAAGGGCCGGAGCCCTGCCCAGCCTGCCTCTGCCCCCCTCCCCCCATCCACCCCAAGTGGGGCTGGACATCGGCAGTCAGCCGCAGCACATGGTGTGGTCCCCACGCATGCAGGCAGGAGTTTGGAGAACAAAAAGGACAAACGGAAATCCTGCTAGGCCCTCAACCTGTCCTAACAGGTCAGCCTATTTGTGACCCCCCAGAGGCACGCCCCCCACTAGGGGGACACTGAAGCTCCGTCTCTGCTCTGTTCCATTGTCCTGTCGCTGGGACCTCCCCGGGGAGGAGGGACAGCATCCACTCTGCCCTCCTGTGAGGTTCTGCTCTCAGACTGAGGGGGATGGGCCTTGGCATTTAATGCGGATGACACCTGCTCTCCCCCAGGTGTGCACCCGACAGGCAACTCACGCTCCCGTGCCCCGTCACTTACTACAATGGAAAGTAAAATTGGTGCTCGAATCACCCACCAGGGGCCGCTGTGCTCATTGGTATCCCAGCAACTGCAGGAGAGAGACAGGAAACTCGGTCACCACCCACGTGTGGCAAGTGTGCTGCCCATGGGTTCCCCTCCCCCGCACCAACCGCCCCCAACACCACTTCCCTGGTCAGTCCCACGTGCCCCCCACTGCTCCGTGTGGCCACACAATGACGGTACAGCCAAGACACCCTGCTGCCATCCGTCCCTATCCAGAGATTTTTTTCTTTTGTCCTTCCCCACGTCAGTCTGCGAGCGGGAGGGAGGGGACCCCACAGTGTAACCCAGCAGCGAGGGGAGGAGGGGCAGGTGAAGGCCCAGGAAAATCCCGTAACTCATGGGTCTAACTCAGGGGCCGGTGCAACCCAGACTGTGCGAGGCAGAGGATCCGAATCGCTCCATCTTTGGGGGAAGGTCCCCCTTTAGAAGGCACTCACCCTGTGTCTTCTAAAGAGAGCCTGGCCACTGTCCACGCGCCCGTGCACACGGTGGGGATGCCTGTGGAGACACGACTGGTCACCCACAACCCCACGGGCATCCGCCTGCACCACCAAGGATGAGGGCCTTCTGACCAAAAGGTGACGCGGGGACTCTCCCCAAACACACACGAGGTCAGGCCCGCGCCTTGTTGAGCAGAGGCGGTGAGCCGGCACGTGTCCGAACATGGACCCTTCACGGGCCTGACCATGCACGGCCTGGCGCACGCTGTGCCTGGAGTGTGGAGGGGACGGTCCTGGACCCATGGGTGGGGTGGCCCTGGTTGTGGTGGGTGTCCCACAGCACGACCGCCCCTCCGGCCTGGCTAATGCCAGACTTTGCTAGCAGGCGCCCCTCCTCCCCGGCCTATTTCCTGACTTTCCCAGTCAGCCTTGCTCCAGCTGTGGGGCTCAGAGAGCAGTTTCAGCCCCGTCTCCGGTTCCCAGCAGTGTGAGTTGTCCTGGAAAAGCTCTTCCTGATGTGACCTGAAGGGCACCCCAGGGGCAGCCCAGTGCCTCCTGAGAGGACAGGAGTCAGGAAGTTGGGCGGCCAAAGGGGCGTGGGGCGCACGGGCACGCAGAGGGCGGCAGGGGCGGGGGGCGTCCTTACCCCACCCGATCAGGAGGTAGGCGGGAAAGCGGCAGCCGGGGGAGAAAATGGCCACCAGGAGGGTGTGCAGGTACAGCCCCTCCACCAGCAGCCAGTAGAAGTTGGCCATGATGCAGTACTGGAAGAACACCAGGCTCAGCTTGCAGCCCACCTGGAACGGCACAGGGTGAGGGGCTGCCATTGCTGCCCCGGACACAGGGCCACCTGTGTGCCTGAGGAGCCGGGACACCCTGCACGGTGGTGCTGACCACAGGTGTTGGGGAGAGTGCACTGGAGGGTGGGCGGCAGGGGTGCCCCGCAGCCCCCACGTGACTGTGACAGTGAGCCTCGGCACGCGCGGCTTCGGCTCCCGCCTGACCTCTGCGCTCCCCACCTCGTCCCCACCGTCCTGGTCCCCATACCCCAGGCACCCCCTTCTCTCTCCCTGTTCCTCCTCACTGTCCGCTCTTGGCAGGAGATAAAAAAGGGGAAAACAAGAGAAACCAGCAAATGAGCTGTTTTCCGAGTGTTGAGGGCCCCTCCCCTCCATGGAGGACGCTTCCCGGGAGACGGCCTTACCCAGGAGGACGGCCGGTCGGGGCAGTGCAGGGTGCCCGAGCTGGAGTACAGAACGTCGTCTTTGACCAGCACCGAGAGGGCTCGCAGGATGAAGGAGAGGAACAGGTTCAGGTGGATGTAGTTCCGGGTGCAGTGCAGCCGCCTGGGTGCAGGGGGCGGGGGGGGAGGGGCAGAAAAGCCAACAGCTGTTCTGTGAGTTTGAACAGTATAGAACTTCCTGAACAAATTCAGCAAGCCTGCTGAAGCAAGTTAATATACAGAAATGAACCCCTTCCTAGAAACAATTAGAAATGGAATTTGCTGTCATTCGGTTGGTTAGGGTATCATCCTGATGCCCCGGGGTTGCGGGTTTAAACCGAGGTCAGGGTGCATACAGGAAGCAACCAATGATGGATCAGCAAATGGAACAATAAACCGATGTTTCTCTCTCTCTAAACATCATTAAATAAAAAATCAAAGAGTAAAGGAGAAATGGAACTTAACAAAATACATAAAACAGCATAAATACCTGAAAAGATGCTCAACCTTCTACCCAAACCCACAAAGCACTGTTGAAAGAAATGAGAAAAAAAAAACAAACAAATAGGAGCATCTACTGTTATCACAGGTTTGAATGATTCAAAATGATCAAGATCCTGATCTGTGGATTCAATGCAATTCAAAATGACATCCTGCGGAATTTGTAAAATTTGTAAGAAGCGGCGACTAACAAGCCAGTTTTTAAGAATTCACGCATGAGTGTAAATGGCCGAACTCCTCCTGGTGAAGAAGAACATCGGCAGACACACACTGGGGGAGATCAAAGCTCATCTTTGTGGCAGACGAGGAGGCAAACAGAACCACAAGGCACGTAGTCCTGTGATGTCATCACAAAGATGTGGTCAAGGACGGTCTTTCCAGCAAATCGTCCCGGATCAACTGGGCACATGGGCTGAAGACAGATGGAACTTAATCCCCACTTCAGGCCACACACAAACGTAGACGGCAGCCCTGGCTGGGTGCCTCCGCAAGTTGGAGCATCATCCTGTACACCAAAAGGTTGCAGGTTCGATCCCCAGTCAGGAGGGAAATGCTATATGCTTCTCTCTCACACCGATGCCTCTCTCTCTCTCTCTCTCTCTCTAAAAATCAATAAACATATCTTTGGGTGAGGATTAAAAAAACTAAATGACAGATGGGTTACACACTTAAACAGGAAAAGCAAATGTAATAAAATATCTAGATGATAACAAGAATATGCCAAAAATTTCATTAACAGGTCTCAGGAAACACTGACCATAGAAAACACATGATAAATAACTTCATTAAAATCAACACTTTTCTTTTTTTAAATATATTTTTTATTTTATTGATTATGCCATTACATTTGTTTTATTCCCCCCTTCATTCCCCTCCCCCCTGCACACCCCTCCCCCACCATTCTCTCCCCTTTAGTTCATGAACACATGTCTCAAGTTCTTTAGATTCTATATTTCCCATACTATTCTTACCCTCCCCCCTATTTTCTATCTACCATCTATGCTACTTATTTTCTGTACCTTCTTCCCCCTTCTCCTTCTCCCACTCCCCTGTTGCTAATCCTCCACGTGATCTTCATTTCTATGGTTCATTCCTGATCTAGCTGTCCTCTTCATTTGCTTTTGTTTTAGATGTGGTTGTTGATAACTGTGAGTTTGCCATCCTTTCACTATTCATCTTTTTTATCTTCTTTTTCTTAGGTAAGTCCCTTTAACATTTCATATAGTAAGGGCTTGGTGATGATGAACTCCTTGAATTTGATCTTATCTGAGAAGCACTTTATCTGTCCTTCCATTCTAAATGAAAGTTTTGCTGGATAGAGTAATCTTGGTTGTAGGTCTTTGGTTTTCATGACTTGGAATATTTCTTTCCAGCCCCTTCTTGCCTGTAAGATCTCTTGAGAAATCCGCTGATAGTATGATGGGAACTCCTTTGTAGGTGACTGTCCCCTTAGCTCTTGCTGCTTCTAGGATTCTCTCCTTCATTTTAATCTTGGCTAATGTATGATGTGCCTTGGTGTGTTCCTTCTTGGGTCTAACTTCTTTGGGACTCTCTGAGCTTCCTGGATTTCCTGGAAGTCTATTTCCTTTGCCAGAATGGGGAAGTTCTCTTTTATTATTTGTTCAAATAAGTTTTCCACTTGTGGCTGTTCCTCTTCCCCTTCTGGTACTCCTATAATTCGGATGTTGGAGTGTTTAAAGATGTCCTGGAGGTTCCTAAGCCTCTCCTCATTTTTTTGAATTCTTGTTTCTTCATATTTTTCTGTTTGGTCATTTTTTCCTTCTTCTGGTCCACTCCCTTGATTTGAGTCCCAGTTTCCTTTCCATTACTATTGGTTTCCTGTGTATTTCCCTTCATTTCAATTAGTTTAGCCTTCATATGTTCCTCTAATTTGTGACTCAAATCCACCAGTTCTATGAGGATCCTGATCACCAGTGTTTTGAACTGTGCATCTGAAAGTTTGGCTATTTCTTCATCACTTAGATTTATTGGCTCTGGGGCTCTGAGTTGTTCTTGAGCCATGTTTTTATCTGTTTGTGCCTGTTACGTATGAGGAGAGGCGCCTTAGGTGTTCACCAGGGTGGGCCCACCCAGGTCGCTGTTTCGTGACGCTGTATGTGGGGACGGGGTCAGAGAGGGAGCAATGGCGGTCTTCTCTGCTCGCCCCCGAGCACAAATGTGCGAGTCCACTGCCCTGTGCCGGGGCCCGCGCGGTCTGTCTCAATACTGTCTCTTCACTGGTTTATCTGTGCACAAATGTGCGACCACAGACAGCCAGTCGCACTGCGCCGCACCTCTTCCCTGTGTCCGCCCGTAGCTACCCCACACCTGGGGCCCTGGCCCTCGACTGCCTGAGTGCCTCCGGGGTCGGGGACCTTTTTTGCCCGACCTGCTCCACTGCTGGCTTCGCCCTCTCACCAGTTTAGCTGAGCGGTTCCTTATTTTTGGACTCCGTATGGTTCGATTTTCTGTGGTTTGATTGCGTTTATCGTTGTTAAAACTTTGTTGTTTTTAGATTTGGTTGTGCGAGGAAGCAAAGTGTTTCCACCTACGCCTCCATCTTGGCGGAAGTCCGAATCAACACTTTTCTTGTTCAAAAGACCCATTAAAAGAGTATAAAGTCAACTCACAAGACTGGAGATAAAATTTCTAATACCTACATCTGACAAGATTCTGCTATGTGATTCCTAAATATGAATTAAAAAAAAAACAGGACAGAACAGAAAAGTCAGCAAATACTTGAAACAATACTTCAAAAAAAAAAAAAGATTTCCAAACATATGATCTCATTATCCACCAGAGGAAAGCAAATATGAAACCACATTCTATAGAAATATTATTATAGACCCAACTAGATGGCTAAATATTAAACTGACAATAAGTGGTGACAAGGATGTAGTGTGAACAGAAGTCCTACACACAGTGCTGTCACTTTGGAAAAGGAGTTGGTGTTATCTGGAAAAACTTGGCTTATGCATAATCTATGACCAGTAAATATAATGTAAATATAAGCATTGCTATAAATGTGTACACATATGAACACATACGTGCCTAAAGAAGTGTGTGCCTATGTGCAAGAGAGAATGCATAGGAATGCTCATAGCTTTGGGCAGCAGGTCCACACCAAAAGCCGCCACACACCCACGAGCAGTTGAAGAGATAAACACACTGAGTTCTCTTTGCAGCGCAGCGAGAGAACAGGATAAGCACATGCAACAGCATGGAGGGGCTTCCCTGCAAAACACCGAACCAGACCCCTGAGACTGGAGTTCCCTTTGTGAGATTCTGAGACAAAATCTGTCTGCAGTGACAACTCCGAATGGTGGCTGCCTCTTGGGGCAGCTGGATGGACACAGGGTGGCCACAAGGTCGGCTTCCTATGCAAGCAGGGTCCTATGTCCTGACCTGGGTGTTGGGAGACAGGCAGCAGGCTGCCCTGGGAAGCCTGGGCTGCCCCACCAAACATGTTTCAGTTCTGCCACTGAGCCTCAGCCCGTGAAGACATTAAATGTGCTGAGTTTTCCTCGCTGTCTGGACAGTAATTCTACAGCTGCTGTGACTCCTCCTCTGTGTTGCCAGCTGCTGTGGGACCCCCAGCTCCTGAGTTTGGGAGCTGCGCCTCCTGCAGAATCTGAGTCTTACAGCCCAGGCTGCTGCGTTTCCTGTGGCTTCTCAGCTGCGCTGCACTCATTTCTCCAAATCGCCTCTTCTTTCTCTTCTCCTTTCCTCCTGTCCCCTTCCTGCTCTCTCTTACCCGCTTCTTTCTGCTCAGTGGGCGTGGGGGTCGCTGCCAGCAGACACAAGTGCCCCAAGCTGCCCTGTGGTCTTCATTGCTCATCAATCATTTAAAAATTCGCCTCCCATACAGGTCTGTGAGCGGACACTGGATGCAACTCCAAGTGTGGCTTCCGGACGAGCTGGGCTGCCACCTGCGTTTCTGAGATGCTGAGAACGGACTTTGGAGGCCCACCCGCTCCCGAAGGCAGACGGGCTCTGCACTGGGAACGTGGGCCTCCTCCTCTAACCGGCAAAACTGGGCACCAGGAGCCCTCGCCTAGTGGGGACGCTGAGAGGGCTAAATTATAAACACCTGTGCAGTGCCTGACAGGACCTGCATGGGTGATGGCTGCAGTGACTCCTGCACCTGGAGGGTCAAAGTAGCCGTGCCAAGTGCCTGGACCATGGGAAGCAGCTGCCAGGACCACCCAGTGACGCCCAGGCCATGTGCTGGCTGACCAAGCCCACACCGCCCTCCAGGACTTGGATAATAAACTGCCCCCTTTCTCTGTGCCTAAAACAAGGACGTGGTCACTTACTGCCCGTGTGCCTTATGGGGCTGCGGTGGAGGACCGGTTCTGGGAGATTGCAAAGCACTCTCTTCCTGGGCATAGTCTCGGGGCAACGGGGCACGTCTTTCTATGACCCATCACCCGCACATTTGTCCGGGCAAGTGGCACCAGGTACACCCAACAGGTGGGGGCTGGCGAGGACAGCATCTGTGGGGCCGAGGCAGAGCGCCGGCTCTGGGAGCCGCTCGTAGCAGCCGTGACCCGCGGAATCGGCCACAGAATGAAGGACCTGCAAGGCAGCGTGTTCTTTCTAACTAAGACTCCCGCCAGCAGGTGGCTCACAGCGCCCACACACAGGGGGCTGTGTTTCGTTCTCACGGAACCGTTTGAGGCTCTCGTAGAGGGTCACGTCTGTATTGTCAATAAATCCAAAATGCTACCAGGCTGGCTCGTTAAATCTGTCACACCAGACAAATCCCGGGAAACCGCCCATGACAAGAACACAGGTTGTTCAGTTCTTTCTTTGAAGAGGAAATATTTGTAGTTCACGTTGCCCAAGGCCAGCTTACCTGCCTGAACTTTTCCTTTCTTTCTCATCTTGAAAAACCCGAAGACTTAAAAATCCGGAGTAAAGCACAGAAGATAGTACAGCAAATACTAATTTTGTATCAGTGCTTTTTTTAAAAGAACTAGAATGTGATAGATGTTGCCCATGGTTTTTAAAGGACCTTCTGGGTTGAAGGAACTGACTTATTCTTTCTGAGACTCAGCAGCCACCAGACAGCCACAGGTGAGCTGCCTAAAAAAAAGCACGAGTAAAATTTAATCCCATCCGCTGGGTTTCTCAGCTATGTTTCTCATTAGTCTTTGCTCATTTTCTTTCCCTTCAAGTATGGATCTGCTTAGGGGTTTATTTGTCAGGTTCCAAAGACCTTCCGTCTGTTTTGCTGCTCATGTCGTCCCAACATCAGGCAGCATCTGAGCTATATCTTAGCAAAGAGAAATAAGACACATGGTGGTCAAAACCCTGTTAAAATTGGCCACATAGCACGCATTCCACTCCGTGCTAGTGAGGCTGAAGACACGGGTTTAATCCTGAGTACTTCCCAGCGTGTCCTAGACCGAGGCATCTGTTTGGGGACTGAGGCCCCTCCCCTAACCCTGACAAATGACCTATGTCCTCAGTTACCAGAGAAGGTGGCTAACAGTCGGGGGGGGGGTGATGAACGTCGCTGCCACAGGAAACAGGCAAAACGTAGACAGTTCACCTCACGCCCTGGGGGTTCCGCTGGCAGATGCACAGAGAGGCTAAGTCCGTTGTCCAAGGGCACACAGCTACCACCAGGCTGACCCACGGCCTGAACCTGGGCAGTCGGACTCCCTCCTCCTACCCTTGAGCACAACACAGTGTCTCTCAGCAGGGTGCCAAAGTGTCAGACACTCGTGTTGCCTCTGTATTTTCACCGTGTTTGCGTAACAGCTGCATTTGTAAGAACAGCTGGACCAAATTCCTCTCCAAGGTCAGTACTCTCTCTTCACACAAGGAGTGCAGAATGTCGGAATAAACACGGTGGCAGCCCCCTGGGCGCTGCGCCGGCTCCGTGCAGCACGGGCTCCGGCCGAGACTGTCTCTCCTCCTCTGATGGGCTCCTGGGTGGTGAGCGGACCACAGTTTTCCGCCCCAAATTACCGGGCAGAATTGCTCGTTTGCGCCACTTACCTGAAGAGGCAAAGAATTATGCTTCCGGTTGTCAGGGAGACCAGGGAGACGCTGTAGCCCAGGGTGTAAATGGCCTTCACCAGGACGTAGAACGTGACCTGCAGAGAAAGACTCTGAGCCGTCGGTGGCCAGCTGGGGACCCAGGGCTGCTGCCCAGGCCCAAGGCTGCCACTCCCTTCAGGAACGGCTCTGGGCTGCTGGCCACCTGGAAACCCTGGACAGGCCCTTGCACCGTTCAATGCTGATTTCCTCTCAAACCAGGACCCTTTTCCCTCAGAGTCACTGTGCGTGACTGTGAATGGTTTCCATAAGGCTGGTCTGTGTCAGGGGGAGGGGACCTGCCACCATCAGGGACCCTGGCGGCTCCCCAGGGGAATCTCACGCCCGCACTGGGACCAGCAACCAACCCCGTGTCCCCCTTTCCACCCTTTCCACATCTCTTTCACCAAGAAAACGCTCGGCTCCATGTGGACGGTTCAAACCTCAGGAATGTACAAGCACTCAGATGACCCCAGGACCCTGAAGACGCCACAATTACCACCAAAGAAAGAGGAGACCCAGCAGTTGCAGGAGGGGCTGAGGCCCTGGCTGGCGTGGCTCAGTGGGTTGAGTGCTGGCCTATGAACCAAAA
The DNA here is from genome assembly GCF_021234435.1 of Artibeus jamaicensis. Lineage (NCBI taxonomy): Eukaryota > Metazoa > Chordata > Mammalia > Chiroptera > Phyllostomidae > Artibeus > Artibeus jamaicensis. Next base: position 6,734,602 of record NW_026521936.1, read on the forward strand.
GGTCGGCAGTTCAGTTCCCAGTCAGGGCACATGCCTGGGTTCTGGGCCAGACTGTTATGGGCCAGGTCTCCATAGGGGGCGTGTGAGAGGCAACCATATACTGATGTTTCTCTCCCTCTCTTTCTCCCTCCCTCCCTCTCTAAAAGTAAATAAATAAAGTCTTTTTTTAAAAAAGAAGGAGTCAAGGGACACAGCTAAACCCCACGATCTTCCCCACACTCTCCTCCAACAGCAGTGACCCCGATTTCCAGTGAGAAATGAAGGAGGTTCCTGTGGGAAGCAAGGGCCCTGTGTGTGTGCACATGTGTGCACATGTGTGTGTACATGTGTATGCGTGTGCATTCTCTTCTCTAATTCCTGGGGTCACTGGAGAGCTTGGGGTGAAGAAAGGGCTGGGATACCTGCCCCGGGGCGACTTCCTTCCAGGTCCGACAAGTCGGGGGGTCTGGGAGGGTGCGCCCTCTTTTTGGCTCTGAGGCCGCAGCGCTCCCAGCTTTGTTTCCAGAAGAAAGCCGATGGCCGGTGAGGGTTTGGAAGCTGTCCTCAGAGGCTGTGGTGGTAGGTCTGTGTCCACTTTCCGTTTTCTTTTCTGAGTGAGGGCCCGCTCCCTACCGCCTCGCCTTGTGGGAGAGCTCAGTTGGACATGAAAAATCCCAATCCTTTTAAAAGCACAGAAATGGAACACAAGCAGCAGACGTGCTGACGGACACCGACACCGCAGCAAACGGCGAGGCGGGGCGGTGGGGAGTTGGGGGCGCCTGGGTCTCCACCCCCGCCTCCTGCCCTTCCTGCTGCGTGGCTGTGTTCAGTCGCACACGCTGCTGCGACCTTTGTCCACAGGTGGCCCTCATGTCACCAGTGTCACCTCCATGTCTTCACACCTGTCATCCTAGGTGCCGTGGTCGTCAAACCCGGACAGAGTGGGGAGGGCGGGTGTGAGGGTCCCGACCTGCAGGCGGGGGAGGGAGCCTCCAGGAGCACGGGGCCGGCTTTCGGGCCCTTCTCCGGTGGAACAGAGACGACAGCGATGCCGCACTCTTCTTCTGGGCCCCTGACTGGACTGTTGAAGCCCTGCGGTTTCTCCAAGTCCGGGGAGTGTGTCAGATGAAGAGAAAAAACGTGTGAAAAACCGGGAGCAGGTGTGCACGCAGGAGCCCCCACGCACGGGCCAGCGCCTCCTTCCCCGGCGTGGCCGCTGGCTGCTGTTTGCGTGCCCAGGACCCTGTTGGCCTGTGAGTCGAGTCTGGTTCTTCCTCGTCCACCAGGTTTCCCCAAGACGCATGGCTGCTCTCTGCAGATGCCCGCAGCCACCGTGGGAGCGGGAAGGCAGGGCGGCAGCTCTGCTCCTGGGCGACACGCTACCGTTCCAAGGACACAGCTCCCAGGTTCCGGAAGCCCGGTCATCGTGAAACAAGGAGAAACCTACAAACCCAGCCAGGCAGGCGGCGCGGCCCAGAGGCTCCTCGCACGGCTGCACCTGCCCCGTTTCCCCTCGAGAGCAGGTGCAACGCGCTCTCCTTTCCGAAACCCTGACCCGACCCACAGCACCAGTTCTGGAGGCAAACGCAGCCCTGGAGCAAAGCAGCTGCCCGAGCAGAGCAAGACCCGGGGCCTGATGTGGACCTGGGACAAGAACCGAGGAGGGAAGAGCCGGGCCCCTGGGGCACCGAGGGCTGTGACGAGGAGGACGAGGGTGAAGATGGCCACCACGGTGCGCGGGGATCCAGGCGGCAGCTCCTCCTGCCCTTCGACGCAGAGACGCCGCCCTCGGACCTGGTTTCCAAACCAGACCTGGTTCCAAAACCGAATCAGATTGGCAACTGTCAGAGAGCATCGCGGATCCCAGGGCGCTGAGTGCTCCTCGGAGACAGGCCCTCGCCATCTTCGGAGCTCCATCCGAAGGGGAGCGTTCCAAAGGGCCCTGTGGGGGCCGACCAGCCAAGTCTCGGCCAACATGGAGCAGAATCCTGAGGGTGAGTGGTCTCTGCTGTCGGTGGAGGGGGTGCATGCAGACGTGAGGGGTGGCAGGAAAGAGTTACGGCCGGGCCTGAAAGCCGGGAGGTGAGGGCAGACGTATTTTTAGGGATATGGCATAATATGGAAGAAATGTGTCCACTTGATGCATGGAACGGCTAAAATGCCAAACAGTTCTCTCAGCTAAATATAGCAGCGTGTTCTTTATTTAAGAGCGATGTCAGCTAATGCATAACACAGAAGGCATCCCTCGGAGGTGCCCGCGTGTCCTGGGGCTGCTGTCTGTCTGTCCTTCAGCGAGATGGCCCGGCAGCAGCCGGGGCAGAATCACACGTGGGGCCGAGAGGTGGCCGGGAGGGCGAGTTCAGCCTTGGTCCTTCTAGATTCCTCTGGGAGGTTCCAGACACTCAGGAGGAAGGGTGCACCCTGAGGCCCACAGAGACTGTGCTGGTGCTCGGTCTCTAGTCGTTCCCGTTGGCAGCGGCTCTCAGCACCCCTGGGACCAGGGACGCCGGGCTGAAGGTGGGAACCCAGGCAGGGATGCGGCCTGTGGTGCAGGGGGAGGGGCAGGAAACTGGGGCAGGAGGGCTCGGGGCCTGAGGGCGGGCGAGCAGGCTGGTGACCCCAGGCGGAGGGACCTGGGCTGAGAACGCAGTCCTGGACGACCTCAACTCTCATGATGGGGTGGGGGGCTCCCCGAGAGGGTCTCCTGGTCCCTCCCATCCTGCTTCCCCGCAGTGTCCAGCAGGGGACGAGGAACAGGGGAGAAGAACTGTGGGGTGACGGTTGGTTTGGTGGGAGGGGACGCAGAGGAGGGACACCTGGCCTGTGGAAGGCGGGACGCCGGGGTGGGCGCTTCCGGGACAGGCCTGCGGCTTCAGGGTTTCCCTGCACCGCCAGGTACGGTGCAGGGCACACCGAGTCCTGCCGTTTCCCGGACCTCCTGGGGTCCACACTGAGAGGTGGCCCCACCCGAGCCCCTTTTCCTTCGAGGAGCTTTTCCTCCTGACTTCATTGGGTCTACGGAGCCCTTCTCCGTATGTAGCCCACCCTGCAGCTTGTGTGGAGGCTATTTTATTTCCCCTGGACTGTAATTGGTTTAGAAACCAGCAAAGATCTCACACACACACACACACACACACACACACACACACACAGCACCTGGGGCAGAGCTTGGCTGCATGGGAGCCGGAAACCCCATGAAAGTCACGGGCCTGGGAAGACAGTGAGCAGGTGACGAGGTGAGGACTCGCATCGGGGGCGTGAGTCCACAAGGGGCAGGAGAACCTGTCCCCTCACCGGCCCCGGCCTGCCCTCTGCTGCTGGGGGACTCGGTTGGCGCCTGTCCTGCCTGGGACCGTCCTGGCCCCTGGGCACATCCACGCCTCTTGGTTTTCATCTTTGGAAGATTTCCCTAAACGGCCGAGTATCCAAAGTACTCATGGGAGCCGCAATCAGGAAGGACAATAAATCATTTTGGTTTTGCGCCGTCATCCTCTTCACTTTCGAGCAGGGCCCTTGCATTCATGACATTTGCAGAATGGACGAAAGTTTAATTCCTAAGAAAAATAGCTGTTGGGCCTGGGTGGAGAAGCATCGGAATGCACAGCTGCTCGGCACTTCATGCAGGCGGAACCCGGTGACCCCAGCGGTTTTCCAGACAGCGTTGCCGGGATGCCACCCATGGCGTGACCCAGGGGACGGAGGACAAAGCTGACGTGGCTTCGAATGGCAGCCAGCTCCCGATGCCCCACATCCAACGTGCCTTCGGACCTCATCGGGCTCTTATCCCCGACAGCAGAATCAGAACTCAGGGGGAAGAACGAGAGAGAAGCAGCCCACCCTCCATGGGGACCTGCTGAGCAGGGAGGCCTCGGACACTCTGTGCCTCAGGCCACACATCTGTCCGGAAGCCCCGGTGGTGTGACCACTGGGCTGATGCAGACACGCCTGCCAGGCGGGACAGGGGAGTCGAAGGCCGTGAACCGGCTGCTGCCCGGGCTTTCCGCCCACGGCAAGGCCATGTGGGACTCACGCCGTGGCTGCAGTGGGGCCGGCCAGGCCTCGCTGGAAGGCCCGGGGAAGACCAGGGGCCTTGGCGCCACCGCGGCAAAGGACTCTCCCTGAGCAATGGGCAAACCGCCGTGGATCACACCCCAACAGGTGGGTCTCATCGCAGCTGGATGCACGGCCGAGACGAGGATGCAGTGATGACTGGGAGGACAGCAGATGGTGAGGGGGAGGCCGAGGGGAGGAAGAGGAGGGTGATTCCCTGCACTGAGCCCTGAGGGCCCTTTTGCTTCAGTGGGCCCCGAGTCTGATCTCTGGTTGGGGGGCCTGGTCGAGGGCAGGGGCCCCTCCTCATGTGTTTGGGGTGAGCGGGGTGGCTTTCAGCAGCACAAACCCCCTTGTTGGTCCCTGACCCCCCGAGGGGCACTTCTGCTGGCTGAAGGGTCTACAGGTGCCACCCAGGGACTGAGAGGAGCATGACACACATGTGACATAGGAACACTCACTTCGGTGGTCGTGCAAAACGAAGAAAGTAAAGGAGCCGGGTTGCAACAGCCCCAGGTAAGACGTGTCCTGACCTCCCAGCTTGGCCACCCAGTCTCCCAGTCCACAGGGGGCCCCCGTGGCGTCACACAGAAGCACCGTGTCTCCCCTGCCCCCCAGGCTATGGGGGGACATGAGCCAGCCCAGAGGAGGACAGTGACTTGGTTTTCCAGGGACAAAGCAGAATAAAGCCACACTGGCCCTCGGCCAGTGCGAGGGCTGAGAAGGGCAGAGGGCAGGCCCGGGGTGGAGCCAAGCCCATGGTTCCCTGAATGTCCCCGGAGACAGGACTCACCTTGCTCACCCCTCCTCATCTCCTGGTACCATGCGGGGGTACACGGTGCCCCACTGTGGGGATACCCCCAGCAAGGCCCGGCCTGGGACACGAGGAACAGGTCACCTGCAGCCAGCTGGCCCCACACCCGCGATGGGACAGACTCCGCCTCCCAGTTTGCAGAGACTCTGTGGCGCTGGGGCTGGCACCGCCACTGGCTCAGGGCCAAGGAAACATCCCTGCAGCTTCTCTCAAGCCAGCCCATACCCCGAGAACGTTGATGGGGGTGGAGAGGCCCCAGGGGCAGAAAGGAGGCTCCCGGGGACTGGTTTCAGGCGGAGGGGGGTGGTTCTGGACACTGGCTGCAGGTGAGGAGAACCGGCCTCTCCTGCCCCCCAAATCCCAGGCCAGCAGGTAACGAACGCCCTGTCCTCAGGAGGCAACAAACCCTGATGACTCTACTCCGTGTGGCCGACCAGCCACAGGGCTGCCACTGCGGGCAGGCAGGGCTGTCCCCATCAGGTGGGCTTCCAAGGACTGAGAACCCACCGGGGAGGCAGGATCCTGGGGGCCTTACCTTGCCCTCGTCCTCAGGGTCACCATAGCCACACGCGTCCATGAAATCCGGGAACATCTCCGACCAGCCGTCGCCTGTGCAGTTCTTGCTTATGTTTCCTGGAAGATTGATTCTGACGTTGGCACGTGCGGGCCCCGGGGACAGAACAGAGCCCATCCTTCCTGTGTCTCTCTCTCCCCACCCCGATCTCAACCGCAAGGACTTGGAAGTCCCCGTCACACCTGCCCGGGGCAGCGGTCAGTCCCACCCCCCCTATACACCAGGCATGTCTGCTTTTCGGTTCTTACAGACGGATCTCTTCACGCTGCCAGAGTCTGGACTGTTTACAACAAAGCAAAACAAAACCACCTTCTGGGGAACCAGCTCAGAGACTCTGCAGGGAGTGAACCTCAACCCCCATCAGCGGGCCTCAGTTTCTGGAAACTCAGTGAGACAGTGGGGCCCACGTCCCAGGAGCCTGCTCGGAACGTGGGGCTGAGGAGGGCTAGGGGGTCGGCCTTGGCCCTGGCCCTGGCCACAGGCCCCTGTGGCGGTCCCTCTCTGGGGCCTAGGAGACTGTGTGTTCACTCCACGCTGGGCCCGCGGCCCCTCATCTGCACAGCCCCCCACACCCACCTTGATGCTCAGGTCCCTGTGTGCACATCTGGCTCACACACAGGCTCTCGCTCACTCATCAGCCTCCCCTGAGGCCTGCTCTGCCCTGCAGCCGGCTCGAGGTGGGTGACCAAGCGGGACGCTTTTGGTCCTCTGCTCCCCAAAACCAGGCCAACACACGGCTGCTCCCTGACCTGCGCAGTGAAGGGAAGGGACACCCTCCGTGGGGAAGCCACCACACCCCATCCCCTGGACGCAGACCCGCCAGAGGAGCTCAGAGAGACACAGCCAAGCACCTGGTCTGCTGTGAGGGCTGCTGAACACCGCGGGGCAGGGCACCGTCACCGTCTCGCCGATGTCCGCTGGGCGCCAGCAGGTGAGGTTGTCCCAGACGCCGCTGCAGGCTGCAGGGGGACAGAAGGAGGAAGAAGGACCCCGGCGTAGGGTCTGCGTGAGTGCTTCGCAAACAGAAACCCTGTTCGTTAGAAAATTATCTTGCAAGTGATTTTTTTGTGAGATAATGTGCACCAACAACATTGCTGAGAATACACGTAGCTACGTGTGTATTTGTATCGGCTTTAGAAAGTCACCGGGCCTGTGGGGGGAAGTTCCAGAGTGAGCCAGAGGGCACGTCACACTTCTCGGTGGTAAAAGAATCATGAGAGCCCTGGCTGGTGTAGCTCAGTGGATTGAGCACAGGTCTGCAAACCAGGGGATCGCAGTTCGATTCCCAGTCAGGGCATATTCCTGGGTTGCAGACCAGTTCCCTGCAGGCCAGTTCCCCGCAGGGGATGCACGAAAGGCAACCATACATTGATGTTTCTCTCCCTCTCTCCTTCCCATCTAAAGATAAATAAGTAAATAAAACCAAAAAAAAAAAAAAAAAGAATCATGAGAACTGTCCTGCTGGTGTGAGAACACTGCACCTCCATGTCTGAATTTTGGGGGCTTCGGACCCCCAGGACCCCCATTTATGGCACTAAGGTGTCAGACCAGAGACAGCTGGCAGCACCCCTCCCTCCACATTTAAGAGCAAAGAGCACCAGCAACTCCCCATTCAAAACCTGGCATTTAACCCTGGCTGGTGTGGCTCAGTGGATTGAGCTCCAGCCTGTGAACCGAAGGGTCACCGGTTGGATTCCCAGCCAGGGCACAGGTCTGGGTTGCAGGCCAGGTGTCCCCAGTGGTGGGATGCATGAAAGGCATCCACACATTGATGTTTCTCTCCCTCCCTTACCATTTATTTATTTTTTAAAATGGTGAGAATCAACTATTAAATGGTTGTTCACATGGTGCCGCAGCCCACAGGCTCCCTGCCAACTGCCAAGGGAAAGAAGGAACCTCCTAGTTCTGGAGGCCTCATTGGACTGGAACAGCAGGAGGGGACAGTGTGGGATGTAACAGGCCGCCACCAGCGCTGCGTGTGGTGGGAACAGACAGTGAGGACTCATCCTTCTTCAGAAGATTCCATCCAAACCGCAGAGAGGCATCCCCGGAGTCCTTGGGAGGGACGTGTGAGCTGGCCACGGAGGCCACACGCAAAGGGCACGGAGGAGAGGGGGCCAGCTCAGAGGCCCGGAGCCTCCACAGTTGTCCCTCCCTTCTGCCTCACGAGCTCCAGCAATGGTGCTCTGCATCCTTGTGGGAAACGCCGAACCACGCAGAAACTGGAACAGCAGCCCCACAGAGACAGCATCCTGAGTCCCTCCCACCGAGACGACACTGGAGGGGACCGAGCCGAGTGGGGAGACGCCCACCGTCCTCTGAGCTCCAAAGGTCTCATCTACATCGAAGCCCTTGACTCGTTTCCGACTTCCAGCCCCCAAGTCCGTCACCAACACGAAGGACCCAAAGCCAAATGCAATGACTCACCCATGGAGCTGGAAGAAATCCCTTTCAAAAATGGCTTTGTCTTGCTCTGTGAGCCCGGCCATTTGCTGGAGGCTGAATCACAGCCAGGCAGGCGCCCCCTGTGGCTTCGGAGTGGGTCTGAGGGCCGCGCTGCAGGCCGGCCCCCTGAGGAGGGGGCTGCCTCTGCCGCCCTGTCCTCTTCTGCAGGTGCTCACAGCAGGTGAGCGCACAGGGCTGACCGAAAGTGCCCCAGGGGTGGGGGGCCGGAACCCTCTGGGAACAGCCTCCCTCCCTGTAGATGCCCCAGGCCAGTGCGCACCCAGGCATCCAAACACTATGTCAACTACTGCCCGCCCTCTGACTTCTCCCTGCCCAGGAGCCCAGGGTGCCCCGAGCGGCTCTCTCACCTCAGGGCCTCAGGTCCCCATAAAGTTCATCCTGTGGCCTGCAGCCCAGACCAGGCTACTCATGGTTTCCCCTCAGCCCCTGCTCTGCTGAGGGCCCACTGGCATGTTCGACTCCCTGCCCAGGGACCCCCCTGCACAGGCCCCGCTCCTGCACCCCGAGCCTGTCAGTCCCAGGAAGGACCCAGAGTCCCGTTTCCCAAGCTCAGGGAGCAGGGGCTGAGATGGAGAGTCTGCCTGGGCGGCTGCCAGCAGCGGTGCCGAGGTCACACAGCGGCTCCAGCAGCTGGTTGGTCCCAGGCTCTGCACCAGCCTTCCCTGTACACGAGTCTCCGCAGAAGTGACCGCGCCACACTGGGGCTAAGGGGACAGGAGCAGGCCAGTGTGAGCCCTGGGCACAGTGGGCTCCGTGACTGTCAACTGCGCACTCCCTGTGGGCGGACGTCCTCTCCGGCATCTCTGCAGCCTGTGCCGGTGGCCGGTCACAGATGCCCAGGGACTCTCGGTCTCACTGAACCCCAGCAGATCTGCAGCTTGCAGCGGGGACCAAATTCCTCCACAGGCTCCTGCTTTCTGTTGTTCGAAGGGTGCACTTTGCACCACTGTCCTTAAATATTGGCCAGAGAGACATAAGGGAAGTGCATCCTTGCACGCTCAGCTGGGCACAGCTGGTGCCACTTAGGAGAGGCTGCGGTCAGTGACGGAGACCCGTCCTGGCAGACCTAAATGCAGAGCAGCGTGCTGAGGGGAGACTCGGAGCACTGCGGTGGGCAGCTGACAGTCTTAGGGCACAGTTCAGGGTGTGACAGTGACCTAAGTGCCCCTGGGGACAGAAAGGAGAGAAGACGGGGTCCAACCAATAAGCTGCATTCTCCTGATGTCACGTAGCCCATGAAGGAGCTGCCGCCGCATCCACCTGACATCTGCAGTGACAGGGATTCAGGTCTCCACATACGTTGTCACGCGTCCATGGCACCTGGGCCAACCACGAGAGCCTGGAGCCCCAACGCGAGGCTCGCAGCTCCCACGGGGCCTCGGCATGGGGACGGTGCGCAGGCAAGAGCGCAGGCAAAAGCGCAGGTGGAGCCTTCAGCCCCCAGAGAAGCAGCTGCACCAGCCTGGCCATGAACCCTGGACGCCTGTAGTTGACACCTAGATGTCACACAGGTGGAAACCTGGCCCCACAGCACAGCCAGCGCTCCAAACGCGTTCAGGTCCTGCTTCACAGGGCACGGGCTGTGCAGACGACCCTGGTCACCCCAGTACCCTGCCTAACTAGGGGCTGCGAGAGCCCCGCCCTCACTCACCCAGACATGAACTGCAAGGTACGGCCGAGATACTGTTTGCTGGGACTCGGCCGCTGGACAGTGCTTTCGAACTGGATGTAGCAAGGTTTTATTTTGGGGGTGACGGTTCAGGCAGGTTTCAGAGGTGGGGAGCAGATGCTCGAACTTGAACTAACACGAAACCAACACTCGAAACCCAGAACTGACCAAAGCTGTTCCCTGAACAAAAGGATTTTTTGTGGGAGCTTACAGAAACCCCAACCGCTCCTATACGTTTGGAAAACATGCTGAATGCAATGAACCCCGAACATTGCAACAAGCACGGCACCCGTGGCGGGGATCCCGGGGGGATGGTGCCGAGGACCGGCAGACGCCGCGAAGGCAGGGGAGCATGTTCATGCCGCTCCCGCCTCCAGCAGCCAACACAGGTGCCCTCGGGAACCCGTGTGCGGTCCATGTGAGGTCCTGTGCACGGCTGGAACCGGCCTCCATGCAAGAAAACTGAGGACACGCCTGCACTGCCATGTTTGCTGTTGTTGACCTTTCATAAACAGTCACTGCTTCCGCCCTGGCCGGGTGGCTCCGTGGGTTCAAGCACCGTCCGTGCCCAAAAGGTTGTGGGTTTGATTCCCGGTGGACATTTCTCTCTCTCTCCCTTCACCTCTAAAATCAATCAACAAGTTCTCGGGCAAGGATTTAAAAAAAACAGTCACTGTTTCCTAATAACACATTAAAGACCCCCTAGGCCTTCCCTGCAGCATCTGCTGACCTGGGACCTCTTGGTGCCAAACGACCATTGGCAGCGGCACTGAGAAGGCCCCGAGGTGGGGACTCGGAGCCCGAAGGACCCTCCGTGTTCTTCCAGGAAAACGTCCTGCGGATTTATGCTCAGGACTTGGGCGACTTCCCAGGATTGGCCCAGCACATCCGTCCACCAGCGTAGTGACGGCCGTGACACACCACCCTCCCACACCGTGGCCGGGTGACCCCCACCTGTCAGGACAGCCCCATGTGGAGACACCCGGCCCTGTCCGCCCCCCCGACAAGGAACCATCAGAGTGCCCAACACCCGAGCCTCATGGGCACTGACCTCCCACAGCCACAACCCCCTGCCTGGTGACGCCCCACCCTGGGCCCTGTTGTCCCCTCCTCCTTGAGCTCCGGGAGAGCACCCACTGACCCCAGGGGACCCGCTCTGTCATCATCGCCAGCCCCGGGGATCTGCCCCACCCACTGGGGAAGGGGCTCAGGGGCAGCAAGGCCACATGCTGGGGACGTTGTTCGTGGAGCCGTGTTGGCAGGTGTCGGTGGCCCAGAGGTGTGACGTGAGTCCCGGCCGGTGCAGCGAGTCTCGGCAAAGAATCGACATCAGGTCACAAAGCCGTAGATTTTCTCACAAACTGAATCCTCTTCAGAAATGGAAGGGGTGTTTGTCTGGATGTTTGTGTTAGTTCTGTGTTTGTGTTTGTCTTCGACTCCTCGTCAGACACGCGAATCGCCCAACTAGAATTGAAAATCCTTGGTTTCTCGCATCGGAAGCCCTTTCACACCAATTTCTTAGTCCTGCAGATTTACCGTCAGCTACAGAGACCTCAGTGCCTCATCTCACTTTTAACGCTGGGAAGCAAAAGTCTGGGGTGGACAGTGGGACCCCCGTCCATCCAGCGAGACACTCGCACAACCAGACGAGGCTGCCCGCCCTCGTCTGCGGCACCGTTGTCCTGACGACTGGGCACTGCTGCCCGCCCGGCACCTGAGCCTCGCAAACTGGAAGCAGTAGGAGGAGGAGCCGGAGCTCAGCACACAGGCGAGTCTCTGCACCTCCGGCACATGGCTGCTTGCGTCCAGCTCTTCCTGCCAGTGGAAAGGCAAGGCAAGGCCACCACATGCGTTTTTGCTCCAGAGGCGATAGTGACTGTGGGAGCCTTCATACTGGAAAACACCCGAGGACCGAAACTGTCCCTGCAGGAAACTGAGGGACACGATTCTCCGCACTCAGAGTGGGGGATGCCACTCCACGACCTTGACCTACAGCTGCCGTGTCCTCCTTTCTGCTCAAGGTGAGCCTTTGACTCACGGTCTCGGCCCTGGGCGCTGCCACCCACACATCTGATGTGGGCACACACAGCACCACTGAGGAGGCCTGGAGCCAGGCGGGTGGGGCCCAGCAGGGATGGAAGGGTGCCGGCCGCAGACGGCCACGGGCCCGCACCCAAGCCAAATCCACCTGCTGCCTGCAGGGCTCTCGAAGTGCCACCAGCAAACGTTCCGGAGATCAGGACATTGTACATAAAGTTTGCTTTTCCAATGTTCTCTGAAAATGGACAGCTGGGCAGTTCAGCGCCTGTATTTCCTCAGAGTGAGAAGTGGGGGCCGTGAGGAGCAGCGGCCCTGCCCCACAGCCACACCCCAACTTTCAGGGGCTGTTGGCACCCCCCACCGCCCCCCATGTCCTCACCACCTGTGGACTCAGATCCGCGGTGCCGAGATGGCGTGACGGGCGATCCCGTGCCAGGAGTCTCCACCCGGGACCTGGGGTCCCGCCACTCACTAGCCGATTCTCAGGCTTTACGTGGTCTCCTCCCAGCCTCCCCCTTTCCGAACCTCCCCCTTTCCCATTTTCACAGGAGGAAAGGGGTCCTCAAGGCCATGATGGCTGTTTTCTTGGGACCCACCTGTCACCCACCCAGCTGCTGACCAACAGGCAGCACGTGGCTTTGCGCAGGACACATACTTGGATCCTGCTGCCGCAAGGCTGAGCTACTTCATCCAAGCAGACCACGAGCCAGACATGGCGCCAGAACTTCGTGGGCTGCAGAGTCTCAGCCCTTCGCAGCCGGGAGGGGCCCTGGGCCCAAGGCCTGGCTGTCAGTGGAGAAGGTGGACAGGCAAAACACTCAGTGCAGAGCGGCGCTGTCCAGTGCAGGAGCCATGTGGCAGGGCCGACCAAGATGCACTGGGTTTCTATGATTTAGTACACGCGTTAATATGTCACACTCATTATTAGTTGAAATGATAATGATTCGGGTATATTTAGATACATAAAATGTATTATTGTTAAAACAAATTTCCTGTGTTTCATTTACTTGGGTTTTTTTAATTTTTATTATTTATTTTTAGAGAGAGGGGAAGAGAGGGAGAGAAACATCAATGTGTGGTTGCCTCTCATGCGCCCCCTACTGGGGACCTGGCCTGCAACCCAGGCATGTGCCTTGACTGGGAATTGAACCAGTGACCTTTTTGGTTTACGGGACGATGCTCCAACCAAGCCACACCAGCCAGGTCCCCTTGCACTTGCTTTCATGTGGCTCCTAGAAGAGGGGAAGTTAACTGAGTGGCTCCCGGTCTGTTTCTGCTGGGCAGCGCGGGTCTGTCACAAAGCCCACGTCTGCGGCTCTGGGCCGAGGTCCTGCAAGCACACCACGCTGTGCCAACACATAACCTTGCCTTGACTCAAATCTTCCCCTTGAAGAGGATGAATTAAGGGCACAGAACAGGGAAAAAGGCAGCTCAAAGACAAAAGGTTTTTGCTCCTGTGGACACTCTGGGTGTTACCCCAGGACCTTCTGAGTTTATAAAATGAATGAGGAGGACCTTCTCATTCATTCTTATGTGGAGGACCTTCTCTTCCATATGAGATTGACCAGAAGTGTGTTAAAAAGCGGTGGAAATGGATCTTTTTTGGGGGAGGAAGGTGCAGATGACTGCACAACACCTGTTTGCCGAGCTAGGCACGTGCCCCGAGCGGCAGCCACGCCCACCAAGCCCTCGCCTCACCTCTGGGCAGGTCCGCCTGGGCCCTCAGGAGCTCTGCACACTTGGTTTCTTCCTCCTGTATTTCCAGATGCAATCGGCATTCCGGGTGAATGCTGTTCACCTGGCCAAGGTTTAAGAAAAAAATAGAAATGACGAAAATGTCCCTCCTAGGAAGACAGTGAGGCAAAAGTTCTATACGAGAAACAAACAAAAAACCCCTGCAAACCACAGAGTTTTAAGCTACTTCCAAACTAACACTCCTCTAAAGGCGACCTCCTTCCTGTTTCTGGCACGATTAAAATATGGCACGATTTCCTTTGTGAGGGAATTACAAGACAAACACCAAACCTAATAGAATTTTTCCTGAGAGGGAAGACACGTTTACAAATGCAGCACACTGTAGGTTCTCGGTGCCGCAACGTGGACACTCTCTGGAAGCCCACAACCTTTCAGTTCTCGGGTCCCTATTCCACCGCCCCCGATGAGGTCACTATGAACACGTATTTGCTCATAAGACCACCTGCCAGGGGTGCAGGGCCCCTCAGACTTCCACTAAGGAACTCCCCCCCCCCGCCCACCCCTGGGAAGAGCCCGGGAGGAGAACTTTGTTCTTAGGGCCTTTGGGCCACGCTGGAAACTCAGCCTCAGCGTCAGGGTGAAGGAGCTTTTCAGAAAGATCAGAGGGAAGGTGGGGGGTGGGTGGGGACAGTCACGCCACTCCTCCTGGTGCCAAAGACAAGCCCAGGGCTCTCCATCCTCCAAGGCGATATTCTGCTTTGTTTTCACAGAGGTCAGAGGTCCCTTTTGTTTATTACTGTCCTCCCACCTCATATAAGTGCTCACAGCATGTTGGCTGGACCCCTGCCCATGTCAGAAACAAAATTCTACTTTCACTAAAGAAAATCGTCCTTGGGGGCTGTTGATAACATGATAGAAAGAGGTCTGTTAGGATTCCAACGAGGGATAAAATTTCCTAAAATGATTAGGAAAAGAAACGTGTTGCTGGACCTTTGGCCAGATGTGTCCTCCTTAAAAGAAAAAAGACCTGAGACTTGTTTCCCCTCCCTCCTGCTGGGCAGCCCCCAACGGCAGAACCCCCGCTTCCCACAGGCTGCCTTTTCCTTCCCCCAAGGGCGGAGCGTAAATGTCAGGATTAGGGTAATTCTACGGACCGAAAAGGAAAAACAATGTTTTGTTCGGGTATTAAAAGACACTGCAATGCCTTACAACGCAAGGCAGCGATCACTGATTCGGGGACATCTTAGAAATCAAAGCGGCATCGGCCACAGTAATTCAGGGTCCTTTTAACCAACCAGTGTTTTCAACGCGCGGAAATGGGCAGCAGTTTTGGGGTTCAGGGGCAGGTCCACAGCCCCCGGACCCCCGAACTCCGCCTTGCGGCCTCGCAGCTGGAGGCCCGGAGCGAATCGTTGGGGGCGCGATTCCGGCTGCGACAGGCACCCAGCAGTAACCACGGCGCGCAATCTTTTCTTTCCTTTCTTAAAGGTCTTCAAAGGAAAGGAAGAGTTTTTCGAGAAAAATCTAGCGCTCTAAGCGAACAAACTTCTGTTCAGCGTACCGTTTCCCCCGGTGCTCTCACATAATGATAAAAAAAAAAACACAAACAAACATATCAAAGCAGAGTGTTTCCAAAAGGAAGTTTCCTGGGCCGCAGCGCGTCTCGCTCTGCCACGAAAACAGGTGCCGGGGGCGACCCACCCGCGTTCCGCTCTGAGAGGCGAGGCGCGCGCAGGCGGCCGCTGCCCGGCCCGGGGGACGCGCCGCGGGGACCCGGGATCCACTTCCAACGAGTCCCGGAGGCGGCGCGGGGTCGGAAACGCGGTCGCGGCGGGGCGGGAAGCGGGCGCACTCACCGGGCCGAGCAGCCAGCCGCAGCAGGTCAGCAGCGCCGGCGGCAGCAGCGCGGGCGCCCTCATCCCGGCTCCGTGGCGCCCACGTGGGGCGCGCGACGCACCACACACGGCTCCCGGGACCGCAGTCCAGGCTCCCAGCCCGGGCGCGGCGCGCCCAGCAGCTGCCACCCGGCGGCCCGAAGCCCGGCCCCCGCCCGCTGCTCCCGGCGCCCGCGCTCCGCCCCGCGGGCCCCCCCCCGCCCCCGCCGCCGCCTCCGCAGCCGAAGGAGCCGGGAAGAGATGCGCACAGGTAAACCGAACGCGCGCACCGCCGAAGCTGGGGAGACGGCGGCTGGGAGCACCCCCCAACACTTGGACACCCCGACCCGGGCCGCGGGCGAGAGCCGCGGTGGGCGTGGGCCTGATCCTGCTTCCTTGTTAAACAACAACCTGAAGACGCCCAGGAAAGTGGCAAGAAATCGGTCGGGGCTAGTGGGCGGTCTGCAAGGACAGTGGGGCTCTGTTGGGGCCACTGAGAAACTGGATTCGCTGGGCAGATGGAGCCTGGTGGCAGGTCCCCCGACGGTTCTCTGGCCCCCTTAAAGATCCGGAGGATTAGTGTAGCTTAAGAGCTAGTTGTTTTCCATCAAACGGAACAGCGCCAGAAATGAAAACCCAAACGGGTCTTTTTTGTTATGGTTTTAACTTCACATTTCAAAATAATTTCAAACTCATACAAAAGTTAGAATAAGAATACGAAGAACAGGCCTCTACCTTTATTTAGATTCAGCCACTAAAGTTGACCTCAGCGTTCCGTCATTCGTGTTCTCTGCGACCACCTTTCCCCCTAGTCTGCCCATCTCACCCCCGTCTGTCCTGTCCGTCTGTCTCTCTGGTGGGAACAGTGTTTGGGACAAAGACCTGGACGCCAGCCATGCAGTCGGCGACCCAGAAGCATATTGACTCTGGATTCGATGAGACAAACATTTACTTTACACACTGCTCCACCCTGGACAAGCCAACGAACTCCCCTGGGCCAGCCGTCCACTTGTAAAAGCCATAATGACCCCGCCCCACCCCACCGCCCACCCCGGAGAGCTGCGCTAGCCACCTGCTTGGAACATGGGGAGACACAAGATCCCCTCGCTGTGGGCCCGGCAGACGAGGCGAGACAGGAAGAAGCAAGCGTGATAGCATATGGGGAACGGGGCGTGCGTGCTTGTGGTGCCGGGAAGAACAGTGGGGAGGGGGAGACCCAGGCTGGCGTGGAAGCGCCCGTGGAACCCCGGACAGGCACTCCGAGGAACAAAGAGTGTGTCCCAGAGAAATCGGGGACCGGGTGGTCCCGGAGGCCTGAGGACAGAAGGGTGGTCTCGACCTGGTGGAGAGCAAAGTCAGCACTGCACACAGGGCAGATCAGAGGGCACGACCAGGAGTCCCACTGACGCTGCCTGGGGCAAATGCTCGTTCTTCCAGGAGTTTCCCTGCCTCCCTGGAAGGGGGTCCTGTGTCCTCGGGGCTGAGGGGAGACGGCTCCTGTGGGGGTGGGGGTGCTGGTATGGCCCTGACCCGGTAGGGTGCGGCAGCCCTGTGCCAACCTTGGGGGCCAAGGAAGCCTTGGTTCCTGCCCAGGCTCCAGTCACAGGGCCCCACCTGGGCCTCCAGCTCCCCCTCCTCTCTGACCACACCCACCCTCGGCACCTGCACCTGCATGTTCCGAGGTGGCCGGGAGGGGGCGCCTGTGCAGCCCGTGCTTCCGGGCACTCCCACACCTGCGCTGAGCCCTGAGTGGAGAGGCCCACACCTGATGCTGGACGTGAGCCGCCGTCCGGCGCTGTCCCCACAAACCGGAGGGCAGGCGCCTGCGGATCCGGTGAGCAGAGGCCTGGGCTCCTGGTTGGAAGACAGTGAGGTTGCCTTGGGAAGAATTGCTGGCACGTGGCACTTTCCAAAGGTAAGTCTCGGGTACACGTGACCCTCGGAGGTCCGTCTGGTCCCTCCGCCCCTCCTAGATGGGTAACTCTGGGGACCACGTCTGCTGGGAGGAGGGGACATGGCCACACCCCACAAGCGCATTCACAACTTTTTTTCCCTGTGAAGAAACCTGCCTCCCTTCTTCTTTCTGTGTTTTTAAAAGGCTGGGTGGCGGCCGTGGCCCAGCAGCTCAGTGGGTTGAGCACCGTCCCCAAACACCAAGCTTGTGGGTTTGCTCCCCATTCGGGGCACACACAGGAATCGGTGCATCAATAAGTGGAACAACAGGTCGGCATTTCTCTTCCCCTTCTCCCTTCCTCGCTGTATTTAAAATCTATAATGTACAAATGAGGGGCTGGGTACCATACTTCAACACCAACTTGATCCCTCCTCCCCATGAGAAGCCTGGGGTATTGGAGAGGGTGCTCAGCTTTGAGTCCTTTGCCCACTCACAGCTATGCCAGGGGACAGGGTTACGGGGAGGGAGGGTGTCAGCAGATGGTCTGGGGAACGTCCCTTGGGCTGTGTCCCCCCTCCCTGCCTTGAAGCAAACTCGAGGCAGGCCTTCTGTGTGTTCACAGTCCCCGAGAGCACCCGACATCCTAGCCCCATGGCACCCCCCACACACACACTCTCAGGGCTGTGCCGTGCATAGAGCCCACGACTGGCCACCCGGACCACTCGGGGCCCCAGGCTGTGGAATTCCTGGCACATGGGTGGTCTGCTGCTGGAGATGATCCTTCAGATGAAGCGGCATGCCGGCGTCGAAAGTTCCCAAACGTTTGCTGACTTAGATGGAAATGCCACCCGGGGATGGGGCCTCCTGCTCTGTGCTGGGGGACACAGACACTGCCCATGCCCCAGCCTCAGCGGTCAGTGATGTCCATCTGCCCGGAGGCTTCCAGCCCCTCCTGACCTTGACTGACCACAACTGCCACTGGGCGGAACCCCACATCCCTGCATCAGGCTAGAACCTGGCCAGGAGCTGTGCGTAGCACTGGGCATGGGGTTTCTGCCGGCTTCACCTCCAGGGCCGGGGTAGGGTCAGAAAGTCCCACTTATGAGCACGGGGCACTGGGAGGGGGGGCTGCTTTTGTGAGTTCTCTCACCTCTCCTCCCCGTGCAGCATTTCTGGGGACCTTCAGCTGCAGCCCCATTCATGCTGGGGGTGCCTCTCAGGGTGACCCCTGTTGGGATTCTCCCCTCTCCAGATGGTCCTCTTGGGAGAAACACTGTCAGGCCGGAGCCGATGGCTGTGTAAGGAGCATAACACCACCCTGGGCTTTGCCAAGCTGGGCGGCCGTGCTGGGAGCGCAGCTCCTCCCCAGACTGCAGTCGGGCAGCCAGCCAGCTGCTTCCCAGGCCAGAGCTGGAGCCTGCCCTGCCTCCCCAGGCGCACGCCGGCCCTGCCCCCAGGCCTGTCTGGAGGATCTGCCCTTGGTGTGAGAGAGAGGGCCTCAGCACAGTGAGTGCCCCCACCCAGGGTCTCCCCTGTGGCTCTGCGGTGACTCCCCCAGAAGGATAAGTTCCCAGACATCTGGGGTCCGTCTCGTTGGAAATCTCCTGAGTCGACTAGCACTGGATTTGGAAATGTGAGCTTTGAACTTGACCAGAACCATGCTGGCTCTCGGGCAATAATGTTGACCTCAGTGGCCCCGCAGCCTTTGGTGTTCTGCTTGGTGACTTCACCCTCAGCTGGAGGCTTCAAACCTGCAGAGACCTGGGCCCCCGGGTCCCTTGGAGGAGGAAGTGGTGGCGGAGATGCTCCAGGAAGCTGTGGCTTTGCACTGAGAGCTCACTTATCACAGTAGTTACATGCTCACCGTGAAACGGAGTGCAAAGTTAAGTTCCCACCCACCCACAGACACACAGTTGCCCCTTATTCCTGCTTTGCACAGCTATAGCACTCTATTATATAGCATGGCTATTAAAGCTGATGAGTCAAGGCTGTTACTAAGTAACGTCTGTGGTTTCTTGTCTGCGCATCGTTGCCTTTCCCACAATGTTGCGGAGTTGGAATCCCTCAGTGTGTAGCCTTTGCAGACGGGCTTCTGTTACTTAGTAGTGGTCAAGGTTCCTCCCAGTCTTTTCATGGCTTCCTGGCTCCTGGCTTTTCAGTGCTTGAGTAATAGTCTGTCGTTTGGATGGACCAGTTTGTTTATCTATCACCTACTAACGTGCATCCTGGTTGCTTACAAGTCTTAGCAGGCAGGAATGAAGCTGCTGTGAATGTTTGTGAGCCAAACCGTGGTCCGCACTGGCTACATCATGTGGCATCCCCACCAGCCACAAATGTGTGTTCCTGCTGCTCCACCTCCTCGTCTGCACTTGGTGTTGTCAGGGCCTGCACTTCGGCCACCCTAGTCTGTGTGCAGTGGCACGTCATTGCTGTTTTAATTCTCATTTCCCTGACAACAGAGCACAGGGAGCATCTTCTCATGCTTGTTTGCCATCTGTATTTCTTCTTTGGCACAGTGTCTGTTCAGATCCTTGAGCTAATTTTTTTTTAATTTTTATTGTTAATTTTCTGATTATTGAGTTCCAAGAATTTTTTCCCCTGCCCTGGCCAGGTAGCCCAGTGGGTTAGAGCACCATCCACATACACCAAGGTTGCAGGTTTGATCCTCAGTCAGGGCACGTACAAGAAGAAACCAATGAGTACATAGATGGGTGGAAAAACAAATCTCTCTCTCTCCCCCCCCTTCCTTTTCTGTCAAATGAATAAATAAAAATTTAAGAACAAAATTTTAAAGATTTTTAATTCTAATCTTTTATCAAATCCTGCAAATATTTTCCACCCACTCTGTGTGTGGATTGTCTTATTTTCTAACAATGCCGTCTCACAGAGCAGAAGTTTTTAACTTTCATTAAGTGCCACTTACCAGTTGTTTTTAGGATTGTGTTTTTGGTGTTGTGTCTAAAGTCATCAGCAAACCTCAGATCACCTGGATTTTCCAGTGCGTCACCTTCCAGGAGTCGCACCCTCCTGCAGGCTGCCCTGAGGCCGGCCACCATTCGGAGTGAACTGGGGTGAGGGGTGGAGGGGTATCTGGGTCCGCTCTCATCCTGCTGTTCCTCACCATTTGCTGAGAGGACTCTTCTTCCCTCATGAGTTGCTTTGGCCCCTTTGTCAAACATCAGCCGACTTCACTTGTGTGGGTCTGTTTCTGGCTCCCCATTCTGCTCCACGGATTCTGTCCCACGGATTCTGCTCCACGGATTCTGTTCCACGAATTCTGCTCCACAGATTCTGCCCCATGGATTCTGGTTCATGGTTCTGTTCCATGGATTCTGTTCCACGGATTCTGTCCAATGGATTCTGTTCCATGGATTCTGCTCCACTGTGCTCCCCAAGCTGGAGAAGGGGGGAGGCCAGAGGTTCCAAGGATAAATTTTGCCAGCCTCAGAATTTTGTTGCGACTTTAACCTGAACTTGATTTTGGGTTAGCCAGTTTCGTACACCCAAACGCAAAGAGTTCTGACCTGGTCTTTTACATTTTCCTTCTATTTCCCTGTATGTTTCCTAAGTTTATATACATTTAGTTTAAAAAACAAGTGTTATTTTTGACATTTTTTAATGGAACAGTGTATATTTATAGAAATGCACTGTCTGTGGTGTAACTTTTTCCAGTAGTTTCTTTCTACTTATTTTCAGTTTAACAAATATTTATACATTTGCTGGTGGTACATCTGTCCACCCAGCCTGGTACAAGGAACTATGGACAACCGAGGCCTCTCCCTCCCTTCGGGTTGGCAGAGTGTGTCAGAGACACACACGCACACACACAAACACTTTCCATGGAGAATATGGGCACATTCATGCCTCGTTTTTCTGCTGTGATGCTCGGAAGACTCTGGGACGTCTCCTGTCCAGCCGACACAAGCCCTCAGCATTTTGTTCTGGAACCGGCAGGGACTGGACACTTTCCCTGGGCAAGGGAGAGTCAGAGAAGAGCCCCAATGCATCACAGGCAGAAGTCACCTTCAAAACGTGTAGTTACTACTACACCAAAGTGCCAGATGGGAAATTTCTGGCAG
This sequence comes from Artibeus jamaicensis, assembly GCF_021234435.1. Classification (NCBI taxonomy): domain Eukaryota; kingdom Metazoa; phylum Chordata; class Mammalia; order Chiroptera; family Phyllostomidae; genus Artibeus; species Artibeus jamaicensis. The sequence goes on from NW_026521936.1 coordinate 6,755,736, forward strand.
GTGCCCGCGGGAGACCAACACAAGGTCTGCAGGGAGGGTGAGCGTTTCGAGAACTGCCTGGGCCTCTGCGTGTCTCCTCCAGCCCACGGCGGTCCTGCCGGGTGCCAGGCGGGTGGCTCTTGTGTGGGAGAGATACCTGTGTCCAGATTCCACTACATGGTGTTCATGGCTGAGTTTTTAAAATGTTTTTTCCCCTCTTTCCTTCTAAAAATCGAAACCCACGTTCCACAGAGCCAACGGTGTGACGTGTGAGTGTCCAGCAGACGAGCGTGCTGTAGGGGCTCCATGACGCCCCCGCACGATTCCCATCCCACCGCCCGGTGGAGCTGTGTCAGAGCCACGAGGAGCGACAACCAGAACCCCGTTAGTTAGGACCTTCTCTGAGTGACTGCCCAGAGCAGACACGTGGCTGGAGCTGGTGTCACTCATCTTGACGTTTAATCACATGCCGATCGGCGTAGCCGTCTGATTATTTAATGTTCACCTCTCAGCTGAGTGGCACACTGGTCACGCCTCACGGCCCCTGGGGTGCTGAGGTGCCGGGGTGCAGCCTCCACGGCAGCATTTGCTGCGTGTGAATTTGCAACATCCGACCACTTCCCAGCCTGTCTTCAGAGGATCGTGCAAGACAGAAAACCTCACCCCCCAGTGACCCTTCGCCAAGCAGCAAGCATTTATCAGCACCCCGTACGCGCCAAGCACCTGATGGACAGCCGGTTAAAAACGTCTCGGAGAACCACAGACGTGCTTCAGGTGTACGGGAAGGACAGACGTCCGCAGGAAAAGCCACAATGTCATCAGAGCCTTGTCGTGGTAAATGCAGCCGGGAAACTATGGCATTTCGGATGGTTTATTGCTCACACATGAAACAGATATTGAGCTGGAACCCAAACGCTAAAGAGAGCAGCTCGGGCACCTTGTGACTGCGGGAACCGGAGACCTGCCAACGCGCACGCCTCCCGAGGAACGCGCCCAGAGCGACCGAGAGCACTTTAGCTGATTGCTTTGAATTGTTTCGTTCCACATCCTGCCTTAATTCTCTTTATGCGGTGTTCTCTCCTTCCGGCTTGTAAATCATGTCGTTGAGCGAGGATTAAAAATAGAATGTGGGGGAGTTAGAAGAGGAAAGCGAAAAGCAAATTTCAGATGGAGTAATTAGATTACCCCGGGCCCTTCTCCCCGCGTGTCCACGGGAGGCAGATTTTCGGGAAGGTGACTTGTTTTGCCGACTCAGCAGCACTGTGCCTGTGTGGCTGTCATGGGATGACATGAGACTGGCCCACCTCACGTCGTCACCTGGCCCGGGTCTCCCCAGGAACTCCAGGGGACCGAGCAGCAGCCGGCACTTTCTCGGCACCACCGGGCTTTCGCAGCCACGGGGCCACAGGCGGCCGGCACGCCCACCACACTGATGTGAACCTCTGACCCAAGGGGTTAACTGCTTGCTGAAGGAAACGGTATCGAGAGTCCTTTTGAACGTTTAAATTCTTTTCTATTTGTTCTTTCAGTCAAAAGGCAGTTCAGCCCCCAGATGCATGCAGAATGGGCCTTTCTTGGGGTCCATGTTGCCAAAGACCAAGAGGTACAAGCCGCTCCTGGGAGCTCCCGACAGTGGCTGAAGGTTGTGCGCTCGGAAACACGCACAGAAAACTCTTTGCACTTGTGTGTTTAATTTTTACAGACTGTTGCACAGGATTTATTTTTATTTTTTCCCTCTCCAGAGGACATAGTCATTGATTTTAGAGAGAGGGAAGGGATGGGGGGAGAGAGAGAGAAAATGAGAAACATATGTGCCCCAATCGGGAATTAAACCTGAAACATTCTGGTTTACAGGATATCTGAGCCACCAACCAGAGCACGAGATACAGTTTTAAATAGTGATACAACAGAAATAAGCACTTTAAAAGGAAATTTACTTCACTTCATAAGCAGTGTAAACACACTTAGCTCTCCCGGGATAATAGTTTTGGTGAAAGCCATGTGACCAAATACATTGTATCATGTTTTTAAAGACTTGCCACATAATCGATACATTGATTCTCAGGCTTGGATCCATTCAGAGTTCGTTTCATTGCTTGTTTAATAACTGTCACAGCCACTGAGGCAGCTGACAGGGCAGATCCGGGGTGAGACACGCGTCACCTGCCATGTTCATGGAATTGTGAGAAGGTGCATTTCCAGGGCAACCAGTGGGAATTCTGGAATGAGAGAATCAGACGCGCAGAGAACCCTTGCCCCAGCAAAACGACAATTTCCCTGATGAAAATTATAAAGAACAAACCATAAAATGCCTTTGGAGTCCCAGCTGGTGTGGCTCAGTGAATTGAGCACTGGCCTGTGAACCAAAGGGTCACTGGTTCAATTCTCAGTCAGGACACATGCCTGGGTTGTGGGCCAGGTCCCCAGTAGGAGGCACAGGAGAGGCAACCACACACTGATGTTTCCTTGTTTCCTTCCTTCTCTTTCTCCCTCCCTTCCCCTCTCTCTGAAAATAAATAAATAAAATCTTAAAAGGAAAAAAAAAACAACAAAACTCTGCCCTGATGTTCATAAAAGGAAATGGAGAATCATGGATTCAAGAAAATCTACTAAATCTTGGATAAGAACACTGAGGCATTAAAGCCACGATGGCCCAGTGGTTCCCAGTGGCAGAGGCTCCACCCTGGACCCGTACACCCAGAAGTGTGGGAGCCCCATCACCCCAGCTCCGCTGTGGCTTCCCCTCAGTGGGGGGAAGCAGCTGCGTTTCTCGCCCTCCTCCCAGCCCGGAGCCCCGTGGTAGGAGGGGAGCAGGCTGACTGGGCTGGCATCCTGTCATTGCTCACAGGTTGCTCTGGTTCGTGCTGGGAGGGCACCTCTCCCACCCACGGGCGAAGCAGATGCGGCTCTGGGCGGACAGGCAGGATGCCCCGCGGAAGAACTTGGCGTTTTCTCTGAGGAGCAAAACATCACGCTGAAGGTTGTGAAGGTTGTTGTCAAAACCAGTGGCGATCACGATAGAGAAATAAGTCGAGGGCTGTGGGCGCCACGGGAGGAGCCACGTGGCCGAGCAGCTGGAGCGTAACGGAGAGAAGCAGAGAGCGACGGCCAAGGAGCCTGCTGGGGTCGCGGTCAGCTCTGGGTGTCAGCCAGGCCGTGCACAGGGGCCCAACAGAAATGACGCCCATGTCACAGAGAAAGCAATGGAATGGAGAGCGATGTAACAACCCACTGGCAGAATGGGGCTCCCGGCCTCATGGTCCTGCGTGTCTTCTTCACAAACCGGCAAAACATGCTGAGTGGTCACCTCGCTTGTCCGCCTCTGTGCCAAAATGTCAGTGCCTCCGGGACCCCACTGGTCCCTCGCCCACTTGAGGCAGGTGGGAGACTCTGGGGCCAGCTGCCCCCTTGCCCTCTGGCTCTCCCCCGCTTCCTGGAGCAAGGGAGGTGAGGCCCGGGCTTGCACAGCACACCTGCCTCGCAGACCTGAAATGCACCCGTGGCAGCCACTTCACGCAGCTCACGGTGCCAAGAGGGGCGAGGGGAAGGAGAAGGCGACGGTGGCCAGAAGGATGAGGATGGAAATGGGCTGATGAGTGGAAAAGAGGTGTCATTAAGAACAAAACAAGATTTCCCACGCCGACTTGGAAAAACATCCGAGGAAAGCAAATGTGCCTCTGTGAGCTGCTCTGTACTGTGTTTGGTGGCCTGGTCTCCTGAGACCTTCTAGAAACCCCTTCATGGAGACATAGCCTTCCCCTGAGTCATCCGCTGTGCACAGGAGGAGGAGCCCGGAGCTCTGCTGAGTAATAAATAACACGGACGATGGTCGTGCTACCAAGCACTGATCTGGGCTGGATGCTCTGCAGACTGTCGTCCTGCACCACCTGTCTCATTAGCAACAAGAGGTAACATTTCTAAGCAAGGTTTTCTCTCTTCTTTGGTGCTTCTCATGTGTGGGTGGCTGGGAGCAAGGGGTGCCTCCCCGGGGCTGTGCTCCGTGGCCGGCACATCTTTCCAAAAGAGGAAATCTCCCTGAGGATCAGGCGGAAAGGTTTTGCATTTTTGAGGTCTTAAAAAATTGTGTGAATCAATGGAAGCAAAATCACACACACACACACACACACACACACACACACACACACATCTCTCATTTACATGTTGCTCAATCACATGTTTATCTGGTAAGGCGGCAGAGGTGAAAATTTATGTGCAGCGATGATACAACTGGCTGCTTTCTTCCCGGTCAGCAGCGGCAGCGGTGCCAGGAGCGCGCGCCAGCGTGAGCAGGGCCTGCGGCGGGTCAGCCCCGGCCACAGACGAGCATAAACAGAGCCCTTGGCAAGTGCCACCAGAAGCAAGTGCCTGTTCTGTGGAAGCGCTGCATTTATTCCCTTGCAGACGTGTGGGATATTTTCCTTTGATTAAACATTGGCTCCTCACTAGTACGCAGCCTTCCTGCAAACAAGACTTTTGCCTGTTTTGTTTCATTATTCTGCCCTTAGCACATTCCCCAGCATGTAACAGTGTTTAATAGATACATATTGCACCAACAGAATAAACTGACATGACACAAATGTAGCAGCTCCACTTCCTGCCACAGCTGTGTTCCACCAGAAACTTTGTTTATAAACGGTCGATTATGCCTCCTTGCATTTCTCTTTGCCAGGAGTTTCCTGGTAACCAGAGGCTAAAAACATTGGGGTGGGAATAGTGGAAACTATTCTCCATCTACCTTTTATAGCTGCATTTTTAACCTGACAGGACAGATCTGTGTTTGAAGGCAGGAAGTTTGAATGTGAACTTGAAGTTGATGAAAACACACAGTGTGATGAGAGACGTCCAGAAGATCCCAGCAGCCCTGGAAGTGAGGCTATAAATACGACGTCATCCCTCCAACATTGCGCAGGGGATGGCCCTTGACGGCTCGGTGACAGTGCACACCTACGATAACTCCGTCTAAAACTCCCATGACACCAGCCCAGGAGGATGGAGAAATCATTATTTTTGAAACATGAGCTGTTTGGCCAGGTGCTGAGACCATTCAGCAGGGAAAGGACATCGTCTGCAACAAATGGCGTTGGGAAGACTTGATATCCACACGCAAAAAACTGAAGCTGGGTCTCTTCCTGACACGACATAAAAAAAATTAACTCAGACAGTAAGATATGCAGATGGCGTGTTACAGAATCGTACACCTGAAACCTTTATAACTATTAACCGATGTCACCCCAATTAATTTAAAAAAATACGGCCAAGTAAGGGACTGGTGGAATAGAAATCACATTCAAGAAAGTGCTCAGGATGACACATCAGGCCAAAAAAAATGAACTCAGAATGGACCATAAGAGCTAAAATGACAGAATCCTTAGAAAACACAGGGGGACAGACTCATGACATTGAGCTTGAAAACGATTTCTTGGGTACTAAACACACATGTAGCTAAAGAAAAAAAACAGATGGGACCCCATTACAATTCAAAGCTCTTGTACGTGAAAGGACACGACCAACAGAATAGGCGAAAGCATTTGCAATTTATTTTTGTAAAAAAGGATTGATATTCAGAATATCTATAAGAATTCTTATAACTCAACAACAAACACACACACGACCCATTAAAAAGTGGGCAGAAGATGGGGATAAAAACGTGTCCAAAGAAGATAAGCAAATGGCCAACACGCATGAGGAGATGCTGGTCACCAGCCTGTGAGGAAACGCCAAGGGGAACTGTGGGCGACACCGCCCCCAGTGGCCACTGTCAGAAACAGCACCTGCAGGTGCCGGCAGGAGGCAGAGAAACTCGCTCTCCGGTGTGTCCGTTGCATAAAGAAGGGAAAGTGGGGACTTGAACCGGTGCTCGCACACCTTGTTTCCAGCAGCACCGGTCACAGCAGCCGGAGAGGTGGAAGCAACTCACAAGTTCATCGGGCGATGGACAGATAAACAGCACATGGGACAGACACACACGCTTTTGAGAGAAAGGACATTCCCACACATGGGTGACCCTGGAAGACGTGAGGCCAAGTGGAACAAGGCAGTCACAGAACAGCCACTGAGGGACCCGGTGTGTGTGGTCTTCCGAGAGCCGTCAAGCATCCGGAGCAGGACTCAGCTGCTCACAAACGCATTTATTATTGGCGGTGCCTGCGAATGGAGGGATGTGTTTTCCCGGCAAGGGCCGGGGCTGTGCAGGGAGCTCCAGCTGGAAGGGAGGGTCATGGCCAGATCATGTTGGCCCAGAACAGAAGGGAGTCCCAGGGAGGGTCCGGAGTTAGATCCACATATGTGGTCAGTTTTGTTCAAGAAAGTCCCAGGAAATTGAGCAGGTGAAGGCCGTCTTCTCGGGAACTGGCCCTGGAATAACCGGCCGTCCAACCCCACCCCGCAGCTGCCTGCCAAGGTGCAGTGGAGCTGCGATGGTTTCTCTGGAGCCCCGTGCCAGCTGGGCACCGCCTTGCTCGGCACCCCAGCTGCGTCCTCCCCACTCTGCAGCTGTCCCTCCACCACACCGCCTCCGCAGGCCGCCCCGGGACGGGAGCATCCGCCGCATCACTGGGAACTTGCTAGAAAGTAATGCTCTCAGGCCCCAAGGTCCACTGACTCGGAGCCCCCGTGGGGTTCCCACAGTCTGTTCGTTCACTGAGCCCTCCCTGAGGAAGAACCCACTCCCCTGTGCGCCGGTTTCCATTTCCGACAGAACACCTGAGGGGTGCTGGCCTCAGAGGGGCAGGCGTGGATCCTGGACGGAGAGAGTTTGTCCTGGTGCCGGGAACTCATTGTGGCCACAGCGGTTCTGCCCGAGATGAGTGGGGCGGGAGAGGGGCTGGGCGCTGTGATCGCCTCCGGTGTTTGGTGACGCCGTGTTTCGGCCCCTCCTCGTGGCCCCTGTTCCGGTCTTCGTCTTCCTGCTGGTTACTGTCTTCAACAGGTTGTCATGAGTGTGTTTCCGGCAGGGCGTGCGCCTGGCCGCCGGTCCAGCCCGACGGTGTTTGGCGTGGGGCCTGGTTTCATTTCTTCCGCCGGCTCGGACCTGCAGGCTCCCTGGCTGCTGGAGACAGCACCCCTCACCCCTGCGGATCCCTTTGAGTGTTAGACTCCCGTACAATGTTCTTTTCAAATCTAATTTACCTGGAAGAACCTGTTAAGGTGTCCTGTGCCACCTAGCTCTCACCGGCGGAAGACTGTACTAAGGCTGAATTTGAGGGTGGGCGGACGGCTGTGGGCAGAGAGCGAGACATCCTGAAACCCTGAGTACTGGTCCCCTTCCCGAGCCAGAGGCTGCCGCCCCTGGCCTTGGAGAACCTGACGAACTTGAGGTCTTCCTTTCTGACTCCGAGCCCAGCCAGGTGTTCACCGCAATGAGCCTTCTCGGACCTCGCCGGGGTGGGCAGCCTCCACCCGCCCCCCGCAGTCAAAGCGGGTCTCTGTCTTTGACCTGGGCCCCCGGCCACCTCTCCGCTGTCCCCATCACTCACCAACAGCACCGCCCCGGAACCAACAGCAGCTGGTCCCGTCTCGGCAGGAGCCTGTGGCCCTGGTTCCCTCACCCTTCCAACTCGGCGGCAGCTCGCGAGTTCACAAGACGAAACCAGGCTCTGAACTTCTGCAGGCCCTGGTCAGTAGGTCAGTCGGTCAGAGCACTGTCCCCTACACCCAGCGCTTCCAGGTTCGAGGCCCAGTTGGGGTGCATGCATGCATCAGCCAATCGATGTTTCTCTCTCTCTCAAATCAATAAACATATTCCTGGGTGAGGATTTTTAAAAAATTGTACAAGATCCTCCTGCAGCTGGGGCAGGGGCAGTCTGAGGGACAGCGGCCTGGTGGTCTTTGTCCATGTGGAGCCGAGTGGCGGCAGGGTGTCGGCCTGGTGCTCAGACGTCACAGAGTGTCCCACCAGCCTCGTGACGAGTCTGTCGGTGTGTGCAGGAGTCAGCGCAGGTGGGCAGCCCAGTCGCCGGCGGTTAGAGGTGGTTTAGGACGTTCCTCCCTAAGCGTTTAGGGTCACACCACACAGAATCCTGGTTTGGGACCGAGCACGTCATGGACCTTCAGTGAGGACGCTTGGGAGACGCAGAAGCTCCCGGACACCGAGCGCCGGGCTCTTTGCCCTGGGCCCTCGGGCTCCCTCTCGACTCCCCACGGGGGTCCCGCAGGAGGAGCAGATCCAGGGCTAGAGGGCAAGTCCCGGGTTTCAGCCCTGAGGGCGGAACACAGAGAGCACTGCTGCCACCGTCTCCATCCTGCCAATGGTGCCACCAGGAGGCCACTGTGGCCCGTGGTAGCTCTCCTCCGAGGGGGGACAGGCCAGGAGGGAGACCTCCAGCGAAGGCCGTCCCAGCCGCCTTCCGATGTGCAGCCAGAAGTGACAGGCGTCCCCTGCGAACCTGGGCTCAGCCCCTTTCTGGGTGAAGTGGCTGCTGATCCTAAGAGCGGCGCTGCCTTTGGGGACTGAGCTGGAGGTGTCGGCAGGACCGCCCGACGGCCACCCAGGGATGCTCGATGGGCCCCTAGGACAAGGTCGCTGGGGCTCGGGGGCCCGACCCCCGGGCCCCTCGGGCCCACACCAACCTCAGAATGCAGCCCCTGAACGTAACTTGTTTGAACAACCAAAATGTTTCCAAAATGTGTCCATATGCCCCCAAAATAGTTGAACTCAGACAAAGCAGCAAATGAAGAAACCACTGGATGTCACTTGGACATCACTCACTCCTGGAATTTCTATGGGAGGGAGGTGAGGAGCTGAGGGTTGCCGGGAGTTTGCACCCAACTTGGGGTTGGCCATCCGTGTTTCGAAGTGACGTGGGCAGGAGCCCCTGAATCCGCCCGCCTCCCTCGGGCTTGGGCTCTGGGACTCCTCGTTCGAATTCCTGGCCCACAGGGGGCACCCCTCAATCTCCATGGAAGGTCCAGTCGGTGAGTCAGAGGATGACTAGCCCGCCCCGTGGCTGCCGCACCAGAGTGAGCATCTGGAACGTGCGAGAGACCTTCCTGCGCTTTTGTTTTTAGGAGCAGGTGCGGGGAGGGGGGAGGCCAGTGACCCCATGAGAGTTCGTGAAGTTTCGAGAAGAGCGGACCACCTCTCACTCAGCAGCCAGAATTCAGCGGCTGTTTTCCCAGGCTGTGACAGGGAACGCTTCACAGACTATAATCGAATTTGGAAAGATGCTAATTTTAGAGAAATAAATCTGCTCTTTCAGAAACTTGAGCTCTGGCTGGGAGGCTGCCTTGGCCCTGTCTCTGCTTAGCTCAGGCCCCAGGACTTTTGGCTCTGGTGCTTTCGTAAGAAGACATGAGCGCTGGGGACAGATCTGTGCTCAGTCCCAACAGGATGTCCTGTGGCAGGGACACCTGCCTTGTTTTAGGACAAAGCACCATCTTTGGAGACCGGGGCCTGGCAACAAGAAGTCCCTCAACAAGAGGGCAGTGGCAGCGGGCACGGGCCTGGTTCTCCCCAGAACCACCATGCCCTGATGAGTCCCTGGCACAGCTGTGGTCGATGGGCAGAGACACGGCTTCATCAGTGTTTTTTCTCCACTTTTTATTTCTGCAAGTCCTGATGAATCATTTATGCCGCCTTATATTTTTGCAGGCTATACACTTTGTGAAACACTGCCACATGTTCCAAATTAATATTCCTGTAAATAGTAAACTGGCGGTGTTGTCTACACGCTTCTGCTGTGTAAAGACCGCGTCCTCCCACTGCCCGGGGCTCGCGGTCGCCGAGACGATGGGACAGGGCTCTCCGGGGCTCAGGGCTCCCTGCACTGCGTCCTGGCCTCTGGTCGCCCACAGATCACGACACCTGGCGTTTTTATACTGTCTGAATCCACCGAGGACTTCATGTCGATCCGTTTAAGACATGTGACAGCCAACCGTGGGTGGTGGCGGCGCTTGCTCTCGGCTACAGCTCGTGAGCTAGACTAGGACGCGGTTTCTGATGTCAGATCCTCGTGTCTGACGGCGTCACAGTGGGTGACAGGTGCCATCAGCAGTCGCTCCCTGTGTCTCGAGAATCCACTTCTCATTCTGCGGTGGCGGCGGCTGCACGGATCCACGCGTGTGATGGAAAGGTGTGGAGTTCCACACGCGTGTGGTACCAGGGCCCAGGTTTCCGGCTTTCATGTTTACTGCACAGAGCCTCTCTTTACTGTGCTTGCATCTTGGGATGAATCTGCAGTTATTTCAATGTTTAAAAAAACCAGCAAGTCAGAAAACTTTAGAAAGAATAAATCGGAAACAATTCCCTAAAAATATCTGGCCACTCTGCAACCACTGACATCTTTGAAAATCCCACTCATGGTTTTTTTTCTTTGTTTTTATTGTTGACGATATTGCAAATGTCCACCTTCCACCTATCGTTGTCAGTCTTACTGGAATGTATGGAATCTGGAAGCATTCCCATTCACATGAAACCATCAGTTAATCGCTGTTTTTTTCAAGATGGTCAACTTATTTAAAAATAATTACAGATAAGTGTATCTGCCTTTTATCTGATTTAAATTCAAGTAGCTTGTTCAAGATCTGGCTGCTCTTTCTTCCCAAGAAAACGGTCAACTCTGAACTTGCCTTCAAGTGGACGGATGGACCTTAAGTGGCCTCGGAGGATTTTGTTCAACAAATTCCAGGAATCGCGGACTTCCTGCTGCCAGACAGGGATAAATTGGAAAGCTGCACATAACCCTAAAATTCCATCAGCTTCTCGGGGACTAGAAATGGAAAACTTTCGGGCAGCCAACCCACAGACGCTGAGGGGCTGGCTGCTGGACCTCACGTCCTTGGCTGTTCTTTGTTCCTGTGAGCAGAGAGAGCAGCTGGCCACACAAACGAGGCTCCCACAGGGCTTTGGCCAGCTGTGCCTGTGAACTTGAGACAAGACCCCATTTCCCCAAGAGATCCAGTGTCTACCTGTGTCAGGTGTGTGCTGAGTCAGACTCCTGATCACACTGCAGGATATTCATGTCTTGCACACTCGTGGATTATCTGGGTGGCAGATCGGGGGGAACCCAGAGTGGGTGGCCTGGTACGTGCCCCACACTTACTTACTCATGAAAAGAAAGAGCGAAGCCAGCTAACATTCACAGCAGAGAAGAACCATGAAGGGCCAGTGTGCAAACATTGTGACCGTCGTTTTTGCTTTGACGAGAAGAATTAGCACCTAAATGTAAGCTGAGCCTCATTTCTGTATCAAAACCAGATCCGGGAAATTCAGATTGTATTTTCATTTGCCAAAGACAGAATCTTAGTTAAGCAGATGATGGGGTTGAGCAATAAAATGTAACGTCGAAGATGATTAATTTTTGCCCCGACCGGTGTGGCTCTGTGGGTTGGGCGTCATCCCGCGAAGCGAAAGCAGCCCGTTTGGCACAGGCCTGGGCCGCGGTTTTGACCCCTGGTTGGGGCGCAGATGGGAGGCAAACAACCGGTGTTTCTCTCCCTCTTTCTCCCTCCTGTCCCCTCTTGTCTAAAATTTTTTTTAATGATAAATTTTCTAGCTTTCGCTGACCACCATGGACATGATGCGCTCTGTGCCTGATAAACAGTGAGGGGCACTCGCTCCTGCACAGCCGTGGAATGTGGGACTGGACTGTATTCTATGGGCCTCAGCTCTGGGTTTACTTTCCAGCACCGTGAGCGGGCACAGCGCCCTCTCCGTGGGTTTGACGTTGTGGTTCAGAGACACCAAATGAAGCTCCGACCAAAGCTGGCGAGGCGGCAGCTGTGCTGGCGGCTCCTGACTGAGCAGAGGGAGCCAGGCCAGTGGAAGAGCCCCCCGCTACAGGCTCAGTGGACTCCCAGACGGCCTGTGGCGAGTGGGTACGTGGTGGCCACCCACGGCGACTCTACAGCACCATCACCCAGGAGCTGCGGGAGGTCGCGGCCTTCTGAAATGTCAGCCCTGGTTCTGCCCGCCCAGCATGGATGGACGCCCCAGGGGTCCCGGGTGTCTCTGGTCTCCAAGTGTCCACAGCTGGTGACGTTGCCCCTGAAAATAGCACAGGGCCTCTCGGCGGCTGCAGAACACTTTTTGCAGCAAATCAACTTGAACCTCACTGACTGCATGGAACCCAGTCCCTCCCTCTCCGTGGGTTCTGGGTCAGGATGTGGGTCCTCATGAAGTATCTGCATTCCGTCGTTCCAGCCACCCCAGCCACAGCGACCATAGGTCACGGTGGCGCCACAGGGTGTGTGACAGGAAAGGCTTAGACTTGGAGGGCGGCTGGTGGGCGGGAACACACGGTCCACGGACATGTGTTTTGTCTTCACAAATATAAATCTTCATTACCAGCATGTTTTTGTAACTTCTACTTTAAAAAGAAATTCATGGCAAAACCAAAAGCGAATTGAAATGTTCCAGAGTTCAGTTCAAATCATCCTTCCAAACCTGTGAGGCCCCCCCCCCCGATAAACCTCTCTCTCCTCCCCCCGGGGAGGCCTCCCAACACTTTCTGGGCGACTCCTCCACCTCTTCCTCCCGGTCCTGATGCCCTGCGGTCAGCCCTCTTTCCCAGCTGCCCTTCTCGCCAGCCCGTGCGGGAGTCAGAGCAGGGAAGCCCAGGGCACAGGGCATCATGGCAGCGTCATCAGGCATGGCACAGTCTCCACCAGGGCGACCCCAGCACCCAAGGGCGACCTGCTCCCTCTGTGGTGAGGCTGAGGGGCATGAGGTCCACACGACAGACGTCCAGATGTGGGCAGACTCACCTCCCCAGGAGCAGAAAGAACACCTGGCACTAACATTCTCCCCCACCTCCCACCAGTTCATTCATCTGCAAGCTGTGAAAACTGGGTGAAAACTGGGCTGGATTCTTGGTCCCACACCTGTCCTCGGAGCAGAGTGACGCTGGGGACTCTTAATATCACATGTGTGTGCCGCAGGAATTCCGAGCCAGTGGGTCCCAGCTACAGTCTGAGAACCCGTGTTTTGCAGACCTCTCTGGGTGGCGCTGGGCGTTAATTAGGACACGGACCCACTCCTGGTCATTCTGTGGTTTGGCGGGTCGTTAGTCCCTCGAATGCATGTGGGAAGTTGAAGAGAAGGAAGCCCAGCGTGCTTCACTGACAGACCTGTGGCCTGCTCATTTACAAAGACTCACTCACGAGAAACGGCAACTTTGTAACAGGAGACAGCATCCAACCCAACACTGCGGACCCTGCAGCTGCCCGGCAGGGGCATGTTCTGCAAGAATCGAACCATTCTTCTCTCCATTCCAGTTTTACTCAACTCGATGACTCTGTTCAACGCGGCCCGTTGTGTGACAAGCATCACGCGTCAGACACTGAGCGGCTGCCAGGAGGAATCACCAGGTGAGTAAAACGTTTTCTCCTCCTGAAGGTGGTGGGAGGGGGCAGATGTCCCAGGGGAGGCGCAGTCTGGGGGTTTGTGGAGAGGGAAGCAAGGTCTCCCATCCAGGTAGGTCCTGCAAGACCTTTGGTGGCGTCTGTTCATTTCTCCACCTGTGCTCCACAACCACAGGTGAGAAGGAAGGAAGCAGCATCGTGGAAAGACAGGGGAGAAGGCAAGACAGCGAAGGAGTCTGGGAGTCCCCCAAGAACATGGGGGAGCCGAGCTGGAGGCAGGGGACCTGGAGTAGAGAGAGGAGGTCACGACGTTCCAGAGAGAAGATTAAACAAACCGACTCCCTGTGGGTACCTGAGCCCTGGTGTCCACAGAGTCGTGGGTGCAGAGGAGGGATGGTTATCAGTGAGCTACACTGGATGGGTGTCGTCCAGCCATGGCCGCAGGCAGCCACCGGTCGTTTTCAAGGGGCAGGACCCCAGCCGCTGGGGAACTCCAGGTGTGACTGACCGCAGGAAGCCAGGGTCAGCCAGAAGCCCAGCTTCGGGGGGGCAGGGACAGACCCTGTAACAATGCAGGCCGGCTGTGAACACTGAGGACATTCCCCGACACTTACTAGGACTCAGCAGGTTCTGCTTCCCCGTGGCCCAGCATCGGGCCCGGCTGCTCCACCACTGAGATTCCCGTGACCTGGCCTCTGCTGCGCCCCCAATGGCACGATGACCCCACGAAGGGGTAGGCAGCCTGGGGGCCGCTGGTCTGTCCAGAGCTCTGGACGAGGCCAAAGGAAGGTCCCAGGGTCTTTCCCCAGCCCCCACCCCACAGGCGTCCTCTCCTGCAGAGACCTGAGGCTGGACACGCGGCGTCTTTTCCAAAACACCCAGGTCCACCTGGGAGGCCCGAGGGCCCCAGATCTGTTTCTGTCAGTCACTTGGCCACTGGCCATGCTGGCGCGGGTGCGGGGCAGCGGCCGCCAGCTGTCCCTGAAAGCCAGGTCCGCAGAGCCCCCAATGCCCACAGCAGCCCGGCTCCCTTCATCACCCCGTCCTGTCCAGCTGCCCGCAAGCTGTCCCTACTCTTTCTGAATCATCAGTTTTCTTAGGAAAAATCATCAGGCCCATAAGAAGGGGGAACGATAAGAAAACAGCATGAAAGGAAAGAGAAGCCAAATGGCGGCGAAAACAGGGCCCCTCAGGAATAATGGGATTATGTCTCATCCCTTCTTCCTGTTTTTCTGGCATTTCTGATGCAAATACTGTCCCAGTCCAGAAAGAGCAGTTGTTAAAATTCTCCCGCAGTGCTGAAGGTTGCCGCTTGAAATACTACAAGGGTAACCTTCCCCTCTCACAGGAGACAGAGGCCATCACACAAACTCTTAGGCTGTCTCCCGGTTGGAAAGAGATACTGAGAAAGATTCTGAACGCCTCTTCTCAGGAACATGAGAAACATTTGGATCATTATGTGATTGTTCAAAATGCAGTCTGCCGTGGATCAGAGCTAATGGAATTTGCTGTGTTGTTTTAACGTGTAACCAGAACAAATACTTTTTGTTCTCAGGGTTTAGTGCTGCTGTTTATAAAAGGTACGGGCAAGAAGTGTGCAAACTCTGATTTCAGTTGATTCAACAGAGGAAGACTCCCAAACATGCCAGTGGGCTAAATAAAACATGAGATTGGCCTCTTCCTGAAAAAAAGATGAAAGTACTCTAGCCCTGGCTGGTGTGGCTCAATGGGTCACCGGTTCCATTCCCAGTCAGGGCACATGCCTGGGTTACAGGCCAGGCCCCCAGTAGGGGGGCGTGTGAGAGGCAACCATACATTGACGTTTCTCTCCCTCTCTTTCTCCCTCCCTTCCCCTCTCTAAAAGTAAGTAAATAAAATCTTTAAAAAACAATTGTAAAAAAAACAAACAGATACACAGTTTCAATTCTGACTGGCACTAATTAATTAGATTATGTATATTGTTATTTTGTTGATGGTTTCAGGTAAATATGGTTTTAGCAATAGTTATAAGAGCCACTTATTGAGCATTTTTACTGTGCTTTACCTAAATTTAAAGTGCATTCTCCTAATTACATGTTGGATGAAGTAACTGAGGCTGAGAGGGCCAAGCAACTCACCCAGGACGGTGCAGTGATGATGACATTGAGCTTTGAACCCGCGTCTCTGACTCTGAAGACCACAGAGCTAAATGTGACCTGAGGTCAAACCAATCACTTCGGTCCAAAGTTTGCAGAAATGGTGCTATTTACACCTACTCTGGTTCTAAGTGAGGTCTGAATTGTCTGCCGAGAGTTTTGTATAAATGGAATCATACAGTATGTGCTCTCTTGTGGCTTATTTGGTCAAAAAACTATTTTTGAGACTTGTGCATGTCCTTGCATCTGCTGTGTGACCACGAGACAAGCCCGTAAGCCAGAACAAGTGGGACAGGGGAGCAAAGTAGGTTGTTAATTGCCAAGCAGGTTGCGGCCGTCTAGGAAATCGCAAAACCCTCTCCTCCCTAAACCATGGACACCAAGGAGTCTCACTGCCCCGTGCGATTGCTCTTCCTTTGGTTGGCACCTTTGCTTGTTTTCAGATCTGACGGGAGCGTGGTTTGAGCTTTGCTGTTTTGGGCACATCAGGAACCCCGGTCTCTGCGGTTTGGCCACTGGGCCCTGGGAGAGGTCGCCTGTAAAGCCAGTTGGAGAGAATGCTTTTGCCACCTGGGACCCGGGAGGGGTCATAAGGTGCCAGTGGAATCCAGCCTGGGGCAAGAGAGCATCTCTCTGCCATGAGACCAGGCGGTGAGAGGTCAGGTCTCTGCCATGAGGTGACCGGCCGACCCACCAGTGGTAGGAGAGAGAGGGCCTCTCCCATTGCAGCTTTGGGCCATGTGGGACCTAGGAGAGGTTGTCCATGTGACCTGTTCCAGTGGGAAAGGCTGGTTCTAGTCCCCCCTCTTCTGGAACTCTGTCTTTGCCTTGAACTTCGCTTTACTTCAGTTTCAGAAGGAATCTGAGGTTTCCCAGGAAGAGTCGAAACTTCACATCAAGTGGGACACCGGCGGGGCACGTGACGTCTGTGTCATGAACACTGTAAACGCCCGGGGAAGAGAGGTCAGTGCAGGTCGCTGTGGGGTCACTGCTACCGTCCTGGCGGAGAAAGTGGTGTACATGGGAAATTGTGTGTTACAATCGTCAAGAAAGATGTTTTCCAAGTTTCTCGAAGGTTCAGGAATGAGAATTCTGAGGGAGTAATTCTGCTCTGTAGGTTTGAGCCAATTAAATGGCAAGAGAGAAGAGGAAGCCTCAAAATATGTTATGAAGGTTTCTTTTGCAAGGGTCGTGAGCACACAGGTTCCCCCACCCACCCCGTCACTCAGAATGTAGGGGGCTCTCCGAGTGGCCCTGCTTTCTGCCCAGGCTCCCAGCAGCTCCACCGCCACCCACGGCATCAGCCAGGACAGAGATGCTTCGGAACTGCTCCGCGCATGTGAGGACTGTGCCTCTTCCCGTCGCCAAATTCACTGATGAAAACAAAGCGCTGAAAGGCATTCGGGATAAAAAGTGGAAACGAAAAGAAGCATTCAGTGCTGCTCAGGAAGCAACAAGAGCATTAATGAGCAGTGTTTTGAGACGGGAGCAGGCAAAGTGGGTAAAATCGACAGCTCCTTGAATCAAAAAACATTTTTAAGGCTTAAAAGCATGGAGCTTAGCTTAGTATTTGAAATGTTTATCTAAATAAAAATAGTGATAATGCCGTGGAAGTTCTTGAATTCACATGGATCATCTTTGTCATTGTGGTGATGAGCCAGGGATGGGCTGAAAACCCGTTTCCAAGAACCAGAATTCTCACTTGTTTACCTTAACTTGTTTTTACTTCATCATGCTCTTTCTCCTTTGTAGTTTAAAAGGAAGCTATTGGAAACGTTAGAAGTAATGTCATTTTTAAAAAATGGTTCTTTTCTTTGGCTATGAAAATGGAAAATTTGGGGGGAATAAGGAGCTGTCCAGCCCGGGTTAGAGTTTGAGTGAGCAGTGTAATGCCCGGAGCAAAGCCTTCCTGCGGGAACCCTTTGTCAGGGCCGAGCAGAGGCGATGGAAAGAAATCATAGACTCTTCAACCCAGAGGTCTGATTTCTAGGCATAAATCCTAAGGAAACAATGAAGGAGTTTGGTTTAAGTAAAAATACCACACACCCACGAGGGGGACTGTAGGAGGAAGGACGGAGCCCTCACTGGGTCCGACACACAACATCTCCCTCTCTGTGGGGGTGCAGGGGCCCTCTGGGGACAGCGATGGGATGGCCGTGATGACAGCCGGATGCACTTAATCATTTATTCAATGCGTGACAAATGGGGCACTTGGTGCAGATTAATTGACGCATTTGCTTCAGTCCTCACGACCACTTTACCAAGTCGATGGTGTGATCGTTTTCCTAGTCACAGATAAGGACGTGACTTGTCTAAAATTAACTAGCAGTGACAGGGCTGGGGCCCAGGTCTGTCCCTCTCTGAAGCGTAATGATGTCACCCACGGAGGGTCAGGGAAAACTGAAACATTCTGTGATCGGAGATCTTTTCACTCTGCTCGCCAAGGCTCTTCGCTCTCTCGTGATTGAAATATTCTGACTCTCTTCACCTTCTTGCAAATTCCACCTGAACAGAAGAAGGGAAGATGCCAGATGGTCCCCGGGCCCCTCTGACTCTATAACGTTGTGAATTTCTCTAAATAACGACCAGATATCCTTCCGTGTCTCACATGAAAAAAAAAACAAAAAGTCTTCATCTTATGGTTGGATCATTGGCTCCCGAAATGTGGACATTTGTAAAACCCCCTCTGTATCTTGTACTAGGAACTAGGGTATTTATTTTATCCTGGGGCTGTTTCCAAGCCCCAGTTGCTCTCCAAGTTCTCTGGACTCGAGGGGCTGGCACTGGACCTTCTGCCCCATGCCCCTCATTTAAAAGCTCTTGGACATGTGTGTGAGAGGGGCCTGTTTTTAAAAATGCAGCCGACAGGTGTGTATCTAAGGATGCAGAAGCCACACGATGTTTGTAGTGGAGATTCCCTTTCGATGCACCAGTGGTGGGCTGGCTGCCTGGTCCTCGGGGGCCATCCTCTCCTCTCTGGGATGAGCATAGAGACAGGGGTTTTGGGTCAGGACCTTCCTCAGGTCTCAGTATGGCCGGTGGATGTGATGTCCTCTCGCAGGGTTGCAGAAAAGGCATCCTGGCGACCATGGAAGCAAATACGGAGGACTGTCCCACCTGTGTTCATCCCTCCCTGGAGACAGTTCATCCTTCTCTTCATCAGGCCCAGAAATAAGGCCACTCTCCAGACCACTGGTTCCACTGGTCTCTGTCCTCATCCAGCTAACGAGCCTGTTTGTCCAGCTGTCCTCCTGCCGACTATGCCCAGACCCAAGCTGGGAGCCCACGCAGCTGCCAGACCCACAAGGCCACTCGGAGAGAGAACTCACGAAAGAATGAGGTGAGTGCACGTTTCCCAGAGTGGGGGTGGGGCTCTGCTAAACTTGGGTTATATTATCTCAGGCTTGGCACGGACTAGATGCTTTTTTAAAATAACCAATCAACTTCCCAAGCTTTGGGGGGTGGGCATTGTTGGGTCCTCCCCCTAACCAATCCATTTCCCAGGTCTTCTGAGGTTCAGTGTCTTTCATCCAATCCTATCCTTCTTCCAGGCTGGATACACACCTCCCCGCCCCCACCACCAATTTATGGTCACCACCTTAGTTCCCACTGCGCATGCACCCAGGGAGGCAGTTCCATTTTATTGTTCCATTCCCCTCCCTCACCCCGTTCTGTGGGAAACAGACCCGCGGCTCCCTGGGGACAGTGTGAAGCTGCAGCTTCCTAGTTGGCTATTCTATTTTTTCTTTTTAAGATTTGTTTATTTGTTTATTTTTAGTCAGTGAAGAAGAGAGGGAGAAAGAGAGGGAGAGAAACATCAATGTGTGGTTGCCTCTTGAGCGCCCCCTACTGGGGATCTGGCCCACAACCCAGGCCTCTGCCCTGACTGGGAATCGAACTGGTAACCCTACGGTTTGCAGGCTGATGCTCCATCCACTGAGCCACACCCGCCAGGGCCCCTAGTTGCCTATTCTCAATAATGTCTAATTCCCTTTGCTTCTTTCCTTCATCAATCTCTCGCTACCTATGCTAACATCACACAGCACTGTACACTCTGTGACCGCAGCAACCAGAGCCCAGCCAACAAAGGTGCCCATGTTTTCCTACACTATTTTGTGTTTTTGCAACTTTTGCTTCTTCCCTTGCAGCAACCAGTTGACTATGGGAGCCATGATTTCCCAGAATAGCACCGGGCTTTGTTTGGAGCCCGGTCAGTGATTCTGAGTTTCCCAGCGTCCAGACCAGGAGGACAGATCCCATTTCTTATTGTTGGAATGGCCTGCCCACTAACCTGATTACGTTCCCAACATCGTGTCTCCTTTGGCTGGCCCTCCCCACGGCCCAACCCCTCCAAGTCTTGTGCCCTGAGGGCTCAATGTTCAGAGGGCACTTGGCTGGTGGCCCGGGCAGCTGAGCCAAGGGCAGTTTCCAGGGTCCTGCTCTCCTTTGCCTGCTGCTGTGACCCCAGCACAGGAACCAGGCACTGTGGTCAGTCCAGGTGAAGGGGAGCAGTGGCTCTTGTGAGGGACCAAATAAGGAAAGAGGTCTCAGGACTGACGCTGAGCCAAGGGCGCCAGTGAAATAGTTTCTCGGGAAGAATTTGGGGAGAAGCTGGCCCTAGCCCAGAGCCTGGGAGGCTCAGGTGCAGTCAGGGGCAGTGCTGCCTCTGGGCAAAGGAACTGGAACCTGGCAGTGCCTGGCCTTGGGTAGAGGGAAGTGTCCAGCCCAAAGCACGGGTTTTCTCTTTCCAGGTGAGGCAACTGTACTCTGGGGCAATCCTCTGGGGGTCCAGCAACAAAGCCCCAGGAGCTGGGACAGGTGGGACCTGAGGGGCCAGAGAGAGGAGCATTGAAAAGCAACAACAGGCCAAACAGGTCACTCTGCTGAGCACCAGCAAGACTTAGACCCTAACTGCGGCCCCAGGAGTGGACTTTCAGGGCAATCAGTCTGGAATGTCCCAGCCTTGCAAAGGGGAAGCGAGCTGGCCTGAAATGATCTACTCTTTTAACATGTATTTGTATTATAATTTTCATTGAGTGTATTGGAGTGACATTGGCTGATCAGATAATGTGGGTTTCAGGTATACATTGCTATAGTACATCACCTGTGTGTTGTATTGTGTGTTCACCACCCCAGGTGAAACGATTCACTCTTAACTGTCTGGAAGAATCTGCTACTTTGTACAACCTCTTGCAGCGCCCTTCTAGCTGCTAGATGGGAAGGGCCCAATTCATCAATTACTTAGTAAAGCTGATAGGATCTTCAGATGTGCTCGCCCCATCTTGGTCTTTAACAGGCTGAGTTTCTATGTGGAATGTGCCTTGACCCTTCCTGTGGGTGTGGACCCGGGAAACCCGGAAACGTTGCCCTCCTGGGGTCCCCGGCCAGAACCACCTCTGGCCACACTGTCTTCGGTTGGAAGAGCCACTGAGGGGCCACGAAGGCGAACGCTGGGAAAAGGTTTCATTTTTACTTTTGTCCTTCTCACATATGGATGAAGAAAGAAAGGCTCTGGGGGAGGGTGATTCCCCACTTACCCCTCCAGTCCGTCTCCCCCACCACCTGCCCAGCCCCTTCAGGTCCTGCAGTGGGGCCACAGGGCATTGCCAGGTCCCCAGAGGTTTCTCGGGCTCGCCCGTGGGGGCGCCATGTGGGTTCCCTCTGGGTGGGGTTTTCACAGAGGCTGGCTTCTCTCTCCCAGGGTTCCCTGACTTCCACATTGTTATTTTGACGGGATCTCTCTGGGGTGGGCTGGGGGGCAGGCACATCCTTGACCTCCACCTGCAAGATGACAGCAGTCTCTCTGGACACTGTCCGAGTCCCGTGGGGGCCAAGCCGCCCCTGTGGTCCCAGCTTCTCCTCTGTGGCTGATCTGCGGGTGAGCCACAGGCTGTGCTGACAGCCCTGTAAACGACCTCTTCATTCAACGGTTCTCTTCATTGTTTGATTCTATTTTAAAATTTTATTTATGTTATTGAATGTATTGGGGCGGCATTGGTTAATAAAATTACAGGGGGTACAGGTTTATAATGTATCATCTGTACATTGTATTGTGTTCATGGTCAACCCTGTTCCCTTGTGCTGGGACCTGATTCAGGGCTCTTCTGCAGATGACAGAGGGTGCCCATTGTGAGAACCCTGCTCCAGCCCCTGCTGGTGTGGGTGCATGGATGGGGCGTCTGGTCGCAGGTTCGATTCCCAGTTGGGGGCACATGCCTGGGTTGTGGGCCAGGTCCCCAGTAGGGGACGCAAGAGAGGCAACTACACATTGATGTTTCTCTCCCTCTCTCCTTTCCTTCCCCTCTTTAAAAGAGAATAAAGAAAATCTTTTTTTTTAATTTTTAATTTTTTTATTTTTATTTTTTTAAATTGATTATGCTGTTACAGTTGTTCTATTCCCCCCTTCATTCCCCTCCACCCTGCCCCCCCATCCCCACCATTACCCCCCCTTTAGTTTATGTCCATGTGTCTCAAGTCCTTTAGGTTCTATATTTCCCATGCTATTCTTGCCCCCCCCCATCTATTTTCTAGCTACTGTCTATGCTACTTATTTTCTGTACCTTCTCCCCCCATCTCCTCCTTCCACTCCCCTGTTGCTAACCCTCCTTGAGATCTTCATTTCTATGTTTCCACTCCTGATCTAGCTGTCCTTTTAGTTTGCTTTCGTTTTAGGTGTGGTTGTTAATAACTGTGAGCTTGTTGTCCTTTCACTGTTCATGTTTCTTTAACTTCTTTTTCTTAGATAAGTCCCTTTAACATTTCATATAATAAGGGCTTGGTGATGATGAACTCCTTGAATTTGATCTGAGAAGCACCTTATCTGTCCTTCCATTCTAAATGAAAGTTTTGCTGGATAGAGCAATCTTGGTTGTAGGTCTTTAGATTTCATGACTTGGAATATTTCTTTCCAGCCCCTTCTTGCCTGTAAGGTCTCTTTTGAGAAATCTGCTGACAGTCTGATGGGGACTCCTTTGTAGGTGATTGTCCCCTTAGCTCTTGCTGCTTCTAGGATTCTCTCCTTCATTTTAATTTTGGCTAATGTAATTATGATGTGCCTTGGTGTGTTTCTTCTTGAGTCCAACTTTTTTGGTACTCTCTGAGCTTCTTGGATTTCCTGGAAGTCTATTTCCTTTGCCAGATTGGGGAAATTCTCCTTCATTATTTGTTCAAATAAGTTTTCCACTGGTGGCTGTGCCTTTCCCCCTTCTGGTACCCCTATAATTCGGATATTGGAGCGTTTAAAGATGTCCTGGAGGTTCCTAAGACTCTCCTCATTTCTTTGAATTCTTGCTCCTTGACTCTTTTGTGTTTGGCCATTATTTGCTTTCTTCTGGTCCACTCCATTGATTTGAGTCCCAGTTTCCTTTTCAACGCTATGGGTTTCCTGTGGAATTCCATTCATTTCCATTAGTTTAGCCTTCATATGTTTCTCTAATTTGTGGCTATAATCAACCAGATCTGTGAGGATCCTGATGACCAGTGTTTTAAACTGTGCGTCTGAGAGTTTTGCTATTTCTTCGTCGCTTAGATTTATCTCTGGGGCTTTGAGGTCTTCCTGCGACATTTTTGGTCTGTTCTGGCCCTTTAAATAGGAGAAGTGGCACCTTGGACCCCCAGGTCCCTGGGTTGTGACGCTGTACGTGGGGGCGTGGTCAGAGCGGGGAAATGGCGGCTTCCTCTGTCGCCGCGGCCAGTCCAACCGCCCACTCCCTTGCCTGCCTGCTCGTGCGCAAATAGGCAACCGCAAATAGGCAACCGCAGTCAACACGCAGCACCGCCTCCCCACTGTCTCCTCGGCAGTCACGCACCCGGTGGGTTGCTCGGTCGCTCACTAGGTCCAATCCTGCGTTTGGAACCCGTGCGTCTGGATTCACGCGTCTGGATTCCGCTCCTGGGTCCGACCGAGTCAACCCCTCAACAGACGCCGGTTTCGCCCCTTACCGGTCGGGCTGAAGAATTTGTTGTTAACGGACTTCCGAAAAGTTCAATTTTCCGTGTTCTGGTTGTGTTTTCTGATGCTAATATTTAGGTGTCCCTAAACTTGGTTGTGTGAGAAGGCACGGCACATCCACCTATACCTCCATCTTGGCGGAAGTCCCAAGAAAATCTTTAAAAAAAACAAAACAAAACCTGCTCTAGTTTGCGAATAAGCTGCTCCCCCTGCAGGTGCTCGTGTCTGCTGCAGCTGACCCTGGGCATCCTCCGCTGACCCATCACCGCGGCCTGAGCGAGGGAATTGCGGTCAACGACCCTTGCAGGAAAAGAGCTCACGACCAGCTAAGCTCTAGACATGGTAAGCAGATTTGAATGTATGTACATTTGGGTTCTGAAATTATATTATTAAAGTGAATGTCGCCTTTTCATTTTACTTTTTTAATGCGCCTATTAGAAAATTTTAAATGTCAAACGCAGCTCTTACAGCAGACAGGCTCCGCTGAAACACAGGGCTCCGCAGCGGGTTTCACACACGCTTTCCCAGAGCGTGGGTTCGGAGAAACTAAAAGGAGCCAGAAAACGCACGCGGGGAGAGCGCTGGCTGGGAAGCCCGCGGAGGAGAGCAGCTCGCTTTGCAGGCGCCGGACCCCAGCGGCGCAGGCGCGCAGGCGCGCAGGCCCCCCCCCCCCCCAGCAGACCCGCCGCTGGGTGGCGCTTTCCGCGTCTTGGTCCGGAGCTCAAGCTCTGAGCTCCGAGCGCCGCTGTCCCCGGAGAGGGCCCGGGGCCGCGGAAGGGAGCGAAGGGGGTGGGGGTGGGTCCTCGTCGTTGTCCGGTCCCGGGGAGCGGCCGCGCTGACCTGGGTGGGGGGGGGGGTCCTGGGTCAGCGCGCCCTCGCGGACCTGGGTCGGCCGCCCTCGCGGACCTGGGATGCCCTCGCGGACCTGCGGCGCCCCGGACAGTGCGCATGCGCAGGGAGGCCGGTAGCCTTCCCGGACGCTCTGCAGGGCCGACCTCCAGGCCCAGGTCCGCGCAAGCCGTTGCCCAGGTCCGCAGAGGCGCGGGTTTCCGGAGTGTAAAGCAGTCAGTCCACGAAGACGCCAGTGGCCTTGCATGACAAAGAAAGTAGATTGTACAGAATTCGTTTACAAAAGTCCCTAAGAAAGTAGACCACAGCCACTACTGCTAGAAAAAGCAGTAACAAAAGCACCCTAGGGAGGCCACACATCTGATCCCCAGTGCTTTCATTTATATTATTTAAAATGTCCGCTTTCAAGAAAAATTACAAGAAATGCAAAGAAACAAGCACACAAGGGCCAAGCACAGGGAGAAAGCAATCAACTGAAACTCCCCAGGGAGCCCCCAAGACAGGCTTCTCGTGAGACCCTTTCAATCAGGCGTTGTCACATGTGCCAAGAAACAAAGAAAACCGCATTTAAAAAACTGAAGGAGAGTCTGTAGATGATGTCTCACCAAATAGAGAACAGCGATGAAGAGACTCAAGTTGTAAACAGGTTGTTTAAAACCCTCCAGTGGAAACTCAGAAGTCAGACCATACAATAACTGAAAAGCAAAGTGGGATAAGCGTCCCACGTGGAATCCTCCTGACTTCTCACTGCTTTGCCTCCAGCTCCACTGATTAAAGTCCGCTTACTGGGATACGTTCATCTTTTTTAAAGTCTTCACTTGATGATAAGTTTGTTGATTTCAGCGGGAGAGGAAGTGAGAAAGAGAAAGATCGAGGTGAGAGTCAGTTGCCTCCTGTGCACACCTGACCAAGGATCGAACCCACAACCTTTCAGTGTTCAGGACAGTGCTCCAACCACCTGAGCAACCCGGCCAGGGCGGGATACATTCACTTTTTAAGTGCAAATATTCTCCAGAAGATTTAACTGCCCATTGATCCTGGCTATTTGCCTGTGAGCAAGCTCCCTGTGACTGATGGCCCCGGCCACCCTGGCACGGGGTCCCATCTTGGGTGGGGAGTGAGGGCGCTTGGGTCAGCTCAGCTCCAGCCCTAACTGGCTCGGCCCTCAGGCCCCATGTGGCACAGCGAAGAGAGGCCTAGTGAGAACCTGCAACAACAGTAAACTGAGCAGCAGAGTGTGGAGGAAGCACAGAGTGGAAGCCCCAGAGCAGGAGGGGCCAGTTTGACAGAAATGGCTGTAATTAGAGCCTAAGAGCTCAAAGTTGACTCTGTTAGTGTAAACACAAGGAGAACAAACATTCGTACTATGTCTTCTTTCTCAAACATAAAATTAAACAAATATTTAAAGTTCCCGGTCGGCTGTGCTATACATAGCCAGGGAAAGGGGGGCTGGGGTCAGAGATCCTGGAAGGAGCTGGAGCATCTCAGGGGGTGGGCCTTCTCCTCCTCAACGTGCCCCCACCCCCTGCCCCCCCTGCCCAAAGCGTCTGAGCAGAACAGACCAAGGCAGCTGCAAAGGTGAGCCCTGAAGACAGCTCATGAGATTGTAACAGAGGAACCTGAGGTCTAGTGTTGCCCCTGCTGCTCAAAGTTAGCCTTGAGGTTGAATGTTCAGCCCTCCTCGGCCACCTGGTAGCTGTGGGAGCAGCTGAGCTACATGATGGTTCTGGGCCTGTCTTTCCCCGTCTGGAGAATAAGAATAATAACACCTGCATCCTAATGTTCTCATGAAAGAAGAACTGAAATGCTGGGTCATTTAAGAACACCTTAGACCAGACTCAGACCTAAAATGTGAACTTGGATTGGCAGCCCTCCTCCCTGTCGTGAAGTGGCCTTTTCCTCAGTTCCCTGTCTGGGTGCTGGAAACATGCAGAGCTGAATCATGTGTCCCCCACAATTTCTCTTTTAAAATGTAAATAAGTTTAGGAGGTGCTAATGTATCTACATAGTTTTACTTAGCAATACCTTCGTATGTGTTAATAGCCAGAAATATGACCTCCAATTATTTAGCAAAACACTGAGCTCTGGAAAAATCAAAGGCTGGTACAGAAAGTGGTATGAGAAACCATCTGATAGGCAGGAGACTCTTAACAAACACATTCTACATAAAATAGGGTAGTGTTATAAAAATGCATTGCCTGATCTTATTTGTCACAAAAATGCTGCATTTCAGGGTTTCTTGTTGCTTCCCTAAGCAAAATCTGTTTGTCAGCGGCAAAGCAAATTCTCTGAGGACCTGGGAGGTCCTTTGGGGACCTGTTTTCCGAACATGGTACAACTAACTCTCTTTCAGGTCAAATTGTGGTTCAGGCGAGGAGCCTGTTTTGTGGTTCCCTTGGCATTACTTGGTTGCTTCAGTTCTTTGGGTCAGCCTTGCGAGTTCTGCTAACTTGGCCTGATGCATCCTGAGGCAGCGGAGCATTTTGGCATGCATGCAAAAACAAAAATGCAAGAGGAAGGGAAAATGTGGAGGGGAGAAAAATGTATGTGGCCGGGCTTCATGGAAATGGCCCTTTGCTGGCAGTTGCGGGTAGATTGTTGGCTGAGTGACTGGAATATTCACTCAGACGCTTGGAAACAAAAGCGGCTTCATAACTAGTCCAGAATAATAGTCAATACAGAATTATCTTGGAAAACAAATGTCAATCCTCAACCTGACTCTTTGTCTATAGTCTTAGTGAAACCTTTAAATTTTCTCCCTTTATGTTTTCATTGTAATCACCACACCTTCTGATTCTGGGTGAAGGTCTCAAGTCCCCGCGACGCGGAAATTCCTGACAGTCAGAAACTCCCACGGAGCTGGAAACACGCAATAAATGCCTGTTAATTGAAGAAGTTTTACTCTATGACCCGTTTCTCTTTCTTCTTAATGAAACTATCCACGTCTCGGTGGTGAGATTTCGTCCCTTCCAGGACCTCTTCCAACCGGCCTGGCAGGTTTCTGCGGACACGGCCTTTGATCGCAGCGCCGGCGGGGTCCCGCACCGGGCGGGGCGGCGGCTTGGACTCAGCCAGACTCTGGTCGGTGCTGGTCGGTGCGGTGGGGGCGGCCCGCATCTGAGCGCCAGGCCTGTGCGCGTCCTGCATCGCGTTCGTTGATGTTTCTCCCCTTCTCTTTCTCCTTCCCTTTCCTTCTCTAAACATTCATAAGTAAAGTCTTTTTTTTTAAATTTTTTTCTGATTTATTTATTATTGTTGTTCAAATACAGTTGTCTCCATTTTCCCCCACCACTCCCCTCCACCCCAGCCATCCCCACCTCCCACCCTAAGTTTTACCCCCCTTTGGCTTTGTACATGTGTCCTTTATACACGTTCCTTGATGACCCTTCCTCTTTCCCCCTAATAGCCCCTCCTACCTCCCCTCTGGTTACTGTCAGTTTGCTCTTTATTTCAATGTCTCTGGTTATATTTCGCTTGCTTGTTTGTTTTGTTCATTAGGTTCCACTTATAGGTGAGATCATATGGTATATATTTGTATTTCACTGCCTGACTTATTTCACTTAGCATAATACTCTCCCATCAGTAAGTGAGTGGATCAAAAAACTATGGTGCATTTACACAATGGAAAACTATGCAGGAGAAAGAAAGAAGGAGCTCCTACCCTTTGCGACAGCAAGTTTGGATATCACAGTAATTCTTAAAGAGAAGAAGATGACAGCCCGAATGCTTTCTGAACTTTCATGCTAATGGTCAAATATCACCAATAGCTTTATGTGGCAGGGCAGGGTTTTCTCTTTCTCTTCTTACCCACAGTCTCCCCAGATATTGTTCCTGTGCCAGCCACACCACAGAAATCTTCAAATGAAGAGTTGCAATTGGGAGACATTAGTGTTTATTATTGGGCTGGCCAAAAAGCCCATATGGTTCTTTTCTGTAAAATAAAGCAGTTGGTTTCTATTTTCACCAGTAGCTTTAATGACTTTGATATTTTGAGTATGATGGCGATTTCCCATGTAGTAATGTTGATTGTTCTCAGTTAAAGTCTCTATTTTCATTGCTGTGAGCTCCAGCTGTTCTACCTGACCATGGAGCATCGCCCAGTGAGACCTCTGTAGCACGTAGCTTTGCCAACCACTTTTGACACATTTTGATCAGTCACAACACCTTCTCTATATACTACACAAATCTTTTTTTTAATTGATTATGCTATTACAGTTGTTCTATTCCCCCTTTATTCCCCTCCACCCTACCCCCCATCCCCACCATCACCCCCCCTTTAGTTTATGACCATGTGTCTCAAGTCCTTTAGATTCTATATTTCCCACGCTATTCTTGCCCCCCCATCTATTTTCTATCTACTGTCTATGCTACTTATTTTCTGTACCTTCTCCCCCCATCTCCTCCTTCCACTCCCCTGTTGCTAACCCTCCTTGAGATCTTCATTTCTATGTTTCCACTCCTGATCTAGCTGTCCTTTTAGCACCCCTAGCTGTGCTTTCGTTTTAGGTGTGGTTGTTAATGACTGTGAGTTTCTTGTCCTTTCACTGTTCATGTTTCTTTAACTTCTTTTTATTAGATAAGTCCCTTTAACATTTCATATAATAAGGGCTTGGTGATGATGAACTTCTTGAATTTGATCTTATCTGAGAAGCACTTTATCTGTCCTTCCATTTTAAATGAAAGTTTTGCTGGATAGAGCAATCTTGGTTGTAGGTCTTTAGATTTCATGACTTGGAATACCTCTTTCCAGCCCCTTCTTGCCTGTAAGGTCTCTTTTGAGAAATCAGCTCACAGTCTGATGGGAACTCCTTTGTAGGTGACTGTTCCCTTAGCTCTTGCTGCTTCTAGCATTCTCTCCTTCATTTTAATTTTGGCTAATGTAATTACGATGTGCCTTGGTGTGTTCCTTCTTGGGTCCAACTTCTTTGGGACTCTCTGAGCTTCCTGGATTTCCTGGAAGTCTATTTCCTTTGCCAGATTGGGGAAATTCTCCTTTATTATTTGTTCAAATAAGTTTTCCACTGGTGGCTGTGCCTTTCCCCCTTCTGGTACCCCTATAATTCGGATGTTGGAGCGTTTAAAGATGTCCTGGAGGTCCCTAAGACTCTCCTCATTTCTTTGAATTCTTGCTTCTTGACTCTTTTGTGTTGGCCATTATTTGCTTTCTTCTGGTCCACTCCATTGATTTGAGTCCCAGTTTCCTTTTCATTGCTATTGGTGTCCTGTGCAATTCCATTCATTTCAATTAGTTTCGCCTTCATATATTTGTCTAATTTGTGGCTATAATCAACCAGTTCTGTGAGAATCCTGATCACCAATGTTTTAAACTGTGCGTCTGTGAGTTTTGCTATTTCTTCATCGCTTAGATTTATTGGCTCTGGGGCTCTGAGATCCTCCTGCGCCATTCTTGGTCTGTTCGGGCCCTTTAAGTGTGAGAAGCGGCGCCTTGGATTCCCAGGTCGCTGGGTTGTGACGCTGGATGTGGGGGCGTGGCCAGAGTGGGGAAATGGCGACCCCCTCTGCCGCTTCTCACAGCTGGGTGAGGAGCAGAGCCTTAGGTGGTTCACCTGGGCCGGGCCACTCAGAGTCGCTGGGTTATGACGCTGTACGTGGAGGTGGGGTCAGAGCAGGGAAATGGCGGCGCCTTCCACTGCCGCTTGCCGTGGGGACCTGCCAGCCGGTCCAACCGCCCACTCCCTCGCCTGTCCACCCTCGCACAAATGCGCGACCTCAGTCAACACGCAGCCCCGGGCCCGGCTGTCTCCCCGAGGTCGCTCGCCTGGTTGCTCGCTGGGTCGCTCACTAGGTCTGACCCTGCGCCTGGATTCTGCGGGCCTGAGTGTGTCTGGCCAAGTCCTCCTGTGCAACCCTGCTCCGCCAGCCGCTGGTTTCGCCCCTTACCGGTCAGGCTGAAGAATTTGTTGTTAACGGACTTCCGAAAAGTTCAATTTTCCGTGTTCTGGCTGTGTTTTCTGTTGCTAATATTTAGTCTTCTCTAATCTTGGTTGTGTGAGAAGGCACGGCACATCCACCTATGCCTCCATCTTGGCGGAAGTCTCTACACAAATCTCCATAAGTAAAGTCTTTAAAGAAACCAGTCTGTGAACATTGAAGAGCAAGGTTTTACCATCGAAGTCCGGGCTTTGAGCAGGGTTGGGGCGAATGCTGGCTTGCCGTCGCCCCCGCGTGGCCACTCTCCACACGGCACCCGGGACTGGATACAACCTTCCCCGTCTATCGAATGGAACAAAGAATAAGATGAAATGAGGTTGGTCATTGGATCCCTGAGCTTCTAAAACCCACCGTATAATTCATGACACAACTGTATTCCAACGCAGAGTAGATATGAACTGGCAACATTACATACTGCAATTGATATAGAATTTTAACTGAGATTACTAAATGCATTCATTATTCCATGTTGCAAGCTCCCAGACTTCATAAAGTACTGTATGGGACTCCGGTTTTCTCGGTAAGTGGTAACTGCTGCTGCATTTCTCAAGGAGGGAACCGAGTCTAGGCAGTATGGAGAAGACACGGGGCAGCTGTGAGGAGCTGACCTTGGGGCTGGTCGGCCTCTCACCTGCGGGTTCAGCCACCCTGGGCTGGGTTCCTCCAGGGGCAGGTGCCCAGTCATGAGTCAGGGGGTCTCTAAGAACCCTTTTTCACCAGGGGCCCTGTACTCAGTTGGTCACAGCATCATCCCAACATGCCAAGATTATGGCTTTTGTCCCCGGTCAGGGCACACGCAGGAAGCAACCGCTGATGCCCCAGTAATTGCAACAACAAAACGATGCTCCTCTCTCTCTCTTTCTCTCTCTCTCTAAAAATCAGTAAATAATTTTTTTAAATGGATGCGATTACTTTAACGAAATCTGGTTTTGAGTATATAGTGTTATTGCTGTTTTTGTGAAGCACTCACCTTGATCTCCAAAGTAAATATTCAGGGCCCACGCAGTTTGTTCTGTACTATGATTGGAGTCTGTCTTTTGGGAAAGAAGCTGCTTTTTTTTTTAGGAATTCCCCACTCCGCCCAAACCTGACCATGGCTGACGAAGGGGAACACAGTCCCGTTCTTCCTGTCCTCTCCCAGGTGAGGCCCAGTGCTTCACTTGCCCAGGCCCAACATGAACTGTGCGCCCCAAATTAAGTGAGTGCGGAAGTGCTGTGGTCTTCTCAGTTCAACTTTTGTATTGAAAAGTCCCAATCTTCAAGGGTGTTTTAATCCCCAAAGAGTATTAAAGCCACTTTAAATAACACACAGTAAACCACATGAAGTCCATGTTTCAAAGCTGCACTTGAGCCTGAGTGTTCCCTGCACACAACAGCCTGGCTCAGCCACCACAGAACACCCTTCTCAGCTCTGCAGGCTGCAAAGTCCAAGGTGAAGAGGTCAGCATGGCTGGGCCAGTGCCCTTCCCCTGGTTCTCGGCCTTCTCATGTGTGCTCATGGGGCAGAAGGGCCAGCCACCCTGTGGGGGAGCAGAAAAGGGGGACCAGACTGTTCCTGGGTACATGTCTCAAGTCCCAATTTAAGTGACCACTTCCTGTGGGGCCACTTTTCTATGTTAATCTAGATTATATCACATTTATAGACAACTTTGGTAAATGAGTATGTTATGAGAAGAACTCAGGCTGAACACTGGAGGAAGTGAAGTGGTTCTTTTATTTATGCATGCAGACCCAGAAGAGGCATTCTCCAAATTCTGGGTGCAGAGCTGTGGGGAGCAGTTGCTTTTATAGAGTAAGGAGCAGAGTGTTATTTCTGGCACAAAAGCGACAAGCAGTTTTCAGAAGCAAGAAGGAAAAGGCCAAGTTATTTCCCTGGGTGCTATAATTTTTTTAAATGGCTGTCGATTTTCTCTAACAGGTATACAATGATAGCCATTTTTTTAACCCAAGAACAAGATGATATTTTTTATTTAAGTTTCTGTTATTGGGTAGCAATTTTCAATTTTGTTCATACAGATCCTGTACATTGTTGTTAAGTTTATTCCCAGGTTTTGGGTTTTTTTTTTTTTTACCTGTTTTATTGCTATTGAGTCCTTTAAAAAATTATATCTTTAATGTACTATTTCTACATATTTGTTTCTGCATGTGACTTCCCCATCACTGTGCTAAATGCTATTTCTGATACTTTTCAGTAGATTCTGATGAGTTACAAAGGAAAACTTGCTCTCATGCAATAATGATCATTACATGGTTGTAGCTGTATATGAGGTAGAAATAGTTAAAGCTTGAATGAAAACAGGAAGATGTGAGGTAATATGAGGAGCTAGAAAAATTATCTGTTAGTCATAAATACATTAATGACTAAATGAAATAGTAACATCCTTCTTAGCGTTTTAAATGAGTTTAGGGCCTGGAAGCATGGTATTCCAGAAATCAGAAGTATTTTGTGACAGGCAGTGTGCCCCAGGTAGGTCATCTGAGGAACATAGAAGGTAACAAATGTCCACATTTTCTTTAAAAAAATTCATTTGTGAACTTTATTCTTTTTATTTTTTATTTTATTGATTATGCCATTATAGTTGTGCTATTCCCCCCTTCATTCCCCTCCACCCTGTACCCCCCACCCCCACCATTCCCTCCTTTAGTGTATGACCACGTGTCTCAAGTTCTTTAGATTCTATATTTCTCATACTATTCTTGCCATCCCCCTATCTATTTTCTACCTACATCTATGCTAATTATTTTCTGTACCTTCTCCCCCCTTCTCCTCCTCCCACTCGCCTGTTGCTAACCTTCCACGTGATCTTCATTTCTATGGTTCACTCCTGATCTAGCTGTCCTCTTAGTGTGCTTTTGTTTTAGGTGTGGTTGTTAATAACTGTGAGTTTGCTGTCCTTTCACTGTTCATCTTTTTTTTATTTTTATTATATTTTTTTAAATTGATTATGCTGTTACAGTTGTTCTATTCCCCCCTTCATTCCCCTCTACCCTGCCCCCCCATCCCCACCATTACCCCCCTTTAGTTTATGTCCATGTGTCTCAAGTCCTTTAGGTTCTATATTTCCCATGCTATTCTTGCCCCCCCCCATCTATTTTCTATCTACTGTCTATGCTACTTATTTTCTGTACCTTCTCCCCCCATCTCCTCCTTCCACTCCCCTGTTGCTAACCCTCCTTGAGATCTTCATTTCTATGTTTCCACTCCTGATCTAGCTGTCCTTTTAGCACCCCTAGCTGTGCTTTCGTTTTAGGTGTGGTTGTTAATGACTGTGAGTTTCTTGTCCTTTCACTGTTCATGTTTCTTTAACTTCTTTTTCTTAGATAAGTCCCTTTAACATTTCATATAATAAGGGCTTGGTGATGATGAACTCCTTGAATTTGATCTTATCTGAGAAGCACCTTATCTGTCCTTCCATTTTAAATGAAAGTTTTGCTGGATAGAGCAATCTTGGTTGTAGGTCTTTAGATTTCATGACTTGGAATACCTCTTTCCAGCCCCTTCTTGCCTGTAAGGTCTCTTTTGAGAAATCTGCTGACAGTCTGATGGGGACTCCTTTGTAGGTGACTGTCCCCTTAGCTCTTGCTGCTTCTAGGATTCTCTCCTTCATTTTAATTTTGGCTAATGTAATTACGATATGCCTTGGTGTGTTCCTTCTTGGGTCCAACTTCTTTGGGACTCTCTGAGCTTCCTGGATTTCCTGGAAGTCTATTTCCTTTGCCAGATTGGGGAAATTCTCCTTTATTATTTGTTCAAATAAGTTTTCCACTGGTGGCTGTGCCTTTCCCCCTTCTGGTACCCCTATAATTCGGATGTTGGAGCGTTTAAAGATGTCCTGGAGGTTCCTAAGACTCTTCTCATTTTTTTTGAATTCTTGTTTCTTCATCCTTTTCTGTTTGGTTATTTTTTTTCTCCTTCTGGTTCACTCCCTTGATTTGAGTCCCAATTTCCTTTCCATTACTATTGGTTTCCTGTGTATTTCCATTCATTTCAATTAGTTTCGCCTTCATATATTTGTCTAATTTGTGGCTATAATCAACCAGTTCTGTGAGAATCCTGATCACCAATGTTTTAAACTGTGCGTCTGTGAGTTTTGCTATTTCTTCATCGCTTAGATTTATTGGCTCTGGGGCTCTGAGGTCCTCCTGCGCCATTCTTGGTCTGTTCGGGCCCTTTAAATGTGAGAAGCGGCACCTTGGACTCCCAGGCCGCTGGGTTGTGACGCTGGATGTGGGGGCGTGGCCAGAGTGGGGAAATGGCGACCCCCTCTGCCGCTTCTCACAGCTGGGTGAGGAGCAGAGCCTTAGGTGGTTCACCTGGGCCGGGCCACTCAGAGTCGCTGGGTTATGACGCTGTACGTGGAGGTGGGGTCAGAGCAGGGAAATGGCGGCGCCTTCCACTGCCGCCCGTGGGGACCGCCGGCCGGTCCAACCGCCCACTCCCTCGCCTGTCCGCCCTCGCACAAATGCGCAACCTCAGTCAACACGCAGCCCCGCGGCCCGGCTGTCTCCCCGAGGTCGCTCGCCTGGTTGCTCGCTGGGTCGCTCACTAGGTGCTGGACCCTGCGCCTGGATTCTGCGGGCCTGAGTCGTGTCTGGCCAAGTCCTCCTGTGCAACCCTGCTCCGCCAGCCGCTGGTTTCGCCCCTTACCGGTCGGGCTGAAGAATTTGTTGTTAACGGACTTCCGAAAAGTTCAATTTTCCGTGTTCTGGCTGTGTTTTCTGTTGCTAATATTTAGTCTTCTCTAATCTTGGTTGTGTGAGAAGGCACGGCACATCCACCTATGCCTCCATCTTGGCGGAAGTCTCTACACAAATCTCCATAAGTAAAGTCTTTAAAAGAAACCAGTCTGTGAACATTGAAGAGCAAGGTTTTACCATCGAAGTCCGGGCTTTGAGCAGAGTTGGGGCGAATGCTGGCTTGCCGTCGCCCCCACGTGGCCACTCTCCACACGGCACCCAGGACTGGATACAACCTTCCCCATCTATCGAATGGAACAAAGAATAAGATGAAATGAGGTTGGTCATTGGATCCCTGAGCTTCTAAAACCCACCGTATAATTCATGACACAACTGTATTCCAACGCAGAGTAGATATGAACTGGCAACATTACATACTGCAATTGATATAGAATTTTAACTGAGATTACTAAATGCATTCATTATTCCCAGGCTCCCAGGCTTCATAAAGTACTGTATGGGACTCCGGTTTTCTCGGTAAGTGGTAACTGCTGCTGCATTTCTCAAGGGGGAAGCGAGTCTAGGCAGTATGGAGAAGACACGGGGCAGCTGTGAGGAGCTGACCTTGGGGCTGGTCGGCCTCTCACCTGCAGGTTCAGCCACCCTGGGCTGGGTTCCTCCAGGGGCAGGTGCCCAGTCATGAGTCAGGGGGTCTCTAAGAACCCTTTTTCACCAGGGGCCCTGTACTCAGTTGGTCACAGCATCATCCCAACATGCCAAGATTATGGCTTTTGTCCCCGGTCAGGGCACACGCAGGAAGCAACCGCTGATGCCCCAGTAATTGCAACAACAAAACGATGCTCCTCTCTCTCTCTTTCTCTCTCTCTCTAAAAATCAGTAAATAATTTTTTTAAATGGATGCGATTACTTTAACGAAATCTGGTTTTGAGTATATAGTGTTATTGCTGTTTTTGTGAAGCACTCACCTTGATCTCCAAAGTAAATATTCAGGGCCCACGCAGTTTGTTCTGTACTATGAT
The DNA here is from genome assembly GCF_021234435.1 of Artibeus jamaicensis. Lineage (NCBI taxonomy): Eukaryota > Metazoa > Chordata > Mammalia > Chiroptera > Phyllostomidae > Artibeus > Artibeus jamaicensis. The sequence goes on from NW_026521936.1 coordinate 6,791,618, forward strand.
TGGAGTCTGTCTTTTGGGAAAGAAGCTGCTTTTTTTTTTTAGGAATTCCCCACTCCGCCCAAACCTGACCATGGCTGACGAAGGGGAACACAGTCCCGTTCTTCCTGTCCTCTCCCAGGTGAGGCCCAGTGCTTCACTTGCCCAGGCCCAACATGAACTGTGCGCCCCAAATTAAGTGAGTGCGGAAGTGCTGTGGTCCTCTCAGTTCAACTTTTGTATTGAAAAGTCCCAATCTTCAAGGGTGTTTTAATCCCCAAAGAGTATTAAAGCCACTTTAAATAACACACAGTAAACCATATGAAGTCCATGTTTCAAAGCTGCACTTGAGCCTGAGTGTTCCCTGCACACAACAGCCTGGCTCAGCCACCACAGAACACCCTTCTCAGCTCTGCAGGCTGCAAAGTCCAAGGTGAAGAGGTCAGCATGGCTGGGCCAGTGCCCTTCCCCTGGTTCTCGGCCTTCTCATGTGTGCTCATGGGGCAGAAGGGTCAGCCACCCTGTGGGGAGCAGAAAAGGGGGACCAGACTGTTCCTGGGTACATGTCTCAAGTCCCAATTTAAGTGACCACTTCCTGTGGGGCCACTTTTCTATGTTAATCTAGATTATATCACATTTATAGACAACTTTGGTAAATGAGTATGTTATGAGAAGAACTCAGGCTGAACACTGGAGGAAGTGAAGTGGTTCTTTTATTTATGCATGCAGACCCAGAGGAGGCATTCTCCAAATTCTGGGTGCAGAGCTGTGGGGAGCAGTTGCTTTTATAGAGTAAGGAGCAGAGTGTTATTTCTGGCACAAAAGCGACAAGCAGTTTTCAGAAGCAAGAAGGAAAAGGCCAAGTTATTTCCCTGGGTGCTATAATTTTTTTAAATGGCTGTCGATTTTCTCTAACAGGTATACAATGATAGCCATTTTTTAACCCAAGAACAAGATGATATTTTTTATTTAAGTTTCTGTTATTGGGTAGCAATTTTCAATTTTGTTCATACAGATCCTGTACATTGTTGTTAAGTTTATTCCCAGGTTTTGGGTTTTTTTTTTTTTACCTGTTTTATTGCTATTGAGTCCTTTAAAAAATTATATCTTTAATGTACTATTTCTACATATTTGTTTCTGCATGTGACTTCCCCATCACTGTGCTAAATGCTATTTCTGATACTTTTCAGTAGATTCTGATGAGTTACAAAGGAAAACTTGCTCTCATGCAATAATGATCATTACATGGTTGTAGCTGTATATGAGGTAGAAATAGTTAAAGCTTGAATGAAAACAGGAAGATGTGAGGTAATATGAGGAGCTAGAAAAATTATCTGTTAGTCATAAATACATTAATGACTAAATGAAATAGTAACATCCTTCTTAGCGTTTTAAATGAGTTTAGGGCCTGGAAGCATGGTATTCCAGAAGTCAGAAGTATTTTGTGACAGGCAGTGTGCCCCAGGTAGGTCATCTGAGGAACATAGAAGGTAACAAATGTCCACATTTTCTTTAAAAAAAATTCATTTGTGAACTTTATTCTTTTTATTTTTTATTTTATTGATTATGCCATTATAGTTGTGCTATTCCCCCCTTCATTCCCCTCCACCCTGTACCCCCACCCCCACCATTCCCCCCTTTAGTGTATGACCACGTGTCTCAAGTTCTTTAGATTCTATATTTCTCATACTATTCTTGCCATCCCCCTATCTATTTTCTACCTACATCTATGCTAATTATTTTCTGTACCTTCTCCCCCCTTCTCCTCCTCCCACTCCCCTGTTGCTAACCTTCCACGTGATCTTCATTTCTATGGTTCACTCCTGATCTAGCTGTCCTCTTAGTGTGCTTTTGTTTTAGGTGTGGTTGTTAATAACTGTGAGTTTGCTGTCCTTTCACTGTTCATCTTTTTTTTTTAATTTATTTTTTTAAATTGATTATGCTGTTACAGTTGTTCTATTCCCCCCTTTATTCCCCTCCACCCTGCCCCCCATCCCCACCATCACCCCCCCTTTAGTTTATGACCATGTGTCTCAAGTCCTTTAGATTCTATATTTCCCATGCTATTCTTGCCCCCCCCATCTATTTTCTATCTACTGTCTATGCTACTTATTTTCTGTACCTTCTCCCCCCATCTCCTCCTTCCACTCCCCTGTTGCTAACCCTCCTTGAGATCTTCATTTCTATGTTTCCACTCCTGATCTAGCTGTCCTTTTAGCACCCCTAGCTGTGCTTTCGTTTTAGGTGTGGTTGTTAATGACTGTGAGTTTCTTGTCCTTTCACTGTTCATGTTTCTTTAACTTCTTTTTCTTAGATAAGTCCCTTTAACATTTCATATAATAAGGGCTTGGTGATGATGAACTTCTTGAATTTGATCTTATCTGAGAAGCACTTTATCTGTCCTTCCATTTTAAATGAAAGTTTTGCTGGATAGAGCAATCTTGGTTGTAGGTCTTTAGATTTCATGACTTGGAATACCTCTTTCCAGCCCCTTCTTGCCTGTAAGGTCTCTTTTGAGAAATCTGCTGACAGTCTGATGGGGACTCCTTTGTAGGTGACTGTTCCCTTAGCTCTTGCTGCTTCTAGGATTCTCTCCTTCATTTTAATTTTGGCTAATGTAATTACGATGTGCCTTGGTGTGTTCCTTCTTGGGTCCAACTTCTTTGGGACTCTCTGAGCTTCCTGGATTTCCTGGAAGTCTATTTCCTTTGCCAGATTGGGGAAATTCTCCTTTATTATTTGTTCAAATAAGTTTTCCACTGGTGGCTGTGCCTTTCCCCCTTCTGGTACCCCTATAATTCGGATGTTGGAGCGTTTAAAGATGTCCTGGAGGTCCCTAAGACTCTTCTCATTTCTTTGAATTCTTGTTTCTTCACCCTTTTCTGTTTGGTTATTTGCTTTTCTCCTTCTGGTCCACTCCCTTGATTTGAGTCCCAATTTCCTTTCCATTACTATTGGTTTCCTGTGCATTTCTATTCATTTCAATTAGTTTCGCCTTCATATATTTGTCTAATTTGTGGCTATAATCAACCAGTTCTGTGAGAATCCTGATCACCAATGTTTTAAACTGTGCGTCTGTGAGTTTTGCTATTTCTTCATCGCTTAGATTTATTGGCTCTGGGGCTCTGAGATCCTCCTGCGCCATTCTTGGTCTGTTCAGGCCCTTTAAGTGTGAGAAGCGGCGCCTTGGATTCCCAGGTCGCTGGGTTGTGACGCTGGATGTGGGGGCGTGGCCAGAGTGGGGAAATGGCGACCCCCTCTGCCGCTTCTCACAGCTGGGTGAGGAGCAGAGCCTTAGGTGGTTCACCTGGGCCGGGCCACTCAGAGTCGCTGGGTTATGACGCTGTACGTGGAGGTGGGGTCAGAGCAGGGAAATGGCGGCGCCTTCCACTGCCGCTTGCCGTGGGGACCTGCCAGCCGGTCCAACCGCCCACTCCCTCGCCTGTCCACCCTCGCACAAATGCGCGACCTCAGTCAACACGCAGCCCCGGGCCCGGCTGTCTCCCCCGAGGTCGCTCGCCTGGTTGCTCGCTGGGTCGCTCACTAGGTCTGACCCTGCGCCTGGATTCTGCGGGCCTGAGTGTGTCTGGCCAAGTCCTCCTGTGCAACCCTGCTCCGCCAGCCGCTGGTTTCGCCCCTTACCGGTCAGGCTGAAGAATTTGTTGTTAACGGACTTCCGAAAAGTTCAATTTTCCGTGTTCTGGCTGTGTTTTCTGTTGCTAATATTTAGTTTTCTCTAATCTTGGTTGTGTGAGAAGGCACGGCACATCCACCTATGCCTCCATCTTGGCGGAAGTCTCTACACAAATCTCCATAAGTAAAGTCTTTAAAAGAAACCAGTCTGTGAACATTGAAGAGCAAGGTTTTACCATCGAAGTCCGGGCTTTGAGCAGGGTTGGGGCGAATGCTGGCTTGCCGTCGCCCCCGCGTGGCCACTCTCCACACGGCACCCAGGACTGGATACAACCTTCCCCATCTATCGAATGGAACAAAGAATAAGATGAAATGAGGTTGGTCATTGGATCCCTGAGCTTCTAAAACCCACCGTATAATTCATGACACAACTGTATTCCAACGCAGAGTAGATATGAACTGGCAACATTACATACTGCAATTGATATAGAATTTTAACTGAGATTACTAAATGCATTCATTATTCCCAAGCTCCCAGGCTTCATAAAGTACTGTATGGGACTCCGGTTTTCTCGGTAAGTGGTAACTGCTGCTGCATTTCTCAAGGAGGGAACCGAGTCTAGGCAGTATGGAGAAGACACGGGGCAGCTGTGAGGAGCTGACCTTGGGGCTGGTCGGCCTCTCACCTGCGGGTTCAGCCACCCTGGGCTGGGTTCCTCCAGGGGCAGGTGCCCAGTCATGAGTCAGGGGGTCTCTAAGAACCCTTTTTCACCAGGGGCCCTGTACTCAGTTGGTCACAGCATCATCCCAACATGCCAAGATTATGGCTTTTGTCCCCGGTCAGGGCACACGCAGGAAGCAACCGCTGATGCCCCAGTAATTGCAACAACAAAACGATGCTCCTCTCTCTCTCTCTTTCTCTCTCTCTCTAAAAATCAGTAAATAATTTTTTTAAATGGATGCGATTACTTTAACGAAATCTGGTTTTGAGTATATAGTGTTATTGCTGTTTTTGTGAAGCACTCACCTTGATCTCCAAAGTAAATATTCAGGGCCCACGCAGTTTGTTCTGTACTATGATTGGAGTCTGTCTTTTGGGAAAGAAGCTGCTTTTTTTTTAGGAATTCCCCACTCCGCCCAAACCTGACCATGGCTGACGAAGGGGAACACAGTCCCGTTCTTCCTGTCCTCTCCCAGGTGAGGCCCAGTGCTTCACTTGCCCAGGCCCAACATGAACTGTGCGCCCCAAATTAAGTGAGTGCGGAAGTGCTGTGGTCTTCTCAGTTCAACTTTTGTATTGAAAAGTCCCAATCTTCAAGGGTGTTTTAATCCCCAAAGAGTATTAAAGCCACTTTAAATAACACACAGTAAACCATATGAAGTCCATGTTTCAAAGCTGCACTTGAGCCTGAGTGTTCCCTGCACACAACAGCCTGGCTCAGCCACCACAGAACACCCTTCTCAGCTCTGCAGGCTGCAAAGTCCAAGGTGAAGAGGTCAGCATGGCTGGGCCAGTGCCCTTCCCCTGGTTCTCGGCCTTCTCATGTGTGCTCATGGGGCAGAAGGGCCAGCCACCCTGTGGGGAGCAGAAAAGGGGGACCAGACTGTTCCTGGGTACATGTCTCAAGTCCCAATTTAAGTGACCACTTCCTGTGGGGCCACTTTTCTATGTTAATCTAGATTATATCACATTTATAGACAACTTTGGTAAATGAGTATGTTATGAGAAGAACTCAGGCTGAACACTGGAGGAAGTGAAGTGGTTCTTTTATTTATGCATGCAGACCCAGAGGAGGCATTCTCCAAATTCTGGGTGCAGAGCTGTGGGGAGCAGTTGCTTTTATAGAGTAAGGAGCAGAGTGTTATTTCTGGCACAAAAGCGACAAGCAGCTTTCAGAAGCAAGAAGGAAAAGGCCAAGTTATTTCCCTGGGTGCTATAATTTTTTTAAATGGCTGTCGATTTTCTCTAACAGGTATACAATGATAGCCATTTTTTAACCCAAGAACAAGATGATATTTTTTATTTAAGTTTCTGTTATTGGGTAGCAATTTTCAATTTTGTTCATACAGATCCTGTACATTGTTGTTAAGTTTATTCCCAGGTTTTGGGTTTTTTTTTTTTTTTTTACCTGTTTTATTGCTATTGAGTCCTTTAAAAAATTATATCTTTAATGTACTATTTCTACATATTTGTTTCTGCATGTGACTTCCCCATCACTGTGCTAAATGCTATTTCTGATACTTTTCAGTAGATTCTGATGAGTTACAAAGGAAAACTTGCTCTCATGCAATAATGATCATTACATGGTTGTAGCTGTATATGAGGTAGAAATAGTTAAAGCTTGAATGAAAACAGGAAGATGTGAGGTAATATGAGGAGCTAGAAAAATTATCTGTTAGTCATAAATACATTAATGACTAAATGAAATAGTAACATCCTTCTTAGCGTTTTAAATGAGTTTAGGGCCTGGAAGCATGGTATTCCAGAAATCAGAAGTATTTTGTGACAGGCAGTGTGCCCCAGGTAGGTCATCTGAGGAACATAGAAGGTAACAAATGTCCACATTTTCTTTAAAAAAATTCATTTGTGAACTTTATTCTTTTTATTTTTTATTTTATTGATTATGCCATTATAGTTGTGCTATTCCCCCCTTCATTCCCCTCCACCCTGTACCCCCCACCCCCACCATTCCCCCCTTTAGTGTATGACCACGTGTCTCAAGTTCTTTAGATTCTATATTTCTCATACTATTCTTGCCATCCCCCTATCTATTTTCTACCTACATCTATGCTAATTATTTTCTGTACCTTCTCCCCCCTTCTCCTCCTCCCACTCCCCTGTTGCTAACCCTCCACGTGATCTTCATTTCTATGGTTCACTCCTGATCTAGCTGTCCTCTTAGTGTGCTTTTGTTTTAGGTGTGGTTGTTAATAACTGTGAGTTTGCTGTCCTTTCACTGTTCATCTTTTTTTTTTAATTTTTATTTATTTATTTTTATTTATTTTTTAAATTGATTATGCTGTTACAGTTGTTCTATTCCCCCCTTCATTCTCCTCTACCCTGCCCCCCATCCCCACCATTACCCCCCTTTAGTTTATGTCCATGTGTCTCAAGTCCTTTAGGTTCTATATTTCCCATGCTATTCTTGCCCCCCCCATCTATTTTCTAGCTACTGTCTATGCTACTTATTTTCTGTACCTTCTCCCCCCATCTCCTCCTTCCACTCCCCTGTTGCTAACCCTCCTTGAGATCTTCATTTCTATGTTTCCACTCCTGATCTAGCTCCTTTTAGCACCCCTAGCTGTGCTTTCGTTTTAGGTGTGGTTGTTAATGACTGTGAGCTTGTTGTCCTTTCACTGTTCATGTTTCTTTAACTTCTTTTTCTTAGATAAGTCCCTTTAACATTTCATATAATAAGGGCTTGGTGATGATGAACTCCTTGAATTTGATCTTATCTGAGAAGCACCTTATCTGTCCTTCCATTCTAAATGAAAGTTTTGCTGGATAGAGCAATCTTGGTTGTAGGTCTTTGGATTTCATGACTTGGAATACCTCTTTCCAGCCCCTTCTTGCCTGTAAGGTCTCTTTTGAGAAATCTGCTGACAGTCTGATGGGGACTCCTTTGTAGGTGATTGTCCCCTTAGCTCTTGCTGCTTCTAGGATTCTCTCCTTCATTTTAATTTTGGCTAATGTAATTATGATATGCCTTGGTGTGTTTCTTCTTGAGTCCAACTTTTTTGGTACTCTCTGAGCTTCTTGGATTTCCTGGAAGTCTATTTCCTTTGCCAGATTGGGGAAATTTTCTTTTATTATTTGTTCAAATAAGTTTTCCACTGGTGGTTGTGTCTTTCCCCCTTCTGGTACCCCTATAATTCGGATATTGGAGTGTTTAAAGATGTCCTGGAGGTTCCTAAGTCTCTCCTCATTTCTTTGAATTCTTGCTCCTTGACTCTTTTCTGTTTGGCCATTATTTGCTTTCTTCTGGTCCACTCCATTGATTTGAGTCCCAGTTTCCTTTTCAACGGTATGGGTTTCCTGTGGAATTCCATTCATTTCCATTAGTTTAGCCTTCATATGTTTCTCTAATTTGTGGCTATAATCAACCAGATCTATGAGGATCCTGATGACCAGTGTTTTAAACTGTGCGTCTGAGAGTTTTGCTATTTCTTCATCGCTTAGATTTATCTCTGGGGCTTTGAGGTCTTCCTGTGACATTTTTGGTCTGTTCTGGCCCTTTAAATGTGAGAAGCGGCGCCTTGGACTCCCAGGTCGCTGGGTTGTGACGCTGTATGTGGGGGCGTGGTCAGAGCGGGGAAATGGCGGCGTCCTCTACCACCGCGGCCGGTCCAACCGCCCACTCCCTCGCCTGTCCTCCCGCGCGCAGATAGGCAACCGCAGTCAACACGCAGCACCGCCTCCCCACTGTCTCCTCTGCAGTCGCGCACCCGGTGGGTTGCTCGGTCGCTCACTAGGTCCAGTCCTGCGTTTGGAACCCGTGCGTCTGGATTCTCGCGTCTGGATTCCGCGCCCGGGTCCGACTCAGTCCTCCTGTGCAACCCCTCACGAGACGCCGGTTTCGCCCCTTACCGGTCGGGCTGAAGAATTTGTTGTTAATGGACTTCTGAAAAGTTCAATTTTCTGTGTTCTGGTTGTGTTTTCTGATGCTAATATTTAGTTGTCCCTAACTTGGTTGTGTGAGAAGGCACGGCATATTCACCTATACCTCCATCTTGGCGGAAGTCCTCATCTTTTTTATCTTATTTTTTTTAGATAAGTCCCTTTATCATTTCATATAATAAGGGCTTGGTGATGATGAACTCCTTGAATTTGATCTTATCTGAGAAGCACGTTATCTGCCCTTCCATTCTAAATGAAAGCTTTACTGGATAGAGCAATCTTGGTTGTACGTCTTTTGATTTCATGACTTGGAATACCTCTTTCCAGCCCCTTCTTGTCTATAAGGTCTCTTTTGAGAAATCCGCTGACAGTCTAATGGGAACTCCTTTGTAGGTGACTGTCCCTTTATCTCTTGTTGCTTTTAGGATTCTCTCCTTCATTTGAATCTTGGCTAGTGTAATGATGATGTGCCTTGGTATGTTCCTTCTTGGGTCCAACTTCTTTGGGACTCTCTGAGCTTCCTGGATTTCCTGGAAGTCTATTTCCTTTGCCAGATTGGGGAAGTTCCCCTTTATTATTTTTTCAAATAAGTGTTCCACTTGTGGCTGTTCCTCTTCCCTTTCTGGTACCCCTATAATTCGAATGTTGGGGCGTTTAAAGATGTCCCGGAGGTTCCTAAGCCTCTCCTCATTTTTTTGAATTCTTGTTTCTTCATATTTTCCTGTTTGGTCATTTTTTTTTTCCTTCTGATCCACTCCCTTGATTTAAGTCCCAGTTTCCTTTCCATCACTATTGGTTTCCTGTGCATTTCCCTTCATTTCAATTAGTTTAGCCTTCATTTGTTCCTCTAATTTGTGACCAAAATCAACCAATTCTGTGAGCATCCTGATCACCAGTGTTTTGAACTGTGCATCTGAAAGTTTTGCTATTTCTTCATTGCTTAGAGTTATGAGCTCTGGGGCTTTGAGTTCTTCTTGAGCTGTGTTTTGGTCTGTTCACACCCCTTACGTATGAGAGGAGCCTTACGTGTTCACCAGGGTGGGGCCGCCCAGGTCACTGGTTTGTGATGCTGTATGTAGGGGCAAGGTCAAAGAAGGGCAATAGCGGTCCCCTCTGCTGCTTCCTGCAGTTGGGGCCTATGAGGTCTGTCTCACTGCTCGCTCCTTCACTGGTTTATCTGCGTGTGAATGTGTGACTGTGGTCAGCCAGCCGCCTTGCTCCCTCACTGGGTCTACCCGTTGCAACCCCATGCCTGGGATCCGCCAACTGCCGCCCACACACTTGGGTCGGTCTGGCCGAGTTTTCCTGCGCTACCCCGCTCCGCCAGTCGCTGGCTCCGCTGCTCTTACCTGTCTGGCTGAAGGGTTCGTTGTTGTCAGACTTCCATATAGTTCAATTTTCTATGTTTTGACTGCATTTTTTGTTATTAAAACTTTGTTGTCTTTAAACTTGGTTGTGCAAGAAGGTACAGTGTTTCCACCTACGCCTCCATCTTGGTGGAAGTCATCATTTGTCAAATGTCCACATTTTCAAAGAGGAAAACTTGAGATGGTCAAATCTGGAATCTAACAGAGTAAGACTTTTTGTTCTAAATGACATTATGACTCAGTTATTAAAGTGATGCATGAGCAATGGAAAGAAGCAGGGATTCTCAGATGACTACTCTGTTTAATCACAGTGTGATCTGGTCTCCTCAGTGGACAGATCTTCCTTTGCCTCCTGACCTATTGCCCAGGACACTTCTCCCCAATGTTGGCAAGATGGCCGGCATTTTTCGTTCTTTAAGTTTTAGCTTCCGTGCTTCCTGTTCCCAGAAAGGCAGCATTTCAGATCTAGGATGCAAAGGGACATGCTGCTTGTATTCTAATGGAGTCTTCATGATACAGAGCAGGGTTTCTCATTCTTAGCACTATGCTCATCTTGGGCCAGAGAATTCATTCTCCTGGGGGATTGTCCTCTGCATTGTAGGTGCTTATTAGCATCCAATACCTCTATTCACTGTCCATACCCTTGCTTCCCTTCCCCTCAGGACAATGTAAAATGGGTCAGTACCTTGTCTGAAGTCTCCTTGGGGGCAGAAATCACCTTTGGTTGAGAAACAGTTTGAAGCTTTTATCAAATTATTTATTTATTTATTTATTTATTTATTTATTTATTTGCTTTTATCAAATTTGAGACTAGAAAGATCTTGGTCTGGCATGCAGTATTTTTATTATTTTTAATGTAAATTATTTTCTACTTTGTGATTTATTTGGGGAAGGTATTTAGAAGTGTATTTTAAAACATCTAAACATGGGGACTTTCTAGTTACCTTGTGACTGGTTTTCAGATAATGGCAAAGAGAGCAGTAATCATAGCTTGTGAGACATTTGTTGAAACCTGCTTTATAGCTAAATGTAGTCACTTTAAAAAAAGTTCTAAGTGCGCTTGAAAAGCACTTTGAACTTACTTTGTTGTTGCTTACTTAAACAATGACAAAACATTTATTCAAAACATTTATTCTACTCCAAGAGTTAAAAAGAACTACTATCATTTTATGTATATACAGTTGCAGATATGTCAACATGAACATTTCTGTCTACTTTCTCTGAATTTCATTTACTATTTTCGGTTATAAGTATGGGCACAAAAGTTGTATATTTTCAGCTTTTATTTTTTATATTGTGCATTTAAGGGTGAAGATGTGTTTCACAGGTTTTGGTATATAGTATCTTTATCCCCATTCAGTTTATTTTGTCATTCAAATTGTTTTATTTTTGTGGTTATTTAGAAGTGTATTACACAACTACCAAATACAAGGACTTTCCTGTCACCCATTTGTAGTGAATTCTAGCTTCAGTGCAACAGGAGCACTTAGAGAAATACAGTGTATACTTTCAATGCTGCGATGCTTGTTGAAACTAGCTTTTTATTGGCTTGGCCAAAAGATAAAAACTTTTGGGAAGATGGAATTATGAAGATGCCTGAAAGACTGCAGAAGGCAGTGGGACAAAATGGTGAATACGTTGTTTAATAAAATTATTGCTGAAAATGAAAAACGTCTCTTTCATTGTGTCTTTACCTAAAAATCGAATGAACCTTTTGGCCAAGCAAATAATAGTGTTCCAGGCATGTGTCTCTGCTGCCATCTCGTGGGCCTTTTGGGAATAACATGTTAGTGGCAGGTGAGCGGGAAAAGTGGTTGACTGTAGAATACCAATGAATGATGATTGCAATGTTATTTAGACGCATATTTAGTAAGTTTTATCTATCAGGACTAACTAGTTAACTTTCATTTCTGATTTCTATATTAACAGCAATGACAGAAAGAAACATACTCTATATACTTTCAGTCCTTTGAAATTTGTTAAAACTTGCCCTAACACAGGACGGTCCCTTTGAAAAATGTCCTAAGTGTGGCTCTCTGCTGCCTTGTCATGTGTCACCTGAGATGACAAATCTTATTGTCCCACCTGTGTGGCATGTCTTGCCTCCTGGTCGTGGCTCCACAGTCCCTTGCCTTGCACTCATGGGCTCCACCACGGAGGACAGTCCATACTGCACTGGACAGCGATGCTCAGACCTTTGACCCCCTGTGGGCGATGCAAGGCCCTCCTGGCAGCTGGTCGCTCCCCCAGACTGTGTCTGCTGCCGTTGCCACAAGATTTAACAATTTTAGCAAAGCAACCTATTTTCAACTGAATGATTACGTTAATGAAATTCGGGAAAGTTTATTAGTTTAGCTTGTGTCCTATAGTTTGTAGGATTGCCCACCAAAAAGCAACATTCCACAAAGGCCGCACTTTTTATAAATTACCTGTCACCCATTTTAGCTCTATAGGACCCTGTTTCCCTGTACTCCCAAAGGTTCTATATACCTGATATCGCCTCATTGTCTGGTATTCATTTTTGTACTCATGCATGTATTAAATGTTGACTATCTTGTGTTGATCTGATCATGTCTTTTTTAATTATTATCTCACATGTGTTAGAGCCAACAAGGTTTGTGGAAAGTAATCCCTTTTCTATCTCCCACAGTTCTGAAAAGCTGGTGATGTGGAACACATGGTGAGACAGTGCTAATTCCCGAACCTGTTGCAACTGAGAGATCATGGACGTCTGCCCTCCAAGGTCAGTGTCCTTTTTGTTCACTGTGTCTTTGGCCTATTGCTGCTGAGTTTGGTAAAATTTTGATGTTTGCATTAGGAGAGATAAGGATTCTATCTGATTGAGTCACAGGGTTATTTACAATGGGAGGATCCAGTTCACCTCCTGCCTCTGGCCTCTGGCACCGGGGCCTTGTGTCTGTCTGCAACTCCAAATTCTGGCCATGGCATCCTCGTTATGGATCTGCGTCCTGTGTCCAGGGCCTGTGCTTCAGAGTCAAAATGTATTTGGTTGTGTGTCTGCATTCTTGCATCTCTTAGGATGTGGTTTGTGTCCCGGGTTCGAAGGTGAGGTCCATGTGCAGATGAAGATTTGGTTTTGGTGAATGGAATCTGGTATTAAGGGTCTGATGTCAGTTCCTGGCATCTGGTGTTTGGCCTTCAAACCTCATGGTCTGGCTTGGGTGTGGGCACACGGCTTTGGGTTTGGGGCTTTGGGCCTGCAGTCCTGTTTTGGTTTGGGTCCGCTCCAGGGTCCAGGTTTTTGGGTCAAAGGTCTGTGTCCAGGATCCTGAATTTGGCTCTGGTGTCTGGTGTCAATGTGTCAAGATGATCATTGTGTCAAATTCAATGCCAGTGTGAAAACCCAAGTGTATGGAGTTGAGGCAGGTTAGTAAAAGAGGTGGGAAAATACCTTGACAAGTGGAATGGGAAAAGTGAGTTTGATAGCTAAATAAGGACAATGATTTGCAGCCAGGCAATACATCTGAAGATCTTATCTTCCCTGACCAAGGACACTGGTGAGCAAATGGTTTACACATTCCATACCACACAGGGGAAGACCCACCTCAGTCCCAGCCCTTCTCTGGTGACTTTTCTGAAGGAGAAATTCACCAGAGCAGGACCCTGATCACTCTGTGTGCTCGCTTTGTTGCATGAGCACATCAAAGGGCAGCCCTGGGAAGCTGAGTATTCTGTGCAGATGACTCTTCTAAGACCTCCTCTGAAGTCCTCAGCATTAGAAAAAAGACAAAAAACTAAGGGGCCCAGCGTGCACTGTTTGTTGAGCACATACGCGCCTTCCCTTCTCTTGTTTACTGCATATCTTCACTTTGTTTCTCCTTATCTCCAAAGTCCCTGGGACTTGCATCCAGGGGAGCAGTGGGCAGCTCGTCCCGGGCTCGCACCCTGATCCAGTCTCCAAGGACCTTCTTTGTGTCTAACTTTTCTGTTTCCCAAGAAGCAGCTCCGCCTGTGCTCACTCTTGTTGCTGTGATTGTGCCTCTTCTCTCTGAAGCCCTTTCTTTGTTTCACTGTCTTTCGATTTAATACACAAACTCTCAAAATTCCCTCGCTTTGTACTGTGAAATTCTGGTGCAGGAGGTCAAGAATCTACACACAAAGATCATCTCTCAGATCTATAGAGTTATTGAACACAGTAGGATCATTTGTTTTCAAGAAATGTCAAACCATTTTATACAAGGTCTGCAATATTTTACATTTATGAAAGAAATGGTCAATTGCTCTAGTTTTTGTGATCATAAACATTTCTCAGTCTTGCTTTCTCATAATAGCCTTTGCAGTGTCTGGGGAGGGGTGTTGTGCTGTGTTGTAGCCTCTCTGGTATTCTTTTTTTTTACCACTTCTATGAATGCCTTCTTATTAGAAGGGACTATTCAAGTTTTTTTAAAATATAGATGTCTGCCTGGGTGGTGTGGTCCAGTGGACTGAGCACAGGCCTGTAAACTAAAGGGGTCTCTGGTTTGACTTCCAGTCAGGGCACATGCCTGGGTTGCAGGCCAGGTCCCAGTAGGGGGCGTGTGAGAGGCAACCACACACTGATGTTTGTGTCCCTCTGTTTCTCCCTCCCTCCCCCTCTTTAAAAATAAATAAATAAAATGTTTAGAATAATATAGGCGTCTCTTCATTGATGTGTCATAAAATTCTTCGTTGTAAGTTCTTAGAATTTGGCATGGGTCAAAAGGATACACTAGACCGAACAGTGGTTATAGGAAATTTATTTCAAGGCCTTGGTGGTGTCTAACTTAACTATCTATCTTTCTGTCTAAAATATTACTTTATGTACTTTGGACTCTAACTTCTTAGCAATTGTTTCTACGTGCTTAGTTTGTAATAGTTAGGAGGAGAAGCAGCTTCTGCTTCTTTACCTGTCTAATTCCATTAATATATATTCTTGTCCAAGGTAGAGGAGGGGCTCTTACTCCATCAACTTTTAGACGTTCAGGGGCCACCCCGTCAGGGGGGACTTTTGTTCTCTGGCCAATAAATCATTTTGTACAACTTCATTGGAATTCTGTGGATCATTGGACCTGAAATGCAGGCGTCTAAAAATCCCACCACCTATTAACTGCAAAGACAGACATGCAGAGAGAGATAGACAGGAAGTCCAGCCACAGTTGTCTCTGCTGTGCAGATGCATCTCATCCGTCCCGACTGTGTCAAGGGACAGCTGTTGGTCAGCTCTTGACAGATTACATTTCAAGTGTTTACAGGTTTAAATAGGAGCATACACTGTTCTCTGGAGTGTGATGTTCAGAGCCATTTATCTTGGGTCAGGGACAGACTTCTGACACCTGGTCCAGTGTCTGGTACGTGGCATGGTTCGGGATTAGGATTGGGGGTTGGGGTTGTGGTGGACACCATGACTTGTCTTTAACCTCATTTGAAACTGTCACGTTAGACTGTATCATGACATGTGTCCTATCAGCATGTGATCAAAAAATTTCACCTCAAGTGGCGAATGCATGGTTAGCTGTTCTCACAGTGAAGGTGCATGAACATAAACAACATTTTCGACCCCTTTGGTTTAGTCATTTCAAGAAAGGTACAAGCACAACTGTAAGGCAAGGAAAGGTCTGTGGTATGTAGAAATTATGCATGTAATTTCTCCCACACATTACTTAATTCTATTATTTGTAATGATGTAAAAGTTTATTCTAATGAGTTTCAAGGTAAGTAAGCTATCATGTAATAATAATAATCACAGTATTTTAGTTATATGTAACTTAAAAATAGCTAAAGCTTGGAAGAAAACATGAAGAAATAAGACAATGTGAAGAGGTAGAAAAATTCTTTTTGTTAGTTATAATTTCATTCTTGACTAAATAAAGTAGTAACAGCATTCTGGGCATTTCAAATGAGTTAGAGCCTAGATGCATGGCGTTCTAGTTCTCAGAAATCAGAAGTATCTTCTAAGTGAAGTTGTGCCCCTTGTAGGTAATCTAAGGAACTTATAATATGGCAAATGTCCACATTTTCAAAAGGGAAATTTTAGATGGTGAATTCTGGGAACTGAATGACTAAGATTATTGATTCTAGTTACACTGTAGAACATCTATTGAAAAGTGATGTATGGGCAACGAGAAGAAGCAGTGGCCCTCAGATGTGCGTCATGACGCATCACAGTGTGGTTCCGTCTCCTAAGGTGTCAGACCTTTTGCCTCCTGACTTTATGCTGGTGTCTTCTCAGCCTAGGACACTCGCCAATCTTTGCAAGATGGCGAGCTTTGTTGTCGTTGTTGTTCCTTAGGTCTCAGTCTGTATGCTGTGCAAAGACAGAGGCATTATTTCAGATCTAGGGAGCAAAGTGATGTGCGGTTTCCATTCTCCTGGACTCTTCACTGAGTTCCACGCAGAGCAGGGCTTCTCATTGTCAGCACTGCTAAGCAGGATAGACAACAAACCACGGCAGGGAGAGGGAGGGGGGACACGTCCCACACAGTAATTCAGTCCTGATCTGGGTCAGATAAGATTTTTAGAGATCAGAAGAGAGACCAGCAGCTGGAGGGGAGCCTTTGAAATTCCGTGTACTGTTTTATCTTTGTGGGAAAGGAAGCCTTTGAAACTGTATGTGAATCCCAAGGTTGGGAGAAGGGCGAGGGGAGGAAGGCTGGAGGCTTGCTGCAAGCCTGAAAGCCCTGAAACCCCAGCAGGAGGGGCACTCAGACTAGCTGGGTGGAAGCCTCCAGGTTCCTGTCAAATACATTTCACAGATAAACCTGCTACCTCACTTTCACTGGGCTTGTTGTCCCTTGCCTGAATCCATGCTTTTCAGCAGGACAAGAGCCAAGGAAGGAAATCCCTCAACTCCCCTAACTTGGGTCTTCCCAGTAACAGTACTGAGGGCCTTTTGGGCCAATAATTCTTTCTCCTGGGGGATTTTTCTGCACTGCAGGTGCTTATTAGCATCCATTACCTCTATTCACTGCTGGCCAGTAACACCCTTCCTCACCTCTGCCCTCATGACAATCTGAAATGTGTCCCTGCTTTACCTAATGTTCCCCTGGGGGCAAAACCACTTGTACTTGAGAACCACTGACCTTGACCATTTGTGGAACATGAATGATCTGGCTTTGGTACACAATATTTTTATCATCACTCAGTTTAAGTTATTTCTAATTCCAATTGTGATTTGTTTTGGGGGGTTATTGGAAAGTATACTTTATAACATCTATACAAAAGGAGTTTCTAGTTACCATCTGTGCCTGATTTCTAGATGATTAGCAATGAGAGCAAGTAATATACCTTATATAATTTCATTCCATGGACATTTGTTGGAACTTGCTTTATAGCACAATATGGTTAACTTTTTTTTGATTTGTGTTATTTTACTTTTGCTCTTTCCAGTCCTAAGCTGTAACTATGAACATTTAGACTTATGTAAATGATACTTACAAAGAAAAAAGAAACCAAATACCAAGACACCCAAGTGAGATGCTTGGCAGAGGCAAACCATAGTCAGGGGCATTGGCAGGGGTTGGGCTGGGAGCTGGGCGTCAGGGTCTGGGTGGCACCTCACAGACTCCTGACAGTCAGCTTCATCCCACCCCAAGACCCAGAGTCCAGTCAGACAAGGAGCACCAATCCTGCCAGCAGGGGCTGAACACCTCACAGCCCTGATCCCAGGTGCACCCCTGGCAGGAGGAGGAGTCAGCACCTGGTCGAGGTTGCACACCCTCAGGCCCTGGCTGTGGCCCTCAGCCCTGCAGGGCTGGGAATAGAGGCAGAAGTCAGGCCTGGAGTGTCTCCTGCTGCCAGTCTCCCCGCCCCTCCACCACCTCCGTCACAGCCCCTTGGACTGTGTTTCCGAGGGGAGCAAATTTCTCCGTCCTGAGGCAGGCCTGTGCAATCTTCAGTAGAGTCCAGCTGGAGTGCCCGACAGCCCCAGGTGAGACCTTGACATTCATCCGTCACCTTGGGGGCAGTGCTGGGTTTACTGCTCAGGACCATTTAAACGAGAAAGTAGTGTCCAGACGTGCCTTCACATTTCTGTCACTGGGAATAAGGACACAAACCCCTTCTGTTCTCTGTCTGTGTCCTGGCATCTCTATCTCGGGATCAAAGGACACAAACCTCCGGAAATGGGAGGGCTTCCCAACTGTAACAAGCCCAGCAGTAGTGGCCTCCCAGTTCAAAAGAAACTGGCTCCCGCCCCCCTCCCTCCCTGTCTCTGGGACTGGAGGAGTGTGAGGCTGGAAGTGCAGGAGACCCTCGCTGCCAGGAGGACAAAACACAGGCCCAGGAGGACAGAGCAGAAAGACAGGTGAAGCTGTGTGCCTGGTGCTGCTGCGGGGCAGCCGGGGCTCTGGGCCTGGATCGTGTGCCAGAGCCATAGTGCAGTCGTGCTCTTGAACCATCTTGCTGACATTTCCAGGCATGTGGCTGAAAGTGTTTCTGCCTCATAGATTTGATACCATGCAGGTAAAAGGTGCAGCACACGCTGCTCAGTAACCTGGAACCGATGGTTCTTCCTGGTCAGCCAAGACCCTGAGCAGAGATCTGAGCACTTGGCTGGTCTGACTGATGTCTGGACAAGCACGGACCACAGGAAGCTCACCTGTCACGGCTGCTGGACGGTCACAGGAAGAATGCCTGTGCCCATCCCCAACGCCACTGTGATGGGAATTTGTGGTTGGAGTCAGAGCCCCTCTCCTGATTCCAGAGCAACCATATCCAGACTTCGTCGTGGACTCTGCCTGCTGCCCTTGTCTCTCCGTTTGAGTCACTGCCTAGGCCAGAGTTGGCTGCCCTTGCCCTGCCCAGAGGGTCCGTCGCTGTGTCCCAGCAAGGCCCAGAGGGTGCTAACAAGCCACCCGGCTGAGGACCATGGGCCTGGGTGACACTGCAGCCCAACACAATGATGCATGAGCCACCAACAAACACAGTTCACAGGACGTGCGCTGGCTTCTGCTGGGCACAGTCAAGCTGGAGATGGGAGGGTGTGAGTCAGTGAGTGTGAGTCCAGTTGTCACTGTGCAACTTGTGAGTGTGAGCCCAGCTGTCACTGTGGAACTTGATTCATCACCTAGGAGGCCATCACCTTGAACCCTCGGGCTGCACGCGGGCACGCTCTGCAGACAGACACGTGGTGCTCCACGTGGTGCTCCTGGGGATCAGAGGCAGGGTGGGCTGGTCCATCCAGCGCCACCCAGAGAGCAGATGAGGAGCCCCTGAGGGACCCACCTAGAAGGACCATCCTCTCCATTAAACGACCAGCTTCTGGGTCGGGTCCTGTGAGGCGTTCAAAGCAAGGCTGACAGGCCGCTCAGCTTTTGCCTCGGCGCCCCCACTCCACAAAGAGGCAAAGTTTGGTGATTTCAGACCATCCCCTCCCAGAACTGACCTGAGGAGACCTTACCTGGATTGGGATCTGATCCATATATTCCCAGTCCAGCACCAGACAATGGGTTCTGGGACCCCTTTAATTATGTGTTGCACACTTACGGTGGTGGGCGATGCTGGGAGTGTTTTCTGTTTTCAGCAGAGAATGTGGTCTAATTTTGCGAGAGGCCATTTCATCCTGCTAGGTGCAAGGCAGTCTTGTGAGCACACTTCCGATGTACTCTGGTGATTCCTTAGGGCTTGCTGGGCTCAGGGCTCAAACTCAGCCGGTGGGCACCAGCAGGACCCAGTCTGCAGCAGGTGCCCCTTCTGACTGGTTGGCGCATGTTCTAAGAGTCTGTTCTGATTGGCTGGTGTCCGCTTTGATTGGCTGGTGTCCGCTTTGATTGGCTGGCGTCCGCTTTGATTGGCCAATGTCTGCTCTGATTGGCCAATCTGTGCCCACCAGCTGGGACAAATATACACGGACTGCACCCCACCCAGTGGCCCCTCCTGCCCCCCACCCTGTCAGTCTGGCCCTGAAGTGAGCACAGCGATGATGCCCGTGTGCGGGTTGATGGTGAGCTTGCTGTGCTGAGGCACCGTGGTGTGAGCCGTGGCTGCGTTGTGGGTGTTCTTGTTGTTGGCTGTGTCCATTGCCGTCACTTGCATCCTAGTGGTGCCTGTAGGGAAACAGAGAGAGGAGTTATATCCCAACAGCTGACAACCAGCATGGCAACAAAATGAGCACAGAAGTGTAAAGTGCAACATGCTCCCGTTTTAGTCCCCTCACTGTGCAGACGGCAGTACTGCCTGTGAAGTGATACAGCAGTACAGTCCACTACATCACTGCAGCGATTTCACTGTTATTTGTTCACTCACTTGGAAAGATTTAGGGCTTCTTCTGACACGGCTGTAGCTGTGGGAACACTGTCCCTCACTAATATGAAAGTATCAGTGACCTGAGGGAAGGACATGTGGCCATCCCAGGTCTCATCCCTCCACCTGTCCCACTGCTCCCAGGCCCTCATCTATCGTTCCCTGACAATGAGGGGTGTCCTGTCTGGACACTGGCCTCACAAGCCAGAGGGGAGAGCTGGGTGGGGGGAGTGAGTCCTGGTTGCTTAAACCAAGACTTTGGAGTTTGGTCCATGAATGGACCTGCGGTGGCTGTTCCCCTCACGGGGTCATCAGGAGATGGTCGGTGCTGGCTGGGAGCAGGGGTTTGCTGTGGGGACAAGCGACTATGATGACAAGAAAGGAAGGAAAACAGGGAGAAAACAGCAATGGCTGCCATTGGCAGGTGAGGGGGACTGGAGATCAGCCCATCAGAATGACCTTCATGCGGAATTTTCAGTTTCATTTACTTTTCAGCTGCTGCTGTCTACTCTGAGCTCAGAGGCTGGCCTGCCATATAACCTTTGTGCCCAGCGAGGCCCAGAGCTTGTCCATGAGCACAGAGCTCAGATCTGCGCCCAGCCCTGCCCACCTCTACCCTCCTAACCTTCGTGTGCAGCCCCTGGATTGTGAAAGGGGCTTACAAGTGTGTCATGAATGACTTCGCAACACAAGTGGCTGAAGTGAGGCTGTCACCCCTGGTTCTAGACCCCCCTGATGCCACACAGGAGACACTCAGAGCCACATGGATTGTTTCTCCCCGTCCAGGGTTGTCGTCACCTGCAGCCACTGACTTTCCCTTCTCATAACAAACACCAAAAAGGGTGTGTCAGCCTTGGTCAGATGCTCAGTTGGTTGGAGCATCATCCCGTAACTTAAAGGTTGAGAGGGTTCAATCCCTGGTCGGGATGTGTATGGGAGGCAACCAATCATTGCATCGATGTTTCTCTCTCCCCTCCCCTCTCTCTAAAAGCAATGACAGCAATGACCTTGGGTGAGGATAAAGAAAAAGAAAAGAGGCAGGTCGGCACCTGGGCCAATGATGCTGGAGGAAACCTGGTCTTTCTCGTCCTTGTTTGATTTGATCTGAAGACGAGAGAGGAACAGAACCTGCAAAGAACAATCCCCACCGGGTCTCACCCCCCTCAGTGGGGCTCCCTGAATGAGACCAGCGTTTGCCCTTTGTCGTTTCTGACCTACGTTTTTGGGGATTGGCGTCAGTCATTCTCTGGGAAATAGATGGGAGGGATAGCCTTGTCTCTCCTTGCCTCTTGAGACCAAGGAGGGCATCGGGGAAGATCAGTACATCCATCTGGTGCCCAGAGAGAGCTTCGTAAAGGGACAACAGGAGAGAGACCATAGCACAAACCTAACTGTCCAGTAAGCCCTGCGGCTGTCAGCACCACGCTGACCTGTGGGAGGGGTTGGGCTGCGTCCTGACCTTCCATAACCAACCACAGCATCTGAGGCATCTTGGGGGGGGGGTCTCATTAGAACACATCACTTGGGCAAAAAGCTGCAAAACCATAGAGAAATAGGCTAGGGCACAGAGGACAATGCCCGTGGTCCCACCTGAGAGCCACTACTCAGTGTCATGTTTCTCCTCTGCTCCCCAGAAAGCAGTGCCCCCACCCCCACCCTGGCCTCCAAGGATTTTGAAACACCTTCCTCAGAAGAAGGCTGAGAGGAGGATGCTGACATCATGCGAGGTCTGAAGGTGGAGAGTGATTTCCCCTTAAATGCAGGACACTGGAGAGCTTTCCTGGGCCCTGAATGCACGGCACACA
This sequence comes from Artibeus jamaicensis, assembly GCF_021234435.1. Classification (NCBI taxonomy): domain Eukaryota; kingdom Metazoa; phylum Chordata; class Mammalia; order Chiroptera; family Phyllostomidae; genus Artibeus; species Artibeus jamaicensis. Next base: position 6,813,235 of record NW_026521936.1, read on the forward strand.
CTGTGCATTCACGTCTGTACCGGAACTAGGCTGACGTGTGCTATACAGACTCTCCCTGGAAACACCATTCTTGTCCAGCAAGGGGGGTTGGTGCAACCTCAGCCCAGGTGTGTGGGACCCAGTGAAACTATGGAAACTGGAGGAAGGTGTTCAAGGCATTTGGAAGGGAAAGAGGCTGCTGAGGAAGTCAGATGGGGCTCTGTACCATATGTAAAGGAAAGCTCTGTGTGTGTGTCCGTGTGTGTGAACAGAAAGCTCTAACTCACTGTGTTAATTGGTGTGCCTTCTGGATTATGGAATAATGGCTGCTTTTATTTTCTGTATTTCCCAAACTCACTTTTTTAAAAACAATAACTGCATATCATCAAGAAAATGTTCCCATCAAGTATGAGAGTCTGCAAAAGAAGATTTTAAAGTGAAAATTTCAAAATGTTACAGTTTTCTCCAGGTGATGAGATTAACAATCTCTTACTGTAAAGAATTATTTTTTTAAAAGTTTTTTTTAGTGACTTCTAAGAAGTCTGATATTTGAAGTCAGCATCTATGGGTAACATACCTCCCCAAGGGCAGCTCTCAGAGGCTGGGTCAGGAACTTTCCAGGGCAGTTTGGACCAGGGCCAGACCAGGGCCAGACAGGGCAGGGTCTGGGTGTCAAGACAAATCTGCAAGTTTCAGAAAGGCCTACCTGACCCCAGCTTGGAGGGCAGTGAGCTGCTCTGTGTTCATGGCTGGCCATTCTTGCGAGTAACCCCCTCAACAGTCCAGCTATGGTCCCCAGTCCAGCCCGCAGCTCCCTTACCTGGGTGGCAGGCAATCAGAACATAAACCATAAACCAGATGGGACTGGCCACAGCTACGGTGACTACTGTAGTCAGAATCAAATGTGTGATGGAGGCAAGTGGCCATGCCGTCCTGTCACTTCAGCCACTGATGTCCTTTTTATCCAAGGACTATTGACCCATCCATGTCCATGACAGAGTCCTATGGAGGAGCTGGGAAGCCAGGAAGTGCAGCTAGCATGACCTTGGAAGCACACCAGGTGTTATGGGGACAGGACAGTAACCTCAGCTGCCTATCAAGGGCAAGAGACTGAGAATCCAGCAGATGTGAGGCTGCACTCACTCCTTGGAACCTTCACTTGAAAATAAGGATGGTGGCTGCCAGCCACTGGCAGGCGAGTGTTTACACACACCACCCCCTGCACAAGGTGGTCTGAGACTGTGTAAACTATTCAAGCAAACCTAAAACAAAAGGACCTGTTTATGGCTTAGCTTTGAGAGCCACACACTATTTTCATGACACAGATCAGCTCAGTTGTGTGAAGGAGGGACTGTACAAGGTCCAGGTGACAGCATGTGCATTTGGGGGACACCTTGGAGGTTGGCAGCTACACTAGGAATGTGGTTTGCTGCTGAAGAGGAGGTAGAGGGAACAGATCTGTTGACTCATCTTGAATCGCTAAGCCTTCTGGGAGAGCTCCAGGGTCTGTCCTGGTGGGGAGGTTGTGAGCATCATGTGACAGTCTGTGGGTTCCCCTCCCCACTGAATTCAGTGCCATCCCCTCTGCCAGCATTACACCAGGATTCTGCCCATGTCCCATGGCCCATGCTGAAAGACACAGAATATTGAGTTTATGGTGTTCTCTCTGGGCTGTGGTGGTGGGGAAGAACAGGGAGGGGAAAAAAAACCCAAGAAATACACCTTCCTTTTAAAAAGCATTGCCGCGGTCCAGCCGCAGCGGGTCAGGGGGTCCCACAGGTGAGGGCAAGGCGTCGGCGCTGGGTAACAGACGACATCACGCCTCAAAGGACAGTGAAGCTCTGTTCCGTTTATTGCAAGTACAAGCAGGTTTTTATAATTTTCATTTCAGGTAGTGATTAATATTTGCAGTATAATATGATCATTTGAGCAGAAAAAATCAATACAGAGATAATCAGTAAAAGTACAAAAGTTCTCATAGATTTAGTTAAAAATTATTTTAACTGGGAGAGCCATTAATCAGACAGTTAAAAATATCTTATTGTATATTAAAGTTTCTCAGAATTTGGTATAGGGTATAAGGATACGCTAGACTGAGTAGAGAAAATAGGAGATTTATTATAAGGCCCTTGTGATGTTTAACTTAGTTATCTACCTTTTTTTGCTTAAAATGTTTTTTCTGTGTACCATAAATTCTGACTCCCTAGTGACTGTTCAGTTTGTAATAACTAACTAGCCTTTGTTATTACTTTGCCTGTCTAGTTGATAAATATTCCTATTTAAGGTAAAGGAGGGGCTAGTCCTATGTTGCAGGGGGCTTTCAAGGGCACTTCTTTTAAGTTTCTCTAGGAGTTCTTTTTATAGACATGTTTTGTACTTTAATTCCTTCTAAGAAAGTAGTGAGATTATCTCATGATTTCCTAGAGTATTCTATCTTATCTTGGGTGTTTTTCTAATGATTGTTATTGATTAAGCTTGAATTCTCAGATTGTTCTGATTGTTTCCTTGTGCCTATATTCCCTGACGTTCTAGTATGATATTATTATTCTGTTCATTGAGCCGGGAAAGGTCCAGGCACACTATCTGAATCACTGCCGGGGTATTCATAATGATTAAAGCAAAAAGGTCATGATCTCCAAAGCAAGCACAATCACAATAGGTATTGCAGGGCCTTCCATGCCACTCCAAGGGCAAACTCTTCCTTGAAGTCTTACACCCCCTCTCAGAAGTCCACCAGGTTGGAAACTGCTTCCTTGAAGTCTTACACCCCCTCTCAGGACCTTGTCACGGAGAGAGGGATCCAACTGGACGCGGCAGTGGACGTGGCAAAGCATGAAAGAAAATAATAGTGGATATTTATTATTGAAATCTATGTAGTTTATGTAGACGCTCTTCTTCACAAGCCTGGCACAAGGACAGAAAGGTCATCTTTCCAGGTCATGGGGGTGGGTGTCCCCCTTTGGTGAACCCACCCCAGCAGGAACAGGGTGGGTCATGCTTACGTCTCCCTCATGCAGGAGAGGGTATGATGAGGTCCTCACTAATTGTTAACTATCTCTCTGTATTGAACTCAGCTCTGGTACTGTACAATGTGACATAAAAGTGTGATATCTGGGAGCTGTTAGCACCCTTCCTTATGCTTATGCAGATGTAGATGTTTACCCTGTTCTCACCCTGAGTCTTGATGGACCATGTGAATTTTGTGCTCTTGGGCCATTGTGGACGTGATCTATGAATGGGTGGCCAGGAATGTCCGATATTGTGCATGCCCATTATGCCATCAGACTTCACAAATGAAAGTTCAAAGATATAATAAATAATTTTTAGATGGCGTCAGTGGTGTATGAAGCCCTGTGGGGTCCAGGCACAAGGAGAGTGCATTACAGAAGCTGCTGTGTTGTGAGCTTCATGAATGCCACATGCAGATTGGGTGCACCTGTCACAGGAGACACTCAGTTTCCGCCAACGCAGTAAAGGATTACAGATCAGCAAGTGCATTTTCATGCAAGTGGGGTTTATTAGTGATATGCTCTCATGGGAGAAGACAGGTCTTACTGAGGTGAGGTTGAAAGGCAAGAGCTTGGGTGGCAAAAGCACCCAAGGTCTTTGTCCTGAGAACTTATATAGTTGGTGGGATGGGGGCCAAGAAGTTACATTTTGATTAATGGGTAAAAATGGTGCCAGCTCTCATGGGGGACGTGACTATCCAAATGTAGGTATGTGTGTGGATCATTAGCCTAAATCCTTATCTTGCTTCAGACCCCAGTTGGTCATCTTGTAAAATAGACACATGACAGGAGAGTTAAAGTTGAGGCAATTACCCAAAGTTACCTGTGAGCTCTTTCTGTAAGCACTAGGAACCCTCTCATAAAACAGATAGTGGCCAGAGGCAAACAATTAGCCAAATTTGTTTTATGGGTCCTTTCCTTGAGTGCTGTGGACCCCCTCCCATCTTCTAGGGCTGGGGATGAATAGTTTCAAAACCTTTCTATCCCAGATGGTGGAAATGATACCTACAATTTCAACATGTTAGCATGGTGTTTCTTGTCATGCTAGAACATCTGGCAATGCAATTGGACCAGGCTCAGGACTGCTGAGTCAGTGGGTGACGCATGTCTTGCTTGTCCTCCCTGCCTTGGCTCACCATCTACCCTCACACCAGTGCGGGCAGGTGCTGCTCCCAGTGTCAGTTCTCAGCAAGGGGTGGACTAGGGTCTTGTTTCACAGGTCACTCTCAGTAGCACCTGCCTGTGTTGAGGAGGTTCTGAGGGTGCCCAGGCTCAGTGAGAGGGTGGTAATGGGGAGGGAGGCATATCCCCCACCTCGGGCCTCCTTCTCAGGGCACCCATGTCAATGTGGGGAAAGCAGTGGGGTCCGCTCAAATTCTGAATTCTGCTGCAGACCCCTACCCTGTCTTTACCTTCCTTTGTCCAGCACTAAAGACCTGGAAGACATGCACACTGAAGACTGTTCAGCAGGACTTGTGTGTCTCAGGGATCCTCTTGCCAAAGTCTGTCTGTGCTGACTCAACTTTGAATGTCAAACCGCAAGGCTGGAGTTCCCATTTCCATTGTACAGACTAGAAAGCAGGCAGAGAGAAGTTGAGAATCTTGCCTCAGGTCACACAGCTGGAGGAGACAGAGCTGAGGCTCACACCCACTGTGGACTGATGTGGAACGTGTATGCTGTGCACCAGGAAATGCTGACCCCGAAGGGGCAGCAAGGAGAGAGTAAGACCAAGTGCCCCAACTGAGCAAGGCTCACATCCATGCACAAACATACATCCCTCCCTGCCGTTCACCTCTGAGGCTCCAGAGGTTGTAGGGAACCAGCAGAGCCAAGGGAAGCCAAGTAAGGAGGGTAGGGAGCCTGTTAGCAGCAAAGACCCCACTTCCCAAGAGTCCAGGGAATTCCCTTCCCTGATGAGTCTTCTCAATTCCCTCTCTGGGCAGTAACCAAAGTAGACTTACGGAACACTTACACATTTGCAGGTGAATTTCTGTGGATGACAGTATGAGTTCTTTGTGGCTCTTCCCAAACTCTGCTTTCAGTGATGGGGCAATGAGGGATATAGGCTTCATATTTGTATGGAGACAAAACTTGTTAGAATAGGACATCAAAAAACCATGAAGGAGATTGGTGCTGACATTCCTATGTCACTCATGGAACTCTTTGTCCATCTCATCTCTTGTCATGAAAGTGGAGGGTTTGTTTGACCAGTTACTTCTGTACTAATTACAATCTTGGGGACAGTAAGGGGTCCTAGACTTCCTATGGCTGTTGATATGCTACTTAATGCTAATGACTCACTCAGTCCACCTGCAAACATAGGGCTTCTTACGAGTGTATCCTGTGATGTGTGATGAGATGTGACTTCCGTGTAAAGCCTTGCCTGTACTCCCTGCAAACATAGGGCTTCTCCCCCGAATGTATCCTCTGGTGTCTTATGAGATGTGACTTCTGTGTAAAGCCTCTCCCACACTCCCTGCAAACATAGGGCTTCTCCCCTGAGTGTGTCCTCTGGTGTCTTATGAGATTTGACCTCCAGGTAAAGCCTCTCCCACACTCCCCACAATCATAGGGCTTCACCCCTGAGTGTGTCCTCTGGTGTCTGATGAGACCTGACTTCCAGGTAAAGCCTCTCCCACAGTCCTTGCAAACATAGGGCTTCTCCCCTGAGTGTATCCTGTTGTGTCTTATGAGATGTGACTGCTCTGTAAAGCCTTGCCCACATTCCCTGCAAACATAGGGCTTCTCCCCCAGGTGTGTCCTCTGGTGTTTAATGGGATATGACCCATCGTTGAAGCCTTGCCAACACCTTCCATTCTTGATCTTTGTAATTCTTGACATTCCTACTTTCACAAATAACTTGCCTGCACCCTCTGGACTCTCTTTCTGGCCTCTATAGGGCTCCTCCTCCATCACTGTCTCATGCTGAGTAGCATGAGATCAAGTGTTAACCCTATTTTAAAAGTCACCTTGTAGAGTTGGGAGATTCTTATCTCATGGAGATAAAGCCTCTTGTCCCAAGGATAAATCTGCAAAATTCAAATTCATTAGGCCTTTGGGGTATATGTTCATTGCTTCTATAATGCAGTATTTGTGCATGTGAATGAGACACAGCAACCATATTGGGATACTTCACTACTGATAGGCCTTCAGAAATTAATGATGCAAAACCATGTGTCAGTGAAATAAGCTATTTCTTTTTCCTTACTTTTACCCCTTCTAAATATGTTCTACCTTACTTACTGATGAGTACAAAAAAGCTGATCCCGTAGTAAAAGTTTTCTTTTGGGGTTGATTTTCCTATAGCTATGGAAACACAAGGGGAAAAATGCCTTGTCATAATTTAATAATGCACTAGATTGAAGTGAAAGGTAACTTTTTGACAATTTCTATATTTATTTAATCTATGATTGTCAAACGATCTGAGTTATTCAGAAAACTCATCCATTCTGTCATTCATCCATATTCAATGAACCATCTCTGTGAAAAACACGGTGGTTAAATATGATTCCTGACGTATGGTTTATAGTAAGTGTCCTGCAGTTACCAACACCATCCATAAAACTGAAACTTGTCAACGGCCAGTGGTTTTAATATCACAACATGCCTGGTCAAAGCATGTCCTTCTCAGAAAGGAGAAAAAAGATGGTGTTAATGCTCCTCATTTAGAGTATAACCTCAGGATGAGTTATTAGCCTGGTTTGTCGTTAGATTCATACCTCATTCTGCAGGTGTAACGATAGAGTTTCATAAGCTTGGCTGCGAATGCAAACTGAGGGGAGAGCATACAAGGAGGGAAGCTTTTTGTCTCTCTGTGACCTCAGGCTTGAGAGGTACCATGGTGAAAAGGGGAGGGTGTGTGGTCATGAGTTTGGATACCAACTCTCCCCAGGGCAATGTCTACTGGGGCAAATTATGTAACCTCCCTGCATTTCAGTCCTCTAACTTTTAAAATAGGATAAAAACATAAACTTAACATTTTCACCCTATTTAAAGGAAGAGAATTCTAGATATTACATATTTCTGTTCAATTATCCTGGATTAGTATACTTAATCCACACATATTCCTTGAATATATATGCAAAACTATGCTAGAAACATAGTAATAATGACTACAGCTGAGGCAAAGTCTTAACATCATTTGCTGCTTCTTTACAAACTGTAGACCCGCTTTAGGGTCTGGTGTTCCTCTTCCTGATCCCTGGAACCCCCACACCATCCCCCGTCTCAAATAAACCACCTTATACACTTTAGCTACAAATGAACCAAAAAAGGAATATTATTTTGGAAATGAAAGGAGAAGAAATATTAACATATAGCATTAGGTGTGTGTGTGAAACAGGAAAGAAAATGGTATTTCCAGGAAACAGCCCTGGTTTTGAAGAGTAGGTACATTTTTAAGTAGGTAATTAAGATCCATAATTTGGGAGGTGCTGGGGGAAAAGAGATACCAAAAAAAAAAAGAGAGAGATACAATGGCTTAGTGTATATTTAGTATATCCAAAATTATAACACCAATTCTCAGCTCTTAGCTCCATGAAAAACTATGTAATTGAAGTAAGTTTGATTTTAATTTAGTTTCAAATTATTCCCACCAATATCAAAGTTTTCAGGATTAAAGTTTGTATCTTTCTTATTTACTAGTGTGTCCCTAGGACACAAAATAGTGCCTGTCACAGACAGAGAGAGTGGAGTATTTGTAGGATACGTCTGTGGAGAGATGGTGGGCTGATCCAATGGAGAGATATCCCTTAGGTCATATTTTAGACACATTTGTTACACCAACACGTCTATTATCAGTTTCCAGCTCTGATTTTTTATATGATAAAAATGACAAATATTACTATTATCCTAAATAGATATCATGAATATAAATAAGAGGGCTTGGAGTCTCCATAGAAACATACATCCTTGTGTTTCCATGGTGACTTTTGTGACGCCTATTATTTATTCAAGTAATTTTGGGCCTCTGCTGAGAGCCTGACTTAAACTCCAAGATGTAACTATCCCCAGTTTCTTTTGTTGTAAGAGAGGGAAAAGAGGAAGAGAACATAAGAATATGAGTATCTCCGTACATAACACTGGCTTACATATTTATAGTTCAACAAGTGTACAACATGGACATTAATTTAAATATAATCTGTTCTGCACCTCCCTTATTTTATTAAATGTAATGAACCAGCTATGCACAGATTTTTTTCTATTTAGAATAAATATTTATTGCTAAAATTATGATTTATAAATAAGCCCACTTCAATTCTTTAATAATCAACTAAGCAAATGTGTTTAATCATGACATTTGTACAAGCAGCAGTGAAAATTTTCTAGTGTTCATCTAAGTTTCTTATTAATTTTGAGCAAGGAGTATAAATATTTCATAGGAAATGAAATAAAGTATAAAATATGTTTTGATATCTTCAGAGGATTAATAGGTATTCAACTCTAATGAAACTCTGTGAGTTGAGCATATCACAGAAATATTTAACAATTTTTAAAATTATCTAACCTGGAAATTAGATAATAATCTTAAATATTATCTAGCATTTCAGCTCACACAGGGATTTGTGACACCCTAATTTTTGGTAGCGTGCTGTGGGTTGTGTGCTGGGTGTGTGTTTTTGGCAGAAGAAAGTCCTTTGGGCCAGAGAGGTGGCCTGGAGGAAGGCAGTGGACAGAAAACTCTGTCTCTACCTCAATTAAAATTATTTTTGCATTTATCTTGTAAAATTATGATGTATAGTAAATATATACTTGGTTATTCTGATGACCGAATATATATTTTTCATACATACTCAGTTTTATCCAGTTTCAAGCTCATAGCTCTCAAAACCCTTGGAATTTCCTGAGGGATAAAAGCAATAGGAGCATCTTTCACTGTAGTATTTGCTGTCTGGTCCTCAGTTCCTAAAAGGGCTTCATACCCAGGAAATAACAAGCCCCTTCACACTACAGCTGAGCTTATATGCTAATGAGGTGGCCTAGGAAAGCACCTAAGGATGGGGCTGCCTGTCAGGGAAAAACCAACCATAGAGAGTTGGAACTTTCAGTCCCACCCCGATTTCTAGGGCTCAGAGTAGGAATGAAGGTTGACTCAGTTACGAATGGCCATTACACAAGTGTAATGAAGCCTCCATAGAAACCATAAAACCCGAAAAGAGGGGGTTTGGAGAGCTTCCAGGTTAAGAAGCCAGACCCAAAACTCCATGAACACAAAAGCTCCTGTGTTACACACCTTGACTTGTGTATCACTTCATCTGGCTGCTGAGTTTATCCTTGAATATACTTTCTAATAATTTAGGAATTTAGTGAGTCAATGGGTTTCCTGAATTAAGTGAGCAACTCTAGAAAATTAATGAACCTCAAAGTGGAGACCTTGGAACCTCTGATTTCCAGCCAGTCCATGAGAAGCACAGCTAACCACCTGGATGCAGGGTTAGCATCCCAAGTGTAGGCAGTCTCGTGGAACTGAACCCTCACGTGTGGGGTCTGAGCTGTCTCTGAGTGCATAGTAGCAGAACTGAGTTGAATTCTGGGCCACCCAGTGGTATTGGAGTGTTTCCCAGATGTTTTCCCACAGAAAACACCCAAATATTGGAACTGAGAGTAGAAACTGTACCTCTAATATACTGTGGCTCTGTATATGTTTCATTTAAATAAAACCGTTTGGGATCTTTAAATCAGGAAAACTAGATTTTTAGAACAATGAGCCAGGAACCACGTATTCTGTATTTATTGTTCTATTGCCAGCATTTGACACAGTGCTGGCATTTTGCAGATGCTCAGTAAACACAGGTTGAATAAGCACAGAGGCGAACATCACCTCTGACTCTTAAATGCCTCCACAATCCTCAGAACATGCAGACTCTCACTTCCATCCACTTCTAGTAACAGGACACATACCATTTGCTAAATGAGTTAACTTTATCCTGGGTGTCTGGGTCGAAATTTGTCTTCCTACTGTGACACCAACTATCTTGTTTCTTATTTTTCTATAAATCTTGATTCTACCCTTTCGTGTCGTCACACTAAGTCAAAACTTTCCCAACTAACAGGCCTTTCTGAACAGAGCGCCTGAAGGAAGCACTGCTACTCTGATCGAGTGTTTCTTGCTCTGGACAAGGTCCCTGTTGCTAAATTCAAACTTCCCCTCGGCTGAGACATCCTCAGCTCGAGGGTGTGATGCAAACGGGCTGAGGTTTCCTACCTCCCTCCTCTCAGGTGCTCAGAGTCTTTGTCTTCACTGCTATAGTACTCTCATCATACTCGGGAGTTAACTCAGGTTCAATGTTAAACAGAACAGCAATCACTTGTGTGTACCCTCATCCTCCTCTCAAGACAGAAAGTGTGATATAAATAAACAAGGGTATACCAATGTGAATGTATATGTCGAAGAAAAAAAGAGAAAGGGTCATACATGTATGAACTGCCCAGACGCGGAAACAGAACTTCACCACTTCCTTTAACCTCCCGCGTGCCCTCCCAGAAAACCAACTGCTTCTTCCAGCCAGTTAACTCTTGAGTGATTTTTGTGCAAATTACTTTTTTCTTAGTAGCTTTACCACCTATGCAAATGTATAGATATTTACATATAAATATATTTTTAGATAGATAATATTTATGTATAAATTATTTTTTACCTTTTTAAAATTTTTTTTAAAACTTTAATTATTGTTCAAGTACAGTTTTCTGTTTTTTACTTGTATCAAGCTTTAATAGATAACATTCTTCCACATTATAAACTCACACTTTTTAGTTTGCAGTGGACATGGAGGTGTGCCACCCAGCTGTTCCTTTGGGACCAAGATGCCCTTTCCCCCAGCAGCCAGAACACCGGCTGTGAGTCCCTAGCTGAGTGCCTCACTGAAACGACCCTCACTCCATAGTGACTCTCAGGTTGAGGGACACCCCCTTCCTGGGGGCGGCCTCTCCCCCCGTGACTGGCTGATGCATAGAGACAATGCCGGGCCTTCGCCCTCTGCCCCATCCGGCCCCTCTCCTGTCTCACACACATGGATCTCACTGACACTCCCCAGTAAACAGACCGGCACCCAGAACCCGCTTCCCAGGGAGCACACTCTGTGACCGTGAATGCCAGTGGTGTCGTAGGAAGCAGACGCTAAGATGAGACTCTGAAGCTGGGTCCCCCAACAGCCATCTGATCAATCATGAGGACCCCATTTCTTGTGACAAGCAGGGCACTGACAGTCACTGTGTGGGAGGGGGCGGGTGTTGATGCATTTGGTAAACTTCCATCACGGATGAATGAGAACATAGTGCTGGGAGAAGGGGGTCCACTAGTGGGGGCAATGTTCAGATGCCCGAGCAGCTCATGGGAAACAGTAATTATAAGGCCCACAGAGTAAGACAGCTGTTGCTGGGCCCACCAATGCTGCCAGAAGACAAGGTAAAGGTGAAGGTTACAAATCCCCTGTACAAGGCAAAGCATGAAAGCTAGTGGAAGTTCTTCACAGCACAATAAGTCTCTGACCCTCACATCTGGGGGCGGAAAAGTTGGGGATCAGGCAGAGGATTCTATGGTGAGTAATGAAGCCTCACGGAAGGTCAAACCCTAACCACAGTGGGGTTACTACACAAACAGCAGGTCTCTGGTACACAAGGTACAGGAAGCAGAGATTTGAGGGGCATATTTGGGGCAAAGGTCTTGAGTATCACATTTTAGCATGCTTTCGATATGTGCTAGAAAATATCAATCAAGAGCTTCCTGGCACTAATTTTCTGTAATGTGGATTTGTTTCTCATTTTTGGAGAGTTTCATTTTAACTCATTTGAATTCTGTTGAGATGCAGGCTGGGTGGAGGATTGGTAGGAGAGATGTAATAACTTTTCAGCATCATCGCATAAATAATAAGAAAACCAAGGATGCGGGTCCACAGAAAGAAGTTATTCTTGAATGAATCATTAACGGAGAGTATCAAATGGCTATTTTTTATTTTCATGTTGGAAATCTTAAGAAAATCATTTCTCAGAAACACTTTAAACACATGCAAACAGAACTTCACACGTAGCTTCTGGTGTCCATCCACTCTGAATCCCACATATGGGCTTGAACTTCATGTCCTCAGGACAAGCCCAGATAAATATGAATGTCTACACTTCCCTATCAGTGTTTCAGCCAACTGAAAAATGCCGATTGTTGTGGTGGAAAGAAAAAAAAGCCTAACTTTTTGCCCCTGCAGATGCACATTAACTGCGAAATATCAGTATAATCATAACAAATCACATGAAACATCAATTCCCATTAGTGAGCTGAAGAAAAGTAATTCCCTTTCAGATGACGAAGTAGAGCAGCCCAACCGCCATTTGTTTATGATATAAAGCTCCCTACAGGCAGAATGGTCAGGTCAGGAACACTCAGTCAGCTGAGCAACTGGGTTGGCTGAACAGACTCAAGTGCTGTGCCTTTTGGGTCAAGTAGGTTAATTAGCATATTGTTGTTTGACCAAATGAACAGCCTGGAGTTGCCAAGACTCAGTTCCTTAAATAGCAACACATAAGTCCTTGTTCTGTGGCGCTTCTACAGATGGTAACGTGCTGTCTGAGGGGCAGAAAGGGCTGCATTAGCACATTAGATTCTAAACAGCAAAAGAACTTCCGCTCTGAAGAAGTCTCACGGGACAGCAGAAATTCATCATGTTTGTTTTGTCGCTCTAAGTAATATCTTGCCAAGTCAACCTCATAAAGGGACATTTACAGAAGGTCACAAAAGGGAGAGTTAACAAAATCAACTTAAGCAAAGAAAGTGTACAATAAACTACATTCTAAGAAGAAATGATGTCAAGTATTGTATTGTTTCTTCATTTTTTTATGAATAATGTAAACTTCTAGGTCTTTTTGATTTGTTTCTTATTCATCTTGCTTCTTGTGTTATAACACAAGGTTTTTAGAAGCATTCAGTCAAATATTAATTCTTTACTTTATTGTCTTCTGCCTTCTTGTGGATGGGCTTTATATTTCTTTTTAAATAAAAAGAGACCATAACAGCATACAATGCATTATGTTAGTGGGTCCCTGAGAAAAAGAAATTTTGCTCTGTAGAGAGAATGGATCTACTCTTTAAGTCAAGATGCTGCAGCTCCTATTTCCCTGGTGTGTGGAAGGTCAGCAAGATCACACCCCAGTTTAGTGGCTCGCTGGAAGGATTTCCAGGACCCGGAAGAGCTGGTATACTCCTGCTTACACTTTATTAGTAAAGATTTCTCAACTTGTAACAGCAGTCTAATAACAGCTTCCACAGCTGGCATAATTTCTTAGGGACTCAGATCTCCTACAAGGATTTCCAATGCCTGTCCTCACTGGGTCTGAGTAAACTCCAGTGTGAGGTGACTTCTCTGGACTCTGTCTATGAGATCGACAAAGAATCCCAGTTTCCTCTGATCTTTCTAAACGTGGACTTGGTATCACCTCCAGGGCTGAGTTTCACTGCAGTTTTCAACTCACTGTTCCTACCAAATTTATATGAATCTATACTTATAATTGAGAAAGTCTTTTTTCTTTCAATTACATTTTTGGGGTGACATTGGTTAACAAAATTACCTAGGTTTCAAATGTATAATTTCATGATATATCATCTGTGTATTGTATCGTGTGCCCACCACCCAAAGTCTTTTTTAAGTAGTTCTCAGAGTTCTGCCTTTCAACATCATGTAATTTTACATTAATACTGAATTTCCTATACCCTTCTTGAAGGATTTCTGTCCCCAAGCCTTGAGAAATTTAGTTCCTATCCTGGTCTAATTTTATGCTACATTTTAAGTGGTACACACCTTGGTTTAATTTCACTGCAGGTCTTTTGATTTTTCATGATGTGCTCAAAGTTTCTAGAGGCCTTTATGAAATAAAAACAAACTGGTCTTTTATCTTTTAATTAGTCACAGCCAATCTAAGGCCCTCCACTGAACTCTTATTCTAAATGAAGAACACACACATTTCTTGGTTTATTTGCAAAGCAGACATTCTTAATAAATCCTTTAGGAGGAAGGAAGGTCTCTGCCCTGATTCATGAAATTTGAGTGGCCTGACTTTAGCTTGAATGAGACACGTGGGCTGGAGTGAAGAATTAGGGGGCAGGTCCACCATATTCTTGCATGTTACAAGCAGCTGGAATTTTAAATCCAAAGTAGACCTTTTAGGCTAGTATGAAAGATATTTGTCAAGGGAACAAAAATAGTTTGTTAGCTTTATTTTAATTTAGAAGTATTGATACAAATGGTATGTGGCCTCCATTTGTACCCATATCACAGGCAAGTTTGATGATTCCAATACATAATCAATTTCCTCTGGAGTCAGTTTTTCAAATCTATACAACTTTTAGAGACTATGTTTTATAGTATATGTCAAATATGTACTATATAGAGAGTGTTTTACAGTAGATATAGAATATATAGTATATCTTCTGAAGAAGTTATATGGACATATCCTCAATTAAGTGGATGATTTCATATATCTTTAAGACTGTCATCCCATTACAATGGAGAAATTTTACATCTAATCATAGTACTCAGAAAATGCAGAATCATACCAGCTTCATGCAGCATCTACATGAGAATCTACATGAATCTACAAAATGCGTGCAGAATTTTGTTTTTTTCCTTCCCACCAGTTCCTTCTAACTTGCATTCCTTCTATCCATGTGCATTAGTGATGCTGTACACACAACACATCATGAGAGAAGAAAGACTGTTGTGATATAGGTGTGAACTCTTACCTGAGGCAGGTAGGATACTTGCAGCTCTCATCCAGGGCTGTGATGTAGCTGGGGTTTAGACAATAGGGACTGAGTATTAAAGGGGGAACTTGGTTAATCCAATATTCGGTGGTGGAAGGAAAAAGATTCAAAATGAAAGAGTCAAATCCAAAGAGAGAGAAACAGGCAAAGTCTGGCTACAAAACAGAGAGGCTGTCACAGAAGCTAGGCAAGATGGAGCAACTTGTTCTAGAAAGATGAATAAATGGCAGATCCCAGAGAAATTCCCTGGGTCTTTTAACATGGAGAAGATAACAGGACACTTGTATTTGGTAGAGGGAGGGTGCCGCTTAGAAAGAAAAGGCAATACAAACATTGTGGGTATGAATTTGTATACATTCCAATTAAAACTGAATGCTTCCAAGGTGTATAAGTACTGCACTCGTATGAATGAGTAGCTAGGTGGTTAAGTGAACATGTGGTGGGGGAGGGGCACTGGGAGGGTGATGATATGTGCAGGCTAAAAATTTATTCAAAATAAAAGAAGAAAAAGATAGGCAAGAAGGAGCAAAAAGAAAGAAAGGAGGAGGAAGAATCATTCATGTTCAAAAGAAAATCAGGGGACAGGAATACTGAGGGATTTGAATAATAAATAGATCGTGAAATTAGGAAGTAAAGAAGATAGGCTAAGTGGAAAGGAATTTTAAGGCAGATTAAACTAGCAGAAAAGAGAGAAGGTAAGTGTAGTCCAAGAAATCACTCACCTATACATCACCCAAGACAGAGAGTGGATAAGATCTAAGAAAAAGAGAGACAGAAGGACATGGGATGAAGATTAATTAAAGGAGTTAAAATGCTCTGGACATCATAGAAATTCAAATACTATTCCTACAACAGATTACAGTGAAATCTAGTTGATGAGCAAAATTCACTGTCACCCAGTCAATATTTATGGTGTGACTCCTGTGCTTGGTGGCACCGATGAAAGGCTGAGCAACACGAACAGGAGCCCTGACCTCATGATGTTTACCATCCATGGGAGCAACAGAGGAGGAAACAAATTTCCACAGATGCACGAGTTAATATATATTGAGATGCTGAATTGTCAAATATAAATCGCCAGGTTCTAAAGAAATATTTCAATATTAAAGGTAAAGATTTATAGAAGTCATCTCTAGAAATTAATGTTAATATATGATCTGAATCTGGAGGGGGAATTAGCCAAGCAATGAGAGATACTGGAGCAGTGTGAGTGGAGGGAAGAAACAAAAGCCTTGAGATGGAGAGGAACTTCACATGCCTGGGGCGCGGCAGGGAGGCGTGTTTAGGTAACGCACTGCGAGCTAAGTGGAGTGGTGTGAGAGGGCATTATCGAGTTGGGTGAAGTCTACTGATTCACATTAAAAAGTTGGATTTTTCTCCTAATGAATATTCATTTTTAATACCAAGTGAGACCATATCTATTTTATAGTACATGATAAGCCAGAGGGAGAAATCAAGAAGGAAATTAAGATGGGTTGGCATTAAGAGAGGGGGATATGTGTTGTTATTTACAGAAATGTACTGAGGTGGTAAGACCCCAGGATATTCCTTCATCTGGAAGGAATATGAATCTCAAGGATGTAGGGCTAGAAACAACAGAGGATATTAATAGGGAACATATGTCCCACATATAAACTCAAGCTATTCCATGATGAAGATAATGAACGATGGATCAACACAAGCTCTTATAAAAATGATTGTATTTTGCTTAAGTGGAGTGTTAAAGAAGGTAATAGACAGTGCCTGAGAGCATCACAGGTCCTGCCCCTCTGCCAGCTGTGTTATCTGGTCTTGTCATCTCTTATGGCCCAAGGGACGCAAGAAGAGGGCTACATACCTTATGATCGAGGTGATCACGATGACCACTCATCCCAGAAAGTCAGAGGCATCAGCTGAGGAGCTCTGGCATCCACACCTACTATGGTGCAGTCACGTGAAATAAACTCAGTCGCAAACTTTTGCATGTTAAATGAAAACTAGAAAACAGCTCTTTATGTCAAGCCACTTATATTTGATATTTTCACATTTGCTCTAACAAGACCTTGAAATTTGAATTTATCAGGAAAGAATTCTTGTGAGAATTAATGAAAAAAGCTTTAAACTTAGAGTAGACTATTATCCCATTGTTAAATTCTTCTCTTAAGAGATGCAAAGTATTCCGCCTTATCTTTTTCAAGCCTCAGTTTTTTCTTATGCAAAACTGTATTAAGCCACATTTATTCTCCATTTTCATTGTATTTGTCTAAAGCAGCAATATACCAATATCCTTTTTAGGGCCTGCTCCCAGCTTATCTACAGGCTCTATGAATTGGCAAGTTAACCTCACTGTGTAAAGCACCCTACCTCATGGAGTTGTGGGAATTAAGAGCGGCACCACAAACATAGTACAGAACCAGTGGATATTATCTATTGTTTCACTGACATCAATTAAGGGTGGCCACGCATGTAAAAGTACTTAAAACTGTAAAGTGCTACACACGGTGCAGACCATTATTCCTTTGATTAAGTGGCATTTTTATTTTCTTTTGATTTAAAAGAGCATTAACATGAAAGTCAGCCTTTATGACACCCCAGTATCTATGACAAAGAGTGACAATTGTCAGTATTTTTGTAAATGTATCTGGTTGCTCAGTATATGGCAGATATGAGTAGGTAGTTAAGAGTGACTGTGTCAAATATTATGTTTTCTACTCTAGAACCATGCTCCACTCTTTTCTGGGCCTCTGAGTCTTACCTGTACAGGTTATGTCAACGGGAAAAACATGCTCTCTTGCTTCTAATGAGTTCAGCTAGTAGGGAGCCCTGGAATGATCAGAGAAAAGCAAAGAAAGTTCTTTAGTCATTTACATTCTCTGTTTACTCTAGTCTCCAGTCTAATCGCCTGGCAAACCCTGTACTCCACGGATTTCTTCCCTGAGAGCTTCCTCATGTTGACTCTCTCAACCAAAGCCTCCGCTCGGCTCAAGGCAGCCTTCTGGATGGGACTCCAACTCCATCCCATCTCTTTGGTCCCTGTTAGGAGTGGTAGCAACTTCGCTGCTGCCAGTTCAGATTCCTGCCATATTGTGGCTCCCTAATACCGCCCAACGCCTCTCTCATAAGATCTACAATAAATAGCCTTCCTTGAATGATGCCAGTTAAGTCTTTTACTGGTTGTACTGTAACACGGGGGCTTTAAATTTTACTCTTTAAAGATGTTTTATTTCAGGTACTATATAAATGATGACATCATACAGCCCAAGCATTCCTACTGTGACATAGCTTTCAAAGAGTCAGTGCCAGAGGTCTGAGGTGCTTGACTATCCATTTCACAGGGCAACGCTCAACAGCAACCCTGAGTAGAACCTGAAAACACTTCTACGCATAGACACTATGTTAAGTTGGCCCATAGCACAGACAATTCTTGAGATTCTAGAAGGGGAGGGGGAAAAAAGTGAACGTAACACTCTGCAAACATTATTATTCAATAATTGATCCTACTGGGACTCTTTTCTAACTTGATTTTTCTCTCCTCTAAGTGCTTTTATTTATAATCTTTATTAATGATATTGTATTTTAACATCAATAATCATTGTGTTAGGAGAATGTGGATGTTTATGCAAAATGATTTTCAGAAAGTTCCAAGTGTTTTGCCATTAAGTTTTAAGTCTTTGAATACTGAAAACTGAATTATTTTGAGCTATATTGAAGAAAAAACTTCTAGGATATTAAAAAAAAAACTACAAGAGAGACATAAATGGAAGCAATAAGCCTCATAAAGAGATCAACAAGAAATAGAATTACATTTATGAACAACAATAGTTATGTTCTAATAAAATGATTCTGTATATTCAGGTCTAAACAGACAAAACTCCCATCAACAAATCATTACTCCACAAGATATTTAAAGCCAGGATGTTACACTAGGAATAATAAGCTATAAAGTCAGGAATTAGTGTGTGGGTGTATTTTTGTCTCTTTTGTGTTCTATTTTATTAAATTATATTTTATAACACAAAACAGAACTCTTAATAAATGAACTGTCAGCTCAGAATTCCTTACAGTTATTTGTTCTACAAGGTTCATTTCGTGATTACCTTCTTGTAGGAACTGTTAGGTCAGGCGACATTTAAAAAACACCTAATTAAGACTTTGTGTCCTTTTAAACTGTTATTTCTGTGCCAGTGCACTTGGTATTTTAAGGCTATTTTGAATTCTTTTACATTATAAATATGTAATTTACTAGATTCTACTTTCATTATTTTTAATTTAAATTATTGGGGTGACGTTAATAAGATTACATAATACACCATCTGTAGATTGTGCTGTGTGCCCACCACCCAAAATTACATCCTCTTCCATCATCATATGTTTGACCCCCATTACCCTCTACTACCTTTCTGCCCCTTTTCTTTCTGGTAACCACCATACTGTCGACTGAGGCTGTTAGTTTTTGTTTGTTTGTTCTTCTGTTGCTTTCAGTTTTATATCCTACACATGAGTGAAATCACACAGTTCTTGACTTTTTCTGACTTTGCTTAGTGACATACTCTCTAGATCTTTTCTCATGGCTGAGTGGTATTCCTTAGGATCTACGCACCACATCTTCTTCACCCAATCATCTACTGAAGGACATTTTGGCTCTTTCCATGTTTGGTCACCATGAATAAGGTTATACTTTTATAACTTGGGGCATATGCATTGGGACACCTTGGTCCATTATGGTGCTGCTCTATGATGCTATAATGAAAGCCTAACACTTCTTTCTTAGTGAAATCCCACTGAAGAACCTAAGAAATACCCATTTCATATGGAACACTTTTAAATGTTCAACATTGCTCTGATGAGGTTTCCGTGCATTAAAAAGTT